>NC_137661.1:14565240-15279616 GCF_963422515.1 Blennius ocellaris
CCATTGTTACCGAGAATAAATTCACTGCAACCTGAGAGGTTTTAGCAGTCCAGAAAATGCAAATGGGCAAAACTCGAAGTTCAACAGCAACACACACATCCAAACCTGTATGAATGTAACACTTTGTTCATGTTGACAGACCTTTCTTTTTCCACACAGGAAGCCGTTCACAAATGCAGGTGAGGTGGTTTTGATTCAAATATTTTCATAAATTGTAATCGAACAGACAGCAGGTTGTTGGAAACTGACCCTCCAAATGTGGCTGGTTTGGATGCCTGCAGTCATACCAGCAGTATGTATACATGTCGCACCTGTAAGCAACCTGATACAAGGCTGCTTATGTTTCATTACATTACAAGTGTCTATAATCTGTTGACCAAGTGATCCCGCGTGCAAAGTAGGTATATACCAAAGTAGGTATATAAATGATAGGTTCGACCAATTACCCTCATTATTGATCATCTCAGGAAAATTTTAATTTCTATATTATATCTTTATGTAACAAGATAAATATGTCATCACTGTTATGCTTGTTTTGACCCAAACATGCACAAATCTGTATGAACCCTGTATGTTTAATAGCTAATTTAAGAAAGTGGATACTTGTCATTAAAAATTGCAGGCACATGTTCACAGATCTGATATCCAAAGGTCTGCTCTCAGTATCTGTTATATTTTGTATGCATGCTAAAGATGGTATATTAAACAATACTTTACAATAATATTCATCAGCCTTACGATTTTCTTACTGCATGGATTGTAAATATTTTGAGGTCGAGGAAGTCCTTTGGTGCTGCCTCAATCTGTAGTGGAAGTTATTTTCCCTCAAAAATCACTTTCTTTTCCACAGATTAAACAGCAAGTAAGCAATCCAGCATATGCAGATGCTTTACCTTCTTGACTTACTGACATACGAGGGAAAAGCCTGCATATGGATCGTAGTATCTCTTTGCCTGATTACAAGGCATATTTGCCTACATTCCACAAAGCTCTCCTTCAATTAGTTAACAGAACGGGGATTAAGAGTAGATTTGACAGTGCAGTGCTGCAGTCTGCTGCTGTGTCTCTTTAGCACTAAGGGGATCAGAGAAAGATCCAGTGAGGCATCTGTTTCTCCACACGCTTTGATCCTCTCTCCTCTTTTCTTTATTCTTTATTCTTCCTCTTCATGTATCTTTCTTGTCACCCCCACTCTGAGAGCGAGAGAGGAAAGCGGTATCAATCACTGTTAACTGACTGACCACTGTCTGTTGGTGGTACTAAATAGATCTCCACAATTGAATAGAGGCCTAAGTGTGTGGTAAATGCTCTCAATGGGTAAATGAATTTGCGGGTTAACTCGCTCTAAGAGCCTTTCGATAAGGCAAAATAATAAAAACACCAACAGCACATATTTTACCTTTGATATATTAAAAACAAAGTCCGGCTGAAAATCTTAACTCTCAAATTCATCACAGCAGGCTCAGTGTCTGAGAGAGACAAGCAGTCGAGGATAACCCAAAGACAATTCAGCTTTATTTTTTCATATAGATTTGACTGTACAATGTTCATACCATTACACAGAAGGCATAAATGAATAAATTCAGTGCTCTCTTTTACATCTTTTTCAAAGACACATGGCAATAATAAATAGCGCTGATGAAACAAGATGATCAACACGTCTTCAAACTGTACAAAATTTACAACAATAAAGATGCAAACTTCTGAGGCAACACAGACTCAACAAAACTGCAGTGGTAATGCGACTCTTCAGAATTTTCATGTAAATCTTTAGCTTACAGTCTACAAATTGCACTGTAAAAAGTATGCACCTACTGTATATGGGCACACACTAGTGCAGCCTGTATTGGCTTTTACTGGCTTGTACAAATGGAAGGATAAAAATCTACTCTTATCAAGCAGGTATAAATTAACAACAAGCCCTTTTAAATTACTGGAAACATAATTTATTTTGGGGTCCAAAAGAGACTTGGTTTGTATGATCTTTTACACCATCTTGGTTTTGAAAAACAAATATTTAGTAGGAAAAGTAAAGTACACAGCACTCAAAACAATTTGCATCACCACTAAATTAATTCAAATTTATTTTTCAATATTGTCAAATATTTTTTTTATCATATTTCTTTCTCATGATGGACTTATTGTCATCATACTTATGCATTTCTAAAGTGTTTACTCATTCCAGGCCTATGATCCTCACCCCTTCCTTCACATCCTTATCCCAGTGTAGGTATTTACTAGATGAAGTGTCATTTGCAGGCTGTAATTCAAAGATTTTTTTTTTCCATGGTGTCACTTTTGGTTTGTCGGTTTGTTTTCTGGTAACAATATAACAACAAAAATATTAACAATAACAATAAAAGAATTGGCAATGTTTCTGCAAAAAAAGGTGCCCACATCAATAACATTTGATTTCTTTATAATAAAACCAGTAGTGGAGTTAAGACCCAGTTGACATCTTTTCAACAACTTCTCTCTTAAATCTGAATAGCTGCTGTTTGCTCAGCAGGTCAACTTAAACTGTTTGCTGCTCAAAGATAGTTTGCGGTTCAAGACACCCAACATATGTTGTCCTCGTCGTGAATCACTCCTCTATTTTATCTGTGGTGGCGGGCTTTAAGATGCAGTTGGTGTTGCACGAACTGTGAGAAACGCGTCGGCCCAGCAGTCATGTCAGCTCTGATGCTGAAGTATCAGCCTTGAATGTGGGGAACTATGGTAATCCCTCTGGCTCGGAGGCCAGACGGTGGGAGAACAGGCTGACAGCACATCTGGGGTCAGTAAGTAGGTTGATAGCAGGCAAAGCCCGAGCTGCTGGACTGAGTGGATTACAGAGGGAAGCCTGGATCAGACTTAAGGAATACAAAAGCAGGCACAAAGGGACTTTTCTTTATCATTTTATCTGTGTGCCTGCTAATACTTGTCGGTTATGAGAGTAGTCAAATTTATGTTTAGTCACTGAAGCCACTCAATAATCTTTGCAAAAACAAAAAGAAACCACATGGCTCATAAAAACACCTGCATCTTGGATTTCAAAATAATAAATAAATAGTTCATATATCATGTGAGATATGTCTTATTAAATTATGTGACGTGGTCAGAGCTGAATTTCTCAAACGTACAATGTCTTGACAGTCTTCAAACACATAAGCTTTGATTCTTGGCGAGTCAGGGGCAATTTAATACTGACAGACATCTGCACTCTGGCAGCTGTTCCACAGACAAGAATAAGTCGAGCACCTATAAACATAGAAGAGAGACCTGCTGTGTAGCAAACAGTGTTCACCCTCAGTCAAACAAGGGGAGGCGTCGGCCTCTATGAACAGACGACATACGGACTGACCAACGGTCATCTACTTCCTAACAACTTGTAAGCTTCAGCAATACATTTAAAAAACATCAGCATGGTTCAAAATTCACACTTGTGCCACAGTTCTTGTAAATTCCTCTCCCAATGAAACACTGTATTTGCCTTGTGCATATGTCTCTCCTCTTTCTCTCTCCCTCCCTCTGTACTCCTGTCCACATGTATAAAAAGAGGAGGGTAAAGTGCATTGCCAATGAGAAAGGCTTCGATACGGCCAGACAGCAGTTCTACTCATTATGAATCAGAAGCATGCAGGTGCCTCCTGGGTCTCATAAGGACTGTGATCTCGATTGTAGCCCTAATGTTGGACATGTTAGATGTATTTAAGCAGAAGAGACAACATTTCCACCCTTGTGAGCATGATCCACACACATGGTCAAAATCCAGTCTCATTTCCAGAGAGTGAACAAAGAAAATAAAATCAGGTGATCACAAAAAAATTAAAAAAAATAAATCATATAATACAGTGTTGGGATTGAACATTCAGTGTGGAGGTGTTTTTCGCTGCTTTTGTCACGCATCCTGACTCAACTGTTCTCTCACCATTAGGAATGAGGATGCACAGCCGTGTGTCTCCTCTTCTTCTCTTCATCTTACAGCCTCATAAAACATACCAATTTTGGAGGGCGTTACAAAGAAAGGTAAAAAGCCTTCTGAGTTAGTTTTCACGTTTCCCCACAAATGAGACTCAAAACTGGGAATGGTCCATCTCGTCCAGCCACGAGCCGGGGCTAGTGGGGAAGTCGGGGTATCCTGTACTGCTGCCTGTGGAGAGGTCAGAGGTGGGGCCTCCTGCCATTGCCCTCAGAGCCTGTCCCACGCCTCCCGGACCTCCCTGTGCCACCAGATTGTCCATGTTGAAGCCCAGGTTGTTGAGGAGAGGGGTGTGGCCGGGCAGAGAGGCAATGGAAGAGGGCGACTGCGGGAGACCGTAAGGACTTCCGGCTCGGATGTCGTGAAAGGGTTGTCCGGTTGCATCGACGGAGAAGCTGCCGTTCAGCACGCCACCGCTGGTCACGTCACCAACGCTCCCATAAAGCCCGTTGGTGTGGCCAAGGTCCGACAGGACCTGATCATCTGTGGAGGAAACGGATTCACTTAGAATGAGAGGATGTAAAATCTTTGACACATCAGCAGTACTGTCACCTGCAGGAGCATTCCATATTTGCTATATTTCAATAGAGAGAACTGCTTTTAATTCAAGTTTATTGTGGCAATGTTACATGAATAACATGGGGGGACAGCGAGTGGAGCAACTGTAGGTTTCAAAATTACAGAGAAATTATGTTCTCCTGCGCTAGAAAGGGAGATTTCTATCTGTGCACATACTATTGCACAAAATATTTGTTTCCACCTCCATCTCTCCCCTGGGTGGCTTCAATAACAGCAAAGTCCCAGAGCACTTTCTCTCTAATTGACTAAAAGCCTCACAGGCTTTATAGAGTTTCTGTCACCACGTTTTCATTTCTCATAAAAATGGGCCTTCTTTTTAAAAGTGGCTTGAAGACTTTTATGACTACCCAAAACGGGTTTTGCAAACATTAAATAACACAGGGATGTCTAAAATGTCGTTTGCATCCCACTAAAGACCCTCCCTCTGTTCCAATAAGCTCCATCATGGCAACAAACAGAGGTGGGAGGATGCGTCAGCAGCCATGAGGATCGTGTGAGAGGAATGTAAAATGAGAATGCCATTTTGGATTTGTCTGAGAGCGACACCATGCACTGAGCAACACAGGAAAACAAATGAAACGCCGCAAAAGACACATTCAATTGCCGCTCCGCTCATGTCACTTAGCAGCTTGCAGACTTCTTTAATTCCATCAGTACAACAACATGGCTGACAATTCCCTTTTCGGGGAACTCAGTCTTAAGCAATAATAGATATATGCTTGGTGGAATTTGTACCTCTGAAGCTCAGCTCACTGTCACTGAGTCCTGCGTCATCGGCTGAGCTCTCCTTCTCCACTTTAGTTCCTCCTCGGCTGCGTTTGACACTTTTGTAGAACTGCGTCCAGCGATGGCGGCCGGCATCTTTCTTCAGGCGCTTCTCCTTTGCCCGCCTGTTCTGAAACCAAACCTGATGAAGAAAAACAACCGTCATCAATATAAATATGTATAACACCTCTCGTTTAGTACCAAAAAATAACCATGTATGACACAGTAACGTGCAGAATAAATGTAGAACAATTAATTTAATATCATGTAATATTTATCTCAGTGACCAACAAAAACATACAAAAATGCAAAAAAGAACAAATTCAAACATATTTTAAAACTGCAAAGAAAATCTTTTATGAAGAAGACGTAAAGACAAAGACGAAAATGTAATGATAGTAATTTCAAAAGAGGGCATGAGAGTGAATGTATGAATGAAAAAGGCGATATATGCAAATGCAAACTGAATAATATATGATTTTTTAAAACATCTTTAAAAGGGTTGCCCTAACATCTAGAAGCCCTTGTTACGGTGCCCTGATTACTTATTTCATATATTAAATACATCATTTGAAATACTATTTAATTAAAGTGAGATTCTGTTTTGCTTCTCTTCATTTATTCATTCATTAAGTGTTTCATTAACTGAACAAATCAGAGATGTTGGCAGTGATTCAGAAGTTTGGATCCAGGCACAACCTGCTGGAGAATCTCAGGCCCTCATGCAGGTTCACGCTGGGAATCAGGTTCATGCGGGGATGAATCATTGTGAGATAAAACTTGAAAACAGAAGCCAATTTAACTCTGCCTGATGTAAATAACTGAGCTGCTGCATTACGCTGCCGATGGAAGTCTTTCCAGGATTATAAGAACGAGAGGAGTCAAAGTGTCCAACCTGCACTACTCTCATGTCCAGTCCTGTCTCCGAAGACAGCTGCTCTCTGACGTGGCGTGCCGGCTTCGGCGAGTTTTTGTAGGCACTTTTCAGGGTCTCCAGCTGCTTGGCGGTGATGGTGGTCCTTGGTCGCTTGGTCCCTGCCTCTGAATCATCTGAAAACACCATTATAAGAGTGAGCGACCAGGAACCTCGGCCTTTGCGTACAATATATGCGTGTTAAATGAAGTGAATGGTCATGTAAAGAAGTGTATGATTGTCCTTGTGTATCTGTCCCACTGCCACACTGGAGGACATAAATCTACTCGTTGTCAGGGAGTGGAGTTATTGAGGCTGCCACCATATAAGCACAGAGCTTCAATCTGCATAATCGATCAGATATGCATGGAAAACCCAGAAGAGACAGCAAGCACACAGACAACAAACAAGGTGGATCCACAGTCAGACGTCATGTTGGTTCATTACACAGCGCAGACCTGATCAATCACATAACCTGTTCTAGTTCTGATGGAAAAAAGTAAAGCTTGAGACGCTAAACATTTAAACACAGAGACAAAATTGAGAATGTGTATTTTTATAGTACAGTTCACCCTGTTTTGTAGTTGTTGTTCGTTTGTTTTTTTAAATTCTTTGCAAAGTGGTTTTCAGCTAAATATTTTCTGTGGTTTTAACATAAAACATTGCTATCTGTTCTTGCACACTTACCATTTTGTTTTGCAGTCTCATAATCCACCTTGCACACCAGTCTCCCATCTTCCATGAGGTAAAACTCATCCCCGGTGGCCAACTGTCGGCTGCACATGATGCAAGCAAAGCAGTGCAGGTGATACACAAAATCCTGTGCTTTGCGCACAACCTGTGTCGGAGGGATGCCCTGCTGGCACGACGCACATTTTGTACCAAAGCGCCTGCAGAAAAGAATAGAGAAGAGAGATCGCATCAGAAAATGTAATGATCAAAAATTAGGAAGATAGTGAAGCTAACTGGGTTTAAAAATTCACGTGTGAGAGGACTATATTTGAAGCTGCAGCTAAGAATGATGGCGGGATGTCTGTGTTCATAGAAGCTCCAGCTGTTGAATGGGGGATCAGCACTGGAAGGAATCTCTGCTAACGATAGGTCTGCCTGCTGCTTGATGGATGGACATGATCAATGCACTGTGTGGTGTGTGCACAGCCGCTTGCGTGTGCATGTACGTGTTTGCATGTTTATGTGTTTGCAGATGAAGTACTGAGAGCTAAGGACGAGGTGGTGGAGGATGAGGAGGAGGGGTAATCAAAGTAAACACACCCTGAGGAGAATCAATAAAACACTGACTCAGGAGAGGCTTTAAATCACAGGACCAGCCCACAAAAAAAAAAAAAAAAAAAATAAGAGCAAGGTGAAGTCTTCAAATCACCAGTGGGAAGTAAGCTTGAGGGAAACGTCACCCACATGTTTCTATGGTTTGAACATGCCTGTGGCCCCCATGCTGACTGCCTGGGTCAACTAACACAGTTATTTCCCAGTGAGACCACAGTGCACCATTAAAATCTTTCAAACATGATTTAGTAAAAAGCCCAGATCTTCTGATCCTGTTTTGGATAAAAGTCAAACTCAATTTTCTTCTGTAATTCCTCAGAAATCCAATCATTGAAAGAATGAGGCAAAATGACCAAAATATTTTTTAAATAAACAGTTTTTTGAAATAACTCACATACTGCAATTTAGATTAAAAACTAAAGATATTGTGGGTATGAGCAGCATGTGAATTTCCAGTTTTGTTTTTCATAAGAGAAATAATTATACCAGTTAAGTACAGATACAATTGTATAAAAAAATAAATTAATGACACATCAATATATATATGTGTGTGTGTGTGTGTGTGTGTGAGTTTTCAAATTTTGCATCAGCAATAAGAGAAAAATTATAAAACTACAATTTAGAAAAGTGATGTAGCCAATTATATAATGTCATTATAATAAGTACACATGTACCAACCCCCCATCAATGGAGACATAAGAATTACTGTTTTAAAATACTATATTATTATTATTATTATATTGTTGGATTTTCAATATTATTTTAAAATATGGTCGTAACTTGAAAAACGAGCATTACTGTTATTGTTATTAAAATGAAGCTTTCCCTGTTCGACACTCGATAGTTTTTTTATTAGACCATGTTGACAGGATTGTCTGCAGAAATGCTTGGGGGGGGGGGGGGGGGGGGGGGGGGGGATATATATTGTCAATAGTATGAATAAAACGAAATCAACAACATATTACAAATGTGAATCGCACTGACTTGAAGAAATCCTCCTTGCAGTAGACGCTGCCTGCCCGGGAGAAGCATTTGTCGGCCAGCGGGGTCTGACAGTCGGCGCACTTGAGGCACTTGGAGTGCCAGTGTCTGTCCAGCACCTTCAGGATGAACTTGTCCAGGATGTGCTGACTACAGCCCGCACACTGAGGGATCTCTGCGAGGGCAACAAGGGCACAGGGTCACACTCTGCCAGCGGACATGCGCAAAATAACAGGCCAGACGCTTGGTTTCCGCACCGTGATGAACATTTCGAGGAAACTATTCATTCGATTTTTATTTAAATTATTTTTTTTTTTAAAGAAAAAAAGCTTCTTCGTCAGATGCTCGTTGAAGTAAGGAGAAGTGAGCTCACATGCACTGCATTACGTTTGCCCATTGAGTAATAAAAATGTGACATCCATGATACTGTAATCGTGATCAAATGAAGGGTCTGGTCGTTCACGCTTGATCTTCTTAATTTGGCTGTTATTTATTTTATGTAATCTTTCTGGTCGTAGTGCTGGTAAAAAAAAAAGTATTTTCTTTGTTTAAAATCATGCATTCGTCTACATTTCTGTGATTGTTTATATAAAGAAAGTGATTGTTTTATTTTTATCCTTTTCTTCTATCCCATAAAACCAGTTGTCTCGGTGCGTAACGCGTACTTGAAGCATTCCACTGCATATTTTGTATAATTGTGTGTGATGAATAAAGCACTTGACTTAAAAACGCCCTAGAACGTGAGCGTCTCTGTCCAGGGTGCTGAACTCTAAGCTATAAGGTTGGAGAGGCAAACGTTTTTAAATAAATGTAGATTTTTTTTTCTTCAAAAATATATATTATTATTATTATTCCTTATTTATGCTTTGTATTTAACCTTAAATATAATTTTGTGGGCGATATGATTTACCTTTGTTGGTGAGATGTGGGAAGTAAAATTAGGGTCAAGGCGCGATTCAATTTGATCGTGCCTCATCTACAGGGACCATGCGATTACATAATTTCAACCAGAAACAGTACTATCAACTATAAGTGAGTGAGCCATACAACTCAAGCAACTTAAATTCAAATTCAAGCCAAAATGTTCCTCAAAACAAAAGTCAATTTTCTCTAAAAGCTGAACCTTGAGCTGCCAGATTCCATATTTTAGGTTATTTTAGTACCTCAGGGTGTGTGAATGTGGAGTGTCTATTTAATTTATCACAACTTTAAAAAAATATATATAATAACTCCTGTTCCTTCCATTAAATTAAACAAGTAATTCGCGAACTAATGTGAGACTGATGTTGTAAAAGGCCTCCTGCTATGATCTATAAACCAACAATAAATCAACATATTCTGTTTAAAGAGCATCAGAACTCGCACTGTCTTTCTTCGCTGGTTCTCTCAGCATATCCAGAAAAGACATTAATACTGAAGTCACCATGAGCACAGACACACTCAGGGCGGCACCGTGGCCATTTAGAAAGGAGAGGAAATATCCCCACCGTGAAATATTTTATAATAACCGTCTGAGGCTGAGGAAGCCGAGTGCTTAATCCCATCACACCGTGCAGCGCGTAAAACAAAGCGCACAGCCTCCGCCACGCGTAGGTCAAGGCAGAGCGCGCGCGCGCACACGCTTGCACACGCAGGCGCGCGCGCGCGCGCACACACACACACACACACACACACACACACACACACACACACACACACACACACACACACACACACACACACACACACATTAACAGATATTTTACACACCCCTTTTTGTCTCGTGAATGCACGACTCGAAAATAGAATTAATTAAAATAAAATTGCAACAATCACTGGAAACACAATGTGCCATTCAGAGCGGCTGCTCAGGATAAATAACTGCAGGATAAAGCACCACACTGCGTGTGGCCTCAGTTTGAAGCGTGAAAACGACCAACAGCGGAGCGACGCGTCCTCAGTGCACGCCGAGCCGCATTCCTGCACATACACTGGCCGGTGTTTTCTTGGTGAATTAATTCGTACAGAGACGATAAATACAAGTGGAAATATCGTTGAGGAAGGCTCTCTCTCGCGTTTCAAAATGAAGACGATTTTATAATATCCGGAGCTAAGTGGGGGGGAGGATGATGAAGCTGCAGCCGGATGGTGTTGGAGAGAGAAGTGGTGCTGAAAGGAAAGCTACACGATTCTTGGCATAGACCCGAGCATCCGGCTTCTGGTGTGTGTGTGTGTGTGTGTGTGTGTGTGTGTGTGTGTGTGTGTGTGTGTGTGTGTGTGTGTGTGTGTGTGTGTGTGTGTGTGTGTGTGTGTGTGTGTGTGTGTGTGTGTGTGTGTGTGTGTGTGTGTGTGTGTGTGTGTGTGTGTGTGTGTGTGAGAGAGAGAGAGAGAGAGAGATCTTCTTCATATCGTATTATCTGTTACCACCACTCTTCACTCTTTACCACTTTCAGTCTCATCGCCTCCGTCATTTCACGCATGAAACGCACCGTCGGAGCCACAGCGCTCTAACAGGGCTGCTGTCTCAGAGAGGTGGAGGTGATGCAGTCTGGCAGCTTCTTGTACGTTCAATCGTCAAATGATTTGCGGTAATTAAACGTAAGGTAAACACTTTAGACCACCGACTAATAGCCTGCAGGTTGAGGTTTGGATGAAATCGCCCTGACTCAGCAGAGTATACTCCGTCTACGGTATGAAATGCTTAGATATAACCAGAGTTTATTCCTGAAATAATCCAGGTTTAAATCCAGAGTGGATGTTGGCACCGCAGGGGACTGAGTGGCAGGATCTTTATCCAATCTTTTAATCTGTCTCGATTTATAAAATTAAAGAGCATAAGCCGCACACATTCAGGCTCTCTTCCTGTGGTCAGATTTAAATACTTTGCTGAAAAGGCTGCTGGGAGTCCTGTACGACGCAACGCGTCCTATTTATCCCGTCTCATCCAACACGAGGAGAAAAGTAAATAAGACCTGATGGGATGTATTTTTTCTGTCTGTTATTGTGTAGCTCAAACCAGATATGTGTTAGAACAACAATTCGGGATCGCGGGTAAATCAGCAATGTTGATTCAAAATAAATGAATGAAAGTACATAGAGGTGTGGCAATCATCTAATAGCAAAATTACCATTTTGTCGATGATTTTCTGTAGTGTGTGACTATACTAGACTCGGCCCATCTGTATATTCTATTAACTCTATTTCATATATATATATATATATATATATATATATATATATATATATATATATATATATATATATATATATATATATATATATATATATATATATATATATATATATATATATATATATATATATATATATATATATACCTTATAACTAGGTCAGATCTGAAATATACGATGCACGATTAGTTTATAAGGAGGCCTGTGTGTATCCATGTATACATAGGTACACACAGGTACCCTGTTTCTATATTATACTGGAAAATAGGAAATCGTGACATTCCTGCAATAATTAACAACAACAAGTATTTTTATTTTATTTTATTTTATCTTCGGGAATAATACAATTATTGTGACAATGGACTATTCTAACATGGGAACTATTATATTCCCCAATTGTAAAGAGTATATAGTCACTATTTATTGTTTGAATCTCAGCACAAACAGAACAAATAAAGACATTCATTAAAGCCTGTCACGACTGTCAGTCAAAGTCAGTGTGAGTTTGTTTGATAGGTGATGACAACTGCGTCTGATCGCTTGACCAAGCAGGCTCGTTTACAAATTAACAGCTGGGAGGCTCAGTGTGAGCTGAGGCGAAGGATGCTGCAAACTCCAAGGCCAGACTGAAGAAGCAAATAGATTACTGAGGATTTAACATCAAATATAATTTCTTTCAAATTCCTTTCTTTCTTTGTTCTTCTGATGATGGACAAAGGGCCAGTTTTTTTCGCTGGTTGTGTACCCTGTTCCAGAGTACAGCCTTGCTCTGCGAGGCTGCAAAGATTAATAGAATATGCTTATTTCTTGGCTGTGAGGCCATGAAGCAGAATTATCTCAGACATAATTTTGCACATTTGATATATAAGCACCGCACATCACTGGCCTGTGGGTGACGACGTAAGACTGAAAGGTTCAATGTCCTCTCTTCAATCTCACCCAATTTACAACTGAGCTCCTCGCCGTGTATCCCAACAATGCGGGATGCACCCGCCAGTTTCCAGATTGAATAAGAAACCGAAGGGAAAAGAAAAGATAGTGGGAACATCTTACGTTGCAGTGGCACTCCGAGAATCTCCGGTAAACTCTTCACAGGACTCTCTGTCGGTAGGAGCGCCGCACTTTGCATCATCGTGATCCAAAGCGGGAGACGAACGCACGCACATACACCCGCAACACGGTGGGCGCACTCCCCCGTCTTGTCTTGTGAAGGAAAGAAATGATGCTGGTGTCGAGGCCCCGCTCCACTCTGCAGAGTGCTCTCAGCCGCTCGTCCCGTCAAGTCCCCGTTATTCGTCTAATCCCCGGGTGAAGTCCGTGCCGTGGCGTGCCGTGCGGAGCTGTTTTGGAGTGGATCAGACAGGCTGCTGCGTCCATTCAGCGCTGCAGGGGCGGCGGGGCCTGACGTCAGCGCGGCAGTGGCGCACCGGCAGCCAATTGGAGCGCAGGAAGAGGAGGCCCCCAGGGCGGAAAGCAACTTCAATAGGTGTACGGTGGTCCAGGAGAAAGGAGAGGAGGAGGAGAGGCGTCTAACATGGTATATGAAAATGTCTCGAGATAGGCGGGACCTTGCTTTTGTAGAGAACATAAATAGCTCACTGCAGTGGTTCCCGGAGGGATCCCGGGCCGGCAGGAGTCCTCCTGGAGAGGAGCACGGGGCTCCCCTTCCAGCCAGGAAAACTGAGGATCAATCCAACGTGAGTTTGACTCGGGAATCAGTTATCAAATCATTTTATTCGAGAACGCGGTCTTTGGATAAATCACAGCTCGTCATCCAAACAGTATATACATGTTTTATCTTCTGAATAAAAAGAGGGTTGCACAGATAATCAACATCTCATTTCACCAAAGCAAAAGCCTTTTCCCTTTGTGTTTTAAACTTGGCGTGATGGTTACCTAGATTTGAGAGGCCATATAAGAAATAGGCCTACACGGCTCTCACCGAGCTCTCAGCATGAGAAAAAGCCCACCAACATGTCCAAAAAGGTATTTTCATTTAAAGGGAACCATCTTCAAGATCACTTTCAATGAACACTAAGCTGTCACTGGAGCCATGGGAGCCAACGCGAAGTCAAGACACTGAGGGTATAATATTGGACTCGTGTATGTGTCACCTGTATGAGCTGTGTATTTCCCGAAGCCGTGGCTGCGCCCATGCAGACGCTCTCTCTGACAGGTAGGATTAGGAGTCTTGGCGCAGTCCTCCTGACACTGTTCATTTCAAACCCCATCGTCTGAGGCCGCTCTCCCGGATAAGATATTCCCTCTGGAGGGCTGCTAGTTCAAGCTAGATGAACTCAATCTTCGCTTCCAATTTACTTCAAGCGTGGAAAGAAAAGCACACACCGTGGCGCTTTGCCGCCGATCCGCCTACAAACCGGCGCAGGTCGTTTCCATCAATTGTGAGTCCTTCTGCAGGTCCCAGGTGAATGACTGCCACTGGGACACACTTGCACCATATGTACAACCACGACAAAGCCAAGGTGTTCATTCAATGCCAGGCGTTATTTGACTAAACAATATTTCACTTTTGTCGCTCCACACTTTCAGCGTTATCTGTTTCATAAATGTACATAACCTATAAGTTATATTTCATGTACGCATCAGGATGTAATAGGCATCGTGGACCACATACATTGATAGGTGGGATAAATCAATACCACATTGAATAAAACAATTTGTCTCGTTCTTATTTCCAGGAGCAGGCACAATGACTCGGGGTCAGGTTCGTCTGGACCCCGGCTCATTGAAAAATTGGAACGCTGATTATATAATGGGTGGCCCCGTCAAGAGATAAGTATTTTCTGCACATTCCCTCCTCTAACAGACGCGTGAGTTTTCCCGCCCTTGTCAGTGCTTCGTGCGTAAAATTCACAGTTACTTTTTTACGCATCTCCCTCCTTCATATGCGCCGATTACTCGCTTACTGCTGGGACTCACGGTCCAATTCGCGTGTTTGCTTGATGTTCGAGAAGCAATTCAGTAAAATGAAAACAGCATCAAGCTGATGAAAAGCAGGCTGGGATATTACAGGATTCTTATCAAAACGACTCAGTATTACAGCGTGCCGAACAAGTGTCCGATCCATCCATCCGTCCATCCGTCCATCCATCCATCCATCCATCCATCCATCCATCCACGTGTGGCTACGGAATCATATGGTCTTACTTTGTTTTCATTATACACTTTTCCCCTCAAGATCATTCAATTTATTCGACTATTCAATTACTCTGATTGTTGGGATCGAGGGCCTTTAGCTGCCCTGGAAAATAATGCAGATAAAAATGCTCTTAACCTGTCAACAAAGGGCAACACAATTAGAATAATTGACGGATGCAAAACGCAGAAAAAAGGAAGATGCGAACGCGCACATCTGGCGTAGTGGAGCACTAAAAGACTATGTGTTCCCTCTTTAATTGAGACAGTAATTGAGACGTGGCTATTACTAAACTAAATTCAGGTTTCCGTCTTTGTATTTATTGGTTTATCTTGTTGTAGCTTAATTACACACGCACACACATATTCATATATATATATATATATATATATATATATATATATATATATATATATATATATATAATATGTGTATATATATATGAATATGTGTGTATATAATTACTTCACGTGTTAATTAATTTCAGTGCGCTTTACCGCCACATAAGGACTTACAAAGAGAAAAAGACAGAACAAACAGAATTCAATAATTTTCCATTTTCAATAAAAGGTAAATATTTGCATAAATACTTTTGTTTTTATTTGTTTCAGAAACGTCGTGGCAATTGTTTGTGTCCAGGTTAGATTAAGAAAAAAAAAAATTCTGCACTGGAGATGCGTGTCTCGGGTAATAACTCAAGGAGAGGGCGACTCCTTTGCCACCACGGTTGACCTAGCAACCTCTAATTAGATATAATATTTCAGTGGACGACTTCATTGACATCTGCGATTCACAGATCCATCTCACTGAGCCTCTAGTCAGAAAAACGCATGCACATCCATCCTGCAGGATGAACACGCTTTCAGTCTCGCGCAGATGTGTCAACATCCTGCTGCAGGCCTGAGCCAAAACTGCAAACAGTGGAAGGACAGGATTTGTTATTTTTTATTGTGTATAAAAACACAATTTGCGTGTTGATCTTTTGCAGTTTTACAGAGGTCAGTCACGCCCAAAGAAAACAAAATTAAATTTACGCTGGGAAAAAAGAAAAAAAAAATCACCTTTACAAAGCTGACAACGCTATCATGACCGCGCATTTAATTTCTGCTCAAGAGTCGTTAAAATTCACCTCTGAGGTTGTGATATAAACAAAATGCATTATATCTCCCTTGTCTTCGCTTCATGCAAGATGCATATTTTAGGACCCTGTAAATGTATTCTGCCTCTGTAAGATGAATTGCAGCCCGATGCATCGCGCAGACCTACCTAATCATCGGCTTCTCGCAGGTGATTTTGAGGTAGCGTCTCCTCTCTCTCTCTCTCGCTCTCTCTACTCCTCCTCCTCCTCCTCTTCCTCCTCTTCCTCTCCTCCTCCGTGCAGCTCCGGCTGGTTTCGGCAGGACGCACCGGCGCTCAGCCGAACAGCAGCAGTCAATCCGAACTTTCTCCTCCGTCCTCTGACAAAACGACGTTAGATAGCAATAGCACCGTGTCCATAACCATTTGGTCCAAAAGCGGGAGAGAAACAGAGAGAGGGAGAGAAGCAGAAAGCGAGGGGGAAACCTGAGGAGAGAGCGCGGAGGAGAAAATTAAATTGCACTTGGGGGGCAAATTCTATTAGGGAATAGTTATTGTCTCCTGACAGCTCCTGTCCATTTGGGTAATTAGTAGAAGAGATTGGTTGAACAAACGAAATCCATTCCAGTCAGAAATGATATTTTCCAATTCCCTGATTGAACCTGACCCTGTCGTGTTAAGACCAGGCCGTAATAGCCTCATTTGCCTCGAATAACCAGTAGTCGAACCAAACCAGTGTGATGGGAGACCTGATTTAGATTTTACAAATGACCTGATAAGCTTGTTTTATTTGTAAAGACATGCTGGTCACTCACACAAGCGACTGAACCCAACACAAACACATCCAATGACGAGAACGCTTACTATCATTTGTAGCAAAATTGGAAAACATTAAAATGATTACCACGGATTTAAATAACAGCAGTATTTCTAGAACACTCTTTAGAAATTTCTCTGAACAGCAGAAAAAACATGCATGTATATCATTCAGTTTAATTTTAAGCTCCAGTGGCAGCAGCCCAAGGTGTTGCCCTGTCTGATTCCTGCCCAGCGCACTGGGATGGACTCCAGACCTGCGTGAACTTCATCTGATCAGTCTGGAACGTAAATGACCAACACATTGGACTGCATGCATGGCAGGTTGGATCAAAATGTTCTCCGTATCAGTTTGTGTTGGTGGAACCTGAATATGACCAATGATGACTGACACACGTTCAAATTAATAAAACAGTAAGCAAAATAAATATGATGAAAAAGGTCACAGGCATATGTTCATTATTCATTATGTCTCTCTCTCACACACACACACACACACACACACACACACACACACACACACACACACACACACACACACACACACACACACACACACACACACACACACACACACACACACACACACAAACACACACACACACCATGTTTCAACAGTCAGAGTTTAATCTGATTAGTGTTTTTGTCTGCCTCCATGAGTTGAGGGTCTGACTGTCTTAGATACATGTTGCATTGATTTATTTTGTGAACCATTTTTCTTCCCTTCAAACCAAACATTCAATACAAGTAAATGATCTTTACACAACAACAACAAAAACAACAAGTAAAATACTTTGTTTTTAGAAAAAGGCAATTTGGCAATCGGCAATATAATATCAATTTTTTTAATTGTCGCTTTGTTAAACGCACATTCCAACAATTTCTAGAGATTTAATATGTCATACCTGGATCAACATCACACTTTATTCTTGGTAAAACATGATACATTCAGGTTCACGTTTTTTAAATATATTAAGGCAACAGATTAAATACAGACAATTTAATTTCTGATTGAAATGACATCACAATAAAAACGTCAAAATCTCTTTGAACAGTGTCTGGTGGACAGACAGGTGAATCTCCTCAGGATGCTGACAGACAGGAACAGTGTTAGCCGAGTGAATGAAAGCTATGTGAATGACAACTGTTGGACCTTTTCCAACTTCATTACCAGAGCACTTGCTCTGAGATATCTGCCAACTGAGGGGACGGATGGGTGTAAACCAGACCATGACCCTGTTTCCCAAAAGCCATAAGATGATCAAGCTCTTTTGGGAAGTGAAGCTCAGAGCAGCAGAGGTAAAGTTCAGGTTTGATACATGTTTAAGATATTTTTATCTAATTGATTATATAGAGGGCGGATTGTAATTGATAACACAAGTTTATTCTATTCAGTTCCAATTAAATTCATCAAAGGAAACATTAACAAAAGCTTGTATTTTGCTGAAATACCTTTATTTATTAAAATATATGGATTTTTCCAATGAACAAAATCTATTTAAATGTTTGTCCCAGTGCAGAATATCTTTGATTTACAAATTACATATATTGTTGGTGAATATGAACCCTATGTCCCACAAGAATCATAAATATTGCATGTCATTTTCACCGTAATGCAGCTGGAACATACATACGCACAATTACGCAAAGCTTCAAAATAACTTAATTTGAAATCTTAAGTAAACTGTCTATTGAACAAGCAGGCATCTAAAGTCAAGAGTCAAACCTCTGAAACCGATGTCAATACTTAAAATTGAAGACAGATACAAGATAACAGTATATACTGCAATACACTATATAATGTACAGTTACATAACATACACATCCCAGATTGAGATTGAAAGTCGTATTGACACATTTCTGCTGGCTTAATGACAAAGTTAAATTCTTTTTTTTACTGATTTGAATTTAAAACAAACATACATTTTATTTATTGGCCATGCAAGTGAATGAGCAGCTTTTCTCCCTGAGGTTAAATTGTTGAACTTAAAGTAAATGTAGGCAGGTTAAAAAAAAAAAAAGAAGAAAGTATAGCTGCAGAACAATGTCACAGAGCAAACATGAGTGCCGGTGCAAACAGGTTCAAACAGACACTAATGAACAAAGTCACTGGTCCATGTATGACCAGAGCATCGAGTGTGTCTCACTCATTCATTTATTTGAACACGGTGAGTCTGGCTGTGCGGCGGTAAAGTAAGAGTCACCTGCTGTTCTCCCACAAGTGCACGCGGCAACCCAACTCTTTGCCGGCGAGATGAGACATTTGGAAATCAGCAGATGAGCAACCACATGAAAGGGGGAGGGACTGGAGCAGTAAAATGAGATGGATCTGACCCTACTTGACTCCTGCCTTTAAGAGGCTGCATGTTTAAAACCCGAAAGGGGATCTGGCTTAGTTTAGATGTGATATATACCAATACCATATATTAACCTCTTTTTCATAATTTATTCATCCCCTCCCTGCATTTCCTTCTGTCCACAGCAGGAAGCTTTATAGTATTATTAAAGTCAGAAAGAGAGATGACAGAAAAATGCATCAGGCCTCTCCTGCATTTTAATATCAATGCCGGAGGGGTAATAAACATTGAGGCAGAGAGCACACAGGAGAGGAGTGACTATAAAACCCAGCATTGTCTAATTTATGGAAGACAACAACAGGGCAGCAAGGTGAGGTTTTTACCCTTCAGTCTCTGGTTTCATAACACGACTGTGTCTCAATACACAACTTTATGTTTTGGCAGTCCACGCATTAACATAAAAAAAGTTTTCAAAGAAAGTAATCAGATTATTTGGATCACAATGAATGTTGATGTTACATGAGCCATTGCTGTGACCGTTTACTCCAGTAATTATTAGTCAAGTGATGACAGATGACAAAAAAAAAAAAACGATTGAACTATTTCATGTAGTCCAAAGACATGCATGTAAAATATAAATATTCGGGTACTGTCCAGATTGTTAAGCATGTGGTATACATGTTGAATCCTGATCCTGCTGATGTTTCTCTAACTCACCTAATGATTGGCTCACTTTCAGCGATGACTGGTTTATTAGATTCAGCTGTTTGGACATTGAAACCTGTCTGGATTATGGCTAATCAAGACTAGGCGAGGTACTTCTGCTTAGATACAACACTGTCCAGCTTCTGTATTTGTTTCATCCTATTGAGAGGTGACAGGCGAACTGCTTCCTGTTCAGGCTGGTTCCAAAACTTCATTCAGCTTTATGTACTGTGTGTTTGAGGCCTTTAATGAAGCAATAGCATATAAGAGGGGGTGTTGTATTGAATTTTATTGGGGATGGGGTTCAATCAGAGCTACAAGGCTTCCAAATAAGTCATGTTGATATTCTGTACAAGATATTAATCTTTAGTATGATAATGCTGTCATATACTGTAACAGTTAAACTAATGTCATCTAATGGGGCACAACAAAAATGTCACTGATATATTTTCTTTTCTCCAACACAGTGATGCTAAACTCCAAAGTATTTGTTAAAAAAATTACACAAAAGTGTTTGTGCCTTTCTACATTACTGTGGAATCCAGTCCTGTGCATTACGGGCGTTTGTTCATATATTTTGATATTATTCGCAGAGTGCTATGCTTTATGTCATCAGTGGTGTGACGCTCATTAACATCTATCGAGACCATCAGTCAAGTGCTGTTGTGTTTATGTATGGTAAAATTGTTGTGAAAGTTTCTTAGTGGAAAGATAAAAAAACAAAAAAAACAAATAAGTGCGCCTCAGAGAATTATCAGAGAAATCACACATGTTGCCACCACTCAAATAAGCCAACGCCTAATGACATTTTGCTTGAGAAGTCAACAGTGTTTATAGACTTTTGCCTTCATGCAATTTGTCATTTATCAGATCTGTTACCTTGTTGTCTGTTTTATTGTCACATGCACACTCCTAACTGGAAACTAGGACCTCCAAACTGGTACCGTTCAATATCTCCCATATTAAATAAATGTTATTCAAAATTAGCACAAGTAACTGATATAGCTTCATAGGTTTCATGAATTTATTAACCTAATTCACAAATACTATTTGTTCATGTTTTTTTTGTTTTTTTTGTGGAATTGACCTGGAAAAATTGAATTCCATGGTGAAATTTTTAGGAATCATAGACTGCTCTGAATGTGTCTTGATTTAGATTTGAAGCCTCTGTCCTCAACATGAACTGCTCATCGTGGTCTTGGCAAATGCTCCGACAGATATTACCCTCCTGCCAACTTCCTCATTAGCCATCATTAGTCTGAACCAGCAGAACACTCACAGCTCACCAGAGCTCAAGACACCTGTTAAAGGGCTTCTGTGGTGTAAGCAGCCCAAAGCATCGTTAACGCCAATCCTGTAACAAACACAGGTAAACATTTAACCAGATTATCAGATCGGATGTGCAGGACCTTCATCACCTGGGTCAAGATGCAAACATTGATTTAAAATAATAAAAGTCCTTTGGAACAATTTCGTAAAACAAATGGTCAACACACAAGTTTCAGAAAGCCACATGATGCCTACTTTAGTTTGAAATTTTTCCAAAACAGTCTACCATCATATTGAAATTCATCAGAGGATGATTTGGACTTTGTTTGAGGAAGAAATAAATAACTTGCAGAAGCCTCCCGGTGACTGACTGTGCTTTTCTCAATCCATTCTGGAAGTCGTAATGTGTCATTGAGAATCTCGTTCAGAGTATCTGAGAGTTTAATTAAGTCACACAACCACAGATGCTTAGGCGTGATGCTCTTCTGCTTTTATGTAGGCTATCAATCAGCATATTGTGTGTGTGTGTGCGTGTGTGTGTGTGTGTGTGTGTGTCATACGTCACAGGTCAGCATCAGGTCTGGATGGAGAGATGGGGTAGGGTTTTGGGGTTGAGATGAGAATGTGTGACAGGTGGGGGGAAGGGGTCTCGGTAAAGAGCAAGAGCAATAGTCAAGGGAATTCAAAGCAGTGTTTCAGGAAACAAAGCTCAAGATCAAGCATCAGTTGTCTTTTAGATGGGCTTGTTGTAATCTCAACATCAAAATCCTCCACCCATACGTCCATTTACCCCCGCTGCCCCCCACACACGCTGCCTCCTTTCATTCACCTCATCCGATGCCCTCCTACCACTTCTGAGGGTTCACTGCTACCCCCCCCCCCCCCAACCACCAACACCACCACAACTCCCGAGTCCAACTCCAAGTGTGTGCGAGGATGGAAGAAGCTCATGAAAGCCGATTGCGTTTTAATAAAGTTTATTATCTGCAGGGAGCTAATCCTTGAGGGTAATCTCTCCTCTCTAGTCCTAAAGGAAAGCTGGATTACTCACTTGCTATAATCCCAATGAAATTGTTAGGATTTAGCTTGCGCTGCACAGCAGATGGCAACAGGCTTTTTCCTTCAACCTTGAATGATTTAACCCCCCATTTTTGCATGTAACACCCTTCCTCGCCGAGCTTCATGTCTTGGTCAAAACAAAAACAGTAACTTGTTGTTCAAAAAACTAGAAATTGAAAAAAAGATATTTCTGTGAGGTCTGGTAAACATATTTTGAACTTCACAGATTGGGCATAAATGTCACCCTTCCCTTTTAAATTCATCAAATAAATTTCAGTGAGCCCTGAATTTCCAATGGCAGATCAAAGCATCGAGAAGGCAAACAAACCTTATCAAAAATAATTTTATTGGTTCCGACAGAAGCAAACAAGAAAAACAGTTTATGTGGAGACCAGCAGCTTTGTTGTGGACAAGAGCCAAAAACAAATCCTGCTTCTTCTAAAACCCATCCAGTGTGAACATATTTTTCGTTCCACAACACTTCACCGACCAGTAGAGTAGCTATTGTGTGGACTCAGCAGCGTGATGTAATATTAGGAGACATTACATAAAGCTCAGTGCTTTGGACCAACTAATTATCGACTCTTGAGGGGACTAGAAAGTCCAGTCGTATTTCAAAACATGAGGCAACTATCCATCATTTCCATAACACAGAACTCCAAAAAGCATTCAAGCCTGTTTTTTTTTCCCTTAATGTCTACAAAAGATCGTTTATAAAAAGACACTCAGTGATTAGAGGAAAATAAAATTTTTACTTGCAATAAAAACTAAAAAATACATTGATTGTCATAAAATCTATACAAGGTATTAAATAACAATTTGTGTTTTTATTGTTGTGGAGTGGAAATGATTACAGCCCCCCCCCCCCCCCCGTGATGCTCCTACAAATTTACCTTTGGTGTTCGGAACTTCTAACACAATCAACTCACTGCTGGGAGCTTTCAATAGGTTTTCACTTTGTGAGTTAGAAGACAGGATGGAGGCGTAAAGCTTTTCTTGTTGTAGCTTTTTCCAAGTATATCTTAAAATATGACACATTTTATTCAAAACGGGAGAACTGTGTACAACAAAAGCAGCACTGTAGCAGAGCTACAAGTACAAATCATTGAAACACATTCTGCTTGCTGTAAAAACATGAAAACACAACATTAACATGTCATGTTGCTGTGTTGAAAACAAAACTATGGGTTCTCAAAGCTGAAGTGGACGGTACTTTTTATAGCCTTGCTCGGCAAAATATTTGAACTTACGAAGCTTAATGTAACTGGAATGCAGCATAAATGCAAAGCAGCTTTAAGGAGTTTATTTCTATAATGGATGTAAAGTCTGGCACTTTAGAATTAACGGTGTTATGTTTTTCTTTTACAGCATGAAGATGTTGTTTGATTCAAACTTACAGCTCTGCTTCAGTTAACCTGTGACTGATTATGGTGTGACAGCTTCAATCATACTCAGAAGGCAGGACTCTGAGACTGCAACTCATTTTCATCACTTGTTCAAACATTTTGAAAGAAAATTTGTCACACTGAGAACAGGAATTAAAGTTTTCTCTGTCATATTACCAGGGAAAGTAGTGAAACAAAGTCTTCTGCCTACTCCAAGATATCTAAAATAATCATGTAAACATTGATAATTCCTGTAAAATAAAATGGAACAAAAGATCACTGAAAAAAAAAAAAATTAAAAACAAACTAATACTTCATACAAATTAAAATAAATCTTCAAGCTCCTATTGGACATTTAGCATTCTTCACCAGTGGTCAAATAGATTCAAAAGTCTAAATTAACGATCCTTAACTGAGGTAAAGACCTCAAATAAAATTAAATAGTTATGTGCATCATATATGCACATATTTCCCACAGTTCTGGTATTTAATGTAAAGCGGAGGGTGGATGAAGGGCAAAGGTACTTTTCAGTTCAATGTCATACAGTGACGAGAGTCACAGTGAAACTCCACATCACAAGCTTTGGCTGAAGGCAACATGGAACAACTCACAGCTCGACGTATCCATTAACACCCACAAAACAAAAAAATATCAACCAGAGTGATTATTGTGAATTTTGTACTGAATTGTTGTTCACAGCAGAGCTGTCTTCACTCGCCGTAACCTGAGGCGTTTTTTAAAGAAAAGGTACATGGCGAGAAGACACATGGAGGACAGGAAGTAAAGGATCACACATAGGCTGATGTCAACTTTTGAGAACCCGATACTCAACACAGAAATCCAGCGCCCTTTGTAGCTCAGCTCCGCCTCCTGACCGAGCACCTGGCCCGATAGTTCTCGTTTCTGCAGCTGCTTCCTCTGGTGCCCCACGTTCAGGTCAAAATCTTCCTCCATCGGCTGCAGGCCCATCATCCCCAGCCCCGTGTCCAGCTCCATGCCGAGCCCGAACACAGGCCTGGGATCCTGCTCTTTCTGCCTCTGGAGGGTGCGTTGTTTGACCCGGCTGGAGGCCGCCAGCTGTAGCGCCTTGGCCTTGTAGTGCTGGTTGACAAATGAGTCCAGGTCCACAATGTCCTCCTGCAGCTCTCGCATCCTCATTCCCACGATACTCGGCCTGCGGTGGACCTGCCTCGGAACAGGACCCCCCAGATTTTCAGGATTGGCCCAAGATGTCGGTTCAGGCTTTTCTTCAATTTCTTCTTCTGCTGCTGGAGCACCCTCACCACCTTCTTCAGCTTCATCTTGAGGCCCTTCTTCCTCTTCCTCTTCCTCCTCCTCCTCCTCCTCCTCCTCCCCCTCTCCTTGCCCAGTGGCTTGTGAAGGTGGAAATTGCATGTTTGAGTCCAAAGCTTCCCTTGTTTTTCTCTCTACATGTTTCTGTGCTTCTAAAGTCAACCGTTTATGCGTTTCCCTTTGTTTTTCTAAAACCTGGTTCTCATCATCAAGGTAATCTGTAAGAGAAAAGAAAAAGACAGACAAGGATGCATTTCATGTAAAACCAAAAGCATGATCTCACGTTCAACACTTGACCAACTATTCTCCATTAAAACTTCCATGTCATTAGGATCTCTTTGAAGAAGTCATATGATACTTAAGTGTCCATTCTTTCAAAGAATTATACACTCACATCTTTTCCCTTTGCTGTTCACCAAATACAGGCCCCACAAACATAATGAAAATGTTAATGCATCCACAGAAGGTCTATATCATAAAACTATGAAACCTGAAACTGCAAACTTGATCCATTCCAGCATGCCACAAAAACTATCTACATTTCTGCATTAATAGATGATATATTAGGTTTTTTGTTTTTTTTTAATTGCTGTCAAGTAGAATAACATATGATAACATGTTGTCTTGTGCTTTTGTCATTTAGCCATGCAGCAGACAGAAAACGTGTATATGCAATACTGTTTTGTACCTGTAAGGATCCTACTAGAGTTGAAGTAAGAGAGGAGGAAGGGGAGAACTGCCTCTTTGTTCCACCTGTGCTCTCTGTTGTCCATCACGTTGTGGCAGACTGGACACAGGTCCGGTGGAGGCCACTGGATTTTTGGGAAGAGGGGATCTTCACTGAGTGCCCCTGGTGAGGAAAACACAGAAGCAGGATCACTGCAGTGCACATCAGGACTTTAGGATATTGACCATTTATTACACAATTTCTGTTTGACCACTTTTGTTAATAGAGATGTAGAACTTATTATTTGCATTATTTCCATGTTTACACCACGTAGACTCACAATTAATTGTGCAAATAATAAAGCAAAATAACACCAATCTGAGCAATAACTGTAATACAATTGTATTTTTCTGTTATATTAAACACCTCAAACACCTTGCTGTTCTTAAAGACCTCAAATAAAATACAAAATTGAATCAAATACTTAGCATTTGTTCGAAAAAAGTGTTTCAATAGCCGCACAGAGGTAGTTATAAATATAAGCTTCCTTTAAATAAAACTTGAGTAAAACAGCTGCACACAATGCAAAAGCTGCATCTTTGAGCCAACTCCTTCGTCTATTGTTGTTTTCTTTATTCTCCTTGTTGCTGCAATGATGGGAAGATGTAAGTGCCTTGAGGACTGGATGCAATCTGCATTGAACCCATTTGATCTTGTCACAGTGCTCGTAAAAACTAAGTGCCTATATGCATATGTGTATGTATCCGTTTAAGTGTGTATATGTAAATCATCTGTCTGTGTTTGTGTGGATGTAATCTATGGATTGATACTTTTGTGTCCACTTGTGTGTGTGTGTTCATATGACAGGGTCTAACAATGATCAATGAGCTACTGGGATGTCCCAGTGGGAGGGATGGTGAGATAATAGATGTGGCCAAAGTGGACAGCTTCCCCACTCATTGACACACACGCGCACACACACACACAAATATACATAGAATCCCTGATTTGAGGCAGCAGACCTCAGTGCAATATGGACCACCTGTCTCGTCCATTTACACCCCTTTGAAAGCAAAGTCCAATCTCCAAATTGAACATGAGAGCAGCAGAACCCTCAGAGGGGAGCTGCCCTCCTAATGAATTAGAAACTTTCTCCTTTAACATGTTTTCTTTTATGCAGCAGCCACTGCCCAATAACACCCTTCGTCACACGCGCACGCACACAGACACGTACACACCACAACATACAGCTGCAAACAAGGGCTGAGACAAAAACTGCACATGCACACACACGTACACACACAAACAAAGACGCTTGTTGGTGACAACAAGCAATTTATTACAGGATTCTGCACTTTGTGTGTGAGTGAGAGAGAGGGAGAGAGAACAGGAAAAAGCAGATCAGCAGCAGGTATGTCACTTTACAACACTGTCAATTTACATCCTCCATCACCTCCTCCCTCCTCTCCACTGCTCAAGAATAATCTCAGTCATATGCATGTGTTTGTACTCTGCATAGAGTACTTTACATAAAGGATACATCAATTTTACTGTGTCCAGGAGGGGCGGTTGCTTGCAAGTATGTGTGTGCGTGTGTGCTTTTATATATTTCAGCAGGTGAGAGCCTGCACATACACACACACACACAGGCAGGCACACAATACCTCACATCTTCCTTATTGTAATCAGCTTGCCATGTTTGCGGCCAGGGTGACTTTCGCCATACCAGCCATATTGAGATTGCCACAATGGCCTGTCACTGCGATGTCATCACCGCCAGGCATACATATTCATCAGGTATAAATATGTATTGTTCAGCACGTCAAACTAGCTTCCTCAGCACTAATTCTGTAAGTGAGGATCAACTACATGCTGTAACGCACCATCGTAACTGTTGGGCAGTGCAGCTGACGCTCGACATTTTATGCTCATTTGAATAATGGAAACCAAAGAATATTTAGGGATTGACATTTGGATCATTTATTCTATAACCTTCCTTGTGTTGAAATGTTAAGGAAATCTGGAGCAAAAAAACCAACATCAATTACAGTCATAATCATCATATGTCCTTGTTTGGTCATTTTATTTGGGTGTGGTTCATTGATATTTTCAATAATACAAGACCTAAAACAGCATTTGTGTGTCAATTGAGACACAACTGTATTTCTGGGATTTCATGAAGCAATTTCCAACATACACAACTGTACATTGTGGTACATTTCATTAGTCATGAATGTAATAGAAAACAGTAGCATCATTTAAATTGTGCTAATTTACATAATTTTTTTACAGTACAGACCTGTTGCTTCAGTGTTTATTGCTCCAAAAACTGCAGATATAAAAAAATATAACTTTAGGTAGTATCTATATCAATGTATGAAACAAATGTCAGTTAACTGCAAGCAGAGTGGAGAAGAAAGCCAATATTATGAAAATGAAAAGAAAATAAATTCCGTTTTTGTATTATGTTCTATGATGAGTGAGTGTAACTAAATAAAAACAAAAACAAATCTAAATGTGTTTTAGTTTTTTCTGTGCTTTATCTCCCCTCAGGGTAGCTCATAATTCAGTTTTCTGTAATGTCTCATGATTGCATATTGAATAGATTCAGGTCGAGATTTAAAATATACAGGTATGGTGCACTCACATGACATATTCAAATGATTCCTTTGAAAATAATGTAATTTTTTTTTCTACATGCAACAAAACCACAAACCACTTCAGCGGTGCTGCACATGAGGCTCAATGTCCTGAAGGCAGCCAGGCCTGATGCAGAGGCTATTCTATCTGTAGAAATGTGAATCCGTCTCAGCTGTTGACAAGCAGCAACCAAGCTGAGCTGCCACCAGTCTTAATTCAGCCGCTGCAACAAGGCCGAGGGCCCTAGGGCCTCTTTGTTGCCAGTTAAATTAATTGTTCGGCTGCTTTACAAATAGCTGCTCTTTCATGCATGGCTGCTCCTGAAAGGAGGGGCGGAGAGGCCTGCTAAAGAGCTCCACTTTAGGCAAAGGGAAGAGGAGGGGCTGGGTGGATGATCAGGATGGAGTGTGCTTTCCTCAGGGAGACGCCAGCACTCATTGCAACAAACACAGCCAAACCCTCAGCTCCTCCCTCCAGCTACTTCTGATTCACCCAACTTGTCCCCTGAGGACCCCCCTGAGGACCCCCCTGTGGACCCCCCAGCACACCCTCCAGCATCCCAAGCTCCCTGCCACACACCACAACTTGACCCACGCTGGACAAGCAGAAAGGATGTGTGTGTGTGTGTGTGTGTGTGTGTGTGTGTGTGTGTGTGTGTGTGTGTGTGTGTGTGTGTGTGTGTGTGTGTGTGTGTGTGTGTGTGTGTGTGTGTGTGTGTGTGTGTGTGTGTGTGTGTGTGTGTGTGTGTGTGTGTGTGTGTGTGTGTGTGTGTGTGTGTGTGTGTGTGTGTGTGATAGGGAGGGGGAGGAAAGCAAGGGACGCGTGCATGGCTTGTGTCGGGGTGTTTGCCACCTGCTGTCACACAATACCTTGGGAATTGTGTGTGTGTATGTGTGTGGGCAGAGAGGGCTGGCTCCTCTGGGACCTATCCAGAGAGGATGCTGCACTCATACTTGTCAAGCGGAGGATATGAGCCCCAGGGGATGATGAGCGGAAAGGGAGAATGAGAATGAGCCACAAAAATAGAGGAAGACGAATGGAATAAGAGGGGGAGCTGGATGGTGTTTAAGTGTCTGGGGAGCAGACGCATGCAGAGACGGGTGTCCTTATGGCCCCTGCTGTTCAGGACACAAGCTGTCCCTGAGATAGAAGAGGGGGGCAGTCAACGCAACACAAGCAAAAGATAGTGATTTAACAAAGTAGGCTGTTAATGACAACCCAGTGCCTAATAAAATAATTTGAAATCAGACAAGACGGTGGAACAGTCCAGCATTCTCATAGCTCATGTGAAGAAGTATAATGTACGAAGAGAGAATGTCAAAAAATGTACAATGCAGAGACTGTGAGACTGTAAAACAAGAAATCAGAGCCAATGTCCTGAAGAGAGAGTTGATGTAGGAAGTTAAATTTAAAAAGTGGTTAATTGTGCCGACTTCACACAGGTGAGCTCCACATTCCTTTAGGACATACATCGAGAAGAGAGCAATAGAGCCAAAAACAGAAAGAGTTTTCGTGGGGGATGTTGAATGGTGTGAAAAGCCTGCAAGGTAGCTCAACAAGAGGGTCGGGAGAAAATGGGCAAAGCAGAGGCAGATGACACTTGAAAGGCTAAGACGGGGCGACAGCTGGTGTCTGATCTGAGGATCCCTTCTTTCCCCCCACCCTCTTTTAGTCGTATTACGAGAACTAAGTGGCTATGAATGGATGCTGAAATGTAGAACTGACCCCCAGAACACCGAGGAAGATAGTGCATATGATCCTATTAGCCTGGTTGTGTAGACACAGAGAAGTGTGGAAAGAGAAATATGTGATGGGAAAAATGGGAGGGACGAGATGTACAGGTGGTTTATTGAACCAGTTAGTTTGTATGTAATGTGCACGTGGTGATTCCTGTTACTTTATAATTAAGGCTCCATGGTGTCATTGTATTTTTGACAATAAATACGTCAGAAATTTTATTTTATTTCCCCCAGAAGAGGGCTGACTTTTTTAAGATCACCTGTTGAGTCAAAATTTTATCAAAAAATAAGTATTCTGCATGTTTTTTTTCCAAAATAACCTAAACTAATCAATATCTTCTCGGTTATTCAGTATTATTGTGTCTTTCTCATGGTCCTGAGAAGCTCATGTAACGTGACAGGATTGAAAATCTTCTCACCGACTGGACGGTCATGAAAAGGTTTTCCTTTTTTGGAATCTTCCCATTACCCTTCATTTTCTATGTCCTTTTTCCTCATGTAGCAGGTGATTGATTTGCCTCTCCACTGCCTTGTCTATTCTTCTCTTGCCTCTTTTTCTCAAAATTCCATCCTCATAATAATTTGTCCTGCAAAACAATCATCTCTCCGACATACATGATCAAACCATCCCAACCACGTCAACAACATTTTCCAAACTGTAGCCAATGAGACATCAATCTATTGTACTCATTCTCAATTCTGTCCATTCTGCTTTCTCCCAATGAAAGCTTCCAACATCCTCTTGACTCTGCCACCTACAGTTCAGCCTTCAGTGTTTTTGGTCATTGTCACCATCTCTAATCGATACAACATGGCTGGTGTCACAACGTCCCGTGCTTCTTCTAATCACACAAAGACACGGTGCACCTCCTTCTGGTCTTCTCTGTACTTCTCCATCAGTACTTTTAATGAAAGCTCATCTGTTTTCTCCTGAAACGAGACCAAACTGCTGCTCACTGATCTTCATGTCTCCACTTAACTTAACCTTTATTAATCGTTCCCACATCTTCATGCTATGATTGATTAACATCATTTCTGTATACACGGAATTCAGGCCATTGTTTTTCTCCACTCCTATGGCTTCCTCTCACTTCCCAGGTTTGGTTTGAAAAGTCTCACCTAAAAAATTAGAGCCATCTTGACTGAACATTTCATTGCTTCCATTGGTAAGTAGCCTGAACCATCAGCCTTCCCATTCTTCATCTTCTTTAAAGCTGTCCCGACTTCAACCTTAGTGATCTGCCTCCCTTCCAGATCCAGTTCTACTCTATTCATGACCGTCATCTTTCTCAACAGATTTGTCAGTTGTTAGTACCTTCCCTTTTACACCCTGAATCATTCTCACCCATTGTACATTTCCACCCATATCTCTTTGTCTTGTTAACTTATACAATCCCTTTTCTCCTTCCTTACAGTCCACCCCCTCTTCCCTGAAGAAACAGAAACTTATGAGCCCTTTCCCATACAACAATTGCTGTAATTATTCAATCGTCTGGTAGCTCTACTGGGCCACCCAGCAGTTGTCTTGATTCTTTCTTAAACTGCATCCAAATCTATATGATTTAGAAAGGATGGCAGCTCTTTACATGGCTCACATGACAATCACTCCCACATTCACCCTTTGGGCAATTTAGAATGGCTAGTAAACCTCATGTCTTTGGATTTAAAAAAAACGGTGGCACAACTAGAACAGTAGAAAGCCACCACTCCTGAGACTTGTTCTGCAAAGGTTTCTTTCCATTAAAGGTTAAAGGGAGTTTTTCCTTTCCACCATAGTTTATCCTTGCTCATGTGAAATAATTGGGTTTTAAAAGTGGTGAAGGTGTTATATTTTCCACTATTGAAATAATATCAAATTGATATTATCAGGCTTGTTCTGAATAGCATCTGAAGCCTCAGTCCGACTTACCTGGACGAATGAAGGTGGAATTAAAAAAAATTAAAAATTACAAGGCAGATGATGATTGCGTTGATTCTTACCTGCTATTCTGTTGTTGACACGGTTGTGACTGGACCACAGCCACAGCACTGCTGCAGACATAGTGTTCACCTCCATTAGACTCTCCACTGCCATGTTCTCAAAGTGCTCTGCACATGGTCGGCAGCCAAAGAAGTTGTGCACATAGCTTCTCATGGAGCTCAAAACCTCCTGAGGATCTGAAAGAAAGAACCACATGAAGTCAGCAACCTGCAGATCAAATGAGAAAAGTCAATACAACTTTCAGCTCACTGAAGTACAGGTATTTTTTCAACAGAGTGAATATTTCTGTCCAGAAATACATTTGATTTATTCTAGAAAACTTCAGTGAAATAATTCAAGAGTGAATTAGAAAAGAGAACCATTCTCTGATGGGACTACGACAGATCTGCCTTAATAAAGAGCTCCATCACTGGAGAATGATGTACACTAAGAATGTGAGCTGTTAAAAGCTTGCTAATGGAAGAGGAGCCTTGTCGATTCCCACGGTTCTGCGGGCCTGCAGTAACAGAGAGCTGGGTTAACCCCATATTGGGGCGAATAATCTGTGAGCACGGAATAACCCAATCTGGAGATTATAGGCAGTTAACCCTCTGTGTGAATGGTGGCCAGGCTGTTGTCTCAGGACCACAACAGTCCACAAACATATTTTCCTTGAGCTGTTTGCTTTTGTTCTCAGATTAGCAGGACCTTTAGATGAACCGCACAACCGGGCGCAGTGTGCACAGGAGCATGTGCTGATAATGTAAAAAGATCCTGCACTCATTTTTATTCACACCTAAAGTTTTATATTAGAGGTGTGAATATGAATTGGATCATTATTTTTTTTTAAGTATACTACTGTATGGCATGTATGTACATGCAGCCGTTGAACTGGTGGACTGTGGGGGGCCAGATGGACACCCCTTTTTGGCCAGTCCATCTGCGGGTCACATGATGGTCCATAAACCAGGGGATTAACCTCTGTGTCTGTGTGTGTGTGTGTGTGTGTGTGTGTGTGTGTGCACGCGTGCGTGCATATGTGTGTGCGCGTGTGTGTGTGTGTGTGTGTGTGTGTGTGTGTGTGTGTGTGTGTGTGTGTGTGTGTGTGTGTGTGTGTGTGTGTGTGTGTGTGTTGAAGACAGATTAACATCCCTGCGAGGAGCAATGCTTCTGATCGTCTGCCTGTTTTATTAACCACTCACATTCCAGTAATCTACCATAATCCCTTTTCACACACCCACAATTAGGCTTAGTTTTTGCAAAATAGCAAAACATGAAAGAGAAATTGAGAAAAAGACACCAACAAAAATTCTGATGCAGATCATCATCATTATATAATCATAATGGTCACCAAGCTCCGCACAAAAGCTGTGAACACGCGAGTCACAACAACTAGTTCCGTTTATGCTTGAAGAAGTGTAAAACATGCAGGGCAGAGGCCCGCCAAGTAGAGGATTGGACAACACAAACATAGATATAAGTGGTGTGTGTGAATATTTACTGGTGTGTTTGTTCAGCCTTCTCTCTGTGAAAATTTAAATCGGGTCAGTGTGAAGACACTAATTTAACACGCTAATTTGTTTACAAAGCCTCATTCCCAGTCTCCGCCCGGCTTTGTGAACTCTCAATAGCTGCTCTCATTCACAGTTTGTTTTGTTTGTGTCGCTCTGTGTGTGTGTGTGTGTGTGTGTGTGTGTGTGTGTGTGTGTGTGTGTGTGTGTGTGTGTGTGTGTGTGTGTGTGTGTGTGTGTGTGTGTGTGTGTGTGTGTGTGTGTGTGTGTGTGTGTGTGTGTGTGTGTGTGTGTGTGTGTGTGTGTGTGTGTGTGTGTGTGTGTGTGTGTGTGTGTGTGTGTGTGTGTGTGTGTGTGTGTGTGTGTGTGTGTGTGTGTGTGTGTGTGTGTGTGTGTGTGTGCGTGTGCGTGCATGAACCTGAGCCTCCCAGAATTTTGGCCTGGACTGTAAGGACATGAAACAGACTCCACATCCCGCAAGGATAACGTCTGAGGTGGGGCTGTGAACCCTGGCAGCCCACCCATTTCATGCCATCAGGCAGTGCGGTGTTTGGAACCTGAAAGAGTGAAGAAATAAATTAAAACTAACTATTGCCATAGAGCAAAAAAGCTGAAAACAGCAAAACATTGGGGGGGGGGGGGGGGGGGGGTAAACAATAAATTGTTATTTCAGTCAAATTAATGCCCACTCACCCAACATGCCATCTGTTGACCCAAGAAGTTGAAGTAAGATTATTATAAACCTGCACTGTAATGTAACACACAGTAGAATACACTGCTAAAAATAAACAAGGAAGCTGGAGATTTCATCTCAATGTTTTAACAATTATTTAGTAGGATTGCAAGACTTATTCATTTTTACAGATAACCCACAGCCCTGCCAAAAACAAAAAGGAGACACCACCAATCGTGGTCTCAATGAATCTATCTTGGAAAACCTTTAAATTCAAAGATATTGAATGTTATTCAATAGCTTATTTCTACAGTCTGGTTTGTTTAGTCAGGTCTTTATCTCAAAGAGCAGATGGAGGTTTCAACTGTGGCTTCAATTATGTTGAACAAATTATTCAGTTGCACCGTTTCATTTAAAATGTAAATCTTTGCTCGTCTGCGGACAAGCTTTCACAGAGACACAAAGGATGTTTCATAAAATGTTAAAATGTCTTTTCCCTCCACGTTTGATTGATATTGTTACATGAAGCTGGAAAAGATACAAACTGTTAACATGGTTCTGTCTCTACTTTGGTGAGATATATAGTTATACAACTCAAACCGAGTGAATATTTATCAAGGAATGGAGAAAAGTCCTTGTCCACCATGTCAAATGTCATCGATGTTTAACTGAGGACAAAATTTGGTTTTATGTGATCATCGAGTAACTGCGCACCATTATTATTTAGACGCCAAACTTGGAAGTGCGACGATAAATGATACAATGACTCATTAAGACGTTTTAAGAATAATCGCACTTAGTGTTCAGAGATGCAGGCAGATGCTGGAGGTTGTGACGTATAAGGATAAACAGAATTACCTTTGGTTTTTTCTTCTTTTTTTGGCTTCATTAATTATGTTTTTAAAAAAAAATGTAGGAAATTATTTGAAGGCCGATATTTGTAAAATCTCCTAAAAAGCAAAGCATCTCTCGAGCAACTCCGAACCTGTTCAACGTAATGGAAGGCCCTGCACGTAGTTTCCCTGATCAATGAAAAGTCAATCTCAGGTTAATGGCTCAGCCCTCCACTAATGAACCAAAGCTATCCAGATCTCTAACCACGAGCCACAGTTGAATCCAACAACATATTTTCTCTGACATAAAGTCGTTTCACTCGCAGCACTGCATCGCCATCACTGCTGTGATTGACAGGGTTACTCACATGTCAATGCTAAAGATTTGGTGTGTCTATGCATGAGTGTGTGTGTGTCTGTGTGTGTGTGCGTGCTAGTCCATTTCCTCTGAGGCAGAGTCTATTCATACCTTCCCATTGATTCATTGATCCATTGATTTGCCTGCTAAAAGCTAATGATGTAAGTAAGTGACTCTTTCAATTTGCAAGGGGCTGTACACTGGAGGCATGCAGGCTTCATTCCAAAGACAACAGCACATAGATCCTCGGCTGTAGGTGCTGGCACCAAGACGAGGCCAAAGCACACACTCAAACGTCTTTAGGAACATATACATTTTCTTGATGTGCGCACAAGGATTTTATAGACAAATTTTAAGTTCCGAGCTACCGTCGCGGTGTGTTTTTCAACTGATTGAGTGATTCGACTGACAGGTGACCTTGTAGCTCAGAGAAATGAAAACGCGACTCTCGGATCGACGTCCTCACACCAGTCAGTAGGGTGACCCACTCTCAGCTCGCCATTCCTGAACTTTTATGCCTCCATTCCTTTATTTTTTAAATGTTTTAACTTCTACACATTGCTTTTCTGGATTAATTAGCAGTTATGCATCTTCATGCAAATTCACCTACATGGTAAAGAATAATTTGGAGGCTGAAGAATTACCGTAACAAGGATGCACAACGTGAAAGGTTTAAATGCGCTTTAGGTTTTTGTGCCTGTGCTGGCTCACCTGTGCCGTATTGTCCAATATCTCTTTTAAGGACACGTAGGAAATCTCATCAGTAGTCTGGTTCTGTAGCCAGGAGTTCACAGACTTCAGCAAGTTCATCACTATAGGGCGGCCTGGAAAATACTGTAGAGAGAAACAAATAAAAAATATATCAATCCTTCTACTTAATCATCAGCATAAGAACTCTTTATTAATCTTAACATTAAAAAAAAAACTTCCATTAAATACTGTTATATGAAGTTATATGAAACATTCAAAATACATTTCTCAATTAAAAAAGTATATATAAATACACTGAAGCACTTTGTTATACAGATAAACTGACAGTCAAAAGGTTTGAAACCAATTAAAATTACGTACATACTCAGTGGCAACATTATCATAGTGTAAATTGTACTTAAATTGTAAAACAATACGCACAAAATTACCTTTAATTCAAAAAACATATTTATTAATTACATCAACTGGGGGGGGGACAATTCGAAAAGAGAAGTTGGGTCCTGAGGCTTTGAATGTTAAGAAAAGTACTTCAATTAAATAGACTCGCTGCAACTTTCAGTAAATGAAGTAATGAATTGACTTTTCATTTCAATTTTATTCGTCTTGCTTCCCTAAATATGTTTTGAAATGCTTTATAAGTCTTTTAATTATTATTTTTTTAATATATATAGAAATTTGGATAGTGCACATACTTTACGTGCGAGAAGGGGGCTGGAGGTTTGAGTGTTTTTATCCTAAGAATCTTTAGAGAATTTCAATAAATGTGACAACAGCTGAGCTTAAGCCTCGTCCTTCATTAAGATCCATTTCATAAGCCACTAACAACCACTTAGGCACTCCCGGCTCAGGGCTTTACTCCCATTGTGTATTTACTCCTTGTCAAACTAGCATCACCATGGCAACAACCAAAGCGGTGAGGAAACACGACCCTCTAACTTGCGAAGTGGGTACGCGGAGAAAAAGAGGAAATCCCACCGACTGGTCCTTGAGACCAGTGATGACAGACTAGAGACAGACTCAGATACCCGAGGATACACCGGCTATAGAAAACAGCTGACGTCTCCAGTAATCCCAGTTCCAGAAAGAGAGAGAGAGAGAGGATCACTTTAAAAAAAAGTTTAGCTGATTGTGCTTCCTGTTCTTACAGTAGACCTGCGTGCATGGAGCACTTTAAGATAATGGTCCCATTTCTCAGAAACAGACGCTAGGAAGGGATCAAGTTGGTTTCCAAAACTTTGGGTAAATAAAATTAGTTCCATGGTAACTTGGTAGGCTTTTTTTTTTTTTTGACAACAAACGAATATCTCAAATGTTTTCAAAAAAACATGTCAACTGTCTATAAATCACCAACACTTTTGGGACATCAAGTGTATTGGAAGCGCTTTATAGATCATTTTGAGTTGCATCGCTGAGTCTTTTCAATTTGGCCTGAACCATCTGTTCCACTACACACATCTGCAAACACTGACACTGTCACACACAGGCCATCTCTAGTGGACCACAACTCCACCATCTATTCATCACACACCCAACATAATCTGTGTGTAACACACTGACCTCCTTACCAGATCCTGACCGATATGCTTACACCTTTGTGGTCGACAATAACAGAGTATAACCAGGCGCTGGATTTTGAGCCACTTTCATCATCTGACCATTGTGCGAAAACAAAATACATAAAAGGTTTAGTCGTGTTGAAGGAGGGCCAAAACTGAAACATTATTTAGAGAACAATTTGGGGAGAATTTACCAAACGTACTTTTTGGGTAAATATCTGTTTCTCTTCGAAAGAATCCAATCTTTCATTCAAATTTTCCCCAAGGTAATCATCAACAATCTTGTAATGATGGGATTTTATCATCTTTGAGAAGAAAAAAAAACAAACCTATGACTAATGATATTTCCCCCCCCAGATCAAGATAAACATAATGTTTTGAATCGAAGTTCATCTGAATGATGCAATGTAGACAAACAGATTTGAGTGACATTAGAGTAAAATATGAGGAGAAACACATTTTTGGATTTGCACTGGAGATTATGGTTGAAATGTTGAAAATAAAGACTTGTGGAGGATTTGCCGAATACTCCGTCTGTGCCACAAAACACAGATGCACAAACACACAGCAGTGAATTTGGGGTGTAAAGAGCAGACAAAGACTTGTGATGTTTGCGGTTGGTGGCAGCGTCGTATAATAGGTTTAGGAGTGGATCTAAGGTCTGAGTGTTCACCAGTCAGAAAAGCTCATTAAACAGACTTATGAATTTAACCAGAAGAGAGAACGCAGGTGTTTTCCACTAACGGGCTTATGCCAGCATCACCAAGCAACAATATTCAGGAGGTTTCTGCAGCTGTTCTGATCACTAACTCTGTAACCGTTCACATGTTTCACTTAGTGTTTGTGTGGAAAAACAAAACGTCATTTTTCACTCAGATGTTTACTCACTTTGTCTTATTCTCATTAACTTTTCTCTGTCTGAGTCACTGGTCTTCAGTGCTTCACGATGTTACAAATGTCAACCCAATATCAAAGCTATACCGGTTATGTGAAGGCGCAGGCTGCTCCCGTCTGCAATAAACACAATAAAGATCTGTACCCATTTTACTGAATGTCGTGGTCCACAAATTCTGTGTATGAAAATTACAGTCAGAAACCAAAACTAAGAAATAATGCAAATGGTGATATCTTGCTCCTCTGCTCACAAAAATATTATCAAGTTTTGCCTTCGACATCACTGATAATAGATTGTAATTCCTATTTGTTTGAACTTGATATTTCTGCCTCCGTGCGCGCACACACACACACACACACACACACACACACACACACACACACACACACACACACACACACACACACACACACACACACACACACACACACACACACACACACACACACACACACACACACACACACACACACACACACACAGAGCCCTGTACCCCTCCTGCTCCCATCCCAGTTGGACCATGACAATCCCATTCACCCCAGCAATATGTCATCCCTGATCCGATTAGTATCAGCAGCACTTGAGAAACCACAAGCTTCTTGTGGCAGGGGTCCTGGGAGGGAAGCATCTGTTGGCTGCAACAGGGCAGGGCAGGCCAGGGCCCGGGAGAGGAAGACCGGGATGAAGCCCCCTCAGTTATAATCCAACTTCAAGTCAAACGATAGAGACAGAGGAGGGGGGGGGGGGCTCTGCAGGCACGTGTCAGAACGGAGAACAGCAAACAGCAGCCATGTGCTTTTACACACACACACACACACACACACACACACACACACACACACACACACACACACACACACACACACACACACACACACACACACACACACACACACACACACACACACACACACACACACACACACACTAAGCCACAACATATCTCACAATGTTAACTTACGATCTGTAGATAACGGAAATTATTTAAAATTAAACAAGCAGCTATTGTAGAAACAATCTCTGAGGTCGTTGAGAAAATTGTGGCAACCGTGGCACATGAATGTCATATGTAGAGTGCTGGCGTGAGAAGGCCGAACCCTGTGTTCCTTTAACACCCCCCCCCCCTAGTGTTTTATTTGTCTGCCCCTCTGGGCTGAAGGGCTTCTTTCAAGAAAAGCAGGATAGAGGTGTAATCCTTAAAAACCTTGCTTTAATGCTCTCATGCTTCCCAAGATCCACTTTTTTAATCCTCATATACATGTAGAGGATTCATAAATCCAGCTTCAGCCTGACAAGACAGTAAATCTAGTAATATTATGGCACAGTGTAAAAAGGAGAAAAAAAGGGTGTAGAAAAAAACAAAACAACCCCCATGTTTACGTGTGTGGATGGAGACACAAAGATGGGATGATTAAAGACGACAAAGAGTCAAACAATTCACGGAATTGAAATTCTTGGACAGAGCAGGGAGTCATTTTTGAGAGATTTGTGAAATGATAAAGGGGATGAAAGATGACGCATTCAGACTGTCCTGAAAATGCACAAAACACACAGTAGCTGCACAGAATACACAAATAATCAGTTATCGATCAACAAAAAATGTAAAGATGTCATCTCAAAGTAAAACAAATCCCAAAACTAATGAAATGTCCACGTAAGTTGCTTTTAATTTTCTATTTAATGAAAGTCTGACCGTGTTGGTTTTTCAATTCAGCTCAAATACAAAATCCTTAAAAATCCTTCGATTTATTTGTAGTCCTTTGCTATGAATAAAAATAAAGAAATAAAAGAGTCACTTCACTAAAATCCTTTATTTATTAACAATATTATATGTATTCTGTACACTGCTTTCCCATTTAAATGTTTCAGATTAATGAAAACAGTGTTTTTCTAATATGCAATGAAAACATCAATATTCATTTGACTTTAAAATATTTTAATTAAATATGTAATAAAGTAAATATACAGGCAAGTTGTGAAATGTGTATATATCTATTCATTTAAAATGTGTTCAGTTGACAAAAGAATACAGGTACAATTAAAATGTAAAAAAACAAAAAAAACAACTGAAAAAGTGTTGAAAAAGGGTGAAGGAAAAATAATAAATTATTTGTTGTAGCTTGAACAAGATGAGGGACTTCATGTTCAAACACAGGAACATGCCTGTATGTGAAAACAAATTTTTGTTTTTAACAACTTCTAATTAAAAACTCAGAAATGACTCATGAAAAACAAACACAACAGCAGCATTAAAAAAAATTATGCCACTGAGGTCAAGTCATCATGAGTCACTTTTCACTCTGATCTAATAACATGACTCACACAAGGAGTTCAGTCTCAGGTTTTCTTTTTTTGTCCCAAACACACTATGTTAGGAATCATGAGAACAGAAGTGTGAAGATAAGGCCATTTCTTCATTGAACGAAAGGTTTGTGGTCAAGCAGGAAAATCAAAAACGAGCGTTTTCTGACTTTGTCACAAAGCTTCAGAGTGTAATGAATAAACGACACAGTGAATCTAGCGGCTGCATGCATCACCCCCCCTCTCCTGTGTCAGAGCCCTTTTCCACCCCCCGTTTCACAAACTATTTTCTTGTCTCACATTAACTGCTCCTAACAAGCTGCCAGGTCGAGAACATTCAGCCTATTTGTAGCGCGACTGTTCAGTCAAATGTCAATGCGGGCTGTCACAAGTTGCGATCAGATGCAACAATGACCGCCTCCTCAGCTACACAAAGCCTGCTGAGCAGCCGGGGCATTCTGGTGGGGGGGGTGGGCTAAAAATACCACTGGGACCTGCAGCTATTGACTAAACAAACTGGAGCTAATAGGAGGCCATGGCACGGTAACACACACACACACACAGAAAGAGAGAGGGATGCCTCTCTCTCTTGAGAGTGAGATATAATCAGAGAGATTGGTGGCAGATGAGGGCAGTGAAAAAGCCTGGTGCGTAGCCAAGGGGGACAGGGCTAACAGGTCAGGCTCATCATCACAGCATGTTTCCCTGGCTGGCATGCTTTACAAAGGAAAGCGGGAAAAACCAAGTATGTCATCAATAAGGAAATATTTGAGAGAGACAACCAAAGGGAGGACTAAGAATAAGATGAAGAATTGGGCAGATATGAAAAACTTCAAAATGTAACTGGAATACGAGAGGGAAATGTAGGAAAAATGTGAGGGGAAAACAAGTGCTGGAAATATTGGATCCCAAAGCACAAAGAAGCGTGGCAGTAACAAGTCTGGTCTTCCATCCAGCCTCTTTTTGCCTCCGTCTCACCGAAGAGACTTTTTTTCTCGCCGTTTACCATGAAGGACGGGCAAGGCCACAAGTACTGACAGAAATGTTTGCGTGAAGCCACAAGCACGGAGACGGCACACGTATAAAAAGTGTGTGTGGTTAGTGTGTCTGAGCGAGGTTTACCAATCGTCAGGCGTCTGGTCAAAGCCTGAGAGCTGCGAGTGGGTGGCAGCCACGCTTCATTCCCCATGGGAACCCACATCAAGAGGGTCAACAACACCCACAAGAGCCTTTGTGCTCCTGTTGCAGTCCATGACATCTACTTCTGCTTTCAATTTGTGTGTGTGTGTGTGTGTGTGTGTGTGTGTGTGTGTGTGTGTGTGTGTGTGTGTGTGTGTGTGTGTGTGTGTGTGTGTGTGTGTGTGTGTGTGTGTGTGTGTGTGTGTGTGTGTGTGTGTGTGTGTGTGTGTGTGTGTGTGTGTGTGTGTGTGTGTCAAAACCACGGTGCATTGCATGCAAAATAGAAAAATGAAAGCTAAAGATAAAAGAATAAAACAAACCAAAATCTAAACCCTGCAACAGCTCCAACGTAAACATTTTGCTGTCTCACTCCCCATCTAGTGGTGACCTGCTGCAACTGAACATTTTTGTTGATTTCAATACATACTTCTAATAAGTTAATCAGGTATGAATGTAACTGCAGGTCTGTCATGGTATTTAAATCGCTGAATAATCATCTCAAATAGATTTTAGCTCCAAGTCCTGAATGCATTCAGTAGATGAAATAAATATATTATTGTCAAAGACAGTAAATATATAATAAAGCAGGTATTTATTCAGAATGTATTTGGTGCTTGTGATCGGTACCTTTGCCAGGACAGAGATGTATTTCTTGAGGGATTTCAGGGCCACTCCTTTGATCACAGCATGTACAGCCAGCTCCACGTGCAATGAGTAGTGCAGGGTTGATTCCAGGTCTGCCATGTACACCCTGGATCTGAACAGACGCCCCACATAATCACACTTTGGAAGTAAAAAAAAGAAAAAAGAAACTCCAGAAATGTACAGTACCAATAAGTAAAAAAACAAAAACAAACAAACAAACAAAAACAAAACATATTAGCCGTGTCTCAGTCATACTTATTGAATGGTTTCCAGGGCTCCTCTGTCCTATTTTTAAGACTGGCTTGTGAGACGAGCGGTGGCCTTCCTGACCGCACTACTCCAGGCAGCCTCTGGAGGGCATAAGAGTAGAACGTACGAGCCTCAATGTTGCTGTGGAAAGGAAGAACAAGTGAAAAGTGGATTATTTCACAGAATAATGACAGAATAAACTTCATTTATAGAGCATTTTTCATCTCAGCAGTGTCTTTGTCTCAGCAGAGACAAAACTCTTTCAGTCTCAAAGCACACCGAAGTTCAAACACCAGTCGCAACAACAGGCGACAAGGTGTCAAGAAACCTTTTCCCTGAGAATACCTCACCATACAGCATGGGCATCAGGACTGAAGAAGAAATGACCTGCTCGAGGACATGAGCCATAATTGGTCCAACAACACCGCTGTGCCCCCACGGTGCGAAGGCAAAACCACCTTACTTTTCACTGAGCGAACTGCAAATGTTTACAGCGTTCAACAATATCTGTGTGACCACTGGTCTCTGCTTGCACAAGATCCTGTTATCAAAACGGTTTTGTAACCATGTGAAGAGCTGAGGATAACAGGATGCAACTGCTAATGATATTTGTAAGATATTAACAAAAACACTGCAGATGGCAGAACTATGTGCGGCATTAATCTAAATATATAAAGACCTTAAAACTGAACACTCAAATTGTTTTGGTCATTGTTGTGTTGCAGCAGACCACTGCCATAAAAAAATATTTTATGACCTGCATTTTTATTGCCCCATATTTTACATATTTACAGGAACACATTTTAAATACGGAGCAGATGGTGCCAGAGTTGCATGGAACAACATGAGAGAGATCGCTGAGCATTAGGCATGTGATAACCCTGCAACTGGAACCACAGCCATTAATGTGCTCTCCATCCTCCCTCCACTGGTTGCATCCTCCTCCCATTTGTTGTCTCCTCTTGTCATGGACAGCAAGAGAGGGAGAGAGAGAGAGAGAGAGAGAGAGAGAGAGAGAGTGAGAGAGGGAGCATTGTAAAACTGGAACAGGATGGTAATAAGGAGGATGGATACTCTGGGCCAACGCTCACTCACACCAGCCGAGGACTCAATTACACCTGCGTGTCTGGTGGGAGTGTACAGATGTGGAGAGAAAACCATTCATCCAGTGATCCCCAGGGCCAGCGGGCAGGCAGGCGTCAGGGTGGGCTGAGGGGGAACGCATTCACCTGGGACATGCACACATTACATGCATGACAGATGTGAGACACCCCTGCATACTCCCACTTCCTCGCACACTCACTCACACACACACACACACACACACACACACACACACACACACACACACACACACACACACACACACACACACACACACACACACACACACACACACACACACACACACACACACACACACACACACACACACACACACACACACACACACACACACACACACACACAGTCTCCCAGGATCAATCAGACATTCAGTGATGATGGGAGGCCATCTGTCGCCGTGCACGGCTGGGGCTTGTTTGGCAGGTGAAGCCAGAAAAGCAATGGCATTGTTTTCATGCAAGAAATTAAAAAACCTCCCTTCTGTACAGTGATGGAGATGAGGGGGGTTGGAAGGGGAGAGATGGAGGGTGAATAAATAAATCAGCAATAAATCATTTCCTTTTTGCATTTGTCAACTAAAAAGAGTCCTCTTTGCATGCCAAGTTATTGAAACAGCCAAACAAAGAGGCAGAAAACAGCAGATGAATTTGCAGGGTGAGGAATGATCAGCGCTGCTTTATGATAGTGAATAATAGGAGCGATTTTCATGCTCTGATCCCATTAAAAGGCCAGATGTTTAAAGGTATTTTCATGAATAGGGTTCAGATAATGAGCATATTACAAAGCTTAGCAACAGACAGCAATGCTGTTGCATGTGGAACAGTGGCAACCAAAGATAGATAATGCGTGTGTGAGGCACATCAAGAGACAAGGAGACAAGTTTGGGGTGTTGCATACAAAAGATGCATGCAAAAACCATGAATGTGCTTTGGATGTAGTATAGCAGACACAAAATACTTATGGTTTATGCCAAATGCCTCATTTCTGATCTGCCGTTATGAACCAGGAAGAACTCAAGTTTAACGTCTCAAACTTGTTTGTTTTCAGAGTCAGAACGAAACGTGCAGAAAAAGCTTTACATTTTTAATGCACCAAATATGTAGAACAAGCTCCCAAAAACTGCAGGATGGCTCAAACTATAAATTACTTTCAAAACAAGACTGCAGACATTTCTGTTTGCTACTCAGCTTTTCTGTGAAATAATCCTCTTATACTGTACTAAATCTTTACTGTTGCGCCTGTTTTTATTCACCTTTCCTACTATTACTCTTTTTTTCTACATTTGCCACTGTTTTTTTTGTTGATAGAAGGCATTTTGATTTGCTAAAATGTGCTGTACAAATAGAACTGCAGAGCCTCTACACCTCCTCACACAAGACTTTATGTTTGAAAGGATAGCCCTTTATTTTCTAAATGAAACAAATAATGTAAACTTCCAAGTGCTCATCCTCATATTATGAAATGCTCACTTTCAAGGATTGAGGAACGAAAGCATTTTCATCGTTTGTGTAAATCTCTTCATTTAACACACACGCACACACACACACACACACACACACGCCTCTTTACATCCTGTGGGAGGCGGCTGGTGTTCCGGCTTAGCCATGGTTACTATCACATATCGTCTCATTCCCAGTCTGGCCTCTTCCATTTCTGTATTTACATAGTGGTTTGTTTATTTCCGAAGGCTGCCAGAAAGCAAAAAAGCTACCAAGGACTTCAAGAGGCCAATAAAACAGTGTGACGACACTCTGCCTCATATCTCACATTGGTACAGCAATGCCACATAAGTGAAGTTGGAATCCTGCCTTCCCACTGATATTATGAGCAGTTAGTCACAGCAGCTATCTTTGTTGTTTGTATGGACAAACTCGGACACATCACACTGTGCATTTAAGTTCTGCACACTCGTGTTTCACTCAGTGGCTATTTAGATTACACCTACTCAATTTGATTTTCGACAAACCTATACTAAAATATTGTATATTTAACACAAAAAAAAGGTGCATTAAAACTGAAAGAGTCAGAAGACTATGGTCTGACTGACAGGAGAAACGCCCACACATCACTCTGAAGACATCTAATGAGACACAGTGGGGAAAAATAACCATGTCATTGGAATATGAAAGCCATTCAAGTTATTTTACAAGCAATAACAACACAATTGTGTCTATCACAGCATTCTTACTTTATCAGTTTCATTATTTGGGTCTGGTGAACCGCATAATAAAAATGTTTAGTTCAGTAGAAAGATGAAATAAGCATCGAATGTTCAAACCTTTTTCATTAGAAATGTTTGAACACCACACCTAAACCAACAAAAGACCAGCTCCTTTACAAAAATAAAAGCACTGACAAGATTAAAGACTCCCAAAGTGCAAATAAGTTCATGGTCCAGCAAGGATCCTTTTGTAAATTTGCTAATGACACATTTGTCCCATGCACAACCTGCAGTGCTGAAATGCCAAACTGACTGTACTGCAGCCTATACATACAGAATGTATAGATCTGGATGAGGAGCTTGTCACATGCCCCGGAGGCAGAAAATTATCTTGGAGAAAAGAAAAACAACTCTGGCAAAAAAAACAAAACAAAAAAAACTTTTTCCAGTTTTGTTATATCGGCCCTCCTCTGAAGTTGTAATTAATAGTTTTAGCACTTTTATTTTTAGATTTTATTTTCCCTGAGATTATTGAATACCAGGGGCTAAAGCTTTGTGTGGGACAGGAATACTCATGCACTGGTTTTAAATGTTTTACTGCTGGTTCAGCGTAGATTCATTTGATCCCGGACCAATAAAGAAACCACGTTTACATATTGATTAGTCAGAGAGAGAGATGTTTGGAAAATGGAAATGAACACAAAGGAATGAAAATGAGAAGGTTCTGCAGAAGTATTAAAGACAATACATGCTCTCACACTTGGAGTCTGGAGAAGTTGCCTCCTGGGTAATAGAGGTAGCAAGATGGAAACTCGGTCACGCCCAGTTTGGCCACCAGACCGTCCTCAGTATTCAAGACTCTCCGCACAGTAATGTTTTCAAACTGCAACAGGTCCAGGGTTACCTAATACGCACAACACAGAAACACACTGATAAATGGCAAAAAAAATATTTACCTCAGGTTAAATTTCAACATAAACACATTTGACAAAATCTTGATTTCATGTAGGAAAATGTAATTGTTGAATTTGAAGAGAGGAAAAGGTTTTCACTTAAATCCAAGTGGTGTGTGACTGATTTGGCAAACTGGGAAATACGCTGCTCGGAATGATGGAGAAACAACCACCTCTCTGCCGATGTAGGATTGGGACTCCTCAAAGATTAGGGCCAGGTGCCGAACGTTGTTGGTCTCAAAGAAGTTGTCGATCTCAGCTTGACTGGAGACAGACATGCAGACAAATCAGGTAAAACCTCAGTGATACCTGTGACACTGATTTGGGAAAAAACCCAAAAAACATCACCAATAACTGGCTTTGGTATTGAATTCATAAAAAAGAAAATAAAACATTTGAATGACACTTGTATTCTTCAGTTTGTTTTTCTTTTTTGTTTCATTTTCTAAAAACCTCATTCAAATCAGCTGTGGCCATATATGAATGGTGTCTTAATCCATGGAGTCAAAGCTTTAAAGAACTTTTTTATTTACCGATACCTGCTGTGAAATGGTACTTCTTTTTCGGTTGGGGAAAAAAAAAAAGTCCTGACAGCGAAAAAAGAGAAACTGTACTTTCAGTCCGAGTCCAAGAATAAAAGCAAACTCAGTTTCCTCTTATTTACTTCCTGAGTGAAAATATAGTCTGCACATAAACGGCACATGAGACTGCAGAAGTAACGATAAACTTGGGAGGGGTGCTCAATGTAAAAAAAACATGTTACACAACCGACATCTGATAAAGAAAACCTTTTTAAATTCAACTTTTGTCAATACTGACGTGCACACTGTGTTGAGCTCAGTAAACCTTTTCCCCCAATGCTGAGTTCAACAAATCTACAGGCTAAAAAAGTAAGTAAAAAATCTGAAGCAGCAGTAATAAGAAAATAAATCAATGCTGCAACTTTGGGGGGAAAAGTAGGCTGTTATTTAAAAAACAACAAAAATAACTCACTTATAAGAAATTGGAGACCAAAAAATGTGGATTTACATGTGCATGAACTAGCATGCTAAAACTACTTCAAGTTTTTATATTTGTTATATTAAAAATACTGTTTGGTTACAACAAAGATATGCGACAATGTATATATATATATATATATATATATATATATATATATATATATATATATATATATATATATATATCGCATTGTAAGAAACCTATAAACATTTTGCCAAATGTCTTTGGTGCGTTTTGGGGATGGACATAAATCACAGTAAGATCATAACTCAATGATTACATAAATGGAGTGAGGCCGGGAAAGACTGATCAATACAGTGTGCAAATATGTTTTAAAAGGACTATGGCGCCTATGTGAATTACCTGGTAGGCTCCAGTGGGGGGCAGGCAGGAGGCCAGGGCTCTTTATGGGTTTCCAGCTTGTCGATGATTTTGTGACGAAGGCCACGAAGATCTCGAGGAAAATCTATAAATCAAAAGATATTATACGGCCTTCATTCCCAGAACGGCTGGGACAAGAGACAAAATGTAAAAAATAAAGATAGGATGAAACTGTTAATCTCACCAAATCAAATCATTACATTATCATAGAGTATCATTTGTATTATTAAAAAAAAAGAAAGAAGTTAATTGTGAGTTTGATGGCCAGGACACATGCCACTACAAAAGGCTTGAAAAGTTTGTGGGATGAATAAAGAACAGCTGGAAGAACATTTTGCAACCAGTTAGACTAATTGGCAGCAGGTCATTTACATGGCTAGCTATGAGAGCTTTTTATATGCAGTCGCCAAGAAGTACAAATTTGCTGAGGTTCAAGAATTTGTCATAAAATCTGTGTGTAAATTGTGCAACAATTGGAAATGAGAAAAGTCCCTCCTCAACATAAAATAGCGGTGACTTTGTAGATGGAACCATCAATACTACAAACTATTTTCAAATAGCTCAGAGATATGGAAAGAACACATTTCTGAGAATGAGGGACGAGGCTGAAGGTCAAAACTGGGAGCTCATGATCTTCAGGCATTCAGGTCATTGTAAAATCCACAAAGGCCCATAGAATAGAGATACTTATTGTAAACATAAAGTCGTATATGAACACAGTCCAAAACAGGACACACGATGCTGCATAATGGTCACCATGGTCCTTATCGAAATCTTATTGAATGACCCTCAAGATTTAGTACAGATAATTTGAAAGCTGACGTTCAAGTAAGAAATAGTCAAGAGACAAAATCACAATATCAGACCAGAGGACAGTACGATGTCTGGCCTAACTGAAGATAAACTACATTGTGGAGCACAGGACTACTTTGACACCGATTGTTTCTGTTTTCACTGCACCATCATGACGGGAAAACTATATCATATACATGAAGACGGTAAATAAATAGTGTCTGAATTGTATAAATATGCATGAGTGTGCAACAGTACCTCTAAAAGGCAGTCCTGTAAAATTTGAATCCGAGTAGGCATGGAAAAACTGCAGAGAGAGAGAAGGGGGGGGGGGGGGGGGGGGGGTGCACAGATTAGACGGCCCTCACACAGCCATGAGAGAAGCAAAGCGAGGTTGTGTAATATATGGTGGGGGGAGCCTTCCCCTCTGCCCACCTCAACCTCAGAGTCCTTCCTGGTTAAAATGAAGCACAGATGTTAGAGCTCCATTGTGAGCGCCAACAGAAGGAGCTCTTTGTCTCTTCACTCTCTCACTGGAGGACCGAGAGCAGAGGCTGTGGCGCGTACGAATGCTGACTGAGCCGATATGTGACAAATACAAATACAAATGCAGATGTTTGGAACAGGAGCGTTCCTGCAGTATGTCCTGCTGATCACGCAAAAGTGAAGGCCACACCACATTCATTGTGTGACAAAATTCACAGCATTGTTTTGAGAGCATCAGGGATTGTACATTCACATTTCTCAATACATGGTCATCAGCTGTACAGTAAAACAAGACATTGCAGTTGTCTCACTCCAGCAATAATGGGAATAAAATCCGGTTCAACTGATTTTAAAGTGTTGGTGCTTCACAATGTATCACGGACATTAAACTCAGCATTAAAAGAACAGACAAGAGGTCTTGTCCCTGGCAAAAGGTTTTGGGTTTTTTTGTCAGTAAATATTAATCATAATCGAGACATATCAGGGCTGGAAGGAACTCAGAGACAGGTTTAAGCAAAACTGTGAACATTCCTCACCCCTTTTATGGCCGAGTCAGAAAAAATGTAAACCAGCAGCAGCAGCGTTAAGCTCAATATAGCCTTGTGTGCTGGTGCAGGATAGTAACCACAGCATGACAGCAATGTGACGACGTTAATTTTAATCAATTCATTTATGCAAATCATGGACCAAGAGAGATCAAGAATCAGGGCCTTGTTTGCTTCATCAGCACCGTCATTTTTTTCTTATTTAGCAAATATGTGACAGTGCCTCACAGCTGCGGCGAAGACTGATTCTATTAAAAATGGATTTATTAGTTTTCCAACTGACAAAATAACAAATGGAAATTGTGTTTGTCCCCCGCAAAAAGAAACAGTCCTAAAAGTAGAACTATGCAGCCTAGTTTAAGAAATGAATCCAAGTAATTTTTCACATTAACATGTTTACAGAGTGAACATTATAGGAACAATGACACGATTTTCAAAACAAACTGGCTGCTGATTAATTTTCTGTCCATCAACTTTTCATTCAAAGAAGTAATTTTTTTTAACTTTCCCAAATATAATTAAACACACAAAAGAAGAACAAAGCTGCTCTTTGTCCATTTTCCTTCTCTCTATTTTACATCAACCTACTTAATTCAGCGACACCCTTTTAGATTAGCATTTTTGCAATATTTAACAAAAAGATTGTGAGTAATTCGCTGATTTTGATCCTCGAAACAGCCTCCTTCATGAATAATTCAGGGTTTTTACCAACAGAGCCCACCATGGCAGGATGGAGAGCAAAGTATTTAGACTCGTGTCACCAGCAGACATGCACAGAGCACTGAAGATCTGTGCTGAATTCCAACTAATGTCACATTACTTTAGTCATACTCAAGTTACTAGTAAAAGGACTTGATACAAAAAAAAAAAAATACTCATGTAAATGTACTCAGCACTTCTTTCTCCAAAACCACTAAAAGTAGCAGTAACCTTTCAACTGCATTTAATTTTGTAAACAAAAGTAGGAATTTGATTCTATTTATTTCTGTAAAACGAGCATGTTTACAGCGTATGTGTCAGACAAACAGAAAGTATGTAAAGTGTACTGTAATGTAATGTTTTGTTCTTTCATTCAATTATTGTGAAGTTGTCATGAGTCTTTAACACATCTAAAATATCTGTATTGTGGTTATCAATGTCAAAATATCAATAATGAGAAAAAGGCTGCAAATGAGTGAAAACACACACACAATAAAAAGTCAAAAGATTCAATTAATGCAAATTAGATTCATGATTTGGGACATATATATATATATACATTCCACAACAAAAATTATTCTTACTTATGAGCAATACAAGAATAAAAGTACTCATGAAAGTAAAGTTACTTCTCCCTATGGCAGGAACCTCATGTTTATACCTTTAGAGTGGGATACCCTCTGATTTTGTAGCCAGTGCAGATTTTCCTGTTGTCCTCTGAAGCACAGTCTACAGCTGCTAGGTTCACGGCAGGTTTCCACTCTGAACAACAGACAACAAACAGAGGGGGAGAGCCACAGTAAATATTGAGTGTACTATGTACTGTGTCCGAAAGCCATATGAGTCAATACAAGATGACAAAGGTCTTAGCAATGGGACTGCAGATGGAAACTGGCTACGGCTCAAATCTGGTACGAGGCATCTTTTATCCAAGCTTAATGTTTTTGTACATGGTCCTTGGAAGAAAAAAAACAACTAAATAAATAAAAAGAAGAGGAAGCCTGCTAAATACAAAAAATCCTCTTCAATATCAGTCTCATGTTTAAGTTTCTTATTTGTTTGTCAAAACTGGAAACTCACACATGATATCTGTGATGGGCCTGTGCAGACAGTTTCTGGGGCAAAATGTCTTTTTCTTTACTCTTCAACAGGATTGTGGTTGCTGATACACAAACACATAATCAAGGCTGAAAGTGGTACTACTGCCCTTGTGAAATTATAATTCCTCCTGAGAGGCCTGTAAGATCCTTCTGCCACCAAGTCTGGTCATTTGACATCAGCCAACCAATTTCACCTCCGACTGTGTGAAACACTGACATACAGTCAGAGGGGAGCACAGAAAATGTTTACACAAGTACAATGACCGTTACATTTCAAAAGTACTGTTGAATAAAAAAAAGAATCATCCATCTTAACCCACTGCTCAGAAACTTAAGATACTTTTTTGTTGGATGATTTATTGCATCATCAATACCAGGCATTTGATTCAGTTTACCTGCATGAAATATCTACTATTAAATGAGCATCCCTCCAGTGAACAATGAAGTAAATAAATGTTACAGATTCAACAAACGTAAGCAGTATATTTAAAAGCAGAACCTTGTTGGTTAAACAAATTCTGGTAAAAGACTTAAATCAAACTGTGACTATACACATTATCAACCTATGATTTCATAAGTAGCAAAGAGGATGAGGTATGTGATACTTGTCTGTGAGTAAAATAACACAAGAAGACTGAGTATTTGAAATATGCCACTTCCACCCTGCACACAGAACAGAAACACCCGGACTGTAACCAGGCGCTTTGTCATCGTCACAAACTTCATCCTTCATTGTCATCTTAATTACATTTCTGATCTCAAGGCTTTGTGATATTCCTGTTGGCCTTGGCTGAGCTCGAGGATGTGATGGAGAGCCACAGTACTGAGCTGAATGAAAACACTTTCATTAGATCACATGCTCTAATTAACAGAAACAGCAGCTCGGCGAGCCAACTGTTGACATGCAGATCAGGTCTAAAAGAGACACTGTACCTTTTTGCCATATAAATGTTTGTATGATTATTTTTTTCTCAAGTATGAGCAAATCGTCAGTGCAAAACATGTAATTGTTTGCAGAGCTAGTTGCAGCTCGGGAGATTTCTCATGAATACAAACAATTGATGTTTGTCCACCAATTGTTTACGGATGAAAAATTGAAAGCATTTCCGTATATGATGCATTTGGAAAGTTATGAAACTACACTGGTGAAGTTTGGAGGGAACCTTTAAATGGACCCCCACCTTCCCTAAAAAAAAAGAAAAAAAAAGAAAAAAAAAAAGCTCTTGATAAATGTTTACAAGTCTACAGGGACTTGGGGCTTCCTCCTCTGAAACATATGCAATGAAGAGGCAGTGTAAGAGCTGCAGCTCCGTACCAACCTTTAATATCTCGGGCCAGGCGCGCGTACACCGGAGAGAAGGCGATACAGTGTCCGCACCATGACGCGTAAAACTCCACCACCATAGCGGCCGTGGAGTTGATCAGAACCGACTCCACATTCCCCGGAGTTAACAACACGACCAGGTCGGAGGAGGTGTAGAGTCCGGCCTCGACAGCGGTGGGTAAAAGCACCCACAAGCACAACAAAAATGCAGATATCGCTGTCTTTCTCTGGGATATGTGCATTTTCTCAGTAAACCGAGACGTGGCACGGCCGCAGCGCCGCGCCATCTTTCCCTCCGAGCTGCTGCTGCTGCTGCTGCTGCTGCCTCTAACCGAGAGTCGGAGAGCGGATACTTTTCTCCTCCCTGTCACCAAACTTGACACAACTTTCCTACTCTTTGCTTTTTTTTTTTTTTTGGCCCGCAAGCTTCACGGGTCCTCCCCTGAGCCAGCTCAGTGCGCTCCTCTCAACGTGCGCGCGCGCACGCACCTCTTGTCTCCTTAAAGTTACGGTGGCAGTTTAAAGTGACGCATAACTTCACCACAGGACACGTCTGATGATCTGTGTTCATAAAACGCACCGTGACGGCCAATGTCGACTGGACTGCACGTCTTTTAACCTAAAGTCCAATAATGTACCTCAACAAATGAATAGGCTACAAGTAAATCGGTCTGTATATGACAGTCATCTGAGAAATAGGCAAAGTACTGCATCAATTCAGTTTATATTTATATTTATACTGCATGTCAGGAGTGACATGCCTCTACAAGTCCCCCCAAAAAGGTTGACATTTTCTAATGATCCAGTTCATGTGTTTATTTCGTTATTCAGCCAAGTTCATTCTTTTTTTTTTTACACGTAATATAATCATTTTACACTTTTTAATTTTACAGGTAGACCAGTTTCCCCGGTCCAAAACACATTTGTTTGAGGTTAATACGTAATTCTGAAGTTGCCTGTAGGTGTGACAGTGTGTGACTGTCTTGTGATGGACTGGTGATCGCAGCAGAAAACAAAAGCTCAATAAAGTTTTATTCAAGAAAGATATATGGCCTCTGTGTTACATGGTTCTCTTGAAGTCAGGTTCTTTAGTACAAATAGTATAAACCATGATTGTTCAGCCTGTGGCTCTTCAATCACTCTGTTGCATAAACACATTTTTCAATTATAAATACTGTATTGTACTGTTTTTGTTTGTTGTTTTTTCCACATTTGGTGTACAACAAACAGTTCCAGGGAAACTTTTTCTTCTGATCAAAGGTGATAAATATGGCATTTGAATGAAATCCATTTTCTTTTTAATAGTTTGTCAAATGGTACAAATAAAGTCACTTTTCTGGCACCTTTTTCTTAATTCTTTGATTTCATCAGTACAAGATAAACTACAGTTTTGGCTTTCATAGCATGCTTACAAGTACAGCTATCCAACGATACATTACAAACAAATCACTGTATTAAGTGAGTATCTTCCCTTGTGGGTAGACATTTGTTGGCTATCAAGCAATCAGCAGGACTATATGTGAAACATCCATAATTGCAGATTAATGAATGAGCCACTTAGCTGGGGCCTTTTAGGGTAAAAAAAAAACATCCACCAGATATATGTAAATTTTTGTCAAACAATACTATATTTAAACAAAAATTTGTTTACCTTTATTTGAACTCAAATAAATGAAAATGTGTGTCTTTCAATGCTTTTTCTCTGTATTAAGGCATCAGAGGCTTAAATGACCGTATAGCATATAAGAGCATAATTCTGTCTTCAGCTGCTTAAAAATTTGGCAGCATTGAAAAAATGTCACCGTCTTTGTAATAATTGAATTCTCTGTCAGGGTCAAAAGATTGCGATACATGGGAACAGTTTATCTCAGCATGAACCCATCCATTAATTTCTCACTTAAAGTACAAGAGACTGTTTGTGTCCTGAAATCAATAAAAGATATTCAGACATATTCAGCAAGAATATAGTACTTTAAAATCATCAATTGTTCGGTGTCTCTCTGTAAAAAGCATCTTGAAATGACTGTTGTATTTCGGTGCGATATAAATATGAATTGAATTAAATAGAAACAATATGAGTAACTTCACAATTTACCCCTGACATCTCATGTTGATATATAGACTTTGACACTGGTGTTAGTTAATACAAGAAAAAAAGCAAATCCTGTCGTCAACAAGCCTCTACTTCACTGGTCAATTAATTTCAATGCTTTAAGTTACATAAACTGTCTGATTACTGTTGTTTCAGATAGGATACTCTTGCATCACATGTACGGTAGTCGTGTGATGCAAGAGTGACAAACTCCACCTCCAAACATTACAGCGAGCCTCCTCAGTCAGCAGGAACCACTGGAACCTTAAAAAAAATAAAACACACACACACACAACTGCATATTACTTCAAAAACAATTAAAGCTTTATTTACAGTTTCAAATCTTATTTAGGGAACAAATATATACTATGTACATATTTGCAGACAAAGTCTTTACTTATAGAACAATCTTTCAGGTTACAGTAACATTGTGGGTCAGATCAGATATATACACCCAGAAAAGATTTGTACAAGTCATCAAGTGCACTTAGCGCACACTTACATCACATAAGTATAAATATTAATGAGCATTTCAAAAGATGAGGAGGGGTAATTTAGCCTTACTGGTTTTAATTCAATATCAACATTTTTTGTGCCTACTTAAAAAAAAAAAAAAAAAAAAAAAAATTTTTTTTTTCATCCGATCAAACTGTCTTGTTGAAATAACTTAGTGAGGTTGAAACCTCTGACGAGAGAATTGGGGGCCTAACCAACCACGAGCAAACAGCTTCAAGCTACTTAAAGATGTGTGTTATATACAGACGAAGGTGAAGGTCTAAGCTAAGGTCCATACGTATTGACCAAGTACTGCATAGTTACCGAGGAGGAGTCGACGTCCTCCCACACAATTCAATTCAAAAAGACAACGGTCGAGGGTTTTTTTTATCATAAAGCCTTGCACAAAGTGTTTCTCAAGTACTAATCATGTCATAGTTACAGTTACATCTGAATACAGACTAGACATACAAGTCATACAGCATGAAGAGATTGGTAGAAAATATTTTTGGTCTTTTCACTATATTATATATCATTTACAGCTTGAACGTACACGTCGGCAACTATTAAAACATTGACGGTAGAAAACAAAGTCTCGGTACTCAGTTTAAGGTCACTTTAGCACCATACAGTCAGTGAGGATTGATGCGCTGTCCCACATGCCACAATCAGTTTGAACAGTTTGTTGGATCAGAGCAGCACTGACAGTGGGACCAAAAGAAGCCCTTGGATACAGTCGTCCCGTCTTTATCCACATCAGCTCAGCGTCCCAACACTGTGCAGCCTGGAGCCACTCAAATGTGGTGTGAAGTGTCCACAAACTAGTTCCTGATACAGTATATTAATAGAATGACTCTACTGTATTTAGATGGAAAAGATGCATGGGTGAGTTTTTCCAAGATGCAGGTAACCTTTACACTCTTGCAGGTTTCCTCAGGCTGAGGCACAGGGAAATGAGAGGGCTTTAAAAAAACGTCCTCTACTACACTACGCTTCGGTACAGGAAGATTGATAAGGCAGAAACTGAAGTACGGGTAAACCGGTCAGAAGGAAGAGCAGCTATTGGAGGATCCTTTACAAAAAAATGGTAGTATACAGCAGTTGAAAGAGACATTCAATGAACATAGGTCCAAAGGATGTTGAGACATCACAAAGTTTTGAAAAAAAACAAAAGACAAACTACAACGCAACATAAAGAGGCACTTAAACTGAACGTGGAGAAAAGACCACCTCTGGAGTCTGAAAACATTAGCAGGCGACGTTTGAACTTGCAGTTTGCTGTAATGAAAGAGACTGTAATTAGCAGCACATGAAGAGAGTAACAGTGCTGCCGTCCAACCTGATGTTTTTCTTGCAAATGCTTGGCTAGAAACCAGATAACACAGACAATCATAGTGATTTCCCAGGTCACAAAAGATTAGGAACTTTCAAGTAAGGCTCAAATCCAGCATTTCAGCACTGTGCCACAATGTGACGAAAAATATCGTGTCATATTGACGGTCAGTCAAGTCGTGTCCCACTTCAACACGATGCAACGCGTATCAAGTTCAGGGGGATGAATCTGCGTGTACCAGTATACCAAATTTTGGACACGTATGCGAGTTAAATTGATTAAAAATGAGGCTGCAAAAATAAGAGGAGCAACAGGAAGTGAAAAAGAGAGAGAAAACAAAAAAGAAACTCACAGTAAATGGAGGTTTCAGTTTAGAAAAACCCAATGAGAAACAGACAGAAGTTGCACCCGCAGAGTAGTCGTCCCCTCCCCCACAACATCACTTTTTAACAAAATTGATATAGTTCAGAGGTGGGACACGGTGATCGTAATACCCAACTGAGCAGTCATGACATCAATAAACTCACATTGTCAGTTCAGTCGTGACGACAGTCCTTTAAATATTTAAACAATTCTCCGTTTTGTTCCTCTGGTTTCTGCCTACATTAAGTATTGCCACAGTCACATTCCTACTTGTGCTTTTAGAATAACATTAGATTTTCTTTATACAATTCCTCAAGAAATTCATCTCTGTACATTTGCAAGATCATGTACAATTCTTAATGTTCACTTTCACCTCTTATCAAACTGTTGCACACAATAAATAATGAAGGAGGCAGAAGCGTTTTATATATTATCTGAAATCTGTAAGATTCTCACACAGTGCAGATTAATCACATACGATTAATGGCAAATTCTCTCAGCTCTCCCCTAGATTTAATATTTAATAAGAATTCATTTTAAGTGCCAACTTCCTGCTTTACAAAATAATTTATAGCTATATATCCACATTCAGTAAAATGTTCACAATATTGTCTATAGTCACCAAAGTAAGAGACATTTAACAAAAGCAATACAGATAAATTTGTTCTCAACCAAAACGAAACTGAAAGGGCAAATTGCCGGTCATTTTGAGTGGACAAGTGTACAAGTGGACCTTAATTGAACCGATCACGTGACGTATTTGACAAAGACCAAACAATCCCTGTAAACAGATGAAAAGTGATGAAAAAAATCTGATTTTTTTTCATCTAAGGCCATTTGAGAGACTAGGAAATACTGTATTTATCAAAAATCTTGCAAATTGGAGCAGAGTGGTCACTTTATTTAATGCCAAATTAATTTTAAATTGTGTTGGATTAAAAAAACCAACATGAGGTTTTGTGTTAAATTACGATCTAAACTGCACGCACACAGAAGAGACAATTAAAAAGTTTAACAACCTGGTGCTGCTTCATGTGGATGTGACACTGAACTCTACAATGGAACGATCAACTTGGCAGCATTCATGGTTTTCAACGTGCTCGCAAATGGCACAGTCCACCCTGTCAACACATCTAGTCAGTCTCCAAATGGTAGTTAAAAAAAAAAAAAAAAAAAGGATCAGTCCAGGGGCGGACGACCAGACGGTGATAAGGTTCAAACAGGCTGGATTGCCCAAGAGACGGTTTGCGTTTTAAGAAAATCACATCACAAGTAAGTTGAGAGAAATAAGGAGAAGACGAGTCGTTAAGCTGAGAGGTAATACTGGGACTGAAGGCATCAGAGGGTTGCTGTTGGCACATCAAGTGGTGGAAGCCCGAGCGGTGTTCCCTTGGTGAGAGTTCACGGGGGTGAGCGTAGGTCCGGGAGTGAGCTAGAAGTTGTAGTTTTAAAATCTAGGAAAGCTGTCAGGAGAGGGTCTCTCTTTTGGCCCTCTTGTCAGAAATGAGTGTGAGGACATCCGCCGTGTCCTTTAGCAAGGCATCGAAGATGCTGTCTGCCAGCTGCATCTTGACAAACAGCTCATCCTCGTCGTAGTTGACCCACTGGGCCTCCTCCTCGTGGAGCTCCTGAACCTGAGGAAGAGCAAGCAGTATAGTGACTGTCCTGTCAGTAAGGCTCTGATTTATGTAATTATGCTCTGGATGAAAAATAAAATGTTGTGACAACATCAATAAAGATGTTAACTTGAGCAAGGTCAACTTTGCTCCTCCCTTTCAGAAGCACTGAGTGAATGGTGTATCATTGTAGCGCAGCATCCACACTAAATGGGTTAATTGAAATCCATTCAACTGTTGAAGTCAAAGGCATGGGTATACTGTGTATAAACACAGTTTTATTTTAGGTCACATCCACACAACACACGTCATTTTTCCGGGACCTACCAGTATATGATCAACTCGGTCTCGCTTCTTTCTGCCAAATTTGAGCATCTTCTGCCAGTCGGTCTTCTGGCTCTGGTCTTTTGCCAAACCGTACAGTTTCAGTACTTCTGCAGTGATGAATTCCTGTTTTAACAATGTGACAGGCAGAAAACAAGCAGACCATGTTGAATCCTGTGCTGAGCAAATTCCACTGCATTTGGAAGTCTTTAAAGGTAAAAACGTAGTTTTCAAGATGTACGAAGACCCCTAAAACAACAGTTAAATTATGAGTATATGGTTAATATAGAAATGATTGTATTAAAGTTTAATCATTCAGAATTGAACCATTGAAACGGCAGTAAAATGATGGAGACTTATCAAATCTAAAAACGCGATAGGTCTGATCAGATTTTAAACAAGTGCAACAAGCAGCACGGAAAAACTGAAGCTTTGACAGAGAAGGTCTTTTAGAGGCGAAGGCAAATGGAAAATCAAAATTTGCTTAGGAATAAGGAAGGTCCACAAAAAGCCGACTGGAATGCGGGTTCTTCGGCTGTGTTCTCTGTCCTAAAGTACCCTACCTGGATTTTGCTCAGGTCTCCCGGCATCTTGACTCTGTGTAAGGACGATGACGATGACGACTTGGCACGCCGCAGTTTGACCCACTGAGGCTGATCAGTGTCGGGGTCTTCAGAATAGATGTCCTGAAGGATTTCCCATGTGAGGTCATACACAGCCTAGAAAAACAAAAACCAGATAGAAGGTTTAGAGATGTGGAACAATACTTTAAACACTGTTTGAAGCAAACACATACACAAGCATGGTTTGGAGGAAAGTAAAAGAGTGAAACAAAATGTAACTCCATAAGCACAGTACCCAATCTACATCTCTATATTTAAAAAAGACAAAATATTTTTTCATATTTACAATTAGATATTGCTGTTGGCTACAGCTAGTCTGCTGATATTTCCTCAAAACATTGAATCTTGATTTAGATGCTGGCGTGAGGATAAAATGTTAATTTACTGCTGAATAACTGTCAGGCACTGTGTTGATGTATTAAAAACAGGAAGGAAAAAAAAAAAGAAATTGTGTTTGATTGTTGTATCAAAAAACCCAGGAAAAGCCCTTGTAAGGTGCTTCTGTTCTGCTCTGGTCAGTGTCTCTCAAACGCTGCTCTAGGAAGGAAGGCAGTGACCCAGTCACAGGGACATGGCTGGCCGAGGGTCACCGTGACTGTCATTCAATGGAGACCCCGCCTCTCAGCTTCCAAAACCTACACAATCTGTTGCGCACACTGTGGTAACTGAAACACATGTCCAGAGGTCCACTGGAGTCATTGCCCCAATGGGCAACAGCTGTTTTAGTAGCAAAATGTGGACCTGCACAATATTACCAAAGTGGTCCCAACATTAGGGCCGATCAAGGTTTTCATTACACGTCATTCTTTCTTGATGATTTTAGAGCTTTTCTTTTACCTTTCTGTAGCTATGGATGGATAGAGCCTCTGGATCCTGGCTGTCAGGCTCTTCCCCTAAATACTGCTGTGACGCTTGAGGGTTTGGCAGTTGTGCAAGGTTGAGTACTCCGTCGTTGCCGAGCTCACATCTCTCCCAGATCTCCTGAGTTGCAGTATGGACCAACTTCTCCACTTCGGCAGCTGAATGCGGCACGACCATAGCCGGCTGCTCGGGTAGTTTAGGAGGCAGCGGGAGAGGAAGCTCCGGCCTCGGGGGAGTCTTTACCTGCTGCTCCAGACTTGATGATGAAGCCATCCCCCCCATAGCTGCTACAGCCGATGAACCAGATCTCCCGAGACCTCCTCCCAACCTCGCCTCTTCCTCTTCCTGTTTGAGTCTCTGCTGCTCTCTTCTTGAGCTGAGACCATAGTCTTCATCGAACCAGTCCTGGTCATCACCGAGCCCATCCAGCAGCTCACGGCTCAGTTCCAGTTCTGCCAGTCGCTTAGCAAGCTCCTCTTGCCCAATAGCCCCCAATACTGGGCTCTCCTGTTAGGGGACAAGAGAAGAGAAAAGGAATTTAATGATGATTGAATTTCAGCTCAGATCACAAGTGTGTACTTAAAAGTCTTTTAACAACATGTCATCATGAGTCACATCATAAACCACAGATTTTGCCTTTAGTTTTGAAGCGTCGTGTTTCTGAGTGATGTTACCAACACTAAAACTTCCCGTAAAGACCACCAAATTCAATAGTCTGTCAACATAAGGTTAGACTTTGAACACTTTTCTAAAAAAAAAAAAAAAAAAAAAGGTTTCGAGGTCAAGTAAACAACTGATTAGTCAGTGAGTTGATATTACGGCTGGTGTTGCCAAATAATATTCTATGGCTCGATAATTACTTTCAGCACCACATTTTAAAACCTTTGCTGCCGTGTTGAAAAGTAACAAGTGCTTGCATATGGAAATTAAATGTAAAGCCTTTTCAACAACATATTAGTCAAATAATGTGACTCAAGACTTACTGGTCGGTTACACAGCTCCGGAGAAGATAATTCCTCTTTGTCAGCTGGTAGAAAGAAGGGGAGGCCATCTTTTTGATCCACAGGAGTGATCAGCTCTTCTCTGTCAGCAGATTCACTAAAAAGGTCTCCATTCTCCCGGTTAAGAGACCGTATCTTCTGCTCTTTCGCCTTTTTAATTTCAGCAAACTGCACCAGGGTATCTTTCAAAAGGGTGTTGACAAGTTTGTCAGCTAAAGTGTCAACCAGAACCATGTCCTTCTCTTTTCTAATAATGCCATCCCTGATATCCGTGGTTGGCTCAACTGGAGTAAAATCATCCCTCTCAGTGAGTGTTATGATCTCCTTACTTTCCAAATCTGAGATGAAAATGGAGTGCGACGTGTCTTTAAAGTCCAACATTATGTCTTGAGCGTCACCATTAGTCCCTGAATGCTTAGATTCCTTGTGATGCTGCGAATTGAAGGAGGATGTGGTTTTCAGTTGAGACCGGTCCTTCAGAGATTTGTCCATAATCGTTTTATCTCCATGCCTTGCGTCCATAAAAAGTGTTTTTTCATCTTCAGTCTTGTGATTGCTTTGTTCTTGGGACTCGTGCTCATCCGTTTTGGGTCTCTCCCCACCTTTACCCGACAGGTCATCAAAAAACGAGTCCTCATCTTCTGTGGTATCCGTGTAAAGCTCAAACTTGTCTGGAAGATGTGTAATTTTGTCCGGAGGAGCAAAGATGCCATGGGACTCTTCACACTGGAAGTACACTACGCCATCATATGTACCATTGTTGCTACCTTCAGACTTGTCCAACTCCACACCTGCCCAGAAGCCATTGGCAAAGGTGGTTAGACCTTTGAATCTTAGGGTACCAGGCTGAACGCCACCAACAAGAACCCGATCTCCAATGTTGAAACTGAGCATTTCATCTACATCTTGGGACATGGAGGTTTGTAGCGGAGAAACAGGTGGAGAACGGCTCGAATTGATGTGCTCGTCGTCATGCTTGAAATCTTTTGCCTCCAGATCCAGATCAAACAGTCCCTCAGACTTGGCCTGGTTTGGCTCACTCATACCAGAACGGCCAGTAAGCGCCTCGGCTATATCTTCCTCGATGACTTCATCTTGGCTGTCAAGGGTTGTGGCTCTGCGAGGTGAACACTTGATGTCTTGGGGAGAAGACGAGGCTTGAGACTCGAGATATTGCCGGGGTGAAGAATCAGCTGAGGACTCAAAGTCATCATGACACCCATCTAATACGGGAAGAGCCTCCTTATTTGATGGCGGAGCAGTTGAATGAGGAGAATGGGAGTTGTCACTGAATGGAGGGCTTCTGCTTCGATGTGGTGAGGTTGTGACATCCAAAGCAGCTGAATATGGCTGATAAGAGGCAACATTTTTGGATTGATTGACTTTTGGAGTTTCCTCTCCTTCAGACATTTCCTTCTGCTTTACCGCCCTGTCTTTTTCTGAGTCCACATATGAACCATGTTCACCTTCTTCATGAATGAAAGAGGACACATGTTTAGATGCAGAACATTGGGAGACAAGACTGGAGTCCTTTTCCAGTTTGAGGAGAGGCTCAGAGAGTTCATCGTTAACCTTTGAGTTCCTTTCCAACTCCAGCTCTTCCAGTACATCAGATCTATCATCAGAAATGTTGTCGCTCACAGACGTAGCATTGCGGTGCTTAGAAGCGGGACTGGAAAGACACTCCGTGGACTGAAGGCGTCCTTGAGCTGCAGTTGGACATTCTTTGCCACCATATTGTGCCACAGTTGAAGGTCGCGGCTCCTCATTAGACAAATCTTCAGGCACCGATGTGGATTTGCTAAGATTTCGCTGAAGAAGAGCAGCTGTGGTAACAGAAAAGAGTTGGATTTTTACAAGATTATCAATGTGACAAAACATTGTAAATCAAAACATAAAAGTGATTAATACAAGCCACTCACTCTGGTCTAATGATGCACCAATCTGTGTCCTTTCGGGGCCTGCGATTTTACTAGTTTCAGACCTAAGGAAACGGTATTTGCTTTACTGCACTGTATTCATTTTGCATACATTCCAGTGTTGTATATTCAAAGGACATCATGTATATAGCGGATGTTAGTACCTGTGTGGAGAAGGATGATAAAGGGACGGCTCTTGAGAGGACGTAGACTCGTTGATGTGAGAGTTGGTGTCAGAAGCTGCCTCTGGTTCTTTGTACAGTTCTGCCTTTGTTTTCACAATGAAGTTGTTGTAATTCTTAAACAATAGAAGAAATCAGTTAGACATGAAGAGCTATGATAATAAATGTAATTACAAGGAAGTAGTCCAAAAACTAAACGATACAAGTGTAAATACGACATCTCAACGACCACCTTCAAACCCTACCTGCAGTTGTTTCAAAAGGCTTGCCTCCTGTGCTTTTAGCCGCTCCTTGTTTCGCTTCTTTTGCTCTTTCTTTAGGCGGTAGGCCATAAACTTCCGTTTTCTGACTTCTTCCTTCAGAGCTTCTATCCGACTCTCTATGTCACTCTGGTTTGAAATGGTTTCTGAAGGAAAATTCAGATAAGTCAAAGCAAGAATGTGAAACCACTGCCAGATCTCTGATTAGCAATGGGTAATCCAACTTTTAGCCCACTCAAACTCAAAAGCATTTCTTTGGAGATTACTGTACATTTTCTTTACCAGGAATGAGAAAAGTACATTTCTTCAAACACAAAGAATGAGCATTACAATGAATAACAGTTTTAACGGTGACCTGAATATGAATAAAAACATATTCAGCCATAATTCAATGCCAGAAAAACGCCTTTTGCGTGTACAACAAAGTGCAATGGAAAAATGCTTCCTCCTCCCATTGATATGGCTATGCAAGTTAGACATCAATGAAGTGCTTTACATAATGTAATCCTAGCAGCATCACATATGCTGGACAATACAGTGCCAGCAGTACAGCTGCAATACGCCCATGCACTGCAGCATCTTCCCTGGTCCTCTCTGAAAACGTTTAAATTCTAACTTTAAACATTAATTTCTGCGTGTGTGTGTGTGTGTGTGTGTGTGCGTGTGCGAGTGCTCTTCAGTAACTCACCAAGCTGTTTGGACTTGGCAGGGTCAGTGGACTGATTGTAGACCTCGTTGAGTGTCTGGGAGGTGGAACAGAGTTGCATCTTGGTTTTATTGCTGCTATCTGAGGAAGAGGCGGCAGGCCTACGGTTGCTTTTGAGAGAAGACTGGAAAGGAGGGCCAGACAGGAGGAGGAAAGACAGGAAGAGAGTGGAATATTACTTCTTCAGGACATGACATCACAGTCAGATGCTTGAGCAGAGGTGTGCTTGCATTAATATTTTACATGTACAGTAAATGAACTCCTGCTAGGAGAGTTCCCCGGAGTATGAAGCACATTATAAATAAGCACAATGGCAAGATAAGGTGTGTGAATCCTTTCAAATGTTTTGGTCCTCAATATTTATTTGTCATCAAATTTGATAGAATTTACATCTATATCACAGATATAGACAGCACAATGCATTCACATTTTATAGCACAAAATTAATAATATTTTCCATTTATTATTTAACATATGTGCGAAACATTCCCAGTGCTTGGAATGTTTAACAAAAATGTTGGGAGCTGTATTAGCAGTGTATACATATTTAATCGGTTTTTGAAGCTACAAAGTATAATAGAGCCACTATAAACAACAGCGTGCTCCTAAAGAGTTTACTGAATGATAACAAATGCACATGAATGCATACTTGTCTGCTTGGTGACTGAGATGCTGAAGTGAAGTCATGGGTGTAATCAGGGTGGCTGTTCTGATTCGAGGCCAAAGGAGTCTTGGAGACTGAAGCAGGTGGTGATGCCAGTCCCTCTCTGAGCATATTGGACTCAGGTACTGAGGAACATTCCCCCTCAGTCGCATATTCTAAGAGCAAGCATATAAAAGGGTCATTTTCCTTTATCAACACCGATTTGCATCTTTTCCACAAACTGAATAATGCAACAAAAAAAATGAGTTCACCTTTTTCACTGTCGGTTCTGGTCTCTGAGCTTAGACATTGACTTGGTTGGGAGCTAACATCAGAGGTCTCTTTTTTCTGAGTCTCAGATACGTCATAATCCTTGTGCCGTGTTGTTTTCTGGTTCCATACAGCCAAGGCCTCTTTTTCCATCCTACGGACTTCTGCCTCCTCTTGGTCCAACCGCTGTTTCCATTGCAACAGCTCTTCGGCATGGTGGCGCCTCTGTATCAACTGCTGCTCTCGTTTGGTCAGGAACCTGTTGTAGGACAATGAAAGGAAAGGGAAAATGCATGGAAGAAGAGGTGGAAGAAAAGATATAGAAGTTCAAGAGTTGAGAAGTGACAAAATGAAGATAAAGGTAAAGACAAAGGTGGGGGGCAGAGAAGGGGCAGTAATGATGAAACAGAAAGGAGGAAGTATCAACCATTAAAAAGGTTTAAAAACAATCCCACAGATGCAAGACCCAAATCACCTAGATATAGAATCATTAATGCAACCTCACCGTGAACACAATTCCAAGAGACACACACACACACACACACACGAGCAAACAGACATACATCCGATGCATGCCACCAGGGGTCATTCAGGTAGGTCGAGTATAGGAATGTACAAATACCTCTAAATGAAAAAGTTATGAAATCTCACTAAGCAAAAAAGAAATGAAGAATAAGATAAGTGTCAGATGTCATGCATGAGACTCCAACCCAGGGACTGGACACCAAGTGATGCGGGCGCACGCCTACACACACGCACACATCAGTTAAAGGCGCTTGTTAAAGTGAGATTCTTAGGATCATATAGACAAGTTTACCCCGATCACCAATGCAAGAGCGCGCGCGCACGCACGCACGCACGCACGCACGCACACACACACACACACACACACACACACACACACACACACACACACACACACACACACACACACACACACACACACACACACACACACACACACACACACACACACACACACACACACACACACACACACACACACACACACACACACACACACACACACACACACACACAATGGGTGCCATTACAGTACAGTATTATATCGCCTGGATCTAATTTAAAGGACTTTCCCTTGACTTAATGTATACTGATGACAGACTGGAAAGTTAAGAATGAGGCTGGGGTGGGGGTTCTTCAGTCCCTTCCCAAACTCTATTACAGCCAATGACCATCTGTACTTATTATCCCATCCCATGCAGCAGTTGCATAATAAAGAGGGCTCGCTTGGATTTACCGAGGTCATTTAAAGGTATAGACCACTTTATCTCTGCTTTATTCTTTGTGCAAGTAATTTACTTTCATGCCAGGGTGTGCTTTTATTTTGAATAATTTTATATTGATAACCAGGCTGCAGCAGCCCAGCCAAAAATGTGGTAGTACATTTTTTTAACCACTCATTCCCTGAGGAAAAAAATGAGGTAAGTAGTTACCAAGTAAACACCACAAAAATTAGAGAAATGCTAGCTTTGAGTATAGGATTTGAATTGATTTCAAACAAGGAAAGATCCTGATATATAAATGGAACCTCAGTTTGTCAAGGAAACTATTTTCAATTTCTAATGTTTAATTGTTTTCAACTCAGTGTGCAGTCAATTATTTCTGGCAACAACTTTTTTGTCTCCCCAAGAACAAAAGTTTCCAAAAACAAAGTAACATAAAAGATGTGGAATTCAAAGTGAAGTTGCTGAAATTTTAGATTATTTCAGTAAAGGCAGCTTTCCCTGGGCTTTTCTTTGCATTTACCATTTTAACTGAACTCACAGAATCCACATTGTTAGTTCAAAGCAGCTTATTATTGCATAGAAAACCCCAAACGGCGTCTAATCACTCATTCACCATCCCAACCCACAGTTACCAAGGGCCAGCGGATGAGCACAAGCATGCTCAATGGGGAGGGAGTGGAGGTGAGACAGGATAGTGCTAGGTGGAGAGGTAGAGAGTACTGTACTATACCTGCCCAACTGGTTGTAGATAAAAAGCTGTAATTTAGGGTGGAGCTTGGGAAGACAGACACTGAGGGAAGCCCAGTGGTGGGCCGAGAACACAGAGAAGAAGTAGTGGACAGAAGAACAGTGTCTACAACACACAAGCACGCAACAAAGTCAAAAGAGCCAAACAAACATAGAAAAGGGATATGTATAATACGCACACACGCACACACAATGAAAAACACAAGGGACGCAGAGGAGAACACATAGAGAAAAAGGAGAGTGAGATGAGAATATGTGGTTTTAATACACCCCAGCGGTCAGAATGTGCCTGTTAGAGAATGTTGTCTTATAACCACTCCGTCAATTAAATAGAGTTTGGCTAGGGTAGGACAAATGCAAATGGAGGAAACTGAATAGCAGATTCATCAGTGATCAACAAATGTTAAACAGGAGCATGTTTGCCGAAGTAAATATAGCTGTGATACCAGAGAGCAATGGTTTTAGCCTGACAAACAGTGTTGGTGCAATAGAGAATACTGAAAAAGCCACACAAGCATGTCATGCTTAACTCAATTGGTCCTAAGGAGCTTTGAACATTTCTACATGCAGCTATAGTGTATTTAGGTTCATTTGAATACAAACACATTATAATCCTACTGTATAAAGTAAGTTAATCTATTCCAGGAAATTCCTGAAATGGTACGATGAAAGCTTATCCTTGGATTTATCACCGAATAAGGAATACTACCCTACAAAAGAATTAACACACTTGTTTGAGCTCGCTGGTTACGAACATACTGTGCGGCCCCCTGACTAAAGTAGTGAGTTCCAGTTCAAAAGCGAAGAGGACAAACAGACCCTTAAGCCATTATTGTCAACAAGACAAAATGTGTTTGATTCAACTGCAACTTGCAGTCAACAGTATTAAAAGCACATAGTGGTATGTATAAGATACTTCTAAACTGCCTGACATTAATGGGTATTCTAGCAAGTATGGATGCCAAGTACAAACAGAGAAGAAGAATGAGAATATGCTTATCTCCACAAGCACAGTACTTCACACAGAGAAATATGGTAAACATTGGTATTGCAGTCTGTGGCAAAAAGATTCAATAACACATTCATTAGGTTCAGGTAGAGAAAAGATAACAGTTTTGACAAACTAAAACAGGATTTTGATCTCTGATAAGGAGTCTAGTATGACGTATGAAATGCTACTATCATTGAACCTTTTTTTAAATATGAAAATAAAATTTGTCTTTACTTTTCATCCATGTGAGAGTGCATCTTCTTCAGCTTTTGCATGATGCTGCTGGTCTCACTGCCAGAGATGGAGAGAGATGGAGAGGGGCTCCGGATGTCTTCAGAATGCCTTATGCTGGGAGAGGCTGCTTCAGATCCAGCCACTTCTGATACAGGTGTCTCCTAGAGGATAAATCACAACCACAGAAGTACAACAACAATAAGCGAGGCCAAACAGGAAGAGGAAGAGACGCACATAATCTGGATTGTGAACATTTTTACACTTTATCGTAATAAAACACTACTGTGAAGCAAACCATGTGGGACTGAAAATGTCTTGAATGCTCCTGTGATTACGCCACTTACAGAAGATGCTTCACCACCAGCACACTTGAGACGCTCCTTCAGTCTGAGTGTTGAGTTTCTCATACGCTCAATCTCCTCCTGTTGTTTCATCAACAACTGCCTTTCTTTCCTTGCTGCTTTGTTTGCCTCCTGAAGTCGCTTGATCTCAGCCTGCGGGAAAAGAGCATAAAAGAAAACGCCGGTGAGTTGGGTGAGCTGACAGTATGCTGTAAATTTCAGTGACACTGTGAGATTACTGTTGGGCACCTGTTCTTGTTGTAGTTTCATCAAAAGTCCTCTTTGCTTCTTCCTGATTGGTGGCATTTTATCATCCTCTCCTTTGTCTCTCAGTCTCTTCTTCTGGTGCTCCAGCCAAGCCAGCTCGGTCCGGGTCTTCTCCTTGAGAGCTTTCTGGCGAAGATGGAGCAGAGAACTCTGGTGCTGCAGTCTTACTTCTTCATCCTTCATGTACTGGCGCACCATGTCCATAGTGAACTGTGAAAAGCTGTCTTGTCCGCCAGAGAAGGCAACACTTGCATCCTGCAGCTGCGGGACAACACAGAACAAGGTTATGACAATGAACTACAATGAATAGAAACACTAAAAGCAAGTGATAAAACTACGCCCCCACCTAACCCCCAATAAAATCCCAAACAACAAAAACAGGAAAGGTTGACAGTACAGACAGAAAGAAAAAAGAAACACTTGTGGATCATAATTCTCTCTTTGCACCTCTCCTTGCAAATATTGCGTGATCCTGAAACTATTGTGATGCGATGGGCTCCATCACTCTCCAATACCTCATGGTGGCGGGACTTCTTCTCCATAGTTCCACGACGATGTGCCTCAGATGGCAACAGAGAACGGAAAGAGCGCTCCTCTATCTCATCCTCGGTCATAGACTCGTCAAACTTGAGAGAATACTCTGTGGCAACCGATGTACTGTCAGCTTGAAAAATGAAAGACAAGACAATCTCATGTATAAAAGTATTTCTTGATCATGTATAGAAACCACATGCATGGCAGTATGCCTATAAATGGTATTGACTCTGGTACAGATCTCATTTTTCATATTTACAACTCTAACGTCAGTTACACTTAAGTACCATAGGCCTTGAATGAGTGTTAAATGAAAAATATCAATGTCAGCTTTTTAACTTGTCATCCAGTACCTTTGTCATCCAATGCGGAGTGAATGCTGTCACTGCAAAGGGAGTCATTGGCTGCTGTTGCAACTTCCTCTTCTATGGAGCTGCTGGCTGCTTCCTTTTCTTGCCTTCCCTCTCCACCACCGTTCTTCCATTTTCTGGTTGTTCCCTCCTTTTTCACTTGTTCACTGTAATCTGCAGACACATGGGGTGGGCTGTGGTGGCTACTGGATGTAGCTCCACTAAGGAAAGATGAGAACAAATAGGTTTAACATTTTGTTTTGTTTCTCTTGACTGAAAATGTATGGACAACATCAAAAGCAATCTGACTGATACCTCAGGTCAGGTCTATTGAAGGACAGCGAGTCAGGTGGACTGAGGCTGTTCAGTGATGATGGTGGTTCCTCTGACTTGGCTCTTCTGCTTGACATCTCACTCTGATAGCTACCGGTACAATAAACAATGAAAAACATGAGACGATTTAGTTCAACTATTTAGTTTAACCAAAAGCAGCAAAGCTCCAGAAAGTTTTGACATTTGTATACAGCAAATTGTCCATATGAAAACATTAAATATGGCTTTCTGTTTTCAAACAATGTCAACTGGGTTATGAAACTATTGTGCATCACACTTGCAGCTACAGATGATGAAATCAAGTAATTCAGAGGAATGAAAACCTGGAAATGTTATATTTTAAATACTCAAAGTGCACCTGTCAGAGTCGGCTTTGTCTTGTAGCTGATTCAGATGGGAACTCTGTTGTTGGTCCAACATGGAGGAATCAGTGACAACAGGAGGGATCTGTGACCGAGCCATTTCTGCAAGCTGATAGAGAAAGACAAAATGCTGGTCAGTGGTCACATATTTCATTGGTTTATTCTTAAACTGAATGTTAAGTTTTGTCCCCCTCCACTGTAAGTGAGCTTTTGTAGTAACATTTTAAAAACGGCTTTTCCAGGCAAAGAGGCAGGAAGTGATTGCGAACCTCCTTGATGTGCCGTGCAGCATCGACTGTATAGCGTGCTGCCTCAGCCTGTTGACTCATCATCTTTGTAGTAGATTCCTGGAGGCCTTCCAAGGTCTCCCTCTGAGTGGCTGCCAAGCTTTCCTGCACTTCTATATGAGCCTGAAAAAAATGCATATACACAGAAACGGCTAAGCACCAATTCCTTGTATTTCAAAAGCTGAAAAAGGATACGATAACCATCATGAACAGAAATATTGACTCTGTATACTTATACACCCTCAGGTTAACTTTGTGTAATGTGGACTGTACCCTGGCCACTTTCTGTTTGTTTTCCTCCATCTGCAGTTTTGCCTCGAGAGCTTCTCTTTCAGCCTTGATCTTCAGCTCATAGAGGTCACGTTCATGGCGCTGCTGCTTGGTCTGAAAGGTCACAGTTCAGAGTCTAATAAGTGCATGTCCTTACTCTGTGTTTCAAATACTTCAGGCATGTAAGGGCAGAATAACACATTCCAATAAGATAAGATAATCTCCACTTTAATCTCCTCATGAAACCATTCATGAACACTAGTGGGCCTTATTCTCACCATTCTGGCTGCCCAAACCAAAGAAATGTAAACTTGCATAAAGTAAAACTTTGGCAGAGTTGTAGTCCAGAGTCACAAACGAGTCTAATCAATTGGTTGATAAATGTATATAAAGTTTGTAACAGTCTGCTTTCAATCAATCAATGTTAGATTGGTAATGTTTTTTTATTGTGATCATTTAATACCAATAACCATAACTCATTACAATAGTCATATTATTTGCAAAAAAATAACCTTCTTTACCTTAAGTATTTGTGCCAATGATGCACTCTCCTGCTGTGCCATGGACACACCCACCAGTCTCTCCATATCCCCCAGCTGCCTAACCGAGTCCTCAATTGACTCTAGGTACTGAAGTTCCGCTGCCATACGTTGCTGCAGGACTGCAGGTGAATACTGTAGTTTCACTGAGATGCGAGGAAACGGTATAGGAGAAGGGAGAAATCAGTTAAAATGGCGATTTATCTCAAACAGCAAGAGTAGTGTTCAAAAATAAGCTTGCATTATCTTACCCGTGGATCTCATTCCTGTTTTAAAACCATGAGCTGACGTGTGTGCAGTTGAGTTATTCACACCCTGAGTGCCACTTCTCACATGCTCACTCTGAGAGTCTGCTGCTGGAGGAGAACCGGTGTGTGGCTCATCAGGGGAAAAAGTCAATCTAGGCCTGTAATAAAAGAATAGAAATTCCTGTTTCATCTGGGTTTTTTTTAAAGTTTGAAAATATCTTCTTTGAAGTAGGTTAATGGATATCTGCGCATAGGATTTTGTCGTGGCATGATAGTGTCCGACACGGATTTAAGCATAATACATAGCAAAATGACTCAATAAACAATTTAGCGCTTTAAAAATGTAAATAACATTAAAACATTTCACAAAATGTAAAGAAAGTAACTGCAGTGTAAAGTTATATTTCTATAATTAGAAGTTTTAAAGACTTTAATGCTAAACTAATCTGCTTGGAGGCCATTCTTTCTAAAGGAAAAATAGGTTGGTTACAAGATTCTAAAAAAGGAGTGGTTTTGAGCAGCGCTGAACCAGCCGATGTACAAAGACTTAAAGGAGGAGGCTGAGAAAAAGAGATCAAGAAAGGATATAGGTTGCTGCTCAAAGAGGATCACTCCAAGGAAGAAAATCTAGAGTATATCACCACAATGTCAAGACATTAAGCAGACCTGCAGTCTGTTCTAAATTACAGCACAGGCACAATATCATGCAAAATATTTGTGACAGGTCTAGTTCTTCACAATAATTCACATTTATAATGAAAATAGTGTGGAATCCTATAAGAATGTCTTGCCTTTACTGAATAAAGCACACAGGGTTCAGAAAATCCCAAGAATCTGCCACTTGGGTTTCACCGTGCCATTAGAGGACTCAAATGTCACTACTTTGTAGTCAGACTTTAAAAAAAAACCAACCTCTCCCACTTTTCTTGGCAAGAGGCCAAAGCTGAGGCGAAGCAGTCTGACCCGACCAACCACTTTGCAGGCCCCAAAACAAAATAGCCAGTGTTTTCTGTCTAAGGTTGAACTACAGCTTGCTCTTGTTAAAGGGCCACAGAAACTCTCAAGCCTTCAGCAGAAAAGCAAGCCACACAACTGTTTAGACTGGCAGCCTCAACTTGGCTCAGAGTCTAGTTCACTAATTAGTCATGCCCAGATAAATTTACTTTAGGCTAATAAATAACAATGTGTTCCAAGTGGATGTTTTTTGAGTGGTTTAGAACACCCTGTGCTGAAAATATCCAATTTTAGTCCACAGGTTCAAAATCCATTTTTGTTTAGCTCAGAAATTCATACACAAAAGAAAGTTATTAGTTTTTACCTGATACAAACTTAATGCAAAGAAAGCACTATTTCAGTTTTTTGTAGCAAATGAAAGTGGCAATGAAAAAAAAAAAGTCAAACTGTATCCCGAGGGAAATCTCCATACGTCCCACCATCTCCAGCATAACACAAAGATTTTCCAGTGTAAGTCAACAGACCGCCGCAACATCAAAGCAGTGTTTCACCAAAGGTGACCGAAAACCGGGAAGGAAGGAAATACCAGAGACCACTGGGTTCAAGTGTAACTCAAAACTTGTGGATACAGCAGGCTGTATTTCTTCACCACTTTAATTCTTTAAAACTTTTTTTGTATCACCCAACTAAAACACGTTTTTTTCTTTATAGCAGAATATTGTGGCTCATTACCCTGGTTGATGTTGCTCTAATGGGTCATCGGTATGGACACTCTTGGCTTGGCTATTGACGGGGGTTTTGCTTGAGCTTTTCTTTCTGGAATCAGATGATTCTGATGGGGGTGAACAGGAGACGTGCTCTTCGATAAGAGTCGTATCACTGTGGTCAGATGCCGTTCCTGGCGAGACATGAAATAGTTAGCTTGTACAATAAAGTCATTTCATACCTCAATAAGGCGAATAACTTTAAAACTGTTCGGCATAACTGTTTACTTAAAATAGATACATATACATATCTACGAAAATTGATTTGCCATTCACAGCCGTAAAAGAATAGTATGAAACTGATCATCACCTTTTTTTCTGGTTGAGTGTCTCGAGAGTGGCGAAGACCCAGATGTTGAACCGGAGGAGTAGTGCGGTGAGTGAGCAGATGAGTGAAAAGACGAAGGCTGGGAATAAATGCCTCCTGTGCTTTTCTCATATGGTGATCTCCTCATCAGCTCTTCAAAGTGACTATTCACACTGAGAGAAAAGGAATGTAATCAAAGCCATGTCATTTACAAATTTAAACTTAAATAAAATTTACATAAATACACCATCAGGTAGACAGAAGAATGCCTCAAGTCACACATGGAGGAAAGTAGTATGAAAGATGTAAATGTTGGCTTTGTAGCTTACATACTCTAAGCAGAGTATATTTGTATATTTCAAGTTGTTTTGTGTGAATGTATTACAAATATTCAGACTTATTGCCATTTCTTTAATCTTTGTTAGAACAAAAAACACACAACATATGTATATGTTATATACTTAAACTAACATCTAAAAAGTCTAAAATAAAATCTTTCATACTCCTACCCTTCATCTGTGTAGCTTTATTGCCACCCAGTGGTCACTTGGGGTACTCCCTTTTATTTATTTATTTTTACCTTGGAGAATTGGAGCCCCTCTTCAACTGGCCACTGGCTCTGCTACTATGTGATGACACAAAGTCATCTTCATAGACAGCCGATGCTCCACGAGCATGCTCAGATTGCTCGGACTGGGCAGAGGGAGAATTCCTCTCCAAGTGTCTCTCACTCACTACGGGACAAGGTAGAGGCAGTGAGAAAATACTGTAACGCATACTGATAATTGGTGGAAATTATGGGTTTAGCTGCATTTACCACAAATACAAGAGCAAGAGCTAATAAGAAGTTTTTGGCCATCTTCATTTTAGCTGAAAAGATGAACATATTTTCCTTTATTAGAAATGGACTCATGTGAACTTACCTTCAACGCGGCCACAGAGGTTTTTGGTGAAGATGTTTATCACACTGAGAGGACTTCCTTTGTTCAACTCCTCCCAGCCTGTTTTACTGCTGTTGTGTTGTGCAAAAGGTAAGCAAGTCGCTGCATCACTCTCAAACTCCAACAGCCGCTGATAGTCCTTCCTTTGACTTGTGCCGCAGTCCACTGCCTCGGTATGATTGGGTGTCCTCGGTGAGCCGCCATTGAAGGGACGAGGACGGCTTGCTTCTTCTTCAGAAAAACTGCCTTCGCTCAAAATAGGGCCCTCACTAATGGAACCGGCGCTTGAATCGTGGAGATCTGTTTGACTCTCTTCCCTATTTTGTGCAACTTTTTCAATTCTCTCCACCTTTCCCAAGCCATTGACCAGATTTCTCTTTTCCGGGGAGGCACTGTTGACAACAGGGCCTAACCTGTTCACATAAGATGGACTGACATAAGAAACATTCTTTTCCATCTCTTCTCGGAAGGCATGGAGATTGCCGGTTCCTGGAAGAGCCATGCCGTCATATAAACCGTGACCCGCGCTCGCCAAAATTCTCTGGATCCTCGAAGCCATGTCAGTATTTTCTGCTGCGCGCGAGGCCGTTTCTGACCAGCAACGATCATTAAAATCAGAAGCTCGAGGAGTGTGTACATTATCCAAAGCCACTGAAGTTGCTGTACCGTAGTTGATCCCATCTCCCACAAGTTTCCGTGCCTCATTCTCTATGCGGTCGGAAAGGGATGCTGCAGTGGCCTTGAGGGCCTCGATGCGAGACACTTTCGACTGCGTCCTGTTGAAAGACGCCGTGGCTGGTCGTTCGGTGTGCTTGATGTTACCAGCCGCTTTCTCCAGCCTCAGAAGTTGAGAAAGGAGATGGTCATCAGTCGCTGCACGACCGCTGCTGGGACCAGCCACGGGACGAGCAGCTGGGAACAGACGGTCTGGCTGAAGCAAAGAGGCAACTCCCACATCAAGAGCAGTCCTGCAAGAGTTAACGTATCACATGAAGATTAAAAGGAGACTGAAAAGAGTGGAAAAAATAGGACTTGAAAATTGAAAATATGCATTGTTGCTCTTAAAATCGTTTTTTTTTTTTTTATTCAAGTGTTACAACACAGTTTATGAGATTTGTGTCAACTCCTGAGTCGGACTGCATGAACAGCCACTTTGTAGACGACCGAGGTGCTTCTGTGTTCTTTCAACATTGTGGATGATTGAGTTTTGGGCCAACCACTGTTCCATGTCAGGTTGGTCAATGTATTTTACCAACCATGCTTCAATTTGCCACTGTATATTCAGTCGTTTCTACAGCAGAGCGCAAACACTACACGACACTGTATATTCTAAATGGTAACCAGTGGCGGCTGGTCAATAGAGGGCGCCGGGGCTGTTTATGTTAACAAATAGTAAGAACTGCAGTTGGCTTCTCATTCTGAAGAATACAAAAGCTGAAATCATTCATTCATGTCGATGAGTGTGCAAATGTTTACCTGGATAAAGGAGGAGGTGGCTGATCACTCAAAGACCGATCACTACTTGAAGGGCTCTGTGGAGCTTCTAGTCTTTTGTTCTCCTTGTCCGACTCTCCTGAGGGCTGGTACATTGGTCTCTGAAGAAGACCACACATTGAAATACAGTTTAATGATTCAAGTATTTTGCTTAAACACAAGGTTATTCTCTATTTTGCTCAATCGGTTATTATTCAAAGCATGTGCACTATACCATGGAGCTTGAGGAAGCGACATTGTATGTCCGTGCGGTCTCCTCGTCAAGTTGAGCCTCTTCAATCAGAAGTTTGCTGTAAGTCTCCTGGAGTTGCTTGTGTACGAGAGCCACAGGAGCCTCAGATCGAGCAACTTCTCTTTGCTTCCTGTAGAGCTCTTGAAGTCTCCGATTTCTCTTTTCTGCGTCTTCCCTCAGAGCCCTTTTCTCCTCAGCCCGTTGCCGCTTTCGCTCCTCTTGTTGCCGGACAATGTATTGGCGAACTGTATCTGCATCATAGTGTCGCTTTTTGTGCCCTCTGTCTGTCATGTTGCCGGTCATTGACCGGCTCGCCGTGGGACTTGCGCTACGACAACCTCTTGAGGGATCAGCTGCTGCCCCAGCATGTCCCCAGGTGGAGACTGTGGACCTCGTTTGTGACCCTGAGCTCCCTCTCCCTCTCCTACCACTGCTGCCGCCCCGGGACCTCTTTCTGGCCCTCTCTTCCTCCACTTCTTTACATTCAAGCTGAAGGTCATCAAGGATGCCCTTGATGTCTGGTGACAACAGGTCTGTGCTTACTTCCACGGGGGCTTTGTCCTGAGCTGCAGACAAATGGACAGATGAGGTTGTTTGATGGTTTTTTAGTTGTCCTGAAAATTTACTTTGAGGTCTCTCTGTGCTGATTGGGCAAGGTCGTCGGTTTAATTGTGAGCTTGAGTCTGAACGGTGACGGGAATCTGGTGGATATTCAAAGAAAGGCAACACATTAATATTTGCAACACATAACAACCTGAGAATACAGACAAACAGATCTAAAGAGCTGTTTTAACTTTTAAAACAAAGATCATATGATATTCAATTCATTAAATGTAAATATTCATTTCAATTAGAACTAACATTGTAAGATTGGTATACTATTAATTCCTTACATGTTGCCTCGTATGAAAAAAATCCTTAAAATGTTGGGATACTCCAACAAACAGCAGGATATATCTTATTGATGCAGTTTCTCTGAAAATGCTCGTAGTGAGCTGCACCATTTTTCCCCAAATCTACTCGACCATTTTCTGTGGTACAAGTCACAAGCACTTGGGACAGCAACTGGAAACCAGGCCATGTCTTATTGTGCAGCCAACCAGAAAATACAGTCAATCTCTATTCCTTCCGGTCACTGGTACAAAGTGCAAAGTGTGTGTGTGTGTGTGTGTGCGTGCAATTAAGGCACAAGTATGTGTGAGCTGTTCATTTATTGATATGATTTGGCCTGATTCAGCTGCGGTCCTGCCCTCCAACTATCAGTCTCAGACGACCTAAATCCCTTAAAAAAAAAAAAAAATATATATATATATATATATATATATATATATTTTTTTTTTTTTTTTTTTTATATATATAAAATATATATATATATATATGTTTAAGATATAACATCCCCTATATATATATAGGGGATGTTATATCTTTTGATCTCTTGTAACCCCAAGGAAAAAGTCACAAAAATGACATCTCGTGCAGAACAATATGCTTCATTTTAAAGCTTAAAAGTGGAGAGACTTAAATTAAACACTTATAGTGAAATGAAGACATTAGACATTTGAAAGAATGAGGAAAAGTAACTGTCAAATGAAGAGTAACACGACAAACTCTTTGGTGATAAAGACTCAAACTTAATACAACTTAATGGAAATAATAAGTCCGATTGCCCTTTGAGAGTCAATTGGACTACCAATAACCGTTTCAGTCACTGTTGTATGTTCTGACACGCTGCTTGATGACAGTAAAGGGAGTAAAACAGTATGTGTGCTAAAGAAAAGGGTTCAGATTCTCGAGGTCCCACCTGTTATGCTTGATCTCTCAGCTGGACAGTGACCATCCTTCTCCCTGGGTAGCTTTGGCGCTGAACCCAGAACCATCTTCACCAGTTTCTGTCCCTCTCGCCAAGACGCAGGACTGATTACTGCAAAGTAATAACGTTGACTGCTTAGATGTTGACCTTGAATAGCACTGCAACGCATTCCAGTTCATCTCCTCTTCATGGAATACGAGTGCATGTGTGACACTGAATGTATGCATGCCACTATTGCAACCGACTCCCTCACATGTATACACATGCTGTATGGCTGATGGAATGGAAGACATAAACTAAAAAAAGATTTTCAAACAGGATGCAATGAAATAATGGACAGCTGAAAACAGTCAATTAACCATCTACCATACAAAGACTAAAACAGCAAACATCCAGCATTGCCAAAATGCATGGATAGCTTTTTATTTTGACTGCATTTTTTTATTTTTTTTTTTGGTAAAGCAACTCTTGGAAAAAAAGCAGCACATCAACTACTCCAACAGCTGCTTGTACCAAGTGGTTGAGCCAACTAAACTGGTTACAGATTTCAGGGCTCTATTTATAGGAGTCTGGCAACATAAACTGAGAGACCAATCGGGGAGTAGCAGGAGGACACACAAGAAGTCAAACACAGGGTGAATGACAGCCACATCACAGAAAAGATTTGTACGATCAGATTTCAGGTTCCAGATGATCAGATGACAAATGTGTTTCCTCATGCCCAGGAGCCTGATGCAAATCGAGATTAGCGAGTTGTTCAGCTATATTTTGGCTTAACTGTGGCGTCTTGTAAATGCACAGCTGGCTTGTTTTAGCCATTAAAGATTAAACAGAAAAAGCAACAGAGCCACAACAGACCTATCAGACCCATGAACTGCACAGTCGTCAGTGTTGCATGTCTTCACGGGCTCTATAATAATGGGCCAAACAGATAATTCTATATATAAGAAAGACCTTTTCGCTGACATAGACTTCTTGGGTATCATGCTGTCTGCAAGTAATTGCATAAATATGTGTTCCTTCGCTATTTCACAGATACAGCTCAGAAAAAAAGGAAAGTTTTTCTGTTGATAGCTGAAGATAAATGTTGAACAGTCGAGTCCTTCCACATAATGTCAATGTATTTCAGATGATGTTTATGGGCTACTTTCTACACAAGTAATGCCAATATTTTTTATTTCAGAAGTGTCTGTTTAAGCGATGAGGGTTCTTTTCCCCACCATCTGTCAGAATTATGTTCTTCCAAACTTCAAGGCTGTGGCTCTTTGTGTGCTGCTTCGCTAGTCATACACTGCATCATCACACATACTGGGAATTTCTTCAGGGATTATGTTCTTAAGCACTACAGCCAATGATATGTTTGGTTTCTGTTGTGAAACAAACAAGTTTGAATAGGAAGAGAACAAACACTATCATCAGAAAAATGCCAAATTTTAGGCTAAATTATATCACAGTATAAGATTTTAATTTAAATGACAGAATGCATACTAGTCTAAATAGTTTAAATTGCGTTATCAAATTGTTATTTGGAGATAAAGTTATTATGAGATTGTGATACATAACTTGTGTGTAAAGACAATTATATTATTGCAAACAAACATTGTGTACTGGATAAAACAATGTCTGTGTAAGATTTTAACACCATAATAACAACTGTCTTAATGCATGAAGACATTTGATTAACACGGCCTGTTCAGAAGAGTTGTAACCAAAGACATAATTCAAAACTTACGACTCCTGGTTTTGCTTTACACACAGTGACCAATGACGAAGTCCAACCAGACTGATGTAAATGCTTAGCTTTTCTACTGTCGCCAATTAAATATAGATGAGAGGGTGGGTCGGTTCTCACACATAAAAGAACATACTTTTACCTGATTTTGCATTTAGGTCAGATGAAGGGGCAGCTCTGTGGACCTTCCTGACTGGTTTGAGATGTCTTTTCTCTTTTGACCGGTCTGATTTCTGTTCCTTCTGCTGTTGATGCTTGGTCCTGGTGGTCTCTGAAAGCAGGAGACATGCAAAGAATAAACCATATACCACAGATGCAAAGGAAAAACCTATCAAACGGAGTGATGAGAGGCTTTTATCATAAATATAATGAACAAAAGCAATGCCCAGAAAAAGTAATTGTAAGGTATGATGTTGTGTTTTATATGAAATTTGTATAAGCAAGTGTCAACTGTATTCTAGCACATTCAGCTCAGAACAAGCACAATGTACAATTATTGATTTCTTCGGCTTGTGCTCAGTTTGTTTTTTTTGTTTTTTTAAGTGTAATCACATCTCAGGGATATGCAAAAATATTAACGTGAAACAATTCCGTTTGAAGTTCAAGCAAAAAAAAAAACAACAAAAACAATGTGACATTTTAAGGAAGAAAATGTAACAGAAAAGAAATGACAGCAGTGAAAATACAGACGTGTGTTCAATATTTACCTGCAAGCTGTCGAGACAAGTCTCTGTATATTTCTCTGCTCAGATTATGAAAGTCATCCTCCTTCCAAACTTTACCATCAGGGGTCTGGATTTTAGTCTCAGTACTATTAAAACCTGCACATACAAGAGAAATGTAAACTGCAGCTCCCCGTTGTAGCTACCCAGTATTCAATAACATGCATTATAGCAAACATAGGTAAATAAATGAGAAAGTTGATGGAATGGGATGAATAAAACCGTGAAGATACCTTTGTAGATAGGAGCAGGTGGTGCAGTTGCTACTTTGCGTATCTTGGCTGTAGGCATGTTGCTTGTCCCGGCATTGTCACTGCCCATAAATGCTATTATGGGCTGTTCCAGATAACCTTGTAGCTTCTCCTTTTCCGCAGCCTCCTCCATATGTTGTCGCTGCCTTCGAATGCGCTCTTTGAGCTTTTCCAACCTATCGTCGGGTTGATGTCTCCGTAAGTTCTCCAAGCGCTGAGATGCTGAGCCGGGGCTGGTTGAGGGAGTGCTTTCCCCATGGCGTATACCGGCTGGGGTTTGAACGGCACATGGATTCAACTCGTAACTCTCCATGCTAACTTGTGCTTTGGGGGCGCCGTCTTCAGTCCTCAAGGTGTCCAGGGCTGGCTGGTCATTGAGGTAGCGTACCTCAGTGCTCTCGAGAGCTGAGGAGTGTGTGCTGTCCAGATCCCTGTCTGTCTGTTTGTCCCTGGTGTCTCTCTGGAAGACGAGCTGGCTAGGATGTGAAGAAAGCGGAAAGGATGGATGCAAAGACCCTGGCACCGACTTCAGACTGGAAGCCTCCAGCTGAGAGGCGGGATGTGGTGGAGGGGTGGCCTCTCTGTACACAAACCAGATTACATGGGATCAGGAAGAGGATCAAGATTTACTTTTAATTTACCACTGACTGAGTTTACAGAATAACACAGTTACAAATAGAAATCTATGAGAGGAGGGATAATTACATTCTCTTAAAATGTTTATGAAGAAAAATATGACAATCATAAATACATATTTTTACGTCTATCATTTCGTGCAATGCAAATCTTTTAGTGCAGTTACTGACTCGGGCCTGCAGAATGGGGTCACGTGAAACACCAAATGAGGGCAGCACAAATCTGAACTGCTGTATGTATTCATCTTCTCTCTTGAGTAAAATTGAGTAATAGGGTCCTCATAAAATAAGAGTACTCTGAAAAATACTGCACTGTACAATGAAAAAATTATAATACATTTAAATTCTTGATTGTATTTTTTTTCTCCAAAAGTTTTTGTTTAAAGCCAATTTTCAATGTTTTATTGAATTAATTTAATGTCAAAACATCAATACGAAGGTTCAAATTTTAGTTGAGTAAATGAATGAAAATCTTGCAGAAACTATATGTTCTCAGGGCATAATATACTTTTGGAGGGTGATACTTATTAGTATCATCCCTTATATAGTAGTTTTTTTCTTTGCTCAAAATAAAGTGGTTAATGTTAATCTATTTGATCATATTTAAACTAATCTTGAATGCATTTCAGTCTCATGTATAACGGTACAAAAACAGCAAATATTCTCTGGCAGAGAGTTTTGCCGTCGATTCTTATAATAGATGGAAATAATAATCTCATCATTTACATACATGTTGCACTTTAAGCCACGCTTGACGCCGTTATACTTGTGCAGCAACACAACGTAAAGTTGTAAAGTAAAGCTTAAAGCACCGCCCAGAAAAGTCTGTAAAAGGAAATCCTAGAATAGCAAGGCCCCCAGGTGACACGTTTTCTGGTAATTGTTTTTACCTGTATGAAGCCAGTGGTTCTCTAAACTCCACATTATTGTTCCTCCAGACATTGCTGTCCTGAGTAGTGTTTCTCAGAGGGCTGCGTGAGCTGCTCTTTTCTGGACCCTGTTGACTTCTGCACCTGGTCTTGGAAGTTCCTGCACGAGCATCAACCTGCCGTCCATCTAGGATTAAAGAAAGCCACGAGTTATATTCAAACTAAAAGTATTAAATCTGTCTTATGAAGACTACACTAAGGCACAATAATGTTGTACAGGATATTTATGATAGAAGTATCATTGCAACATTGATGTTTGAAAAACACAGATTTCCCTTAATCATTTTAACCATACATCACACCTGGTGGTAACGGCAGAAAACAGAAGCAGGAGAACAACAAAAAAAAAATCACCTAAGAAAAATGACTACAAAGCAAACACTCAACAACTGTCCCGTACAACTGCAGATAAGCAGACAATTAAAACTAAACGTAAACTATGTTCTGCCAAAATATCAAGAGAAGGGGTGAAAGTGAGTTCACACAACACAAGCAACTTCGCAGTTCGCCTGATGTCGCTCGTTAGTTTAACAGCTCACCACGTAACTCAGAGCAGTGCTTCATGCTAAAGGGTTTTGGGTTCACACACCAGCATTGCTACATACTAAATATGACCCGCGTGTGCGTGTCTATAGCACACAGCAAGCTCGGTCCTTCAATCTGCAGTATGCAGACGGCAGTGCATAGCTTCTAACTCCACACTGCCTTACGCGTACTGTGAAATGTAAGCAGGTAGCGTCGACACAGAGACTATGCGTAGATGGTTTGTGGTGACACATAGCCTTTGCATGCTTGAAAAATATTGTACACCATGAGTGCAAATGAAATGCAAGGAGTCACAAATCAACACTGGTGAGAGTTACAGTCCAAAAATATGAAAAGCCTTCTTCAAGAACAACTGAATTTGCCCACAGTGAAACCTTACTGTTTTGGACTAACTCACCTCTGCCAGACACCGTCTTGGAGGATTTCTTCTTGGGCGAGTCAATAATAGAGTCCAGGCAAACGCCTGTTCCTGGAGCCGCTTCTATACGGTTTTCTATGTGACGCAGCTAAACACAAGAAACACTAATGTCAGAATATATCAAAATGGTGCAGATATTGCAAATAGTTTTTTTTTTTTTTATTGCTCAAAGCAATCATTTGTGAGAGCTTGGCAGTCAGTATAGCATTCCGCGGAAAACTGTTCTAAGAATACGTACAGCAGTTTTGCTCTGAGCCAAACTTTTCCATGCACTTGTCAATGCTGATTGGGGGAAAAAGAAGAAGAGAGAGATAGATTTTTCAAAATTCTGAATAATTTGTGACAGATATTCTTACAACATTATAGATATTTCAGAGACTTATTTGAGGAAAAATCCTAAAATGGTGTTTGAACACTTTCAACTCACCTGTGTCAACGTTGTGATTGGTTGCAAGTTGTTGGCCAGAACTTTCCAGAGACGCCTCAGTCCTCCTGCTGCTACTCATCTCTTCCATTCACCTTCATCGAGATAATCAAAGACAAATGTTCTAATCACGTACACAGACATAACACCAGAAATGTACTCAAAACGAGAAAACAAATACAGGAAACAGGAGTGCAACAAACTGTTTCAGACAAGATGATTGTTGACATCAGCCCTTACAAATATTTGTTCACATTTTTTTCCAAAGATACACAATATTTTGAATTGTCCAATATAACTTCTTTTTAGGAAGTTTGCCTCAAAAAGCTCCTGCACTATCTTCACAGTTTTGGAATAAGCAGCTTAAATAACATACTAAGATTACCAGGGGCACTGCCTGCTGAAGTCCCGGTATTTGAGATGTCTGTACTTAATACAAAAGATTGACATTTGAGTGATACCAGCCTGCCATTTAAAACTGGTTATACAACTGAGCATTCCTAAAAGGTAAACACACGTCTCAGAACAGCAATATGGTGTTTACTTAAAACACCATGAAACACGTAAGGAGTCCTACCTCAGCACTGCTTTCTTCAACAAATTCATTGAAATTTTTTGTTAACAATAGACAAAGTGCTTTTAAAAATACTAAAGTTGTTCCACCAAGTCTGTAAGTAAGTCTAGTTCATAGTTAATAGTGAGTGTTTGTGCTCATATTTAACAACCTTTGAGTCACAAGGAGTCTCTTCTCACATCATGACTTTAGCACAACAATCACGTGACTGTCCTCAGGCTCAATGAAAGGGAAAAACAGAAACAAATGTGTTTCGATTGTAAAGCCAGAGGAGTGCGAGTTATGTAATCACACAGGTATGACTGCCATTAAATGTAATTCTCATCAAACTTGCCTGTAATGACTTTGGTCATGTTTAATTAACCAGATTTAAAAAAGAAAGAAAGAAGAAAGACAGTGATGTGTCTTCCCTGCTATACGAATGCAAGAAAGCTATATCCTCAACATCTATCAGGAGTGATACTCACATAAATATTACAAAGTTAAACTAAACTATTAAACGTTAAGTTAGAATATCACACACCACCGCAAGAAACATTGTTATTACTATTGTATTAAGAGCTGTAACCTACTGTAGTAGTAGTATTGTACATTGTAACAAAAGGTGCATCTACATTACAAGAACCCAGTGGAAACAAACGTGAGGTTGCACTCAGGTCAAACGTCTGTTCGAACAGGTGCCATGCTACTGTAAAAGTAAACACTTTAACACTAAGTCTTTCAAAAGTTGTCTAAAGGGTCGATCATCAGTACTGAACATTTGATGTGGAAGCAAACCTTAATGTGACATATTAAGGCTATCAAAAGAAAAACCCAAGAGCGGGTTTGATGACAAATGCCACTTTAACTGGTTGAATGTGGAGCGATTCCCTCAAATAAAATGCAACCTGTGAAAAATCCAAGATGGCGCATACATTCTTCTTTTCCTCACCCACCAAAGTGTTTCTTTGCGACTATGTCTCCATTAGTGGTCCGCGTTACCTCTCATCGGCACACATTAACCATATAAACACAGAAACGCAGGGACACTGGCAATTGCAATAAAGCCGCACACCAGAAGTGTCACTACTGCGCAGAAGGTGCATTGGAAAGGCTAAAACGGTGGGCGAGGACGAAATATGGTACAGTACCATCAGTTAATCATAGTAAGCCCTGATTTCCACACTTGGAATAACGCGATTGTACAGAGACTGGTCTGGCACAAGTTTACCTGTCATTCGTGGACTTTGCATGAAGGTTACTGTTATTTGAAACACTCTGAAATAAACGGGTTCACACCGCCCAGGTGTTTATGGCGTCAGGAGAGCTATCCCAAAGCCGACCCCAGCAGATGGTTACGACAGTACTGCATGTACACACCGAAATCCGAAAAGGCAACACGTCTTCGTCTATAACCAAATCACTAGCCCCGGTAAAACTCACCAGTGTAACGAGAAGACACAATCCAGAGTTAATCTACCATCGGGTGTAAACTAAAGGAAATTGGTTTATTGTTTTTTTTTTTTACAAAATACGGCTAAACCTACATCTAACTCCTCTTTCTTTCCGAAAGCCATGGTTGTTGTTGTTGTTTTGTTTTTTGTTTTTTTTTATCACGATCACTGATACATTCATTTCGAAGTAACTCTCGTCGCGACTGTCCTCAACACTACTTAGTCCAGGAAGTAGTCGGAGCCGCGAACTCGAGAGAGTTAATTTTAACGCTAGCCGAAGGGGGCATAATGTATTAACTGGGCTGAGAAACTCTTAAAAGAATCCGAACAGGTACCTCTGGAAGAAAATCCCCTCGTGTATCCACGGACACATTCACACGGATGTCCTCATGAGGGAAATATCCCAACTTCGTCGGACTTCTTCAGTTTCGTCCAGCTGTCTGTTTGCTAACGTTAGCGTCGGGCTGCTAACGCTAGCGGACCGATGTGAGCTAACAGTTCTGCCAACTAACCAAGCAACTTTTTTGTTTTTTTCTAACAATATGTTATCCTGATGCGTGTTCGGGCAGCTACATCTTCAGATCCGCCAGCGGGGAATCTCCTTCAAAGAAATGTCGCCACCCGTCTATGGGATTGGCTTTCGCGGGTTGCTATGTTGATGTTTCTCAATGGTGAAATAGAGTATCCAGGACAAGTCGGCAACCGAGGGACGCCGAAATATCGCGAGACTTGGAGAACGTGACCGTTGAGCAATCGCTCGCTCTCTCTCTCTCTCTCTCTCACCCCCCTCTCTCTCGACACAGTTTTGACCCCATTATGGATTAATGTGCAATTTGATTCAGTAGTAGGTCGACTTATTCTTTGTTTATATTATTAACTTACGTGTGTGAAAGAACACGCCTTTTATATTTGCTCATTGCATTGTACTGTAATTATTGTTTCATTCAAAAGTTAAAATAACATAAAATAAAAATAAACAGTCTTATCAACAAAACGTCCAATTCAACATGTTTTGAATGAAAATGAGTAGAAGAGAAGATCAGTCATAAACTCATTCATGGTGAAGTTACGTAATAGTACTTTGTTTCATTAGCTGTGGACTCCAACAAAATTTGGTTGATGAAAACACATCCAGTCCCTGATACATTTCATGAATTTGAATGTTTATTTTTCTTCCAGCGCAATGTTTCAGTACTACTTAACAATTAAAGGTACATGACAGAAAAACTTGGTTTGAAATCTGAGCTTCTGCCTGATTGACTTGGATAATTACTTTACCTTCTAAAGAAGGCACACAAGAACACAAAGAAAAGAAAGACAGACACTCACTCAATGCATTGAATGGACAAGGCAGTCTAATATTGTGTCTTCCTTTACGCTCAGCGATATAAAAAAAAAAAGATAATAATTTATTGTTATTATATTTTTTTTAATGGGACATTTTATTGCTCCCCACATTATTGCTCTGTATGTAGCCTATCATATTCCTGTTGGACTTTAATCACACAAACTGGGAGTAATTGGCTGCCACAGCAACGTGCCAGGGGAGCAGCTGAGGGTCAAGGTATCAACCTTGCAGCAGTAGAATTCAAACCACAAATCTATGAACAGAAGGTGGGGATAGTCTCCAGGTCACCAGGGTCACGAGATGTATACCTTCAATCTTGTAAATTCTTTCATTTGCCTCAGTTTTCTCATGGGATCATTGATAAGATTTTCTCATCAAATGTGACTCATACAAGATATTTTTTTTTTATTTTTTTAAGAATATTACAGGTTTTCTCAAGCTGCATATGAGTATGTGTTGAGATGACCTTTTTAAATCCAGTTGCTCTCTATGATTAGGAACATATTACAACAACAACAACAAAAAACATTATTCCATCAATGCGAATTATGTTCGTTTACTGCCCTCTTACGGCCGGAGTGTGTAGTACACCTTGAAGTGCCCTTCATCCAGACAGCCAATCTGTTCCATTCTGTTAAAAACAAAACAAAACAAAACAACACACACGCGCGCGCGCGCACACACACACACACACACACACACACACACACACACACACACACACACACACACACACACACACACACAGATACATTTGGGAATTATTCTATCATATTTTTCTCTTTTTCACGATTTTGTGATTCAATTTAGGTGAAGTGATTTTTCTTCATTACTTTCTTTAGCAACAATTAGAGGACACGTTGTGAAAATAATAAAAACTATTGACAACAGTTTCAGTAGACTGTCAACAGGTGAGACATGCGTAGGAACTGCAGAGAAGTAATGAAAGTATGACATTCGGGTTTCGAGGTTAGGCAGCTGCTTAAACACACAAAAAAAGCAACAAGTAGGTGCTCACAACCTCCGGGGATGTTTAAGCCGCACGGAGAGGCAGAGAGATCACTTTACACTCACTCTGTAAGATTCAATTCGATTTCGATTTCCCTCACTGAAATCGTGCCATAACTGCTCCAATTCCCCAGAATCTTAGTGGAAAACATTATCTATCACAGACCCCCTACCCCTCCCTCCACCCCCCTCTCTCTCTCTCTCTCTCTCTCTCTCTCTCTCTCTCTCTCTCTCTCTCTCTCTCTCTCTCTCTCTCTCTCTCTCTCTCTCTCCCCACTGTCTCTCGCTCTCTGGACTGATCTGATAGGGCGATAGTATCCAGCAGACGTCGCATCTGGTGCCACATTGTTGTTATTCGCGGTGGAAAGGTGAACACGAAATGGACAGGAGTTCCTTTTTTCCAGGTAAGGAATTGTGCGCCGTGAGTTTGGAGAAATGCTGAGTAGTTCTTGCGACAATCCAGATCTGACAGTGCATCCGACAACTGGGATGGAGCTTTTTTTTTGGCAGATTGTTTCTGTGCCCAGCCACAAAACCAGGGTGCAGAAATCTGCAACACGAAGTCTCCCCTCCTCGTTACCGGACAAGTGCAACCTTGTTAAGCTTTATGTAACTTGGTTATCGCCTCTAGTTTTCACAGGTGTGGAAACGAAACACTCACACCACGGGAACTGAACAGGAATTAACTTTTCTTTTTAGCACTATCTATATATATGTTTGTTGGATGAGATGGTGATCACTTATACATATTTACTGATTTATTTATTCCAAATCTCAATAGGGATAGTGGATCATTAGAGTCAAACTCGTGCAGCTAGTTTTGAATCTCTATTTTCACTGCTTATACTGACTACTGTCTGAGTATACTCCAAGTATATCATGTGGAGGCCAAGTGGGGTCCTTCTGAATCATTATCTGTTGATTACCCTGTGGACCAAGAGCAGATAATGATACAAGAAAAAGAAAAAGAAAATCTAGTGAAGGATAAGAAATCTCTTTAGGTCTGTCTGAGGCCAGGGTAGGCAGCCATCATTACCTAAAGGGAAGAGGAATTAATTAAAGATGAGAAAATCGAGACTACATTTGCTGCAGTGAACATGAAAGAAATGTGTCTGTCAGGTCGTTGATGAGGTTTAGGAGTCTAAAATGTCATGATGTGCTTGTATCAGCTTGTTAAATCTATTCTGTTTGTCCTTGTATAAATTTAGGCTGGAGCTTCACCAAGTGTTTAATGTTTTTTTTTTTAATACCTTATTGAGGAATGAACCCGCCCTAAAGTTTCGGGAGGAGTGTTTAGATTGACAAAGGAAGGCCACCAATATATTCTCTGAAGCTAGAAGAATCTGATAAAAAAAAAAAAAAAAGACAGGCAGCTTGATTAGGTAGTATTTGTGTTTTTAGATGGCGGATCGCTGGAGGCTAAAGCTGCATTGTCAGTCAACCTCAACACTTCATATTTGTCTGTATTTCGAGTTGGAGCCTGTAGGAAAAGGATGTTCACCGCTCCTAATTAAATGCTCATTTTAAAAAGATAAATCTTTGCTTCGATCAATGCTGCTCCACAGAATGTAATGTTATTTCTTCATACTCATACTTGCCATTTACCACCCACAGTCTTGTTTGCTTGTGTTTTCTCTTCTTGTCAAGTGCTCTGATTGTCCTGATTGAATAATGCCACTCTTGTTGGAGAGGGTGTAAATTGGTTTTCATGGTGTATAAATTAGTGCCTCCCTTTGGAAAAACCTGAACCCGATTCTACCTCCTGAACCCATTCTTATGGAAAACAAAGCACATGTTTGTTTGACCACCTAATACAGTTTGAAGGAGGTTTTCTGTGACTCATCATTTACAATGAATCAATCATCTTTCACAGTTTTAATTCTGCCAATGTTTTCTAGCAGGGACAATGGGCATGTTTGAAAAAAATTTGTAGATTTTCCAGTTTCTGTGTGTGTCTGACTCAGTTGGTGTTTTTAATGCTGTCTTCATCGGCATGTATTGAAAAGTAATGGTTAATTATACTTTAAAGTAACAAACATGTAGATACATATCACATGAGGAATGGCCTTGATCCAATCTGTTGGAGGCTCAAAATCATTTTAGTAAATAATTAGTTCTCCAGGTTATAGAAAATATCTTTATAAATATGAAGTCTTAGAAATGCAATAATAAAAGACAGTCAACTGAGTTACAAGATGATATGAATAATAGAAATAAGAAGCATTTTACTCCACAAACATCGGTCTACTCTATAGGGTTGCTGAAGCTGACTTCAAAACAGATATTTGTTTTTACTTGTCTGCAGTGACTATTTCGTCAAAGCTTCGCTAACACTTCACTTTGTGCTTCAGAATAAATTTGCCAAATTGATGTGGTTTGTGAGTGACAATTTTGATATGCCAGTCATTTCAGCAAAGCTCTGACAACATAAATTATCACTCACTCAGATATTGATGACTTCCTAAGCTAATGGGCTTCACTCATTTATTAACTAAAAAGACTCGTTGTCATCTAGTTCCTGATGAGCACTGCTGGTGAAATAGCCTCCATCCTTAGTGAAATGGATCTCCTTGTTTTAAACCCATGAGATACCAGGTTTGGTCAGGAGTATGAGGTAGCTGTTTTATTTCTACTAAATGACAACACAGTATTCTTTTTACATCGCAAATATTCTGGTAAAAAAAAATCTTTTTTAAATTCTTAGAATGTTTTTGCACTTATCCAATGGGTCATTTCTTTTAAGTATGAGTGATGACTGCAACCGTTGTTTTCACATGGAGGTGATTCACATGGAGGTGATTCACATAGGTTTCTATTAACACAGTTGCATTGTGACATTTTTCACTATGGCCTTGTGTACACACTTCAGAATGCTAATTTTAAAATCAAATGAAAGAACAACCATGTCTGATTTTGTAGCCTTCAGCAGAGGAGCTGCAGCAAACTGAACACTTTCCTTGAGCATAAAATGACCTTCGGAAAGTTGTTCCACTCTATTGTTTGCAACATGGGTTCTTCTGTAGATAAGTGTTAAAGGGTGTTCAAAAAGCATGATGGGAAATCATTTTTGTTTTTAGTCGATCCTACACTAATGACAATATAGATATGGAAATTATATTCTGCCCTTTCCAATAGATCTCTTATGATTCAGGACAGAAGACCTTTAAATGTCAGTGGAAGTATTGCTGTGTGTCCCCTGTTGACCAACGTGCTCTAACCTGGTCATATGAAGCATGCATGTTTTAGCTGGCTTTGTCTACGAAGGATGTAGATGTTGATGAGACAATGAGAACGTGTATTGTGGAATTGAGAAAACCTTGCCTCCACAGGGGACAAGGCATACACATGTTCTCATGTGGAGAAAGTTCAAAAAGCTCTAAATTTCTCAGTTTTGAGAAATGACATACGTCTTCATTACATACAGAGCACAGTCATTTTGTAGGCACACCAACCTGCACGCACACACACAAACAAAACAGTATTGTCCGTGGAGACTATCACTACTATGAGTGAAAAGGAGTATACGCCTCGGACAGGTCGCTAATTCATCGCACGGTGAGCGCAGAGGGAAGCAACCACAAACTCAAGTTCACACCTGTACTCAATGTAGAGTAGCACAAAGTGACTGCTTGGATTTATATTGCTACAGGATGTCAAATTGCAGTTTAAGTGTCATCCAATGGACCATTTTTGAGAAGTTAACAGTCACTTATCTATAGGTTGGGGACTTTATTTCTGTATGATGACGCTATACAGGAACACGATAATAGTGGTTTTATGAACAGCAGATGAAAGTCTCATTTCCTGTTTGACTTCTCTTTTTGACACGTCTAAATGGTAGAGAGAATGTATGAAACATCCTCACTGGAGGTGTTGGGGCCAGGATAATGCCTCATTTGAAAATTCTTGACGCACAAGGAAGCAGAACTAGTAAAGTTGCTGTTTTTAATTGTTCTGTGTGAATTACTGCATGTCCTATACAGTATAATTGGTTGATTTCAACTGTGCTCTCTAAAATGGTCAATTTTCCCTGTCTAACATTGACATAGGAGAAATAACAAATAATAAGAAAGCTCTTACCCATGGGCAATCTTCACCTTCTAATCATATGTTTGTGCTTTTTCTATTAGTCATGTTAATTACAACTGATCTGAGGTGATAGCGTTACATCACGGTACTTTCTAGAAGGCGACCACTGCAAAAACACACCTGTGGGAATGTCTTCATATTAATTCAAAGTTGACATGTCAAATTGTCCCCTGGTTGCAATTTGAAGATGAAATGTTGTCGAAAATAATCAAAAGTCTGGCACATTGCATAAGGTTAGAGTCTTAGTACTATATTGCGTGTTTGCCAAACATGCAGAGCCATTATTGCTAATAAAAGTGCAGCAAATTCACAAACAAGGTCACTGTATGTGTCACCAATGTCATTGACTCAGGTTTTCAGCATTTTTATGCATTGAAAATGCAGTCTGTGTTTATGGAACAATAATTACATAAAGATTGTATGAAACTTTAATGAACCCTGCGGGGACATTAGTGTTGCCATTATTGTGGAGTCACATATAATAGTCGGGGAATAGAGCAATGAATTGTGAAATCCAAATATATTATAAGTAAATGGACGCGTGGAATGAATGGAAAGTACAGCACCAAGCTGTACCCTCGGAGCAAATATTAAATAAAAGATATCTCAAACTGGAAGTCTGAGCAAAGTGTGTGCCCGATCCACAAAATGTTATCAAGCAAACAAAAGCCCCTAAAAATCATGACAAACATCTAATGGGTGTAATATCGGGGGTGCCTTTGTGAGAAAAGCAGAGAAGGGAAATTTTGAACAAGGAGTGGGCACAGCCTTTCAATTTAGAAGGTTATCTAATAAAGGAGCAATAAAAAGAGGACAACAATAAGATACATTTATGTTTTTAAAATCCAGGTAATGAACATGATCAAATAATGGAAAACAAATTAATTTCTTATCAGACAACCAGTGTGATTGTGAGTTTGGAGTTATAGTCACAGTTTTCAGTATTAACGCATAAGAAGTGACCAGTCTGATTGGCTTCTCATTTTATTTAAATAAATGTGTTTTTTTTCTCTTCTGCTGGTGAAGTAACTTGGATCACTCAAGCAGTGATGATAAATGTAATTTTCAACAGATGTAAAATGAATTGGAAGAGAGGGGGGGGGCACACAGACCAGGGTGTCTGCCTCAGCAGATCACACCCCAAAATGAGTGATTAAAGAAATACTTCACAAAGGGAGTCGATTATCACACTCTAGTATTTGCACTGCTAAGTGTGCGGTAAGTGTTACATCATTAGTAAATATGTCGGCTTTGTGAAAAATATTCTGCTATGAAATGCATTTTTTAACCGACAAATGAACAAATGCTATTAGGACAATAGAAGTCGATTGTTGTGGCATAATTAATGATAATTTGGCAATGTTTTGCATCCTGACTTCTTATCTTTGCATTACTGATAATCTCTGACTACCTCAAAAGAAATGTAACGTCTGCATTAGTTGCACATATGAAGACAGTTTGATGGATGACTTCTGCCGATCACATTTGAAACATTTGCATATCTTACTGCCCCTGCGCGCTCACTAAACTGCACCACAGTGTGTTATTGGAAGTTGTAAATTCAATATGTAAATGCTGGCACTGCTTAATGCACTCTGTATAATTCAGAACAGTAATATGCAGTGACTGTATTTTAGAGAGAGTTAGGGGTTGAATAAGCCAGAGAAAATTTGACTTCATTGAGAGGATACTTTTTTCAAACTGTATGTTGCTGAGTTACACCACTATTTGTATGTGTCAGGGCTTGTTACTCTTGACCGAGGCGTTTCCTTCAACTGCTCTCTTTTTCTGTTTGCATGAAGCAAACAAAGCAGTAAATACAGAAGGCTTCGTTTCTCACAGTGATTGAAGATATGTTGTCACTTCAGCATAGCTTACTCTTTTGTATTGCAGGTTGTATTTTTCAATTTGTATTGCTTTGTTCTCGTTCTTAACACACTATAATGGCTGGACTTGTTTGTCCAGTGCAATCTTTACCACATCTAACACCTTGACAAAATCAACAAGTTTCTATATCATCACACTGTATGTTTCTACCTTTATTTGTAGTCTTCAACCTCCTGTGACACCGGAGTTCCTGAGTTGAGCTGATCTGTATTTGCTCCAGAAGTGTTCATGAATTTACAAGTCATTAAATTGTTGAATTGGCCACACAGTGTTCTATTGGTTGAGACTCTGACCAAACAGTTAGAATATTCCTGGTTCAAATGTCAACTTGGGTACCTTTCTGTATGGAGTTTGCATGTTCTCCCTATGCAGGCATGCATTCAAATGGAGACATTTCAGTTTCTTTCCACAGTCCCAATATCATTGCTTTGGAGTTTATGTCAGGGCTGAATTGCATTTATGTGTACATTTGACTGCGTGTGAATGGCTGTCTGTCTTTGTGTTTGCCCTGTAACGGACTATCAAATTGTCTAAGGCTGTGGTTCTTGAAGTTTTGGCAGTGTGTACCACCTGAGAAAATATCAAGCTCTCTACTATTATGTCTTACCTGAACAAATAGAAGCAGAGGCTTACTTTATTAACTATGGACTTACTACTTATAAATTGATTAAAATAAATAAATAAATATATATATATATATATATATATATATATATATATATTAAAAAATTCATGGCTTGTCACCCACATACCACATTTCAAGAATCCCAGGTCTAAGGTGTATTTTTAGTCAACCACGAGTTGTTTTAGCCACCTCGTGATTGGTAAAGTGGTATAGAAGATAGCTTTTAGTGTCTTTCTTCTCAAACTTAAATATGTTTTGCTCCTCCAAGCAATTTTTTTATGAGATGTCAAGGAACGAACTTCTTTCTTTATTGCACATCTTGAAAACACCTGATCTAATGGTATATTTGAATTTTCAACTTTAGCTGCATTACCTTATGTCCGTATGTTCTCACAATCAGATAAAAATACTTCAGTTTGATCTGTCATACAACTGTCATTTTAGTGTGTTAATGGTACACCTTTAAATAAATGTAGGTAAGAAAAAAAATCTCATTGCCTCTACATAAAAAAAAAAAAAATGAGCAACAGAATCAACATTAAAGCTCGGTCACAGTTTTACAGCTGCAGGTGACGAAAATCATTTATTTCACATAGTGGCTGTAGCCTCCATGCTTTATGACAAACAAGAGTGACATTTTCAGTTAACTGAAACGCTACACCAGATTTAAAAAAAAAAAAAAAAAAAGCAGAGCCCATTAGTGTCAGGTGACACATAACACTTCCTGACACACATTTGGCCTCTTACCAGGTTGACATCCAGGCTGAGGGAGAGGATGTGTAATGTGTTATCAGGCAGTTGTGTAGGATGTTGTGGGCAGCAGGTGTGAGAAGGTTCCTCGGCTGCCTCAGACTCCCCGTCACTCCTCATTATTAACCTTGAAAACATCAGCCTCTCCAGCGCAGAGCTTAAAAAAACAGTTTGATGCCAGGAATACTGTGATTCAGTTGCATTTGTGATTCTTATTCCTTTTGTAGGTCATTACTAACTGACTGAGAAGTTATCACCAACCTAGAAACAGCAGATTAGATGTTGATGTACAGACGGCAGTGAAAGCCCAGTTATCAAGGCTAATGAACAACAAGGCTCCAAAAGCCAATTAAAAGAATTGTAATGAATCACAGACAGCTTTCTTGGCTATATGGTTGTGATTATTGTGGATAGCAATGGTAGTTGCATGTGGAGGCAAGAAGCTGAGCCTTGATGTTTGACTCTGTGCAGCACAGTGTGGGTGTTTTTTTTTTTAGAGCTTTGTAGCTATGGCCTGTTGAGCTTGTGGTCAGTAATAATGGTTCTCGTAATGTTCACATATGTTAGGCAACATGAATGTTTTACAAAATTTCAACCTGAATTTATTATGAATGATACAAGTTTCCTCTTGCTTCTCCACACCATTCCTATTAATATATGTCACATAGAATGTTTATGGCAATTTTAAATGGGAAAATCCACATATTTATATCAACACAGTTATCTTGGTACCTCCGGACTACCTTGTTTAAAATTCATCCACACAATAATGGCGCTCCTGAGTTTTTTTGTTTTTGTGGGATACAGCTGAAGGGCTGTATGTGGAAGGTAATCTTTCTACATTTGATATACTTGAGCAACTTTGCTATAGCTTTTAAAAACAAACCTTTTTTCATCTCAAAACAAAAACGATATGATACAGTGGTAAGTTACTACACCTTGCCTTTTTTGTTTTTCTTTGAGTACATTTTTTGTTTTGGAAAGCAATATATACATTTATTTTCCAATGAAAGTATGGAAAATATCTATCAGGTTTGAATATATGATTCAAAATTGTTTCCACCTAAAAGCTTATTGAACATCAACTAAATATGATATGTTAGTTAGTCAAATAGTATTTTTACCAGTTGGTAAGGGCCAATTTCCAAGTTTATGCTCATGCGACTATTAGAAAAACAGGAAGTGGTGTTTTGTGCTGCTGTCAAAGTCCAGATGAAACGAGGACCTGCAGATAAAAATTATTTTCACACTACATTATACCAATTTGCTATACAATTGTTTGTATTCGCTGCTGGCAAACCAATTAACTGTTACAATCATTGCTTTAAATGTTTATATTCACTAAAATCCATTACACTGAAGTGATGAGCAGTGTCCATATTAATGCCTGTTGGCAATCATTAGTGTGGTGAGCAAGTAACTTTCATCAAAACCACTGCCATGTTGAGTGATGTCAGATACAAACCTGGGAGTTCTCTTTAACCTCCCAATTTCTAAGTGGGAAGTTTGACTCCATTCAAATGCATTGTTACCACCGCAAAAGTAGGACCTTTACCACCTTCTACTTATTTGGATGCAAAATGCCCAGTTACTAAATCTGCCAAATAAAACCACAGTGCCTGTTCACATGTACAGCATTGAAGGCAAGATGCAAACATAAAACATTATTTTTGAACCACAAATAATTACATTAGTAATGAAATAATATCCAAGTATGGGGGTGTCTGGTGTTCGATGTTAACATTACTGTGGCTCCCACATAAGGCCAGCAAGCATAACACAAACTTACAGTGAAACCTAGAATTACGAGAACACCTGATTGAAGCACGGTGTCACAGTGAAAATGTGATATTGGCGAATCCCATCGATATTAAATCAGTACTGTGAGGATGAAAACATGTGCAGTGAAGACTTCAGAAGCACCAGGCATTTGCTTGCAATTGCCTGAAGACTGAAGAAACAATAGAAATTCAGACTCTGTTTTAAAAAAACGATGTAATTTATTGTACCAGAGTCAACAGGTTTGACCTAAATGAGGTCAAATAGGGTTGCATATGGCCCCTGAACCAACAGGAGTTTTGACACTCCTGCCTCAGAGTATCATGCTCAGCTCCAGCTGTATGAAATGCAATGATTTCTGGCCAATGTATCATCTGATTGTATATTGGCATTCCAGTTAGTAAAAATGATTTGCAAAATGAATGCAGTAAGCACCAGATCAGTTGTGTTCTTCTGCCAATTCACAGACAGACCTCAACCTGCCAGGAACCCCATCATTCCTACAGGACATATATACAATCTAAACATATTACAATGCTTGGGGTTTTTTTTTTCTTCTCTCTCTCAATATGGACATCATTTCTATCCTCAGAACGAAATGGAAATGGTGGTACACGATAACGCCAGGTGTTTTCTACTTATCAGAACGCCAACTCATTTACTTTAAGAAGCTACCCATTAAAGGCACTTTACCTATAACCCTATTATTTTCTAGGTTGTATGCTGAAGCTTGGTCATTATATATGATCAACCACCCCAGGGAGCAGGAAAATTGAAGTGCCAGCAGAGTCAATCAGGAAGAATAGAAACATCACTGATTATAAGGAATAGCTCTGGAAATAGACTTTAAGAACTGATTTATATTTTATTGATTTCTGATTGTCACTTGTGTCAGTCAATAAAAACCCAAACTGCACTAATTACTTTTTAGCTTCATTCATGTCCAATTGCACTTTCCATTACAGAATAATAGTTTCTCCAACTGGTCGCAGTTTGTTTCATTTACCGGTATTCATATTCAGGCCCATTAGAAGCAGCAAAAGAAAAAAGACAAAATAATGAAAAGAAAATGATCACTCAAAATTCTCTTTTAAAGATTATATATTCTTTTTTCTTTTTTTTTTCAAGCGGGATCACCAGTTAGGAAGGCTTTAAACCCCAAATATTGAGTAGAAATTACTGAAAGAGATGTGGATGTCAATGGATGATATCTCTAAGGAGCAATTTTGATGGGAGCAATGTCACCAGTTGGCCAACTCATATTTGTGTATTGAGCGTCAGTCATTCTTGCCTGTAGAAAAGATGCATGTTTAAAGATTAAGCTGCATTATCTTTGCCACATTTAACCTTTTGTTTATTTCGTCTTTCATTTCAAAGCTCTTGACTACTTTCAGGCTTGGGATGTCAATATCTTAAAGTTGTAGAATTATTCGAGTATCTGTTGAACAAAGTAAGAAATTGAGTTTGAACATGTCAGGTTTTGTTGTGCTACATCTCACCTTGAAGCCTCAGGTCAATTCAATGAAGTTTTGGAAAAATCTCACGCATTTCAGGAGAGCCTGATATTTTGTAGTAAACCACCACCACTATCACAACTATCCTCCATATCATGCCTGGTTAAGTCATCTGGTGGATTTCACTCATTCGTTTCAAACCACAACAGCTCGGTTTTTACTTTTCCACCCTGCCAACTTTGTGCCGTATAACATTTTGTTTTGCTGCTCAATAGCTTCCACTCACAAGTTATTCTGAACATTTTCCTCTCAGGGTGGCTGTAAAACCTGAAACTCTATCATTTGCCCACCTAAAGCAGTAAGAGCTCAAGGCTTTTGGAGCTTCTCTGGAAGTAAAACTTATTGTACACATCTTTTTCTTTGCACGTACTCAAAACTAACCTGATGCCCTCCATGTTTCTTGCAAATAAATGAGAAGAGGGGTTGAGTGAATTACACTTCCCTCACAGCTTCTCTTCTAATTGAATCATTAAACATGGCAAGGCTGTGTTTCACTATATGATTATTTGCTTTGAGTGCTGCATTGCATCTTAGTTAATTGGTTGTGATACTCAGAAGATTGGTGATATTTTAAATTGACTGAGGACAGTTAGAGTAATCATTCATTGGCAAATTGTTTCTGTTAGCTTAACAAAATCACAATTTTGTCTGGCCTTTGACTGATGTGTCTAATATGCGACATCCCAGTGGTGTTATAGAACCTGTGTCAGCAGGAGGCAATACTGTAGGTACATTAGGTATCTAGGGATGTGACACAGTTTGTTTTTTAGTTGGTTTTTGAAGTTCAGTTTTTATTTGAATAGAAAATATCTGCATATGTAATCTACATATCAGAAAATTACACCCCAAGTCAAAGTTCTAGAAATACGTGCCACCAAATGCAAGTTTTCTTCTCTACCATCCATAGTCATCTTTTGCCAAAGTATTAATGACATAGACTGTTTGGTTTTTCATTCAAGAGTGGCTTCTTAAAGACATCAGATAGCAAGATGTACCAAAACTGATAAAAACAAAAGGTCTCCTGTTCATCTTCTGTCTCTGTTATAGCAATGTAGCAATGAGAAATGAACCCGAGACAAACTATTTGTTTTGCATTCATATTTTGTTTCTCTCACTTTTCTTGTTGCTGTGTCTTATCGTCTCTTCTTTTCTTCCCACAGCACTATGCTGAGATCTCAGGCGGCCTCACCACCATGTTGGAACTGGGCTCCTCTTCAGTCAGCTCTCAGTCTCTGACAGGAGACCGCAATGCTTTGGGACTATCCGAAATCCCAGGAGGGTCAGAGAATCCGGTGGGTGGTTTGGGCGTGGGTATGGGGATGATGTGTGGTAGCAGCACCCCCAGGCACCACACCCTCCACCCACCTCCGGTGGACTGTGAGACATGGCAGAAGCACCGTGCAGGACTGGCTGGAGGGTCCAGCTTACATTCCCTGTCGCACTTCCTCTTGGAGCCCAAAACTCTGTCAGCCAGTTACGACACCCTCTACTTGCCACAGATGTCACGCCATACACCCCCTCCACACCCAAATCGCCTTGGCCTCACTCTTGACGTCGCCTCGACTTTTGACATTGGTGTTGGAACGATAGGAGTGGAAGGAGATTCAGCAGTGAGTCCTAATGTGATGAACAGACGACGGGGAGGCCTAATTGAACAGCGGGACATTGTCAAAGCTCACCAAGCTCACAAGATACAGAGCACACCTCAAGCACGACGCAAGGAGTGGGAGTAAGTACACAATTATACTGGGTATACAACATAGTTCTCTCGCTCTGTTTATCTTATCCAGTAAATATCATTGGCTTGGACCCACCTGTTCCATTGACAAAGGTTTCCTGAAGTATGATTTTCACAAATCATGTGCTTCTATACTTCAATCCAAGTGCTCCACAGAAATGTGGTAGAAATAGGACAGAATTACTTGAGATTTTCACAATTTTAAAACGCGGACCAGGTCAGATTTGTTAAAGGAAAAAAAAAAAACCCAAAACAAAACACGTAACTAAACCAAAAAGGTGTGATGGAAAAAATATATGTATGTATTTTTTTTTTAATAATGAGTTTAAAAAAAAAAAGGATTTTCTATTCTATTTCTATTTGGTCGAGTGGGGGTTATATTTTGAAGAGTGTTTCCAGAGGACTACTGGGTGGAGCCCTTTAAAATACAGGTCTCCTTTTGTAATCAGTCAGTGTGAATGTCTCTTAGGGTTGGAAGCTTTTTTTCTTTTCTTGTGTGCTCTCTCTCATCCTCACTATCCACTGCAGGTGCTCCCTGTTCTAACCTAAAATGTATGTTCTACTTTTTATTTGAGTTCACTGGTAGAATATCAAGTGCTCAGTTTGTTTCTCAGCAGAACTCAAATGATATAGAAGCTTAAAAAAATCAGTGCACATGTTTTATTTTGTCAGAAGAAATAAATAAATATACAGTAATATTAAAAGCATAGTAACAATGACATTGATTTCAACCTATAACTTTATCCGTGTTGTTAATTATAGTGTTTAGGAAGAGGTGGTTAATAATATTTCTATTTGGTCGGCAGGGCATGCCAAAAAGGGTTGGCATATTTGTATAAAATGTAAATAAAAAAGCTGGAGGACTTTTGTAATTGCTATACATTCGTGTTGTATTTACAAGAGTAAAGAAAGAAAGAAAGAAAGAAAAAAAAACTTTTTAAGAACATTATTTAATACAATGTGGATGCTTTTAATTATGAAAAGCCAATTTAAAACCCTCTTTATTCGTAATACTTTGTTAACTTAACCCCATTTATGTGTGTAATTGACTGTGTGTTCACATACAGTGTATGTACTCACGTGTTCATACCATGTGTGTGTGTGTGTGTGTGTGTGTGTGTGTGTGTGTGTGTGTGTGTGTGTGTGTGTGTGTGTGTGTGTGTGTGTGTGTGTGTGTGTGTGTGTGTGTGTATTAACTGGTTTCCTGCCCTGTGGCGCTGTGGAATTTCTTGCTGATTATAGCCCTGAAACCCCCCTCTGTTACTCTGTTGAAGCTGGAGCTTCACCTGTAGTGGAGTTGGCACCCTCTGCGCCCCCCATACCTTCTTCACCACAGGTACAGGATGCCACATCTTAACCTGAGCTATGCCTGTTTCTCTTAAAGAGAGAGTGGCTTGTGGAGCGTAAAGGCAGGGAGAGAGTGGGGTGGAACCGTGGAGATGGAGGGGAGATGACGCACAACGAAAGCAGAGCACTAAATGTTAAGTAGTAAAGGGAGCTGTTTTGAAAGAGAGCATTTGCATTTGATATTTAAGCCCATGTGACATGAGTGTGGAAGTGGATGATCATTCGATCATCAGGCCTGCGGAGAATTTCAGTCATGGACTAGGTAGCAATTCTCTACCCTGCCAAATATAATTATTAGAAACCTAATTGATAGTTATACTTGTGGGGCTGAGGGGAAGATGACCACAGTGAGTCAGGATGCATTACAACCGTTAACACCCACCTCTCAAGGCCGCTTAACGGTGAACCTTTTGCAAGCTGACAGGAGGAAAATAAGATGCTGCACCTGAGCCAGTGCACCTGCTGTGCACCTGTCTTTGTTTTTCTGAGAACATTAACTTCATTGCAGACCAAAATGTCAATGTAAAATGTTGTAAATGAGCTTGTGCCTGAATATGAATTTGTCTGCTCATACCGATTTATTCTCTTTAAAATCTGAACTATAATTAGGTATTCACCATGACTGTCTCTAAAATTGAGGTGACCTTCTAACCATCAATACAAGGTCAAAAGTTCACTTCAATCTACACTTTTTTGTTTTTTCTAATGATGAGGTCTTAAAAGGTGATTGCTGTGAAATTTGTTGAGGACATTCACGACTCCCAGAAGACAATTCTTAAAGTCGTAATGATTGCCTGTTTTCTGTTATGTCATCATTAGTTCAGACTTCGAACCGCCAAATTGTGCATGCTATTTGCAAGATACTAATGAGATATCGTTTGTAGTGAGGTTTGTACACCAAGATCACGAGTTGATGAGTCTAGATTTCACCCATGTGTTCAACCAAAATGAATCAAAATAGGATCTATAATTTGCTACAATGCCGAATGTGTCGTGTATTTATGAGTCTCATTGAATTGACAGATACGCCCACAGGGTTTTTCCACCTGCTTCAAAATTATAATCATCAGTTGTCCAGAAGGTTGATGCTCTTTCTTTTGGTGACATTGTGACCCTTTCACACTGAAGTTTCAACACTCCATATAGCCTGCAGTCGATGGGCTGCCATTACCGTAATTCATTAAATGAGTTTGTGCACCGCAGAACAGCTTTTATGAATCAGCTGTTTCCATTAACCCATCTTTCCTGACAGTAAAGGTCAAAATTTCATTCTAATGTCAAATTGCAGTTTTCAGAGGTCTAAACAACACGTGATGTTTCAATCCAATGTTTGTGACTTGGCAGCGAACAAGCTGATCAACTTCTTTAACCACTGTATTTCTTTTCTTTTTTCTTGCTTTCTCTTTCTTTTGAAATATCTTGGACTTCCCTCAAGGGTCTTCTGAAAAGGCTATAATCACAGTTGTTACAGTATCAGTTTTTGTTTTTTCATTGTTTTTTGTTTTTTGTTTTTTCAGGAAGAAGGGCACATTTTACTGCAGCAGATTATCGTTTTATGGTTTGAAAACCAAAGTAAAAAAAAACAAAACTGTATAAGAGTGGTTCAATTACCATTTTGGGAAGACGATATGCTGCTTAAAGTGGAGTACAAGTGTGGCAGGGAGGTGATTAAGCCCCTGATAGGAACCAGGTGTGCTGCCTCACCTATCTGCCCATAAAAGGAGGAGTCGCCCGAACACGGGGTGTGACAGGGCGGGAGCACAGGCTGAAAAGCTGTGTTCGGGTGTTGAGTGTGGTTTTCGTTTACTTTAATGAAAGTAATGTTTGTGGAAAGTTGCGTCTCTGTGGGGGGAACCTGGGCGTAGCATGGTCAATTGCTACAACAAGCTTCAGATCTCGATAGATATTATCCTGTGTTTCTCATGATGTGGGAGTACATGTATCTCCTGTCTTTTGTTTTTATTTATACGATTATGGTTTAGGGAAAGAAAAAAGCATGTGGTGGATTTTGAAAAATTTAAATGCCACATTTTGAGAACTGAGCATAAATGAAATCTAACGAACACAAGTTAAAATAATAATGCCCACATTTTTTAAGCCTCCAACTCGCAATAATTCCTTAATGACTTCTATTGCTCGTGTATCCCTACAACAAAACATTTTGAACTGAAATTGATTAGTAGGTCCAACATCAGCAAAAGTACATATTATTGTGCCTCATTCCATACATTAGATATTATAGTAGTACAGCAGTGAAATACAAACATGATGACATTTTCTTAAAAAGGACAGAAAATGATGAAAGGATAATAATGAATATTCTGTTATCTGAAGCAGAATGCATCATCAATCAACAGAGCTGTGAAATGCATAAAGCTTCATGGGAAACTCAAGTTGACACAGAAAAATGTGCTCTGTACAATCAAAAACAATGAAGTATCAAAATCCCATAATGTGGGCTGCATTTTTCAGGAGGTCCACCTTGTTTTGTTTGTAGATCCAGGAAAGTGTATACATTTGTACCATTTGACATATGGTAATTAGGATAACGACATCCTTTCGGAAGTGCTGGTTGAAATTGTAGTTCTCAGAGAGAACTACAACTATTCCAATAGAGTTGGAATTGACATGGCTCTAATCGCAGTAATCACACTGAATGCATTTGGCATTTCAACCGTATGTGGAGAGTTTGTCACAAATAGACAAGGGCACTAAAAATGTTTTGGTGCCTGTTTGACCTCGGGCCACATTTTTGTTTTTGGTGGGAAAAAAGCCTTCGCCCATTATTGTTCTATTTTGGAAGGATATCGCATACTGTTTTACAGTTAGTCAATTTTAAAGTGGTCTATGGAGCCAAGATTTCAATTCAAACTATATCAACATTGTGAATTATTAACTCTTTTTTTTGGTGTGTTTTTTTTTTTAATGTCTCGAATCTTTGAGTCATAATACATGAAAAAGAAAATAAGGAATGAATAAAAAATAATGATAAATCTGATCCCTACAGAGTTTTGAATGGCAATAGCAATGGTAACACCACCCCCTAACAGATAGAACAGAACAGGCGTTATTCAGAAAACAAGCCATTTTATGTTGATGATAATAATAACCACTATATAAAACCTATGCATTATCTGGACACTCAAAGACACTTCACATTGCATTATTCATTCACTCCATACTCATGGTCCCCATCCAGGTACTGTCCAGGCCCTGTCTCACTTAGCTTCCGAGATCTGACAGGATTGGTCATCCACAAGATGGTATGGCTAGTAATTCTTAGGTGGTGTTCACACAAGTGGTGTGGTTAAAACCAAAGTAGGAAACGAGGAAACTTTCCACTCTGTTGAAGTAACTTTTATACTTGAGCCAATGCTGTGTTCATTTGATTTTTTTCAAGTCATTATTTGATTTAGTTGGCGGCGTAACATAGATGTGAACATATTCCAGGAATATTTGTAATCTTTTATCAAGATCTGTTTCAGATGTAGTCAAATGGTAACTTTGCTTTTTTTGGTCAAGACAAAGTCTCTCATGTTTGATGCTTCAGACTGGAGTGTACTTTGTGAAGCAATCTCACTGAAGTGGAGAGAGACAGTAAAAGAGGAGCTGCTGGCTATGTGGGAGTAACGTGGTTAATTTAAATGCGACAAGCCAGAGATCCAAGGCAGTTAATGCTGCTATACTAATTGCAGCATATGTTAAGTCTCTGAGTCATTAAGCCTAAGATGGTTAATGAGCAGACTGTTGAAAGAAGGGTGAGACTCGTGTCAGCAAATATGAGATTCCAGATTTTCACTTTTTTCAATGAGTCTTTACTTATTTTAAACAGCTTTCATTTTCCTTCTGTTGGATCCAATGGTGCCCTAATATTTTAATGTTTAATGTTTTGTTCATTTGTACCACCCTGCTCTTCTTTAGATTTATCTGGTCTCATCAGTTCAATGCCACATCGTTACACTAAAGCATTGTGGGATGAATGAGACTGAAGAGGCTTTGAGCAGAATGAAACAATGGCAGTCCACCACAAACTGTCCATGACTGAACCATATTTACTGAAGTGCCATTCATACTGAGCCATATTGAGTTTTTCAGCAAAATAGTACAAGTGGGGGTTTGTGCTTTTTTCATTTGTAATACAAAAGGTGAACAAGAAGAGCGAAGAGGAATATTCAAAAACACAATAGCAAAAGAAAGTATAGGTTGAATAGGGTGTTATTTACAAAATTGAAGTAATTGGTTTAACTAGAATTATAGTCAATCTCAAATCGACTAAAATTATTTTTATTTCCATTACACCATTGCCACATTATATATATATATATATAGACAGAGAGAGCGAGAGAGAGGCCGATACGTAATGTTAAAGTGAAGAGTGAAGAGAAACTCAGTGCATTAAATGTCTTTCTCTGTCGAGTTTCAGTTCTTTCCCATGTGTGCACAGATTTTCTCCACATACTCTGGTTTCCTTCCACAGTACAAAAATATGCTTTTGAGGTGGATTGTTGACATGAAATTTGTGCATAGGTTTGCCCATAATCACAAGTTAAATCAAGCGGTATAAAAGTTGGATGGATGGATGATGATGGATGGATGAAACAGCTGATTTTGTGTGTGTGTGTGTGTGTGTGTGTGTGTGTGTGTGTGTGTGTGTGTGTGTGTGTGTGTGTGTGTGTGTGTGTGTGTGTGTGTGTGTGTGTGTGTGTGTGTGTGTGTGTGTGTGTGTGTGTGTGTGTGTGTGTGTGTGTGTGTGAAGGATGAATAACATCATGCTGCTTTCACTTCACACATGCTGTAGAGGCTGTACAGTGGTGCAGTTATTAGGGCTCTTGCGTCATAGTGAGAAGGTCATAGATTTTAATACTGGCCTTTCTGTGTGGTTGTCTATCTCTACGTCTTTGCCCTGCGATGGACTGGTGACCTGTTCACGGTGTTCAGCGCCCTCGTCATAGCCAGTTGAGGCTGGCTCCAGCGCCATGATGCCTTGAACACGATAAAGCGGTATAGAAAATGGATGGATGATGATGTTCAGAAAATGATAACACCCATAATAAGTTTCCTTCTTTTTCCACGAGCCAACATATTGTCTGCGTGTTGTTGTGATTTCTTGACTGCTGACCAGAAAAACACTCACATGCTCAGGAGACCTACAGAGGGGGTGTCAAATCAACAATTCATGTAATGCTTCACAGAAAATTTATTCGAGAAATTCTGCAGTCCTCAGTGTTTACTGTTGAAAAGATGAAGATGCCAGCTCATCAGCAGCCCTATGGCCACTGTGTTTTTGGGATTGGCTGTCAGTAGAGGTATGTGTGGCAATCTCTGTGTGTACATTGACTTTTCAGTGGCTGTTTGTGCAGGGCTGTACAGCACATCTTTGTTGGTGCTATTCCTAGCAAGGGTGTTTACAGACCTGAATAAACTGTGATTCTAATTTTATGGATCACAGCCTGATAGGAACACACTGACTCCATCCTGGACCATCCATAAAAGGTCCACCCAAATTCACTGCTCTCACAGCTGTAGTTGGAAAATTGCCTGTTTACAGAGGAGTCAGTGTTTGGTGCTGGCGAAGTGAGCCTCATTATTCATCCACCAGAGGAAAAAAATGAGGGGACTCGTTAGTTTGTGGCACAGAGGTTTTAGTCTCAGGTCTTTCTGATACTTTTTAAGGGTTAGAACAAAATACATCCGATTTTAGCTGAGATTTTGTACAGAAATAATAATCCTGAAACTGTGACTCTAATCAAATTTCTTTCATCACAAGCTTTCAGTTAAATTTCTCAGCAAATGTATTTTCCTATTGTGGTGATTTAATGCCATGGCGCCTTTCCAGTGCATGTGGTTCAGCCTTATATGGTTTTCCTCAGTATTTCGTAGTTGTTTTATTTGTCCTTCATCATTTCCCTCTCCATTGGAATGTATGTAGGCTGACATACAAGTGGGTTGCCTGTCACTTGGAAGGTTGCAGGTTCAATTCCCCATCTTCCCATGCCCTTTTGCTGAAATATCCTTAAGCAAGACACTGAATGGCAAATTGCTTCCAGTGGATGAATTGAGTGCCTTGCATGGTAGCCACCTCCATTGGTGTGTGTCAATCTATGAATGTGATTAACAAGGTAAACCACTTTGGGTGCTGCTAAAGCAGTGGAAAAGTGCTATTTAAGTGAAAACAATTAGACTTTAATACCAACTATATGCAAAGTATGATTGCAAATAGAGCAGATTAAAAAAAGATTTCAGTGCCAAAAGAGACATTTTTTTTTCCCATTAAAAAAACATTTCTGGACAATGTGGCATGTGTCATATCGTTTAAGCTGCAATAAGGGGAGTTCAATTGCAGGCATATCTCAGAACAAAATTCATCTTATATCTAAGATAAAATAATATCACAAAACTCACACTCATGGCTCAAGTTGTACAGCAGCTTATCATCTATCCTGTCCATCTGTCATAGTGAACTCTTACTGAGAGAGAACCTTGGAGCCATCCGCAGACTGTGTAAAAGTTGATGACTGAAAGTGTAAAGCGTGAAGAAATCTAAAATAACTGCAATATAGGTGAACTCGATTTACCATGACGGAAAGGGAAAACGAAAGACAAAGTTCACAATAATCAAAAGAAAACGACCAAATCAAGAATCCACCAAGGAAATCAGTCACAGAAATGTCAACAGCTAACCAAACAAGCAGGAGAAAAGAGTAAACCTGCGCAACTGGTGATAAAACACATGAGCCCCCTCCAGCACTGCTACTTTATTGTTGCTGGAAGAGTACAAAAAGTAAAAAGCAAGGTTGATTCATGAATGACATCAAATTCATCTTTTGAGGCACAATTTCTTTTCATTCGGCATGTCTGGATATTTTCTGTAGAGCTTGTACATTGTCTTTTGTTAAAATATATAACAAAAAATTCTAACCTTTGCTATTAAGTTCTGCTGTTGCAAAGAGCAAATATTTATTTTCCTTAAGTTGCAAAGAGGGACTGAAAAATAACATGAGCAAAATATAAGTAGCTTAGGTTTCACCACACCTGCTTCTGGAAGCTTTCCCAAACCTCCAACATTTTCTCCAATGAAAAATATAGCTAACAAATACTCCAGTGAAAATCATTCTTATCCTAACTTGGCATTAGTTTTTAAATGCATCACAATACAATGCATTGAGCAGGAATTTGATTCTGCTTATTGATACACACTTGACCTGTTCAAATCACATTTTTCATACAATCATTGAATTACAATATAGAAAATTTACAACTTGTTATGTAAACCAAACTTGAATATAAATCCGTTTTCAGTGTAAAGCTGTGAAAGAATGTCAAAATATTTGCCTGCTACTCATTCGCAGATTATAAAGTCAAGAGTAGCAAAGTAGAATACATAGTGTAACTTGTGTCTAAACATAAGTAAAATAATTTTTCTGAAAGAAAATGCTCATAAAAGGACAAGCTACATCAAATTAGTATTTAAATATAGTATCAGTAATTCATTACGCTCACCCTTGTTATTTAACATAAATGTCTTTGTATTGGTTTTCTGCAGGTGTAGATGTGGTTTATTTTAAAACCATCATGAAAAGTAGAGTTTTGCTCTTCAGAGTGGGGCGGCAGTAATGTAGCCAAGGAAACACTGACACCACCTCTGGTTTCAATCTGTTTGTATCTCTGTGTTTGTCTGCCCACAATGCATGAGCTCTGAAAGAGCGGCTGCCCTCATAGGCCCTCACAGGTCTGTTTTTTTGTAAGGCACAGATTTACAAATTCATTCAGGCGGCAGTTGATGTCTTCTACTCAGTCTCCTGTTCACATGTGTGTGTGACAGGTGTTTTAATTAGAGGCATAATAACATTGCAAGCTTTGAGATCTAAATATCACATCAGCAACTCTTTGTTTATTCTCATACCGCTCTCAGATTTTACTTGTTCTTCATCGTTCTTGTTGCTACTGTAAATCACTTAGGCTCAACTCAAGGTCAGTGGATGGTTTCTGTAAATGTCATCATGGCTCCTTCAATAAATGTTTGACTAGTAAAGGTCTGACACTTTATTAGGCCTGAACCTCTCTAATTGCATCAGCACACAACTGAGAGACAAACTGTCGCTCCGTGTATCTGTCTCCTTCTCCTTCATTATTGTCTCTCTGTCAGTGTCAGACAGACACCCAGCGCAGTGTAAATGTCAGAGCTGTTTGTCAAAAGTGAATTATTAATGGTGACATGCTGAAAAGCAGTTTCTTTGCCACAAAACCATGTGTCCATCAAGCAACCAGCGGAACAGAGAACGCCATATTACTGAGATTACATCCTGGGCAGTGTTGTGGAAGATGTTTGCTCACCCGTTCTGCAGTAATGTTGTCATTTCATTCAAACTAGTCTGTTTGTTTCACGACAAGGTCAGACTCATCTGTGTTGCATGTTGAGTACAGAGGATATTAAGTGATAAAATGATGCAAAAAACTGCTTCAATAATTTAGTAGTTTCTCCCCGCTATTCTTTCTATTTTCATGTTGGTGGACGCTGACCCTACAGAGGATCGTGACACCGACAGAGGAAGGTCTTAAGTCCTAAAGATGTGTGATCTGTCAGTAGGCGGTGGAGTCCGACATTGATCGAATGTTGCTCTGGGGTGCAAAGCAAAGGCAGTGCGATGATAAAGAGTTCATGATTGCAGCCAAGAGGACAGAATCAGATGCAGACTGAAGTGATGTGAACTTTTAGGACTCGCTCGTGTGTCTGTGTTTTTGTTACATTCAATTATATTAGTTAGTACAATTATTTTTCTCTGATTATTGCAGAGGGACTATTCAAGATTATCTTCTGTGTAATCTTCTTCCTGTGATTTTGGTTTCATCTGTCTGCCTCTTTTCTCCAAACCTGCCTGACTCTGTTGACAATATATATAAGAAATAGAACATTTTAATAATCTTAAAGAGAAATTAAAGCTAGACTAATGTACTTTGCTTTGAGGTCATGACAGAGTCGCAGTCCCAACATGTTGTGTTCAGCATGTTTATTAGCTGTGTTGGCATTAGAACATGTCCCTGACAGAATGAAAATTAGGAATTTTGATTTGACTTTTGATGTGTTGATGACTCCAGGTGAAAATTAAATTCTCAAATTATTCACGTTACTTTCAAAAATCACTAGTGTTTCACTCATGATACCACAAGCAGAAAAGTCTCACCGAAACCACAAATTTATTTAGAAAAAGATGTGACCCATATTTGGCATGTTATATGCACTAAATATGGCAAAAGATCTATTGAACTAATATTCTGAGAAACACTGAGGAATGTAAAAGTTTATGTGATATCAGGAACGAAAGGGGGGGAATTGACCAGACTTCTCCATTTTGTGGCTGAATTCAGAAACTGAAAGTGAAGACAACACGTTATACCAACCATTTTGGAACAGCAGTTGTGCATGGCCTATATACCCTGTGAGATCGATGTCTCCACCATTCTTTGTTACTTATTCTTCAGGTGTAACAGCTTTGAATGTTGGCCCCATACATCTTGGGGCTTATGCCCTCCTTTACAACACATCTCCAGAGGGAACTCTCGATGAAGTACGACTTCTGTTTATTTCACACCAGACCACATGACTCCTCCATAGTATCTCATTTTTATATTTATTTAACTTTCAGATGTGTTAGGACCATGGTTCATAGAAGCCAGTGTATAGTTACTTTAATTGCCAGTTTTTTATTATCACATTTAAAGAGCATCAATAAACTGATTACTGATTTCTTTTTTTAAATCTTCACATTTGAAATGTGTTGTTTCTCTCACCCACTTAAACTGCAGCTCCATAAAATGAGTAGCATGGAAATACATCCAAATGATATAGAACTGCTTGCACAATGATTGGGAAATGGATTATTTATTATTCTATGAAGATTTCCCTTTCAACATCTGTCAAAATACTGTAATTAAACTTACAAATTACTGCTATGTCTATTTAAATAGATTTGGAATGAAAGCCCAAATCATCCGAGAAATACAATGAATTTTTTCACTGCATCTCGTCTGTTGCTGTTCTGTTGGGAAGAAAAGCATCTTTACTGAGCTCCCCCACACTGACCTGTTTATCGAAACCATTCAGCACAAGGAGCAGCGTGACCTGCCAACCTGGTTCCACCAACTCATGCACACGCACGTTCAAACCCACACTCTAATGTACTGGTGTTTGTCTGGAGACATGGCACCTTTTAACCCATATTTTGTTATCGAAATGGATTAGCACAAGGGAGGAAGTAGTTGTTGATGTTCAGATTATGAAATGTTAAACCACAAAAAGGAAACTCAAAATCTATCCATTTATCCATTATCTAACTTGCTCCAGTACCTTCTTTGTGCAATTCAGGGTTGTTGAGAGCTTTCGCTGGGCCCAGCTGACGATGAGTGAAAGGTAGGGTCACCCTTGTTTGGACAAACATACAGAACAGAACAGAACAGAACAGAACAGAACAGAACAGAACAGAACAGAACAGAACGTCCTTAATTGGGCGGGGCTTTACTTTCCTCATTCTCCAATCGGTCACCACCCTCGCTGTGGTTTTGGTGATTTTCAGCAGGTTGACATTGAACACCAGGCCACAAACCTCTGGACCTCCTCCATGTACGTCTTTTTTTTCTGTTCAAATTTTGTTTATTGAGATTTGTACAGAACAAAACAGAAGGGTTGCTCAACAGTCATAATAGAGAGCGCTTCTGTCACAAAGTCATATTTCATTTTCTTTTTTTCTCAAACATATCTCCACTTCACAGCCAGATGGCGAGGGGTTCAACTGCCAGGGCAAATAACAAAGGGGAAAGCCAGCAACCTTGACGGGTACCACGATGCAAATCGAACAAGGGTGACTTTATCCCGTTAGTAGTTGCCAATGTTACTGGGGATGCATATAAAATCTTTATCCATTTCACAAAACCTAAGCCAAGGCCGAATTGTTGGAGCACATAAAACAGATATCTCCATTCTGCGTGATCGAATGCTTTTTCCAACATCCAGTGATAAAACAAATTCAGGGGAGTCAGGAGGCAGGGAGTAAAGAATGTTGAACAGCCTCCGGGTGTTAGACAATGAATGCCTCCCAATGATGAAGCCAGTGTGATCTGAGTGGTACAATGTCTCTTAATGATGTTTGAGTGGTGAGAGGCAACGCAGTCATTTGTGTAAAGAGCATGCAGGGGGAGCCCATACTGAGTCTTCTGATGGCGAATGTGTTGGGAGGTCTGATGAAGTACCCTTGAAGATTTTATGCTGCTGTCGACTCACACCTGCCTTGTGTTGTTGTCAGCCAGCTGGTTCTCCACTCTCTTTTCCTTATGATTATCAAACACCTTGACCTATTTATCCATTGTGACATTCATCATATTGTTCTTAATACAGGATAATCTGTTTCCAAAACAGTCGTGCAGCTGGTTGGTCAGGCCAGGCCTTCTCCTGAGACCTCTGTAGGTTGAGACACAAAACAACAACAGGGTATAGATTTAATCTTGTATGCCTCTTTAAAAATTATGGAGACCCGGTCTAATATGTTTTCAGCCTTCAGACAGGCCTGCTTGGAATCCCCCGCACTGTGAATGACACCTAGAGGAGGAGGTTTCTGCGAACTGCACATCAACCATGGAGCTTAAATAGAGCGGTGCCAAAGTTGGCAAACATGCCAGATAAATAAAGTCTACACTTAACAGTCATTGTCACCGAGACAAAGAGGCAACCTCACACACCAACAGCCACTTTTGAAACATAGATTCACCAACTCAGAAACAGCGTCACCTGGAGAAAAAAAAAAAAGGACAACAAACAAACTCCTCACAGAAAGAGCTCCAAACCTCAAATAGAACCAAGGATATTCTCACTTTTAGAAAAGAGTTCGAGCTGTTCAGATTTAATCCAATTAATTGAAAATGCTTTCTAATTAATATTTTCAGGAATATGTGGAAATGGTTTTCTTGTGTGTTTCGTCTGTGAGCCGTATTCACTTCTCGATTAAAAATATTTACACAAATTTGTGATAATATTGATGAAGGTGGTTTGTTTGTGTTTTGCACATAAATGCTGAACCAGGGCTACCATGTGTTTTTACATTAAAGTCCTGACACTCTGATGGGAAATGAATGTGAACGCTGTCGTAGACTTTGAATGCACCCCTCAATTCTTTCATTCAAAGCTCTGGATTTAAATATCAAAGGTGATTGTGCTTTTGCTCCGAGAGTTCAATGCTGTTAGCTTAGCTAATAATACCTTTGTAGTGCAACAGGATTTCTTTCAGGTATTGATGCTTTCAAGCCAATTGGATTCAGCAGTGTTAGAGTTTTTAATCTCATATTTGGAGCACAAGGCTCAGTGTTGGGCCCTCGGCTTTTCTCTTTGCACCTGCCCCCACTCTATTCTCCACAAGCATGGGATTTCATTCCATTGCTTGGCAGATGATCGCGAGACTTGCATGCCACTCGCAAAAAAGGATCCATGTTTGATTAAACTATTACTATTGCTCCATTGATAACCTAAAGGCATGGGTGGCACTGAACACTATGAATTTTAACGAGCAAAATACACAAGTGATGTGTATTCCGGGACACCACTGGGACCGATCGCATAGATCTGGGTTGTTTGGCCGAGTTTTCAAAGTGAATAAACACCAATTGTGGGGTCAAAATGGATCCAGACCTAAAACTTGACACCCAGATCAGGGCTGCTGTAAAGTCTATTTTCTTCCACCTGAGGCAGCTGGCCAAAATAAAGGCCATTGCTGCCAAGGCAACATCTTGGAACAGCAGTCCATGCTTTTATTACCAATCAGCTGGACTAAAGTAATGCTTTATATGTGGGGGTTAGTGCGGCTTCTTCTGCTGCTCGTCTTTGAACTGGTACACAAAATTATGAGCGCATCTCTTGCACTGGCTGTGTAAGGTTAGAGGGGATCACGCCTTTGCAGTCATTGCCCCAAAGCGCTGCAATGACTTGCCTTTGTCTATCAGAGAGTCCCCTTCCATGTCTGTTTTCAAAACTCATCTGCTCTGTTCGGCTTTCAACACCATGTGAGCTGTTGGCATTTTCTTCTTTACAGTTTTAATCATCTCTTAATGTCTTTACTACCCATGTTTTATCCTTTATTGGTTTTAATCTGTATTGTTTATCTATTTTATCATGTGTGAATTGTGCGCTGTGCATTTTTCCACCGTATTTATTTTATTGTAAAGCACTTTGGTCCACCGCGGTTAGTTTAAAGTACTATATACATTAAGTTGCTTGGTTGCCAGCAATGAGCCTTCGCTAGCTCAAAATGACCTTTTTGGCCCCGAGTTTGAGATTACAGTTTAATGATGGCTTGGGTTATATATGGTCAGCATCACTGGCCACGCGTAAGACTTTGTTTGGGACTAATATCCAAGAAAACAAGCCAAAAGACACACCTGATGTGAATGTGAGAGAAATTCATCACCCCCTTTCCTCCCCAACCCAGAGGGAAGCCAAACGCTGCAGCTGCCTGACTTATGTTGCTTCAGGAGGAAGTGGTTCTGACAAATGGGGTGAAGGATGCTGGGTAAGCAAACTGAGTCATCATCAATATAAACCGAGCAGCAAACAGAGATTTCAGTGTTGTTTCTGTGACACCTGCTGGAGCTGCAGTGAACTGCTTGTCACACGGCCCTTCGTTCATCAAACGAATGAATGGCGTTTCTCCGGTGTCCTAAGCTTTTGTTATTAATGAGTAAATGCTGGTTGTTGAGGAACACAATCAAAATCCAGATGAAATGCGAATTGTACAGAAGGAAAACTCAAATTTATATACCAGGTTTGCAACCTATGTACACATTTCACCATGGTTTTAGGAATAGATTCATAAAATTGTGATTTAAAATAAAATAGGCACAAAGAGAAATAGTGGTAATTACTATGATTGAACAGACCAAGGTGACTGAATATACTTCATATGAAATCAGGTTGCCATTCGTTTGCTATTTTACATGATTGGAGCTTAATTCAGTCACTTGCCAAAAATGAATTTCAGCTATATTTCTCCATGTTTGCTATACCATCTCCTCTTGTAGGTTTATTTTTTTATTCTTTATTGTTTGCAGTTTGTGTATGTGTTTTGTTTTCTCTTTCTTGGGAGCTGTAAGGATATGCAGATATTTCACATTCACCCAAGTGATTTGGGTAATACGTGTACAATATATCACAGAGGGTAAAATGTATTCTTCCCTGGAAAGGCCACAATTTTGTGTTTCATGGTTCCATTTCAATTGGTTACAGAGTCTCCGACATGTTTTGTACTTTTAATTTGCTTGTTCTTAATTTAGGAGGTGATGAGATATTGAATTTTTTCCCCCCAATTAAATTCTTTCCATTGACCCATCCATTTTCCTCTCCCAATTAGTCTACATGGAGTCACAATAGCGGTAAGGTGAGCAAAGAAACCCAGACACCCATGTTAGCTGCTATGTCTCCCAGCTCCTCTGGAGGAGCTCTGAACGCTTTCAAGTCAACAGAGAGAAATAATCTCTCCAGGGTTTGGAGGAGTCTGGTACACCTTCATTGGGAGGTGATCGAGGGGATCCTACTCAGATGCTTGAACCATCTTGACTGGCTCCTCTCAATGTGTTAGAGTATCCCTCTATGCCGAGCCGCTCCTGGACGGTCAAACTCTTCACTCTTCCTGGAAGACTTTTCCTTAATAAAAACTGAACTTGGTTTTAACCAAGGCATGTGTGTGTGCGTGTGCGTGTGCGTGTGCATATTTGTTAAATTAGCAAAATGTGTCCCATTAGCGGATGTTTCAAATTCACTGTTTGGTGTTTTGATGCGTCTTCACTTGAGCTTGTCTGAACAGTATGTTTCCTGACTGAGAACATTTGCTGCTCATGAAGCCATTAGATATAATGATGTGGAGATGTACTGTCGTACTGAATGATGAATTGGGTGCACTCATTCTGCAGCTTTTGTGAGAGTTTCTGTAATCGCAGTGAGTTTTTCGTGCACGCTCACTGTGAGATACACTGGCATAACTATATAAAAATATTTAGTGCTTGGAGATTTAATGTTGTTTCTGTGAAGAGTTTTGTGGTTCATTTCGAATGTGTGTGCACTGTGATGCAGCTGTTTCCTCGCCTCCGTGCAAAGCATGGCTTTCTGAAAGTTGGAGGTACACCGCCATCTACCACCTTTCCTGCCTTCCGTTTATAACCAGCCAGTCTTCACACAGCCCTGTGGTAAATTTACAGCTGCCTGTTGACAGTATTGATCTGTGCAGCTGTCAGTTTCATTATTAATGTTCCCTTTACTGTGATTTTGAGCCAGAAAGATGTATGAAGGGATGGATGGTTTAATTTCATAAAATAAATGACTGCCACACTGAGCTGATGAGAAATGTGTTATTCATAGTTTTTTTAAGGCCACCTGATTCATTTTCATGGTATAATAGGCCTGTCGTCTACAATTTTGCGAATTTCTGCAAGAATCGTGTAGAAAACCCCCCAAAAATCTTCTAAAACCACAACAACACTCATACACTCATACACTCATACACTCTCTCTCTCTCTCTCTCTCTCTCTCTCTCTCTCTCTCTCTCTCTCTCTGTCTCTGTCTCTGTCTCTGTCTCTGTCTCTGTCTCTGTCTCTGTCTCTGTCTCTGTCTCTGTCTCTGTCTCTGTCTCTGTCTCTGTCTCTGTGTGTGTGTGTGTGTGTGTGTGGTTGAGTGTTAACTTTGTTCGACCCCTTAGTATACTGTAGTACCTCACTTGCCGCTAGATGGTGCCAACTGCTCAGGATATGTGCGCCCCGACTCTGAGGGGTAGCTCTTCGCTTGCATTGCTTATTGGCAGCTTTACAGGATCAGAGTTGGGACCATAAAATAACTTGTATTGTTGATGTTGAGGAAGGATCATTTACATATGAAACTTTGGGTGGTTACATTTGTACAAGGGATTTAGTGATGTCTGTGTGGAAAAGACTGTTATCACAATACCTACAAGTATTTTTGTGAGAGTTTCCATCCTTAAATTATTGAAGGTTTTGCCACTGTTGCTTTTCAGTTAATGGGTGAGTAGATAAATAGACAAATACATACTTAAATAAATAAAACGGGCTCTGTTAAGCAGTATTGTATTAATATATTTTTTCATTTAAAAAAAGTAAACATTGTGCTCACGATAGTCAATAGATGCATTAATTTAAATCAGTATGCAAGTAATATCTGTATGAATAGTTCAATCATAAATGTTGGAGGGCTATACTTTAGTCGTCAAGTTATGTCACAAGTGAACTTAGAATAGCTCACTTTCACAAAACCCCAAACAGAAACATCTTAATTTCTCGCGATACATTTAAGCTATATATATTAATCAATCAGCAGTGTAAATGCAGATCAGATTGTCCAACTGTTGCTTTCAATGCCTTTGATGTACAGCGGATTTAATACCTGCTCAGCGACATAATGGTCTACTGAGTTGCTTGTGTGGAGACAAAGAACATAACTCAACTCCCTGCAGGCAGTTTTGATTTATTTAGGTTACACCATAAAATCTAGGGTTACAGTGACGACTTCGCAGGGCTGGGAATAGGGCCATGTCAATTCAGTTGCTAGGAAACAAGTAGGGGCAAGACTACAGTGGAAGGCAGAAATCTGGGTTGGGTAAGGAGACAGGGGAGAGAGGGTGAGACAGCTGGAGACATAGAAGAGGATGAGAGTAAGACTGAAAGGCAACAGAAAACATTGTGCTGCAGGGTAAACGTATTTCATCATGTTTCCTCAGGGCAATGATCAAGGCCGACAGTGCTGCTATTTCCATACTGTGTTCATACAGAGAGCCCAAAGTAATTATTCCTGTTTCTATGATCAAAAACTGTCTCGGAGTAAAGCCCACAAATTCAAACGGTGGCTCCTGTACAGTGCGTCATTAACACACACTCACACAAAAGTCCTCTCATGTTCCAACCATTACCATCTCAATGAAGCTAAATATAGTCCGGTCCCCCAGCCCCTTCATCTTGCAACATCAATAGGTCTGGTTTTGTCGTCTGTCGGTCTTTCTGTGATTGACCCAAGCTTTTCTGTGTCAGGCTGAATTCTGGGCTCTGGCTCATGAAACTGACCCGCCGTCACAGTTATTTTTGGAGGTGAACTTTCATCAATCCAGTTTATATTCCCTGCTGCAGGGAATTGAAGCCTATCAGACCAACAGCTGGGCAATAGGATAAAGATGTCCAGGACAGATTCTAAGATCAGATCAGACTTTCTTAATCCCAAATGGGGAAATTCTGTAATTCTCTTGCCATGTTAGGTTTAATGCAGAGAATCCATGCATACAATCACGTACAACCGATTTAAAGCCAATTACCCTAACAAGCATGCTAATGGATTGTGGGAAAATAAATGCAGTATCAGGAGAAAAGACATCCACTCAAATAGAAATAAACAGAAAGGGATTGTTGGAGCGGGAGACTGGAACTATTTCACTTCTCCTCTACATTATATTTCCACTTAAGGGGAAGCTTTGTTTATTTTTTTTGCTTTGTCGTGATTGAAGTGTAATGTCTTTACATAAACTAGTCATGCATCTAGTAGTTGTTATACATACAGTCATCTATGTGAAAATGCATTCTTGTGGGTGTATAGGCGGAGTTTCCACAATTAAATTTGGCCACACTTACTTCTATACATCCACTGTTCAGACTGACTGCATGGAGAGATTATTTTTGTGGAAACACATTTACCACCAGCACGTCATTATAGTGCTATAAGGAATATCAATGAAATTATATGCAACAGATGTGACTTCCCTTCAGACATGAAGCTAATTTACCAAACTAAAAAAAACTAACAAACAAACCCAACAGCAGACTAACAAACAAATAAAATAAATGCAGCTTAAAAATGAATTGACTGGAATCATCTCGGTCGAAGTGACGGCTGAATAAACAACAGCTCTGACTCATCCAGTATTTTTACACTTTCTGTTATTTTGAAGGCACAAACAAACAGTCTGCCTATAAGTTCAGCCTATAAGGGACTACATCTCTTATTGCACGTATATATTTGTGGAAAGCCCTGTCAATAAATACGGAGGAATGAAAGCGCTCTTAATAGCTTATTTTGTTGGGTTTGCCTCTAAAGAGCAGGTGCAAATATACTCCGCTAAAAAGAGTGAGCCTGTGGTAGGGAGGAAAAATTTAATCAGGAAGTTTCCCTCAGGGCCATTGCACACGGAGAGACAGAAAGCAGTACTGAAAATAAACGAACACAGCGTCAGTAGTAAGCAGCCAGCAACTGATGGTTTTGCGGTATTTCGTCCTCAACTCAAAGTTGAATGTGATGTTTACTGAGCTGCTCCTTTGCTTTTGCACTGACAAATAAACTCTTACAATATAGAGATTGAATTTGCGAACAAAAGCAGCTGTGGTGGACTATCTGCCAGACCGATGTCAACAGGCTGTTTGGCTTCACTCTAGAGCAAACAACAAAACTTTATAATCAGTTCTTTGATGACAAAAAAAAAGGCATTCTGCTGTCATTGGAGATGCTGTAGAATATAATTTTACAGTTTTTTTTTCTTTTCTACTCCCTTTCTCGGTGACACACAGTGTATATTTGAAACCATCTCTTGAAAAACTGTTTAGAAATAACTTCAAACAATAGAGTATAGTCCCCCTTGGGCTTAAATGCATGTGCACAAAGGTCAGAGATGTAACACACAAGACAAGAGTGTCACTGAGCTTTTGGGCACATAGAATATGCTTTGGTCCAGCTGTTGCATCAAATTTAGTCTCTTTGAATTGTGTGAATATGTTCTAGAAAATAAATGCATACATTTAATTATTTACTGAAGGATAGTTTATTCTTATAAAGCCTAATTTATGTTTTTGGCATCAGTATTGATTTTTTTCTTGATGCATCGTTTCTCATGGTGATTGCTTGCTTACATTGACTGGAGCACCTTTTCTGATATGAACGCAAACCTTCCTCCTCATCTGAAATGTTAATTGAGCCGAGAAGAAAAATAGAAATGAGGTTGATTTTAGCGACAGCCATTATTGAGTTATGATGACTAATGTTGTCTTTACTGTTTGAGGTAAACTCCACAGTGACGAGAAATCAATGCTTTGTCCCAACAAGGACAGCTGTGCAAACACATACACATTTCTCGACACAGTTGCTGTGTTAAGTATGAAAAAAAGTTTAAAAAAAAAAAAACAAAAAAAAAAACACAAGTTCTTGCTCACATCCCAGGCAGTGTGTGAAATCTTCACATTGTGTCTCAGCAGATCTCTTGTTGCTATAGAGACCGTCCGGGTGCCAGTCAGGTAGCAAACAGTTTGATGCAAGATTTCACTGTCAAGACTCTCAAAAATTTCCAAAGAAAGTTTAGCTCCAAAATGGATAGAACAGAACAATATAATTCACAAAATGGTTAATTTATAAATCCTGTTCCATGGAGTTTCTCATATCAAACATTGTTCTCCGCTGGTTACACCAATTGCAAATTAAACTGCCATCTTAAACTGAAGTTAATTGTAAAAATGTGTACAGTTCCTGAAATGAATGAATGAAATTCTGAAATTTGCACTGTAACAGTGGTTATGAAGCTCTTGTGACATGTTGACATGTGACGATTGTATTGCCTGTGTGTGTGTTTTGATCGGCTCTTTTACAGCTGCACAATGGAAAGCTCCTCCCGTGGCTGTCATCAGCTGTGTTCTCCACACTTATGAGAATGTGTTGACATCTCTCCGACACACACTCAGATTCATTATCGGGCATCTCTTTTTTTTTTCCTCTGTCAGTCTCACTACACGACGCGGATCATTTGTTATTCGCCACATTAGCTGCCACCACTTGCACTGCCACACTGACAGGACATGGGATTTAGTATATGACTAATTACTAATTTCTTTTTTTCGTCCTGCAGTTCTCCTCTCTGTGTGTATTTCAAACTGAAACAGTGGAGGAAAAAGACAGAAATACAATTTTATTTTAAGCTCAGATATGTATAGAAATATCCCTAAAGTGTAGTCATGTACAAAAAAAGATGTCTAGTCATACCTTTCCTGTTTGTATTATCTACATCACATGTGTGGAACGATGGTCCTCGAGGGCTGAAGCCCTGCACATTTTGCATTTCTCCCTGTTTCCAACACAGCTGATTGCAATGAGCAGCTCGTTATCTGGCTTTGTGCTGAACATGGTGATGAACCATCAGGACGTTCAGCGGAGGGAGACGTGCAGAGCTTTGGCCCTCGATGATCTTGAGTTTGACACCCCAGATCTACGTGTTTGTGTTTTATTCAATTTTTCTCAAACAATGGTGGCTGTCTTTGGGGGCTACAAGGGTTATCCAATATGATTAAAGACAGATGGGCTCCCCACTTACACCAAGGACATGTCTCCATTGACTGTGACACAGCTTTGATAAAATGGTGACATTTTATTTCCCAAATCTTAAAGATCAACTTAGAAAAGGGTCTTAAAAAATGGGTTTGGGGTCCCTTTTCAACTCTAATTGAGTGATTGAACCAAAATATTCATATTAAGAACTTTTTTTTTTTAATCAAAATTCTAAAGCAGTCGGCTGATAAATTCCATGGGGAATGAAAACATTTCATTTAATATTGTAAATACTTTGTGAAATGTATAACTACATATGAAAAGCTGCATAAGAAAATTTTATTTTAGATTCCTAATATTAAAAAAGCAAAACCAAAAATTATTTGGAGTATTGATCATTTCTCTATTTTAAATGACAAAGAGTGATGCCATACATATCATCTAACATGTTCTGGTCGCATTAAACCTGAGGTGGCATATTCATCTCAGCTGAAAACAATCTGGATTTATCAACAAATCTCCAACAAAATAAATTCATTATTTTTCTTCTCACCGCTGTCCCTAACACCTAATTACCAAAACTCACCAACCAGCTGCAAAATCTGTCCTGGCAAAAACAACACATTTGACATGTTGTCAAATTTTTATTCATACTATAGCTGTAAGATTGGGAAACGCATCTAAATCGCTCCATTCCATAGGGGATTCACTGATTAGGAGCGTGACTCTGTTTACCTCTTCTTTCCTATTGTTTCCTGTCAGTGCGCGGTTTGTTAACTCTGTGCACCGGGTTGAACAGAGGTTAGTAGAGCCGCGTTCATCCTGGAACATTTGGTGACACTGTCCACCGCAGGTACGGAGGAGACGCGTCCGACTTTATCCTGCCGCACAACGCAGACGCTGCTTTCTTTTTCCTTGCGTGACGCGCGGATGACAGTTTTGCGCGTTTTTTTTTTTTTATTGATTTTGCGAGGGGATGTGATCGGAAGAACAATTTTCCCCTCCTCCCGCACACACACACACGCACGCACGCGTGCAGTCAGAAGATGGTGTGCTCCTGATTGGTGATCAGCAGAGAAAGGGGCGAGAGCAGACAGGGCTGATGTGCGCTGAATGAGTCTGTGGACTGTTGGTAGATTACTTTAAACCCCATGGATCGACCCTCCTGCTTTTCGCTCCAGGGACTGAGGATGGCTGAAGGCGGGACCTGTTGCAGCTTTCTGGGGAGATTTTAATGTTGACGTGGGGGGCGGGCGGGTGGGGAACGGAGCAAAATGAATGACTTTTCACGGCTTCTTTTGAAAGAACGGATGACTGAATGAAGAGAAGTTGCATTACTTTTTGGGGGGGATTTCTGCGGCTTTTACGCACGGCGCACTTGAATCGCTTCGACGCGGTGCCTCACGGGACCGATTGGTTTTGAACTTTCGCAGCACCGATCGCGGTGTTTACATCGATAACCTGAAGGATGGACTGAAGCCGGATCCTGGCACACTGACGCCGTCACACGGAGCGCGGCGCCGCGCCCTGCTCCGTCCACCGTTCTCATCCCTTTCTCTCTTCCGTGTGGTTTGCTTTTGACAGAATGGCCCGTTTCGGAGACGACGTCCCGGGCTTGTTGAGCTCAGGGGAAGGAGGGTCTGAGCGCAACCGGAACCGCGATGGAGCGGCCGTGTCTACAGGTGGCATCTCCCCAGCCTTCAAGCAAACCAAAGCGCAGCGTGCCCGTACCATGGCACTGTACAACCCTATTCCGGTCAGGGAGAACTGCTTCACAGTCAACAGGTCACTCTTCATCTTTGGCGAGGACAACGTGGTCAGGAAGTACGCCAAGAAAATCATTGAGTGGCCATATCCTTTTTTTCTGCTTCACGGTGAAAACACACAGTCAGTATGTGCAAAGAAAGTGGTGAGTAAACTGTTATCCAGCTCGCAAACAAACCACCTTTAGACTTAAAATTAAAAAAATACTTCCCCCGGAACCCAGTTTCTCTATGTCAGGACAACACTGCATTTTATTATTTTTTCTTTTTAAACTTAAATATGGAATTTCCCACATATATTTAGTTTAAAAGTTTCTTTTCCCCCCACAATACATAGTTAAGGGTGAATATCAGCACCATGGACAGCACACACTACCTCTTTTAGGTGGGATTATTGCTCAACGACTGAGAGAACACAGACTCATAAGAAGATACACACCCCATATAGAAAGGACCCAGCCCTGAATTGAACGTGGTTGTGATAGGATCATATTAGGCCTCTTGGGGCTGAAATCTATCCCAGGCTACACATGGTAAATGGGAAACCTACAGCAACCTATTATAAACTAGAGAAGTAACGTCAGGGGAAATTGAGAAATACAATGGGCTGCTTTATACAAACCTCCTGAATAATTAGAATTTCTAATAAAATTTGAATTTACCAGTATGTTTTCAACATGCTGTGAGGACTATTCTCAAAGTACATGTTGGCTGCCAGGTACCTGAGGTCACTGTGTTGGCGAGCCAGGTTACCAGCCCATCAGAGGGATAACACACACACACACACACACACACACACACACACACACACACACACACACACACACACACACACACACACACACACACACACACACACACACACACACACACACACACACACACACACACACACACACACACACCAATTCACTCATCTTTTATTACCACATTATCTAATCCTAGCTGACATGGACAAAGAGCAGGGTGCACTCTGGACATATCGCCAGTCCTTCAATGGACTATATATCCTGGAGTAACAGACGGCACATTCACACTCACGCCTACAGTACATTTAGAGTCACCAACCGACTGGAAAAGCTCGTCTACGGTGAGAAAACTCTCACAAGTCAGATTTAAATAGAAGAACTGATCGCTGTGAGGCAACGCAGCTAACCACTGCCTATCATAACTCCTGACTTATTTTAAGTGGTATGGTTTTACTGTTTTCTTGAACCATAGTTAAAAGTAGTTAATCTCAGGCAATATATCAGTTCTGCATGAGTTATGATATTAGATGTATACTGCAGAAAGTGGTGGTCAGAGTGGGAAGTGATTTGGAAGAAGACTGGAGTCCTTTAATTCAGCCATAAAACTTTTTTAGACAACATGATCCAACAACATCCAACATTTTTGCTTCCAAAAAATTGTCTCCACTGATAAGTTAAACATAAACTAAATGGAACCAATTCTAATGGCTGGGAGATGACCCATTTCCATACAATTGTGTACTACTTCTCCAATGACAGTAGCAAACTTGGAATTATAGGTTAGATTGGATCAAGTACAAGTAATCTGTTCGGATTTCCTATGAGTGAAATGCTTTTACTATTTCATGATGAATTACAGAAGGTCCGTTGTCTCATAGATCTCACCAGTACAAGCCCAAATCCTGGCCTTCACTAAACTAAACATGTCTTTGCTTTCTAAAAATGTAATGACATATTTTGCTTTTACTGAAAAGCGAGAGCCTGCTATTCCCCCCTTGTTGCTGAAAATGATTACATACAAATCTCTGGTGCTTGCCAGCTCCCCAGGTGTCCAGGCCAGGTGACTATTGTTCACCTCCATTCATCAACTGACTGACTGACTGACTGACTGACTGCTGATTTGAAAACCAAGCAAAGAGAATGAAATTGGTGTTTTTCCACATCATTATCTTTATACAGCTGATTTAATATAGAAATTAAATTACATTTCATTTCATTAATTAATTTGATAAGGCCAGTGGTCATTTGAAAAACAACAACAACAAAAAAGGTTTTCAAACCAGCTAATTAAAATTTTGGTGTCCTTGTACTGTTCTTAGAAAAATGGCAACATTCAGTCAGCATTAGAGGGAATTGGGTTAAAGTGAGAGGTGGGTTATCTCATTATTAATAATCTAAGTAATTGTGTTGATGATTCATTACCAGTAATAATTGTATAACTGTAGCTACAGGTACTTTTCATACTCCGCAGTGAGAAGGCGGTTGGCTTCAAACTGACATATTTTGTTTGTGCTGTGGTGGTCAGACAGAAAGCAGCCAGACTGAATAACCTCCAGCTTAATGTGCAGTTGTGGAGGGAGTGTCCTGTTACATCTAATGAGCTTGACTGTATCTGATTAACAAACATTAACAAGAATTATATATAATGATGTCTGATCGCTGTGTCATATGCTGTTACAGCTAGTCATTACTCACCAAGTCATTCTTTATTGCATTGTTTTCTAATATGGTTTTGAGAGATTGATGCTGAGCTGAAAGATCCTGCGTTTTTATCTTTTTCCACTGTTCCATGTTTAAAAGTGATTATTCTCGCAGCACAAACTCTCAAGCATTCATAAATGTGCATGAATAATGCACACTGTAAATATAAACACACATGAGCAATGTAACCACCTTTGTATTTGAGGACCATCAGTGACGTATTATTTCCTGTCATCAATTCAACAGTCAAAAGCATCATGATGACCACATATTTACTCAATCGCCCCTATTTTTGCCCAATGACAAACATTTCTTTTTTGCATTGTTAAAACTTCTAAAAATGTGAATATAATTACGGAAATAGCATATTATTCTAGGAAATGTGGGTACTCTCACTCTAGTACGAGTCTTGTATATTTAAAATTGTGAATAAGAGTCATTTGCGAAAAGAAGAAAAGAGAAGGGATAACAGTGAGGTCAGTCTGTCTGAAGGGGAGAAATTTGCCTAACAACACATTTAAATGTTGCCAGTTAGAATCAGAAGAATCAGAATCATAATTTATTATATTGTCATTGTACACGTACAACAAAATTGCATACGTAGCTTGGGGCAAAGAGAGACAACAAGAGGTGAGGAGAGGAGGAAACAAAGCAGATTTCAGATTCTGCTCTGAAGGAGAACAGTTTGTAATTTGGAAAAAAAACAACAAAACACCTCAGGCACATTTGAAGCATCAACACAGATTACAACATATCTTCGAGAAAGGGCACACGGGGCAAAGGGGGGGGGGGGGGGGTTGCAGCCCGCCGATAGGAGGAGGTGTCTTGGCGTGCTGCCTCTGCAGGCGTGCAGCCCATCTTCTCTAACAGCCTCTGTGTTGGAGGGAAGGGATGGGGCGGAGCGAAGACGGTGAAACGTACTGTTGCTTATCTCTGCAGTCTGTCCGTCATCGGTTGTCATGAGAAGACCTTGATGGTCTGAACAGAGACAAGTTCCCCTCAGAAGGCCAGGTGTGAGAAGTTTTCAGGGAAGGGGAGGCAGAGCCTCCGTTTTAACAAGCACATCCAGGGGAAATAGGAAAACAACCAGCCATGGTGTCTGGATGTCTGAGGGAATCCAAATGTAGATAAGATTTGTTTTTGTTCAGGGCGGCTTCAGATTCCTCTCGTCCTTGAGTGTCTCTGGTCTTTCATGCTGCTCAAAATCGTGGCCATTTCTTTATCCTTCCAGCCGAGCTCTGCGTTTCTCCTAGGTAGTCCCAGTTTCGTGTAAACATTCAAAAGTCTTGCGTATACTCGAGTTCGTTTATCACATGCGTCCGAGCGTCCAGAGCTCGGCACAGTCCCACAGTGACGATGGGGAGCTGATGGGGAGCTCCCCAACGCAGCTGCCCGCGTCTTCAGTACTTTGCGACAGATCAGAAAGCCGCCAGCTCTAATCAGCAGCATACCTGCTCTCATGAATCCAAATATCTAGAGGTCTTCCATGTCCTCGATGGAAAGAATCGCCAAACACACCGACCTCCAGGTCCCCCAGGTTCGGAGAGGGCTGTAAAGAGAGGCTCTTGTTAGATTCTGACATGAGATAGTACAAGACAGGAGCGGCAAGCAGGGGAGACGAGGGAGGAGAGGAGAGAAGAGAGAAGTGAATGCCTTCGTTGAGTGCCGGAAGAAGAGAGTTAACATGTATGAACACATATGTCTCACTTTTCATTTGTTCAGACTGAGGTTTTACATCAGGGATTATGTGCAGGGCAATTTCTTGGCCCGGTGCACTGACATCCTGGAGCCTTGTCGTCACTGTGCTGTTGCCAGGCAACCGGCAGACCTTTTAGTTGTTACTTGCACACACTGAGTAAACTGTTAAAAAGATTTAAGATTTAAATTTAAAGGTAAATTCATGGAGTAAATAAATTTTCATTTTCACAGTTTGGTTGTCTTTTCACCCTGTGTTAAAACTAAAACTTGATCATCGTATCAATTTGGATATTGCGTGCATGTGTGTATGTGTATATACATTGATTTTCAAACCATATTTTACCTCATTAAACTTGGACATTGAATAAAATAATGAAGAAATAACTAATAATGTGCAGAAAAGAAAGAAATGTTGATGATGTGTAAGATCTTTAAAATAGTGGCATGATTTTGTTATATCTTTTGTTAAACTTGCATTAATTCCCTTCAGGCCGACCACGAGCCCTGAAATGTATCCTCACCAAAAACTTTAATTCCCTTCTGGGGAATTTATTATTGACAATTCACCTGGAAATGGCTTTAACTACCCTAGTGTGTGGAGCCAGTATCGGGAAGACACACACACACACACCTCAGCAGGACCTCTTGTAAAGGTCAGCCTTTTGTTTAGAGCACAACTTGCTGCGGTCACAACAGCAGACGATCACTTCAGGAATAATCCAGCGGCCTCCCGAGCTGATTGCACAGTGGTGTGTATGTGAGTTTACAAGAGTGTATTTCACCATGTTTTGATATTTGAGTGGGCAGCCCCTCTTGCATCTCTCAGCGCTTGTTCGCGTTAGTCGGATGTGTTTAAACGTACGTCTGCGTGGATGTGTGAATCTGACTGTGTACCTGCCGGCCTGGTCCTGGCAGGGAAGAGGGGTTGCTAATGAAGCACACGTTCTGACTTTAGTGTGGCAGTCTGTTGAGGACCTGCAGCTGCTCCTCTTGTCTGATCCCCGCTGGGATCACCTGCTGTGGGAAGTTTCCCATTGAGAAGGTATGCCTCTAAATAATTGATAGCTGGATATAATAGTTTGTTTCATCACTGGTGCAAATAGAAATAATCATGCCAGAGCCGGTTGGAAAAATTTTGAGCAGTCAAGTTTAATACAGGGTGGCAGGTTCATCTGTGATTATGATTCGAACATCTCCCTCAATTGAATTGGAATTGGAAGTACACAGATTGGTGATTTAATTCAGGGTGGATCAGGCTGTGAATTCTCTGTATATGTCTCTGCAGTCGGCTAGTAGTTGGTGAAGGCCATTCATTTCAAATGAACTACATTGCAGCCTTGCATGAAAAATAAAAATAGAAAATTAGTCTGTAAATGAACTGTATGCCCCTGGTGGTAGTGTTCTCATTTCTCAAAATGTTATTTTAATTTATTGCTTGGGTTTCTATTTTTATATAATATTTTGTTTTGTAAAATAAAAGGGATCTGCCTCTGAGGTTTCCAACAAATGTTAGACGTTTTCCTAGGACAGTCCAACCACAACCAAGAGGTAAAAGTCATTTTGACAACAACTCCGGCATGTAAGTAAAATTAAAATGAGATCAAATGTTTACTTGGATATAACATATAGTGAAAGCTTCAAGGATATCAATATATTTTGAATTCTTGCTACATCTAAAGTTGTATATTATTCAAGAATTTTGTCTAAAATGTATTTTTTATTATTGTTTTCTCGGGTGTGTAATCACTTGTTGGCTGAATCATTGTGTTTATTTTTAACTTCAGAGTTATTGCAGCATATACACTTCAGCTGTAATCAACCAGTGACTCTTTCAAGATCCTCTTCAGTGTAACTTGTGCTTTTATGCGGCTAACACAATATAACCACTTCAAGTCTGGGCTCAGGGGCTTTCCTGTGTGGATTTTCCATGTTCTCTGGCTCCAGTGCGCCACGATTTCAGTATTTGATCAAACTATAGAAGAATTCTGAGGGATGGTGTGACCGGCTGCTATGTTTCTGCTGTCCAGTGGGATGTCTTCACTGTGAAAGAAGTTATCACCAAGTCATCCATTTTGCTCGACAACATCCACTCTGTTTTGTTTTGTTCTTCAATCCTCTTATCCTTTTCCCGGAGAGCTTCCCTCAGTCGCCGCATTTCCTCAATCATCTTCAACAGGTCTTTTTGTTGAACCACAGCACTCAACTCTCCTGTCAGGAAGTTTAATGACTTATTCACATCCTCCAAATGCTCTTGTCATCTTCTCTTCATCTTTGGTCAGGATATGTTGCTGAGTTAGAACTGAGATCCCCAGCTTGTCTCAGCAGCAGCAGCCATCTTGTTCCAAGCAGCAGCCATCAACCCTCTGTGGTCAAAGGGAATCACTGTTGTTATTATCAGGCTTTGATAGAGCTCATTGTATTTCATATACCTGGCAGTCTTTGTGCATTTATTATGCTCCTTGCCACGAGACACGCATTCAAAAATGCACATGCCAGAAGTAACTCAGAATTTCAATCAGCCAGGCTCAGATGTCCGTGATTCGATTTGATTTTCACCTCCATGTAATAATAATCACGGGGGCTTGGATCCAATCAGGACTAGAGCATATTCACAGATGCACAGGGCATCACACTCTGCCTCCATGTCTATTTTTACTCGCATGTTTGAGGAGTCGAGGCAGAGTGCCGGCGTCACTGTGCCTCAGAATTGCTCACGAGACACCTTGCAGCTAAACCTGGTAGACACGCCATGATTAACGTCACACATCGTCTGACAGCACGAACAGCACCGAGGAGGGGGAAATAGGTTTGCTTAAACACACTTGTTGAGTTTGTGACTTCAGCAATGCAACACTGATTATGTTTTTTTTTCTGTGTAGAGAGGATTTAATAACACCTCCAGGGAGTTCGTAAATTTTTTAAAGCACTTTTGGTAACTAAATCTAATGTACAATTGTAACATCTGGAGTAGTGCAATTATAAAATGTCACATAATTCAAATTCATAGGTATAAAATGTGTGACGTTTTTCAAAAATCAATATAGATGTATTTCTAAATAAGTATCCACCTCTTACAAAGATAATGTTGTTACTGGCTCGAGATCCCAAAACGTGTTAATGAGATGAGCTGAGATTTTGTTCATCCCACATATTGTTTTTTTGTGTGAAACTATAATGACCTTAAATTACTACTTGGCAGAAGTCAAAACCGGCTTACGATCACAGTGTGACTTCAGAGGTAATTACTGCATTCACTTTTGATGTGTGATAGCTGGCAGTTCTGTTTGACTTTAATTTAATTTTAAATTCATTTATTTATTTTATTTTGTTAAAGTTTGCTGGTAAAATGAGCTTTTACCCTTTTAGTGAGTGTTCCTTTATAACAACTTGGATATTGAACATTTCCACCCTGGTGTGTTTTTATTTTTTTTATTTTTTTTATGGCCATTTCAATACATTCCAGAATTCAAGAAATTTCACAAAATCTGGAATTCTCATATTCTGGACCTTTCAGGCACTAGAATTTTCACAAATGTGAGTATTTTCACAAATGCCAGTGTTCTGTCACTGCCATTCACTCTGGAATAGTTCAGCTCCCCAGAAATTCTCTGTAACATTGACTTTAGTTGCGAGGGAGGTCTGTTGCTGTGGGTACCTCTCTTTTTTTGTAATGTTGTTCTTATTCTCTCTTTTACCCCCCTTTCTTATATCACTCTTTCTCCTTTAGCTTGTTGTCAGTGTTTGTTGGAATGTAAGTGAGGCTGCTTATTGACGGAAGCAGATCAAGAGATTAAAAAAAAGGACGTTAAGCTTGAGCTATACAGTAATGTCATCAACACAATTTTCCTTAACAACTTAGCATCTACTGGCTACTGCCACTACTGCCACTACTGCCAGGACATTGTTTTTTTTTTCAAAATCCACTGAGTCAGTCTGTGGCGCAGCCTATGTTTAAATCCAAACCCCTGAAGGCTGGTGGGAGTAAGATTGTGTTTGCTCTGTTTATTTAACTTCTCATCAACTTCTCACATGTCCCTGAGTCACCCCGCTGGATGCTTGCATTATATCGATCTTTCCGGTGTCCATCTGATTTGGTCTCTTTGCCTCCTCCTCCTCCTCCTCCTCCTCCTCCTCACCTATTGTTTCGCAAGCTTCTGGTCCTCAATATAACCATCTTCTTCTCCTTCACCGATTACCTTTCATCCTCCCTTATCACTTTCTGCTGTTTTCATCCCTCCCTGTTTTCTTTCCTCCACCCTCCCTCTGTGTCTCTGCAGATTTTAAGCTCCCTTCTCTCCACTTGCATATACCAGGATAGAGGTGACTGCCCACGCAGAACATGAGATAAAGTACACATTTCTGGCTTAGTTCAGCCCCAGTGGGACTGGAGTTGAACCAACAACCGATAAAGGCTTCACAGTGCCGGCTGTAGTAAGGACCCCATTTATAGGATCACATCTTGAGCACACGTGCTCATCCACCCCTGATACACCTTTATTATCGCTGTGTGTGTGTGTGTGTGTGTGTGTGTGTGTGTGTGTGTGTGTGTGTGTGTGTGTGTGTGTGTGTGTGTGTGTGTGTGTGTGTGTGTGTGTGTGTGTGTGTGTGTGTGTGTGTGTGTGTGTGTGTGTGTGTGTGTGTGTGTGTGTGTGTGTGTGTGTGTGTGTGTGTGTGTGTGTGTGTGTGTCCCTCTTGGGTTGACCTGAGATAAAGTCCTGAGCCTGTGTCTGTTATGCTTTTAACCCTCGGGCCTGAAACCGTTCAGGCTGATCCTGTTTCTTAACGAATAGTCTTATCATGACTGTCCTTGCTTATTTATAATTTACAACTCCTTTGCTAAGTGTGATTAATCTTTTTTAGGTGTAAATGACATGTGGTTGGTGCTCTTTACATAAGACAATAGTTCACCTTGCAAACATAGTTAAAAGAGTGTCGTGATCTCGCAAGTAAATATAATTTTGTGTTTGTGTAACACAAACTGAGCTTTTTCTGTTTATATTTTCTTAACTGTCATTTATGTCAACTAAATACATTTCTGAAAAGATAGGGATATGTTTTACATTCTATATTTTTGCTAATATCAACACACCTAATGAAAAGCACAAACCAACAACAATGGAATTAAAAGACTAACGTGTGTTGTTTGAATAGTCAAATCCTTATTTTGCTGACTTCTCTTTGCCGAGGACCTTTATTGTTGCTCTAAATGGATTTGAACTCGGCAATGAGCCGCATTGTTGCATGGTTATACAACACATACACACACACACACACCTACTGCTAGAAATATTCACAGCTGCAACAAGACCTAGTTTTAATATAGCCCCTGATGAATGTTATTTACGCCCTTTGAACAATGAACAAAAACATTTGCTTTTGAGGAAAATAAAGATATATATTCATGAACTGCTTTCTATAATCATTTAAATTGGAGGGCTTTGGACGACGTAAGCTTCAGTGGGCTGAGCTGGTGCTGAGAGGCTGATAAATTAATGCTTTCTTATGGTGGTTTACAATGGGAACGTAAAAAATATTCATTCGATACGCACACTATGAAAGACTGCCAAAACTATGTTTTTTCAAATGCTCCTTAACTTTAATCTTTCACTCCTTTTGAGTACATGATTCTCACTACCATCATCGCCAACTGTATCGTCTTGGCTCTGGAGCAGCACCTTCCCGGAGAAGACAAGACCCCAATGTCCAAGAGACTGGTGAGATACTCACACGTGAAAATATCTACACATGCACACAAAGCACATGCATGCAGACCTCTCACTTCGATGTGAAGTCTTTCAACCTGCAACCGAGTTCATCACTGCTTTTGATAAATTCTCATGAAAGCAAAATGTTTCTTCTTTGGACAGGCTATAATGACTCAGCTCTCCTGGCTTCTGTTACTTTCCTCCAACAGGAGAAGACCGAGCCCTACTTCATTGGGATGTTCTGTTTTGAGGCGGGAATAAAGATCATCGCCCTGGGATTTGTATTTCATAAAGGTTCCTACCTCAGAAATGGATGGAATGTGATGGATTTCATTGTCGTCCTCAGCGGGTGAGTCCAACAAGCAGTGCATGTTTGAAATCTATGGAAGAAGCTTAGCATTATTAACTGAGCGAGCTGGTGATTCATCCAGTTTTGTTGAGCTTCTCTTCACTCCAAAGAGTTGCACAGTTAAATATAATTTTTTCTGTATTGGAATTTTGTTTTACCCGTGTTTTTTTTTCTTTTGTGGGTGTTCATTCATAAGCTTCTTTGTTTTTTGCTGAATGTAATATTGATGCACATAAGAACTTGTAAGTTTATTCAGAAATTCATAAGGTAAATGTTAAATGGACATATATCACTTATTCAGTGCTTTTTCACTGCTTGAGCAGTTGCAAAGGGTTTATACCGTGAGTCACATTCACCCATTCACACACCAATGGAGGCGGCTGCCATGCAAGGCAGATTCCTTTTCAGTGTCTTTCCCAAGGTATGTGGAGATGGCGTAGATAAGAATCGAACATGCAAACGTCCAATTGGGAGACAACTGCTCTACCAACTGAGCCGCCTCTATCATAATCTAATGAAAGTGCAAAATCCTATAAGAAGGTTGTTTAGTTGTATAATCTGCACTCAGAAGCAAGAAGTAATGGCAAGTTACCTTCTGAAATTGAAGATTTACACACATCCTTTGTTTCACAGTTTTCTCTGGTTTCCCTGTTGCCCCTCCTGTTGTACTGATGCATGTGAACAATTCTAGTAGTCCTTCAAACAAGCTGCTTAATAATGATGACAATCTTCCGATCATTACAAAAAACACAATATTTTCAACCATGTCTAAAAACATTAGTCCTGCTTATGCTAAAAATGTTTTAAAGGAGTTTTGCAGTTAACTTCATTATTGGGTAAAACTATTTCTCCATTGAAGAAGTTGGAAACACATTAATGTAACAAGATGATGTATGTAAAAATACTAAACAAGTATATAAACAAGTATGGATGTAAAACACATTTGGAAAAAAAAAAGGCTTCTTCGCAAAGGTTCAGTGAAGGTCACAAAAAAATGAATTATGCATCACGTTTGTGAGATGGAACGATTCCACAGTAAGTTTTAGCCAAGTAAATGTGAACATCAGTTATAATAAATGACCCCAAGGCAGAGAGCAGAGAAGTTGTTTGTGGCTGAGCGATTGCGATTCTGCAGAAAGATGTGAACTTGTGCACCTACACAGCAGTAATCACGTGGCATGTTAAGGACCAGAGGGGCTATATATATTTTATTTTTATATATTTGCTCTGTACCGTGTGCCATTCTCTGTTATTTTGAAGTGGTACCAAGAGATACACTTTGGAGTCACCTACAATTGATCAGGTCAAACGCCGTCACATCTGTTTACTCTATCATTCCTGCGAAGTGAGATATTATTTTTTTTGCTTGTGTTCTGTTATAATTTTTTTAATTAAGTTAATTCTTTCCATGGGCAAAAATAGGTCAAATGACCCTCAATTTACACTGAGAATTACTCGTACTTACACATCATTAGATGTCATCGTTATCATTGCTCTCTTCAAAACTTGTTGTTGCAGCTCAATTCGTTTCTGTTAAACAGAATCTGCACAGCTGAGTTGGTATAAAACAAGATTTGTCAATTATCATGTAGTGTAACAGACTATGGGTCACTGTGGACGCTCCTCCCCCAGAAACAACATAATGCCAGGTCCCCTTCTGTGTCTCTGTAACGTCTGCAGGTCATTCCTGTTTTCTTCATTTCTTGTTTGATTTCGATACTCCTGTCAGCTTCTGTGCCAGATCATCATTTTCCTTTGTGTCATGACGCGCTGCGTCTTCCCTCGTGCTCTCAAAAACTGGCTTATTAGATTGTGCCTGTGGAAAATCAGAGTAATTTCAGGTTTGATGTGAAATCATTCTATGGCAATCTGTTGGCTGCACTTAATCGGGCTTCTGTTTTCTTCAGACAGATTTAGATTTTTCGGAGTGATATGATATCGATGCCACACTGATGTTCTGTGAAAACCATTCTGCTTATATATAGGGTGATCTAATAGTTCATTATTATTTCATTATCATTCTTAATATTATTGTGTGATTTAGATTATTATTCTGGTACTCGTATTATCAAAATTGTCATTTCGGTGTGGAACAAGTTTCACAGCACAATAATGGTTTGTGACTTTACTTTACTGCAAGGCTGCTTTGACCATTTCACTAAATCTCTATTCTGCCATTTGGAATTTTGATTCTTCTCTGCTGCTTATTGAACCTTCATTTGGTCTATTATATATTTGGCTTGGTTTCTTAAAAATTAAAAACACAAAAAACGAAATCCTTTATTTCAGGCTTGTCTGCAATGGTTTGAATTTGGACTACCATTTGTGACGTAGGGAGAAGAAATATTAAGTCCAGATGAAATAGCCTTCCATGTTTCTTTTCATTAATATGCAGGATGATGAAGTGAGCTGCAGATAAATCCTCTCACTAAATTATCATTCTGGCCACAGCAAAGATCCATTAATGAAAATGTCCTCGGTCTGTCTCGCTGGCTCTTTCTTTTTCACCAGCACATAAGCCATTCAGTTTGCATGCAGGGAGAAATTCACTCAGCTACAGACCATCACTGCTGGTTTGCAATCCTATTAGAAAGTGAATGAAGAAAAAGAGATTTATTGATATTATTAAATGAGTCACCGGTGCTGTCTGTCAGATAGCAATTAGAGAGTCTGGCACGGGCAACGCGGACAGTCATCGACGGTGGCAGAAATATACAGTAAACACAGACTCTTATATATATATATATATATATATATATATATATATATATATATATATAAAGAATTAATCTTTTTGTCACTTGGACCACCATAGAACCATGGAATATGTTTTATGATTTATATTTTATGGGTGTGGAAATGTTGGTCTGAAGTGATAGCAGTCAAGTCATTACTTTGTCACTTTATGGTATAGTGGGGTGACGTTACAGTCAGAAAGATGGAGAGCACTGTGGTATAAATGGTTTGCATTCATCTTATTATCTACCTGTTTTCTAAAAATGTTTTCAATTCAGTTTATAAAAAGTTTTTTCCTTTTTCCTTTCCCTTTTTTTTTAACAGCTTCTTTTTGGCTTTTAATGATCTCCCCTTTTAAAATCCAATAAAAACGACAGCACAAGACCATGTTTTACACATTTGCGTCCTAACATCTTAACACATCACTCTCATCGAGCATTCGTATGAAATGCCTTGAAATAGTTGTGTTTAATCTTTTTTTTAAGAACTTTATTCATTGTTCTCTATTAATATACAAACATGAAGAAATCAAAACCAATTCACCCCAAGAATAGAAAAAAGGGGAATTACAAGAAGGCAAAACGCCCTTAATCAGCCAACCAAATCCAGTATGTTACACTTTTTTGCTTGAATCCGATGGTTTTCTCTTTGAGGTAAAAAAGTGTAGGAACATTATTTCAGTCAATTATTTCTCCCCTTTAATAATACTAATTGTTGCAGTATTACATATCGTTGGAAAGCCTTATTAGTCACCTTTACCACAAGGTATAATTTGTAATGATCATGCTTTCGTGAAATGAGCAACACAGCAAAATGTGTGGGTAGTGCCTCAAAAAAAAGTGCCAAACACCCATTGCAATAGTCTTCTGTTGGTATTCACTCTTGTTCTGAGCATCAAGTGCCAGCAGGTGTGTGACTGGAACCTGATTTTGACCTAATTGACAGCACTTGTCTGCATTGGTCCTGCAACATTGTTGAGTTTGTGTTGCTCCAAGCCATCAACATGCCACATCTGTCCCTTCAGGGTAAGGCCTGTGCAGTAGGGCAACTGCAAGCTGGTGTTTGGTGTCCGCCCTGGTACCGTGTCCAAACTTAGGACCAAGTTCCTTGACACTGGTGAAGTCAAAGACAGCCTGGGAATTGGGCGTCCCAGGAAGACAACATCTTGCCAACATAATTTGGTTGGTTTTTTTTCTCCTTATTGGTGTGGGACAGTGCAATCATCCAATCCACCAAGAAACTCTTAACACGAGTGAATACCAACAGGAGAATATTGCAGGGGATTTGGGCACATTTGTGGAGGGGGCTACCCACACGTTTAGCTGTGCTGCTCATTCCATGAAAGCACGATCGTTATAAATGATACCTTGTTGTAAAGGTGACTTATTAAGCTTTCCAATGATGTATGATACAAAACCAATTTGTATTATTAAAGAGAAGAAATAAGTGACTGAAATAATGTTTTCAAACTTTTTTTGAGAAGTTTATTTTAGAGGCTATTCTTTGTCAAGCACACATTTTTATGTGTCTGTGTCTCCTGATGACATAAAGCTAATTGATTCCTTGATAAAATGTATTTCATATATTAGTTTTTGGACATTAAAAAACTTTCTAAAGCTCAACAGCAAGGCAAGGCAAGTTTATTTACATAGCAACATTCAGACACAAGGCAATTTATAGTGGTTTGCAAATAAACACATTAAAACAAAGCGATTAACAATGTCAGTCTCAACATGATTATGTTAAGATAAGATCTTATCTTAAGATGTTAAGATAAGATCAGAACTGAATTTTCAGTTATTAATCATGAAATTCAGAGAGGATTAGTGGTTATATATTGCAGGGTTGTGGAGCGTCACGGTCTATGAACAAGCACGAGCCTGGTCTTTTATTTGATCCAGGTTTCAGTTTCATGTCAGTTCTGTTACCAAGTCTGTTTTCTACCGTCTTACAGAGAGAGATACCTCTCTCTAGAGTCCTCTCCCAGCGACACTGACATTTTAATACATGCATTTATTTCAAGTTGATTGGACTGTTGGATGCTCTCCTTTCCCATCTGTGCAAAAAAGTAATAAAGCAGTTCTAATTAGTTTAGAACCCTGTGGAAAAGAGGGAACTTGGATTGAATAAACAATAGAATAAGAAATAAATGTGTCGGCCTTCGTTAAGTGTGTTTTTAGCTGTTACGTATACTGTCATTTTGGGCACAGACCTTTAAACAAAAAATGGTGGCTGATGATAATTTATCTTATGAGGTCACTGTACTTGGGGCTTCTGGTTACATATACAATTGTTATTCATTACTTTCTGCTCGATGTCTAGCAAAAAGTCACTTAACCTGTCCAAACTGCTGAATCACATTGACTTACTAATGACATTATAGCAAACTTAAACTAAATCTAGTCTTTAAAGCCTATAATACACTGCTTTTAGTGACACAGGTGGGAAACCTCCAATTTAACAGACATGTTGATAAATTTGCCCGTGGAGGTCTGACACACGACTGTTTGCTCAGACGACACAGCATATGAGGCCCTCCACTGTGAATAAGCCTGAGTCACTCAATGTTATGTGAGAATATGTGTAATTATGGGAGCATTCACTAACAATGTCAATGCTGGAGGCCATGATTACCTCAGCAAGCTGACATGGTGTTTCAAGATAGCCTGTGTTACACACAGAGAAAGAGTGAGTGGGGGGGGGGGGGGTATGAAAAACCAGATGGCATGTTCTGTTTCCTTTAAAGGCTGTTATCATGTATCTGAGGACTGTTGTGGCAGAAGTTTGTAAACGGAGGCTATATGAGTCCTCACAGGTCACCACACATGGCTCCGTATGTGATATGGAGAGCTGTGTGGCAGAGTCGGAAAACAGGAGGTGTGAACAGGAAAAACACAACGGCAGAAAAACAAAGTAAGGTCTGGTGTAGACAAAAAAAGGATAAACGTGAGGGACGAAGCTGTAGGATGTAAGAAGGGTCCTTGATGCGTAATCGTATGCACTAATTGGCACCTTTGCAGTCTCATTTGCTGGCAAGCCCTCCATTAGACCGGCAAGAGTTGGCAGAGGGTCGACGCCCACCACGGGTTTGTGTCACCACTATGTGCCAAATCCTCTGGGGGGTTGGGAGAGATGAAGATAGCTTTGAGGCAGTCGATGAGAGAGGAAACAAGGAGACTGGAGAAACAATTGGTGTTTCAGTGTTAAGACCCGACAGCTGTTTTACTGTGAAAACAGTTGAAGTTGAGGAAATATGCTTTGTCTTTTGATCAACAAGAGTCAAAAGAACAAGAGTCAAAAAAAGAGCTAATCTGTCTGAAAAGATTGTAAATATAAAACTGCTGTGAGGAAAAGGAAGATAAGAAATCTTTGTTAAAGCAAATTAAATGGGTCTTTGTCATGATGCATCCATCCATCCATCCATCCATCCATCCATCCATCCATTCATCCAGCCACAATTTAAATAGTAATTAACTCAATTAATTAAAGTAGTGCTGGGGATTGTGAAGGGTATAGATGCACAGAGTTGGGAGACTGGTTTCACTCTTACCATGGGGTTTATATTATTATGTAACCACTATAGAGTTCTGCTTCTTTGATTCCATACTTGATAATGTACTTTATGACAGGTGCTGTGGACATAAAATCAGTGCAATTTCCAATATTTCCATTTTCTCTCTTGTTTGCCACCAATTGTGAACCCCGTCTTTTCATTCATATTATTATCTCAGAGTAAGATAACATGTGTACACCTTCACTGTGTGTGTGTGTGTGTGTGTGTGTGTGTGTGTGTGTGTGTGTGTGTGTGTGTGTGTGTGTGTGTGTGTGTGTGTGTGTGTGTGTGTGTGTGTGTGTGTGTGTGTGTGTGTGTGTGTGTGTGTGTGTGTGTGTGTGTGTGTGTGTGTGTGTGCATTCAAGCATACATGAACCAAATGTGTGCCACTACTGTATGTCTCTTTGCCAAAAAAAACCCTTATGTGTTTCTTGGCGTTCATACACCTGTTCAAACCAACCATATCAAATTGTCACACACACACACACACACACACACACACACACACACACACACACACACACACACACACACACACACACACACACACACACACACACACACACACACACACACACACACGGGCAGACGTGTCCTCTCCAGTCTTATTTTCCATCTGTTGTCTGATCGATTGATGAGTTCAGACACAGCAGGGTTGAATATGTCCCCCAGAGCTGTTACCGTGGTGACTGAGGACCCTGCCCCGGGTCAGGCTGTCACTAGCTCCGGTCCTGCTGGTCAGTATCTCTACAATTAGTCCACAGATAAAGAAACATTTCTCCATTTTTGGAAGTCAAGTGGAAATGTGAACATATTCTTATTTCTGGGGTGTCTAAGAGACAGACAGGGAAGTAACATTGCATTGTTAGCGGCTATGGCTTAATTTACACCTGGATTTAGTTTTGCATATTGAGGCAAGTGAAAAGTGAATATGTATTTGATTGTGATAGGAAAAAAAAGAGTGGGTGAGTCAGTCTCACATTCAGATGACAGCCTCAGTGTAATAGTGGAGGTGCAACTGCGATGTCATATTATTACTACAAGCTCATTCTTCCCTATATGCCCTCCCTCCCACGCTTTCCTGCTACATTTACACCCATTATGAAGAGGTTGAATGGGTCGTGAATCAAAGGCTGTGTGGAGTGGAGGGTCTTTATTCAAACAAGTGTGGTATCTGTTGAGAGAAGATGAAGCGCTACAAAATGATCAAAGTAGTCTCACTCTTCACTTGAACTTAAGTCAAATTTAATCCCATTTATGAGTAAAACCTCCCAAAACACAAGAAAAATTAAGAACAATTCTCAGTTTTGACCTGCCAATCTCCCTGCAAATTTAATTTTTGAGCTGACAATTTGTGAAAATATAATGCAGCATAATACTTTTAACCTTGAATCTCTTCTTGGTTTTGACAATAGACGCCTTCCTGTGATTTAATTGTAGAATTTCCTCCGAGTTTGTAACAAAGAATAATTTGATTCCCCTTACAACAACTTGCTTGTGTCAGCCCCTTTTTTTTCTAAAACATTTGGTGCTGCTGGCCCGAATGACCTGTATATCATTACCTGTGGGCTTTTCCCAAATAATAGATAACTTCTATTATGATTTGGAGTCATCTATTTGGCTAATTGCTTTTCACATATTTGTTTTACCTACCAATTTGATATAATTTAATAATAATCACACATTTCCTCTGAAGGAATGCTCTATTAATGACCAAGAAAAGTTGAGTGATGTGTGGGCTGAAAACACTGCAAACACTGTCCAAAAATAGCTCCACTGCAACCTGCAAGTTATCCTATTTATTTCTTATCCAGTCATTTCCATTTTCTTCTCATATTGATGTCACATATTGTATTGTTTTTAGCACTAATATCTGGGTGCTGCAGGTTCAAAGTGAGATGTTTCACTTGGTTCTTATTCAATGTATGAAATCGTATCCAAAGCTGTGAATTGGCAACTGAAGCTGGATCCACAATTTATTTTTAAATATAATGAGCTTCATGAGCGAATGTGAAGATGTCCAAACGCGTATGGTCTTGACTGCAATTATTGTTTAGCTGTGACTTTTATTGTATTTTGCCAGAACATCTTCTGAGGATCAAACATCCGGATCAAACAGTTTTCTCCTGATAGTTTGTCAAACAAAGACAATTATTGGATATTGTGTTTGGCTCTCTATGATATAATGCCCCAGCAAACACCCGTGGCTCCAGTCTTTATCTGGTGGAAGGAAAAAGATGTTGGTAATTAATTATCCCTGAGCCTCTGACAAACACTTGTACTGTATGAAAGAGTGCAGATGGAAGACGTTGTAAGAGAGATAATCACTGCTCATAGTCATGGCACTAATTAATAACTTTAAATGATTTATTTACTAATGCACAAACCATTTAGATATTTGGTTAAACTACTGGCATCAAATCAAGCTCTGTTCTGATACAGAAGGTCCTGCTGGTGATGACTCACATAAAGACAGTATGTCCGCTTTTAGAGCTTATGACCTGCAGAAAGCTCACTTTGATCTCTGCTGGAATCTGGCTGAGGTAGAAATCACATCATGAAAGGATGTTCCCATTAATCAAGCACAGATTAGCATCGGCAGCATTGCGCAGAGCATACTGTGTGAGTGCGACCTTCGCAGCAGATGTTGAGGTTTCCAAAAAAGATCCCCACTGCTGGTGACCGATGTTCACGGCAGCCCGGGGTTTGTTTGCTCATTGTCACTGTGTCATTGATGCTGAAGCATCCACTTCAGAAGGTTCTGCTACCAGAGCGGTATCATTGCCAGCAACCAGCGTGTTGCATTTGACTTTGATCTGAGATAAAGCAGGACTCCAAAGTCCAATTTATTCCTTTTTAAAAAAAATATATCCATTTAATGTGAACCCTGGAGACAGAAGCACATCCACAACACACTCCACTGTACTCCACAGGTACTACTATCTTCTACAATAATAGCTGAGGAAGAAAAGATTCCCTCTTTTAGGGCTCAGATGCCTGTATTTATTTATTTTATTTTTTTGAAAATGTTTCTTTCCACTGTTTCCAAATAGAAATTGTACAATATTTCCACATGTTTTGATGAACTGAGAGGCTCGTCTTACAAATATATAAGACATGGGGAATCTCGTTTGTGATGAGACCGTCGTACTGCAGAAGTCAAAGGGGACATCGTGCTGAGCAGGCTATAGGTGCGGATATCCATTTCTCTGCTTTTCCAGAAGTCTAGAAGTTATGAGATACATCACATGCCAAATCTTATCAACATGAATGAAAGGGAGTAACGAGTGGCAGTGTCGCTGGGTAGAAAGGTTTGATTGCCTGGGATTACAAGGAGGGCCTGAACCTTTCTCTGCTCTGAGGTTGACAAAATGAAACTAACCTTACACACTTTAAGGAAAGTCATAATCTGTCTGTCTGTTTTGTTTTGAAGGCTCCCACCTTTGAAAGCTCTCTGCCAATATCTCTCTTCACTATTAACAGATCACAGACTGTGGAAAGGGTCCGCAGAGTTTTTATAGAGATATACTGAGGGGGCTTAGATCTGTTAATTGCTTCATTAACATTGTCAACTATGGTGGTCCTGTGTCCCACTGACTTTATCAAGATTGAACAAGTAATTGCAGGTCTCCATTTGCACCATTTTTTTTTTTTTTTTGCTTTGTCTCTCCTTTCTCATAATCATTGATGAACCCAGCATTAGTTTGTCCACTGTCCTTCTCAATGTTTTAACACATACTTTGCTTTCAAAAAGACACCAACGATGGTCACATGCTGCATTGCGATATAACCAGATGCAAAACTGAAGTGCCTCAAAAAGAAAAGAAAAACCACCTCAGCTCTTTTCCAGTGTTGGAGCACAAGAACAGGATCCAAACGCACTCCCAGGCATCGGAGGCTTAAAATTCATATTCATGCCTTGTATCAATTTGCAAATGCCAGTCGGTTTAAGATGTCGTGTGACCTTTTAGGAATGTATCTCATTTCCAGTCTTCATACCTTTGGCTGGAAATCTGTTTTTATTATATTCTCTGTAAACTGACAGAAGATACTGTAGTTTGCTGTGATTGATTTTCCTACATGAATAGGGCAACCATCAAGTAAAAATCTCTTTTTAAACAAACTTGTACTGTATTGTACTAAATTAATGTCTCTTTTATTCTCTATCTATTTAAAAATTTTGTTTGATTTACACCTTAATTACTTTTTAAAATATGGCTAATTAATAATTAGCTCATATCAATAATTCCTTCTCGCCAGAGAGCAAACATTTAGTTAAATGACACATAAACCAATAATCCATCTGATACCCGATTGATGAGTCCTGACCATTTGGTCTGTATCTCTCTGTATCTGTGTTTATATCTTTGGAGGAACAATATTTGATCTTTCGTACCAACCAGAAAATCTGCATATTTCGCATGTGAAAGTTTAGCTTTCAGCTTGTGTGTGCGTGCATGTGTGTGTGTTTTATATAATTCAGATGGTATAATAAAGCTCAGCGAGGAAGGGTGTTAAAATTGAGAGAGTACACTGTGGGAGGCAGAGAGGCTTACGTCAACTAAACCAACCAGAGCAGCGCTGTAGTAGTTTCTCCACACCATTCCTTATTCTGTCAAGACAATCCGCTGTACCCACACTCACACACCACCCACAGCACTGCAGGCCAAGAGAAGTGATTTTAATTGATTGTCCTGAAAATTCTGACATTTTCGCTCTCCAAGACCTTTATTCTGTGGATAAATCTTCAGCTGCTAATTCACTTCACAGACACGGTTGTGTTGCTCCGTCGCTGTTAAATCAGATATTGAGCATTCACTGAGTGTCACAACGCCACCTTTTTTTTTCCGTCAGCAAATAATCCATCCATCCATCCATCTTCTACACCCACTTTATTTAAAATAAGATTGCAAGGAGTTGGAGCCTATCCTATATGACACTGAACGAATGACAGGATGAACTGCCAGGCCATCACTGCGCTAATGCAGTAAGCAGAAAAGCAGGCCATCACCCCTACACATATTCAAAGCTACATATAATTTAGACTCAACAAGTCACCAGAGTACCCAGCAAAACTGCATAAATGACAAGGAAGAATATGCACATTTCACTCAGAAAGGCTTTGCCACACATAGATTACTAATGTGAGACAACCATCCTCGTAACTATACCACTGTATACAAACAATAAAAAAGAACAAGCAAACAATAACATTGGTTACATTTTAATGGGAGCAGTTTAGATTTTCAGATTGCATTTTTTTTTTTTTAATGCTTACTCTCGGCACATTCTTCAGTTTTTCCAGTTTAGTTTCAATGTATTATGGTCTATATTCCTGCTGAGTCCTACTGACTTTCTACTTCTGATGCAAGCGACTGAAAAAACGGTGCCAGCATCAACACACTGAATCATTAATGGCTGTGTACCATAATGTATGTATGTTCCTGGTGGAAAAGTAACAGCCTTGAGGAGAATAATTACCCTTATCGCACATCTGCTCAAAAAGAAATCCAGATATGCTGCCAATGTGGCATTACATATATTTCCCATATATTTTGAGGTTCTAGGAAAAACACAGTTGAATGTAAAGCAGCTCTGATGGAACTGCTGCGCATATCTTGTGAAGTGCAACACCCGCTGTCCTCATTTTCAGCCAAAGATGCTTTATGTTAAGGTGAGTTTCTTCATAAAGTGAAATACGAGACACCGGAGGCTGTGCATGACCTCCAGGACTTTTGATGCCGTCATTGAGAAAATATATATTCAATAAAGAATATTGTCGATGATGCATCTAATACACCTCCTTTGCTTTTTTCTTCTTTTTTTTTAAGTGAGTCACCGAATTGTTTTCAATGCCATAGTTTCTGTTTGTGGATCAACCCTAAATCAACCCCCCGTCTTTTAGTCAGTGCCATTGTCTGTAAACTGTACAACAAAGCTGATCTCACTACTGTCCTGTAGACGTCCCCCTCCCAAGCTACAGTCAATGAGAAAGTTCTACCCTACTCACCTTCCACCTGGTCTTCTGTACACATGATCCTTTTCATAATTTCATGCTGCTGTCTTTTAGCCATTGAGAGTACCAACATTTAGTGTTACTGATTTGGATTACATTAGGAAAGTCTCTTCAAAAGAATATTCACATAAATATGCCTATAACCACTCTTCATGACATCAAAAAACTTTGAGATGTCTTAAAACACCATTATGTATCAATAAATGTGATCAATAATTAAATTTTCAGAACCTGTACTTTGTTGAATCCATGCTTTTCCTCTCTTTCTTCACAAGTACTTCTACTCAAATAAAGAAATAAAAGAAAACCTTTTGGCACATGTTCCATTCATACTGGGTTAATTGACAACACTGGACTGTGCAGAAGAACTTCTCTGATCTTCTGTGTCGACTCTGTCCACTTTGCCTTTCACCAGCGCCAGCTGTCATCGGCTTCAGCACCCTCAACTTGGATAAAGCGTTTTTGGATAAAGTGTTCTACATTTTTCTGTGTCAAAAGTTCCTGTCGTTTTATTAGCACGAAACAATCTGGTGACTCCACAACTGAGAATCGATGGTGTGAACTGTTAGATTAATATCATTTCAAAAGGCAGGTGTGCTCATATCATATTAGTTATAATCTTGACAGTGACATGTAGCATAAGTCACAATGTTATCAGTATCACGGCATGATGGCTGTCGTGACAGATTTGTCACGCAGCAGGAAACTGTTGGTTCTTCAGGCTATGTCATTGCTCCACACTTATCGTGGCTGACAAGTCTAACCAGAGCTTCGGCTCCGTTCTCTGGAGTGTGTGTCTTGAATAACGCCCGCAGATACAGGCAGGCGGAACATAGATGTTTTTCTGTGTGAAAAGCTTCCGGTGACCAAAAGTGACTTTATCACCTCGTGGAAACACCAGGCACCTGTCAGATATATCCATATAGTGACCACGAGGGAATTAATCATTCTCCCCAAGACTCTCATCTCTGTAGGACACAAGCACAGACACATACTTCATTGACCATCTATTTCTCTGGTTAACAAAGAAAGAGCAGAACTCACACATGTTAAAAACCTACAGCATTCATTTTACCTGGACCGGCAGGTTTGTGCTCTGAATTAAGCCTGTCATTACAGTAAAAAGAGAAAGAAGTAAAAAAAAATTGGAATTGATCGTTTTTGTTCACTTCATTTAGTGTTAACATAAAATAAAGACAAGGGAAGTTTATATAACACCAGTCAGACACAAGGCCGTTTATATATTCAATATTCCACACAGTCAGTCTGCTTGAGCTCATATGGTGACGTAACACAGATAATGAAGAGATAAGTAAATATCAATTTGATAGAGAAAAGGGAAATTGCAGGGAGGAAGAAAAAAAAACCTGTCTACCAAATGTCTTTTTCTTTCATGTAGAATCAGCCATGTGTGGAGATTCCCTTAGCTGATTTAAAGTTGTCCATTTCTGAGGCCAACTCTCACTTTCCTTGTAAGGATTTAAGAAGCAACTTCATAAAGTGTTTTGATTTTTCAGTTCTTTGTTGATTCTGTCTAAGTATACTATTTCTATCCTTTGACTGACCATTGCAACCCATGACAGGCTTTTTGAAACTGTATATAGGGCCGTGCACTTCCTCCATCACTCAGCCAACCAACATAATGCAAACCTTGTTTGCTTGAAAAGAAAAGAAACTTCAAATTTTGCACAAATAAAAATAATTACTAAAACCACAACCATGAAACCCCTTGATCTCTGTTTGGACCCTTGATGAAATAAGTGATAAAATTAAATTGCATATCAGAATCATCTTCGGTTCTACAAAGGTCCCTAAAGCTGGAAACATTTCAACAACTTTCTTTTGAAACATTACACAAACAGAAATGATGCACCAAATTTACAGAATTCTCAATTACTCTTCAGACATCATCTGGGGATTTAAAAAAAAAAAAATCAGACTATTAAATTATGTTTCATTTTTTTTAATGGTTGGTGGTATTTGATCAAAATCGACATCTATCAAGTTAATTTGGAGTACAAATGATTCAAGACATGATAGACAATTTAAAGAAAACAACTTTATTGAGAATATTGAGGAAAAAAAGATATTGCAGTGATAAAATTACCAAATTTGGTTGTTATCACTATTATCTTTGTCTAAATTGAATTTGTGAAACTTCTGATGTTCCGTTAGAAAAACAAAAACGCCTCGTGGGCCAGGAATCAGTAGAAATGTTTATTTTTTTATAGTGATATTTTACTTTCAAGGACTGTTAATCCTATTTCATATTAGCAGAAAAAGGTAAATTTTACTATGGTTGTACTATTAGAAATACACACTTAAACAAACCTATCCCTCCATAACCGCTTTAGTTGCAGACCATCGACTGAAGAGCAATGGGCTGAATGAAGAAGCCATTTTTAGACCCCTCATCCTTTAGTCTCCATAACAACTAAAGAGCACCCAGGACTGACTAATGGTCTGAAGAAAGATCAAGAGATGAGGGAAGTGGGGGGTGAAATGACAGAAGTGTCAGGAGGTAACGACTGGAATATAAGGAGGGAAGAACTAAACAAACACAGAGAAAAGTGCAGACTATTGAGGAGCTGAAAGCCGAAGGGGCAACAGTTAGAGGTGTGAAACTCATGAGGATATTTCTATTCCTGTAATTGCGTGGATGATGGGGAGCTATTTTAGTCTTTCTCTCATTCCTCCTCACCCCCACTCCATTCTCTCTTTTCCCTTCTCATAATTAAATCAGATGACGTCTGTTAACACTACAGGACTAATTCCCACTTCTCTGTCACAGAAATGTAATTGGGTCTTGCTTTGTGATAATGAAGTATGTGATCGCCACAGAGCGAATTGCCACATGAAAAGGATCTTGAACTTCCTCATAAATCATGCATTATGATCATGTGACGTAATTTACACGTCAATAACCATTTTTATTGTGACTTTATGTGTATAGTCGCTTGTCATAAACATAAATGACACTTTCTTGGTTTCAATGCAACATTTAGCACTCAGTTTGAGTCGCGTATAACCTGAAGTTTTACAGCTTTGTGAAATTGGATATTGTGAATGTCAATCTTCAAAGTCTTAACAGTCGACTCTCTCCTTGGTGAAAGAATTTCTTCAACATCCTTTTTCTTATGTCGTTCTTTTGTTTTACTTTGCTTCTCAGCTGTGTCTGTCTCTCACTGTGCAGGGGAATAACAGTGTTTTCAGGTCAGTGTAAAATGGGGACATCGGACAACGAATGAGCAGTGAAGTATAATTGGGAAGGGTCTTGAAAAACAGGTATAGAAGAATGGACATGGGAGGAGAGAAGTATCAAAATGAAGAGCATGATATGAGGATAAAGAGGAAAATGGGGGCAGGGGGGCAGATTAATGAGGAGCGGGGGGGAGGGAGGGGGGATCACCAGACGCTGTTTTCCTTTCTCATCATTCTGAGGGCCACAGAGAGCGAGGAGAGCGTAAGAAACAAAACAAGACAGAGTGATAATGACACTTTTAAAAGAAGCAGATCAAAATCAAGGCTTGATGCATGTTTGTGTTCATGCCAAGGTTTGTCCATGAGCTTTGAGTCGCCCCGACTTAAGGTCGTCCTGCCTTTCCCTGATGGAGCTGCTATTATTTCTAAATAGCAGTTGTCACAGCCGTCCTCCCACGTTTAAGGGTTCAGCCAAAATTCCCAGAAACATCCTTGTGTTTTCTCAGTCTTCTTGGCCTTTTGAAGAATCTCACATTGTCACATTTGATATCGAAGCACTGCAGCCATCTACAGACACGCCAAGTCTTGACGTGCGTGTGTGCGCGTGTTATTTTTGCACGTTTTTTAACCACGAAAAATCCCTCTCGTGTAAATTGGCGAGGCTGTGTTGATCCCATTCTCTCTCGCTGTCCTCTGTTTGTGTGGGCTAACATATGCATATGTGTTCTCTTCAGGATTCTGGCTGCTGCAGGGGCGCATATGAATATCTCAGTGGACCTGAGGACTCTGAGGGCGGTGCGAGTTCTCCGACCGCTCAAACTGGTCTCAGGCATTCCCAGTGAGTGTCGCATATAGCTTTCAAAATCGTGGTTTCATTTTAATTTGTTGCTTTGTACACACAGAATACATTTGGCAAATAATGCAAACTGAATTATGGAACATTCCTCTTGCGTTTCATTGTTTAGGCTTAAATGATTTTGACTTTAGTTAAGCCATAATTTCAAAAAATATTGATACAGACAAAACTAAATGCAATGTTTTAGAGAATCTTTCACTCAAAATTTACAACAACAAAAAATAATAACCAGACGAAGCATTAAAACACCAGTTGAAAACCAGTCATGGAACTGGGAATGATATACCTGGCTTTTTTTTTTTTGTACATTAACTGTGCTGGACACTGTGTTTTACCTTTGCAGGTCTGCAGATAGTTCTGAAGTCTATAATGAAGGCCATGGTTCCTCTGCTGCAGATTGGCTTGCTGCTGTTTTTTGCAATCCTCATGTTTGCCATCATCGGTCTGGAGTTCTACAGTGGAAAACTGCACCGCACCTGCACGCCACAGCCAGGAATACTGGGTACAGACTCATTCATGCTTCATCAGTATATCACACAGGATGATGTTTATTTAAAGTGAGTAATTGAAAACATAGCGTGAGTAATGTGTTTGCAACTCAGCTGCACATACACGTTTTCACACCATATTCAGACATTGATTCCATGAAAGCAGTTTGTGGACACACAGATACAAGATGCAATTTTAAAACAGTTTTTGACAGTAAAATTCCTAACCAGTAAAACAAAACATCAGGCCTGAGCTCATCTTACATCTGAGTTGTATTACGTATGTGTTTGTGTGGTGCATGTACAAACATAACAAAGGATGGCAACTATGAAGAATCTGAAATCTAAAACATGTTTTGAATTATTTCACACTTTTTTGTTCACTACATAATTCCATATGTGTTATTTATCATTTTAATGCCTTCAGTGGGAATTTGCAATCTAAATAGTCAAGAAAATAAATTAAAAAAAACTGTAAAGAAAAACCTAATAAAAACATTGTGAAAAAAAAAAAAAAAAAAACTGTAAATGGCATAGCTTGGATGTATGTACATAATGCTGCAATGTGCGTGCAGCGTGTGCGTCTGTCGCTGTGTGTTGTACATGTTTGCGCAGCCCTTTATGTAGCAGCCCCATTGTCATTATCGGAAAGTACATTCACACATGCATGCACACATGACATGCCAGTCTACACCTGGAGACATCAAACCATACCGGCAATGCTGTTCTGTGTAATTAAAACCAACAATGTAGGTCACTACAGGGGCTCATTTGACATTCATAGCTGTCATTAACCTCCAAGCAGCTCCCCTCACTCTTGAGCTGAACCGCCCGTTTGATAACAGCAACAGAATGAGGTGAGGATGTTCTGTTACTTAGTGGTCACAAGCTGCTCTGATGCTGTGGATGAGCTCACTGCGTGGACTGAATCAAGCCAGATTCCGTTGAATAGAACAGATGCTTGTCTTTTGTCAGCTTTGTCAACTTGAGCTTTATGCATTTAAACTCTATGGTTTTGCTCCTTGTCATCCAGAAAACGAGACGGTGGACTCATCTGAGTTTGAGTTCCCATGCGGTGTACGTCAGTGTCCCACCAAATACACATGCATTGATACCTGGATCGGTCCGAATGATGGCATCACCCAGTTTGACAACATCCTGTTTGCTGTTCTCACCGTCTTCCAGTGCATCACCATGGAGGGATGGACCACTGTACTCTACAATGTAGGACGGCACACATGGGCCACACTCACATGTCGCACTCACTCAATGTTCGTTTCCAGATTGCTTCAAATTATTGAGGCTTTACATTGTTTGTTACAATTTAGACTCCATTAACCCAAAGCAGCTTTGGTTGCAGCACATTAGTGGTTGCTGAGTGGATGATTGCAACTCTTGCATCCACATTTCTCTCTTCGACAGCCCCGCCTGTGGAAGGAGGACATGGGGAGACATGAAAATGTGATTGTTGTGCCCAAATTTAGAGTGCTGCATTTGTCTTGTTTCATTCTTAGTATACAATGTCATAAAAGAAATAGCTCTTTCTTGATTTGTATAGAATTATTAACCCATCAACAACTGCAATGCATGAGCAATGTGTTTTAAATGTTATCCCCTTGTAAGTGTATTATTAAGGTAAATGCAAAAATATGGAAGGCAACGGCAAAATTATATTCGGGTGAGTTATTGTTTTGATAATGCTACCAGTAAATAACAAGTGTTTGTGGATCCAGCTTCACGTTACTTATAGTTTGTGTCCATCATGTTATCATAAGAAGACTGAATTAGTTCAACATTAATGAGACACTTCTCCAATTAACAGCAGGGTCAGTAAATATGAACAGGCTTTTTTTGTCACTGCAGACAATGGTTTCAAATAAGGCTTGTGCTAGAGCTAACAGTTCATCTTCAAGTGACTTGTGCACAAGTTGTGAGGAACAATCCATTGAGATTGATTCCTATTCATTATTTTTATTATTTTATTTCATTTCATTTATATACAGTAGTACCATATCACCAAACACTGTCATCTCAAGACCCTTTTGCAGAGGAAAAACCCAACAATGAATTCCACTTCAGCTAATAATACATCACTTCCGATGTTGTAGTAAAGTAATGCTAATTTTAATATTGCCTCCAGAATTATTTTTAGTTTTTCTGGTGAAGATGTCTGAGTTGACTTCTAAAAGCCTGAAAACACCTCAGTTCAGCTCCAGTCAAGAGCTCATATTCTAGACAGCTCAAAACTGTGTATCATGATGTGCCTCACAGAAAAGTGTGATGAAACAATTTGCATAAAATAGATAATCGTTTTCTGCTGTCGAGTAACTGACAAGGATGAGATACTGCACTGCATTTAATGAATGTCTGTGGCAGCGTGAAAGGAGGATCTATATAGGCACACATTATGCAGACGGGAGAGCATGCAGTCGTACTGTTCTTTAATTGCGTTTGACATTTTCTCAAGATCAACTTTTTTTTTCTTTTTACTGTGACTTTCTTCACATAACAATTTTGTAACAAAAATGCTTTCTTTGAGTTGTATTTGTGTGCTGATTTGCAGCTAACAAAGATTTTAATTTTTAATGAGTATAAAAAAATTAGATATGTAAATATTGGAAAATAATAGCCTGTTGTGTTTATTTCCAATTCTTTTCTTTCTTTCTTTTTAATCTTATAATAATCCCACAAGCATTGATATAAACTGAGATCCATGAAGGCAAATGATTTGTCAAGTGATTGTATTATTATATCTAAAGTGATGCTGAATGGGGCTCACTGATGAGGAAGGTCAAGTAAAAGACACGGTGATAATGTTATTACTGTGCAACATAAATAAGATATTCTGACTATCTACACAGAATTGCAAATATTGAATTGTCCCGAGTCATCTTCAAGGAATACAGCGTGTTTAAAACCACGCAAAGATGCAAATACAGACAAGCAGTGGAATCCAAACCACCTCTCACCTGAATAAACCAATGTGCTATAACACAAGAGAGCAAATACAACAATATCTAAACTACTGGTAATACTGATAGAGCCATGAAGTAAAGCACAATAGGACATCCCATCCGACATCCAGGTTTGTTCTCTCCTCCACACGCTTTGTGTGAGAGGAGATCAGTACACATGACGTGTTCGGCTCCCTGCCTGCACTCAGACTTTCACCTACTGTAGCCACCCAAACGCCTACACCTTTGTCTTTTCGTCTTTTATCCCTGTCGTAGAGTGACTGAAGTTTACTCCAGCTCGTCTTGACTTTGCTAAGTTTAAAACTTTTGTTGGGTTTGTCAGACCGATGATGCCTTGGGCCCCTGCTGGAACTGGCTCTACTTCATCCCTCTAATCATCATCGGCTCCTTCTTCGTTCTCAACCTGGTTCTGGGAGTCCTTTCTGGGTATGTTCAAGAAAACACTGAAAAAAATGTCCAGGTTTTATAAAAGTTGTATTGATTTATAAGGATCATTTTGTTGGAGGATATTTTCATTGATTTTTCGCCAGAATGTTGTGCCCAATATGAAATACATGTAATCCATCAACATCACAAATCATAGTAGTGCCTGTAAGGGTTCCAAAATGTCTAACTTCAATTTTAAGGGAAATCTTGTCAACAATATTATTATAGTATATAGTATCTAATGGTCCTTTCATGCCGTCATAGCCAACTTAAAGTTGGGCAGATGAGACGATCATCACTGAAAATATCATTGAAGCGTTCTTAACTTTGCATGGATTTCGTAGAATAGAAATGAAATATATATCCATATAAATGATTCATTCTCTTTACTGTCTGTTAAGTTCATCATTACACCATGCAAGAACCACACGTGTTTACCCTAAAATAATTTTTTGCTCCGGACTGAGAAATATCAATTTGAGATATATTTTATTTATTGCCCATGCACCCCTATAAAGTATACACCACGAACGTTAAAGTGCCAGTTCTGTTGATTGGAATACAGAAAAACTCAGCAATTTGAGTCTCTCAACACATGTAGAATTGGATATCCAGCTGCTCTGTGCTTTTTTGGTGTGATTAGATTACACATTACAAGAAGAGCACACTCAATAATTCCTTGTATATTCCACTGGCTGTACTGAGTTTTTGTGACGTAAAGAAAATTATACTTACCTTTTTAAAATTGGTGTATATATGACTTTCTAACATATACTGATTTAGGCCTTGAGCCTGCATCTCTTCCAGAGTCTACTGCCTCACCTCAGATGGGCTACAACTTTACGATCTGTTTCTTTTATCCTCGAAAATATTGAAGCTAAGATATTGAAGTGCTTTTTCTGATTGGTAAGATGATGTAGCTTCTTTTAAGTCAAACTACACAGTTTCACGACATGGCGTCTGGGAAAGTAAATAGTTTATTTTTCACAGAAACGTCACTGGTGGATCCATTGTTTCTATTACAGTAAAATAAAATATCATTTGACTTCCACTGTCATCTGCCCAGCAGGTTGGATGGATAAAGAGAAGAGCTTAGATCAAGACAACAATAACTTTCTCTCTTATGATCATCTCCCAGAAGAATCATTTACTTCAATAACAGTAACATCTTTGCTCTCTCTCATGGAGTGCATGCATCCTGTGAATTGGTCTGTTCTTACAGGGAATTTGCCAAGGAGAGAGAGAGGGTGGAAAACCGCAGGGCCTTCATGAAGCTGAGGCGCCAGCAGCAGATTGAGAGGGAGCTCAACGGCTACCGGGCCTGGATCGACAGAGCAGGTGGTTTTAGTCTCAGACACAGAATAGCCTTTTGCCTCAAATCGAGAAAACAAGTTGATATTCCTTTGGACCACTAATACCTTCAGTTGTGGAGTGCAGTGGTATCTGATGCAGCCTGTCAACTGTTTTCTTTGCAACAACTAAAATATGAATGTAGTTACAAACGACACCAAATGTCTTGGTTCATCACGGCCATCATCTACTGCTCCTGTCTGCTCTTGTTTCCAGAGGAAGTCATGCTGGCCGAGGAGAATAAGAATTCAGGACCTTCTGCTCTTGATGGTAAGTCCACAAAAAATCTCTTATTTCACTTGGTTCCATTGTACATGTACACTCTTTGCTTACCAAACATCACAATACATGCTTCTTTTTTTTCATTTTTATGCTGGCAGAAATAATTTTAAGGGCTGAATAGGCATATATTATAATATATCTGTAATGTAAATATTTCAGATTTTGAGTTTCATGCAGGAATCGATACTCCTTGAGCAATCTCACTGATTATTTTTGGTTGTAAGTGGCATAACTCATATAATGGTCAGTGAGCCCGTTTATTACTGCAGCCGACTATAAAACAACTTTCAAACAGGTCACTGTTAAATCTTCAAATTAATTTAATGACTCCAGCCATCTTATTTTCTTAATAGGCTCCCCTAAAATGTTGCCAAACTATAATTTGAAAATATTATAAACATTTTACAGGCATTTGTGTACAAAGGTTAAATTCTAATAAATTGCTCTGACTTTCTATCAAACAATAATATTAGGTCCAAGAATATAAATTAACATAATGAGTACAACACAAGTGATAAATATAGAAAAATATACAATATTACAACAAAATCTTTATTCTTCATGAATTTATGTTATTATCTTTTTGGAACTAAATGTATTTTTCTGCATTTACTGTAGCTACAGTGATATACACACTTTTTACATCACCTTTAAATAGTGTGTTGTGACAAGGTGCATTTTTTAATTAAGAATTAATTAATTGGCAGGAAAAAAGTTTGCTTTGAATATTATTATTATTAACAGCAGTGAACATTTTGACTTGCAGTATATACGTAATATAGCAATCATCAAAGGTGACACTTTAGCAAAGCTTTTCTTTAAATGTTCAGTATCAAAGGATGTAATTCCTGGGCCTTGCATTGTGAGCCAGACTGCATGTTAAGAAATCCCAATATCACATTATTAAGGTAACCATGTTCGCTTTGAAATAATGCAAGAATTTCTTAATATCCTTTTTCTCAATATTGTAATCTCGCATCACTTTTGGTTTTGAGCTGTCCACATTGTGTTGCTGCTGTGCTACACTTGCAAAGCTCACTCACAGGATAACATCGCACCACTCAGAGTTCATCAGCTCACGTTGAGCTCGGCCTGTCCTCAGACACAGTGCCCAACAAAGAGCAAAGTGCCGCATTGATCCTCTCACGCCTACTGTGACATTTCCTCTTCACTAAACCAGCAGGGGTTTTACTAAATGTTGATTGATTGGCAGCTCTCAGGAAGCTCCCAGAGTGGAGTACAGGTGGTGTCTATGGTGAGAACCGTTCTCTCTTCCGCACTTTACCTCACAAGCATCACAATGCATTTTTTTTTTGGTCACTCTCACATTGCCGTGACACACACATTTTGACAAATAGATCTGAAACATACTCCTGTTCAAGTATGCTAGTCATACAAGGACATTCTGCCATTAAAATAAATTGTCATGTGCAAATCTGTTGACAAAACAAACAGTGGCTCCAGCTGTTGCAACGGAAATATATGCAGAACCCGTGATAGCTTTGATTAAAAATAAATAAATAAATAAAAAGGTGGTGCACTGCTGTTGCCTTAGTAACCAGTGGGCCGGAGAGGTGGCAGCCAGTGTGTGTGTGTGCGTGTGCGTGTGCGTGTGCGTGTGCGTGTGCGTGTGCGTGTGCGTGTGCGTGTGCGTGTGCGTGCAGGTGTTTGATCAGTGGCTTATTAAAAAGTCCCCAAGCAAATATTGACCACAAGTAGAATCTCAAGGTAGTGGAAATGTGTCAGTGGTGGAAGGATAAGATGAAAAAGAGTCATAAACGCATCAGTCACTGAAAAGTTAGACACACACACACACACACACACACACACACACACACACACACACACACACACACACACACACACACACACACACACACACACACACACACACACACACACACACACACACACACACACACGTCACGCTCACTTCGGCATGTGTGCACTGCACGATTTGTCTCAATACGGTCTGGCAGTACTTGAACACAACTCTAATAAGTGAAATGCATGGAATGCAAAGTCGCCTTGGAGCATGGTCTACCATGGATCATAAAGTAGCTTCTGAAGGTTTGCATTTGGTTTTTTGGATCATTACACAAACATTGTCATATGTACATAATGCTGCAATGTCATAATCATTTTTTTTTTTCTCATCTCATTTAGTTGCAGCTCCATTGAACTTTGTCTTCCCTTTCCGCTCAAACTTCCTAAACATAAGTTGACTATGCAGATGACGTTTGCTTTGATTTCTTCTTCTCATTCGCTGCATAATTTCTTTTCAGTGCTTTATCAGATGCCACACTTGCACATGGCCTCGGTCCAACTTTGGATGTCTTTGAAAAGTGTTTGAAATGTGAGGTTGGTTATGCACAAAGCAGTTTGGGGCTGTTTTGCCATGCCATCAACGACGATTTGGAATATTTAAAATGAATAAATAAATCCATAAATAAAATAATTTTGCAAAATTGTATTTTTTTTTTTGGTCACAGCCCGAAACTTGGCCTTGTCTGACTACCCTCAGTGTGTTTTCTCTCATCTAATCACACAATGTGTTTTAAGCAGCTTTTGCAGCTTGCCCTGCTATGTTTTTTGTTTAATTTGCTCTGTCTGCAGTGCTGAAGCGAGCGACCACCATCAAGAGGAGAGGCATGGAGGTGGTGGGTCAAGGGCAGTCAGGGGAGGAGCAATATGGCGACATCCCCTCTGTGGGTGAGTAGACATGTGGAGAGGTTCATAAATATGGTCACATATATTGCCAGAAAGGTACACTATACTGTTGAAAATATCACACTGGCTTCAATTCAAGACTCAGAGAAGAAATATAGCAGTGGTGCTAATCTACAGTTTTTCTCCAACTCCTCTTACCACTGATAGGTATCCCCATGGCAACAGCGAGTATCAGGAGTGCGAAGCGAGGTCCGACAGCATATTTTCGCCGTAAGGAGCGTCTCCTGCGAATCTCCATCCGGCGGGTGGTGAAGACGCACACTTTTTACTGGACAGTTCTTGGCCTTGTTGCTCTCAACACGCTGTGTGTCGCCATCGTTCACCACAATCAGCCCCTCTGGCTGTCCAACTTCCTCTGTGAGTCACCGCACGCCATTAGCAGCTTGAAATCATTAATGTGCCAGTGAGCTGGTTGCTGTTGTTATTGCTCATTAAGCTTTCCTTTCAGCAATGTTTGCTCATTCCAATTCCAGGGTGTAGGTTTTAACGTTGAGTTATGGGAATTTATTTGGTTTTAGACTACGCAGAGTTTCTGTTTCTTGCTCTCTTCCTGACCGAGATGTTCCTGAAGATGTACAGCTTGGGGCCGCGCCTCTACTTCCACTCTTCCTTTAACTGCTTCGACTGCAGTGTAAGTACAACGTGCAAGAGTCAGGTGTTTGAGTAATTCAATGATGTTGCATCCATCTTCTCTCCGTCTGTACTTCACTTTTGCCTTCTTTTACCACATTACTTTTCAAATGTGCTTTGTTTAATAGAGGATTGTATTGTTTGTGTGGATGTCTCTTTAGGTAATTGTTGGCAGCATCTTTGAAGTGCTGTGGGGTTTCTTCAGGCCTGGCACCTCCTTTGGCATCAGTGTCCTGCGTGCACTCCGTCTGCTGAGGATCTTTAAGATCACCAAGTTAGTACTGAAGCGTTCCTCACTTTTTGCCATCTGTTAAGATGTCACTTTATTTGCAAGGAGCATTTTACTCATTCACGCTCGCAGTTACATCATTGACATATTGGTACAATTTGTAATTTTGCATGCATAACAGTCATATCTGAGTAATTTGTTTCAGGCTCACAAAATATGGTCAAATATTTTAAAGTACATTACTAGGAGAACCAATTATGCATGCAAGGGGTTAATGAAATGCAGGTGGACAGTTAAAATTGAAGAACACTTGGAATGAGAGAAGAAGTAGTAAATGTTAAGGATAAAAAAAAAATCATGGCATCCTCCTGATATCCCTGACATATACGGCATATACAGATAAAGAGTAAAATCTAAAACACTCGAATATTTCGCATATCACATGAAGATTAACGGAATGGGCAAGGAGGAACAGCTAACAAACAGCGAACTGACAACTGATAGGACTAAAGACTTCACATGTGTATACACAGAGAGTGACGGGGACAATAGGGAACGGCTCACAACAGTCAAGTTTATCAGGGGAGATCAAGGAAAAAACTTACAATGTAAACAGGGTTCAAAGCAAGCTGGGTGGGAGGAGGAGGATCCAGAGGAGGGCTCATCATCCATGCTGACAAATGGAGAAATGTCCCGTATAAACAATATTCAAAGAGTCTCAACAGGCACTGAGACTGGACTTCTCGGGAGGGCCACCTGGAACATTGCAAACAATCTGCCCATTCTGAAGGGAGTCCCGAGAATGGAGCAAGTGGTGAACAAAAGCCACTCAGAGAAAAAGCCTCTTCTGGGACTGAACAAGAGGCCTCTAAAATCACTTGTTAATTGCAAGTTCCTCAAATTGCACGTTACATCTTTTGGTAAGAAATGCCGGGATAACAGATAAGAACATTTACATGGATCAACAGTAGGTAAGGAGAAGAATCTAAAAATGCAGGGAAGATCACAGACAAATAGACAACTGACAGAATTTAGTAAAGCACATACACACTTGTTTTATTAGAAACAAGAGAGAACGGCTGACAACAATCAGGGAAGGTCAAAGAATCTGAAGGAAGACAAGAACAATGAGCACACCGAACAGAAAAAAAACAACAGGGACCATGATACCTGACATGGACTATAACTAAATTCAAACAGAAGCACAACAGCATGAAGCTCAAGGACACAATGATCCATATGGGAACTCAGGGGGAAACTAAGCAAGAGATGGAACAAAAGTCAAGGCCATCACAGCATACTAAGAATTGGTTCATCATTTCTGGAATGCTCATTCACTTGTGATGGACATTGACAACCTTTGCAAAAAAAAAATCTTTTACTTAAAAAAAAAAAAAAAAATGTGTCTTCTACATTATCCACAAAGCTACTCTTAATGCTGAACTGTTCACAGCTTTATAAAAAACACCATCCTCTTTCAGCTGCTTTTCGCTGGTGTGAGAATCAACAGTTATTAGTTTCTGAGGTAACCAAGAAGAATAGTGCTGCTCCTTCAGTCAGCTAACTAACCCTTTTTGTTGTTTTGGTTTTTTTTTATATTCAAAACGTGTGAGCACATGTGGATGATGTCAAAAGTGAATAGATTCTGTACCTATTTGTCGTAAAATTTGAGAGTTTATGATAAAGGAGTGTTTTCTCTTAATTTTACATGTTTCTTCTGTGCCTGCATGTGTTTACCCTGAGTTCAGCTTGTCCTCACAGTTTAAAGTGTTTGTGCTATTAATAACTGTAAAATGGCCGTTATTGTGTGTTCTTGTGTTTCTCTGTCTAATGAGCTGGTGAGCTGTCAAATGTTTTGCCCGCTGTTCTGCCAATCTCAGCTGAGAACCTATGAAACACCATAACTTGGCTAAAGTAATAAGTTCTGAAACAAGATCCCGAAGACTCTCGTTGTTTCCCTTTTTTTATTGTCTTTCTTGCATTGAAATTGCATCTTCTGACTGTCTAGGTATTGGGCGTCTCTGAGGAATCTTGTCGTCTCTCTGATGAACTCCATGAAGTCCATCATCTCCCTGATCTTCCTTCTCTTCTTATTCATTGTCGTCTTTGCACTCCTCGGCATGCAGCTTTTTGGTGGAAGGTAAATAATAATCACATGCCATACGTAAAGTAAAATATTAATGCTCCTAGATTAGTAGCGTGACTCCCAATAGGAGAGTGTGCGAATGTGTTTGGATTCACTCTAATGTTCTCATAAATCTAACATTGCAGGAGGAACCACTGGTTCTTTCAATTATGTGTATTGAATGCATAAGATACAGGAAGCGAGTCAAAACTAACTGGAAAAAAAATATTGTGTTATCGTAGGCTGTTTAATTTATTGCGGCTCACTTTTATTAGCAGAAAGGTAAAATAGCCTTTATGGTTCAGTAGATTTATTTTTATTGGAAAACAGATTTAATGAGAATTAATGTTCCAGCATTCCAGTTATAGTTGCTTTTAAGATTCCATTTTCTACTTTTGTGACACACACACACACACACACACACACACACACACACACACACACACACACACACACACACACACACACACACACACACACACACACACACACACACATAGAAAAATCCGCCAGACAGTCTCGTCCACATGTGTCAAACTCCGGTCCTCGAGAGCTGCAACCCTGCACAATCAGTTATCAGGGAGGCTGATGAAGCTATAAACCACAGCTCGCTCTGCAATCAATGTGTTTCTTATCTTTTTTACAGGTTCATTTTTGAAGACTACACTCCAACAAACTTTGACACCTTTCCTGCCGCTATCATGACCGTCTTTCAGGTCTGAAAATAAACCTGATTTATTGTTCCTCTGCACTCCACAAATACACATTTCACGCATGTTTGCTATATAACACATATATAAGAGATATATATTTCTCAAGGTAGACAATTACAAAATAACAAAGTTATCATGTCATAGCTGAGTTTCTTTTCACTGATGGTCAGGGCAGTTTGTAGAATATTTTCTATCTTTTGGTTTGCCACTGTGTGTGTTTTGACAGATACTGACTGGAGAGGACTGGAACGAAGTGATGTACAATGGCATTCGCTCTCAAGGAGGGGTGAAGTCTGGCATGTGGTCATCGGTCTACTTTATAGTTCTCACTCTTTTTGGAAACTGTATCCTTATTAATCATTTATTCTACAGGAGATATAGAAGATTATATGTGGAAAAATCCTCATTTATATTATATGCAGTATTAGCTTCATTATTTTCACATTGTGGCCTAATTTTGATAAGAGAATATTAGCATGAAAGCGATCTCTCTTTTTTTTTTTTTTTTTTTTTTTTTTTTATCAAAGTGATACTAAATTAGTCTTGGGGTTGTAGTAATTAAACTCTAAAACATTAAAACATGCTTTTTTGAATCAGAGAGATGAATTCCTGAATGAAAATACAGGAAATAATTGACATGATGTGAAGCACGATTATGTTTACAGCATGGTGGGCAGCTGACTCTTATTGCAAGAAACAATTTGTTGTTTCTGCTCGCATCTAGAATAGCCCAATTAAAGTTTGTTCTTTGTTGTTTTTCATTTTTTAACATATAGACTAGCTCACCAGCAGAGGGTTTTTTTTCTCTGAGGAGTCTGTTTTGGTCTTTAACACAACTGCAACCAGACACTCTACTAAATGTTTTCTTGGCCATTGCTGTGGATAACTTGGCCAACGCACAAGAACTTACAAAGGTAATGAAATAGCTCGCTGAAAAAATGAGCTTGGTCTTTTGTGTTACTGAGTTACTTGAATGAAAAACAATTCCTCAACCTTTCTTATCACTTTGATTCTGTGAAATGGTTTAGCATAACCATTATCACAGTTGTTCAGCTGACTTTTGCTCTTTTGCTTTCGTTTGAGCAGGATGAAGAGGAAGCCGAGGCAGCATTCAACCAGAAGCATGCTCTACAGAAGGCGAAGGAGGTTGGCCCGTTGTCCTCCTTCATGTCCTCAGAGTAAGTTTTGCATGTTCTCTCCTTCTGCCTGACCTCCTCTTCTTCTTCCTCTGTCCTCTTCTTCTTTTCTCCCTCTTCTTTTCCTCCACTATGGAGTGGGTGCATAGAAGCTGCCCACAGTGTAACACTTCTCATGCGCTGCTGTATAGCCTCCAGCAGAGCCAGTTCATGCAATAGATTTGGATTATGTAGTATGTAGAAAATATATAAATAGATGTTGGTGGTCATCATTTGGAGCTTCAAGTTGTTGTGGTGTGTAGGTGTCGGCTTGTAGCACTTAAGCGTTACTGAGGCAATGTGAAGAGAACCCATATTTGGTTCTGTCCCACTCCAGACAAATTCTTTATGTCTTCCATGAAAGGCCATCAAGCCTCCACAGGCTCCCTGCACTGTAATTTGTTCCAAATTGATGTCTTTGTCTCCATGGTTACTCAACTATGGGCGGTGTTTTGTTGTCATGGAGACAGGGGTACTGTCCAAATGAAGGTGTCCATTTCAGTAAGACACATCTTTACTTAGTGAGGCAGATGTCCAAGGTGGAGGAGTTAAAGGAATTTAAAGTGTTCTCTAAGTAACATGACCTTGTTTTTTCAATGCCCAGGTTTCCAGTCTGCAGAATAGATGTATTTTTTTTTCCCACTCAGGAGCTGATATTGTATTCATAAGTGGTAGAAGTGCATGTGCATGAACAGGAGTGGGCACCTCTTCCTCTGTATGCACGCTGTGTATTGAGATATAGTTTGTTGCATGGGCATGTAGAAGAATCTACCAAAAAGATTTTTTATCAATATGAGGTTAACAAACGCAGCACCTAAGGAAGGACTGTGTTACTGAATTGTAACAATGGTCCTTGGTATTACATTCGACAATTGTATTTGTGAGATGAGCAGCAGATCTGGGCATGTGAGTTGTCCTCATGAAAGAAATCATGGTTAAACAGTTTATACTACTTTTGCTGCTGACCCTTGGAACAGTTTTTAAAGGTGTACGACTGACATATTCTATCTCTGCTGGTTATCCAAAATGCATATTTTACTACAAGTGTGCCATAACCTAAAAAAGGATTTAAACAAGCGTTGCAACAATGTATGATAATTTCTTGAAATGCATTGTGACAATGCAGTTTTCTCCCAAACACAAATGTCTTTACTTTCTGGGGTGCTTCCTTTCCATGTTCTCTGTTTCTCTGGCATGAGAACTTTGCAAATTATACTTAATAAATGACATTAAAACTGAGATAGTAAAACAGATGTAGGTTAGTTTGCAGTCGAGGAAAGTGAGGGCTTGGGCTTTGTAAAGAAGACTAGAATGCCACAGGATCCAGTGGGCTGTAAAATGAATTCATAGAGGACCTCTTCAACTTAAGGCTTCTCTGGGTCGTCACTGGTGTCAGCAATGAAGCCCTGCCAGTGTATGATCCATCGACCTTGGATAAACTTGCATGACAGCATTTGCTGAATGAAAAAAAAAACTTCTGCAAGATGCTGCATGTCTGAGGCTGATTATCATTTTAACTTGAGACTGCTGCATGTGTCTGGTCTGCATGAGCAATGAATAAAATACAATATTTATGCACATATACTGAGAATGCTCTTCACATAATGCAAGTGATGACTGGGCTAGAATATCTGGATAGTGTTATAGTTTGTGTAGTTTTTTGTTTTTGTTTTTTTTCCTTCATTGTAAAGTCTTTTTCCTGGTTCTAAACACTGAAGTCTTCTGAATGTTTTGAAGCTCAGCACTTGAATTTTCTGGTTTGGCATCGACTAGCATGTCCTGAGAGAATGCTAATATGTGAGTGCGCTGAGGTGGCAGTGGTGTTCAGAGCTGCATCCTAATGTGGTGGTTTTGGTCCGAGGGTATTTAAACATGTGTTCTTCACCCCGTGTGTGCTCACGGAGCCCATCTCTGTGTTTTCTATCCGTCCACACACTGTAGGTCAGACTGTCTTACAACATCTCCGTGTACTTATCAATGTTGCGCTTACAGTTGATGTTTTATGAATGTTTCTATGACTGCTCCCATCTTGTTTGTTATGTGTTGCTTGGCTCCAATGGAGACACACATCAAAGAGTCTCAGTAATCTTGACAGATTGGGCTTCAATTCATACTCTATTCACAGTTAGCAATCTGTTATTGCTCAATGACATACATGTGTCGTTTTGTAAAATATGAGGATAAAAAGGACAAAATTTTGCGTAACCTTCTGAAAGTACACAAACCAATCCAAAACAAGTGCTAAGTGGTAGTTGTATTCTTTAAAGCTGTTTCATAAACAATTGGACTTGAAGGGTCAGCTTGCTGTGTGTCTCCTGGCCTGTTTTGTCTCTGCTCACAAAAGCACTAATGTCTTGTTTTCAACCAATCGCTCATTGATAACACGGACCACACAAGAGTCCACGTTCCAGTAAGTAATTCTGTCTGTTCAGCTCTCTAACTCTCTCAGTCACTCCTACCTGATTTTCTCCAATGGGTGAATGTCCCAGTCTCATCTTGTATAGCACTCTGTTCATGCTCTGTCCTGTACCTCACAACTCTCAAGCCTTGTTGAATCCACAGTATTTGAATCTATTCCACAGATTTCATTCTGCATCTTACTCTTTTTGTTATGAAATTCGCATAAACAATTCTAGGTTGGTTAATTTCTCACCAAACATTGTCATCGATCCAGTTTGTTGCTTCATGTTTAACTTAAATTCCTTTTTGTTGTTCATGAAGTGTTTGAACATCAAACTAAAGCATTTACAGTACTGGTGTTAATGTTTTTGGTACATATTTTGAACATTTATGTAGAGTTATTGTTAAGCTTAGTATTCTGGTGTTCTAATGTGGTCAATAAAAAGCAAGCAAGCAAAATTAATCTAGACCTGGATCAATAATTCAATACAGATGTAATTACAATGTGATATATCAAAAGCAAATGTAACACAATAAATGCGAAACAAATCAGTCTTTATATGCTGACATATGTCCTGTCTTGCTTTTCTCAGGGGGAGTCGGAGAAGGCGGCCCTACCTGTACAGGAAAAGAGCCATTCACCGCAGCCGGCCTACATACTCGTGCTCGTTGGAGGAGGCCCAGAGCAGTATCAGGGAGGGCCGCCCACCCCCGCCACTCAACCCCTCTAACTCTTTCATGTCCAGGAGAGAAAGGAGAAAGAGGATGACCATGTCAGTGTGGGAGCAGAGGACAAGCCAGCTGCGGAGACACCGCCAGATGTCCAGCCGAGAGATACTGTTCAACAACCCCAGTGAGGAGAAGGACGGCCCTCCTGCCTCGGCCCAAGGCCAGCATGGACGTCCGCTCTCACTACACCGAAAGGTCATGCAGAACACACCGTCTGGGAGTTTGAAACGTGTCAATGACCCACTGGCTTCCCCAACCAAGAACCAGGCCTCGGGTTCCTCAATGTCAGTGGATATGGCTCTGAATGCTGCTCTCTCACATGAAGTACCTGTACCCCCAACGTCTGGGCTGGTGCCAGAGTCACTGGGCTCGACAAATGTACCTCTCACTGGCTCTGTGTCCACGACCATACCAGAGCCTCCTGAAGCAGAGTCCCTGACCCAGGATGGAAAACTCAGTGTTAATCAGAGTAACAGTACAAGCAATGAGCGTCGCAGTCCCAGGCTAAATGGTGAACGTCAGCATAGGCCCGTAAAGAAGTTCAGACCTCCAGATAACATTGACACACTGATGCCAGAAGTTGGAGGTCCTAGTGGCTTTAGAAACAGAAGGGCGCTGCATCACCACGACCATCAGAGGGAAGCCAGAGGTCAGGGGTCTTCTCCTGCTAATGGGAGCCATTCAGCCATTGGGGAGAGGAAGAGCAACCCTGGAACAGAGGAAGAGAAGAAAGCAGAGCATGTAAACCAAGAAGGAGAGGATGTGTTGCATAAAGACAACAAGTGAGGCTGATCAAGAACTGCGTTTTAAATTTTTTTTAAAACAGTGCTGTGACTTTATCTCTTGCCACATATCTGTTTGCTTTCAATACATCTGCAGACAGGCCGATCAGGACACAGGAGAAGGGAGTAACCCAGCAGATGACCAGAGCCACACTGCTGACCCATGTACTCAGAAGCACGAAGACCCTCCTCATCAGTCTGAGCCGTCGGTCCCTGTCATCATAGAGGACGACAAAGAAGAGAACGACTCACAGCAGGACCAGGATAAATCTCAGCTCACCTCCAGTGTGAATATTGAGATGTCCAATGTGCAACCCTCACTCGAACTCTCTACAATCACAGGTGGTGGTACAAATATGTTTTATAATTAAAAGGCAGCATCTTTTTCATAGTTGATCATACAAGTTTGTTTTGAAGAATATTGTTATTTATACAATGGATCCACTGGAATGATGGCACACAAATGTGAAATATAAATACAGTAAGAGAACATATATATTTGAGACGAATGTTTTAAGTCCTGTTTATTGTGCTAAATCACAGAGAAATGCTATTAAGTTTGCAAGGTTATTCAATGTGCGCTGCTCACTGAACTGTCGGTGGTTTAAAATTTTCAATCAGAAGAAAGCAGAAGTAATTTTTCAAACATACCATTCTGTGGCAGAGTCATGCCTTATTACAAACCTTTCACACCTCATTAATTGTAGCCGCCAGAGGAAATGTGTGCGAAATGATGAGTTAGGTCATTCAAAGTCTGTCTCCCAAGTTCACAGGTCGTTCTTGCAGCTGCACGGCATATTTCTCAGTGAATAAGTTGAGCTTGCAAATTTTTGGTGAGGTTTAAAGGGGTGAGAAGAAAAAGTATGATCAAACTTTTTCTGACGACATTTTCCAGTCAACAGTAAGGACACAGAAACCTGTAAGTCAGAGAAAGAAGAGGAAGAGGAGAGTAAACCTGTCAGCACCGTGACCCCAGACAGCATGTTCATCTTCAAACCTGATAACCCGTAAGTTTCCACCACTCACATTTTTATGCTAAACCTAATGCTTGTCTGCGCCTAATAGTTTATGTACTGTTTTATAAGCAGAGTCTTGAGAGGTTGATGCAAGTTGCGTTGCATCAATTTGGTCGCCCTCCTGTAAGAGTGTAGCTCTTTACTTTGTAGAAGATGGTGCAAACCAGCCCTATCGACAGACTGATGAAACTTAGACTCCAAACCAAACTTTCTCAGCCACTGCACATTTCCCCAAGGAAGCCCTCAGACAGAAAAGAATCCCACCTGTTCAGAGGAGTGCTGGAGCACGGCGTCTACCCTCAGGCCTTGGAACAGCTCAGAGCGATCGCTATCTCCTTGCACTACCTCATAACTATCACTTCACCCTGAATACCCGTGGTTGGATTACTGCACTTGTCGTTTGTGATACCAGGTTAGAGTAGGAAGAACGAATCCACGGACCTCCTGCCGTGTCCTGCTGCTGAGAACACTCATCTGATCAGGCTTATCAAGAAATCAGACGGCATGGGAACCATGCACTGCCCCTCAGGAGTGGCAGCATTCATAGTTTTGTAGCTGAGCTTCAGCTATCTCCCCTTTGTCGAAGATCCTCTACACATTGTTTTTTTGTCCTACCCTGTGGTGTTTTTGCCTACTTAGATAGATTCTTGTTAGCACTGGAGCACATTTCTGATGTGGAGTATGTTATCTATTATGTTTTGCCATTTATTGTTAATGGTATGGAGGAAGTATTGTGGCCCAAATACTATTATATTTTCTTACAATAAATAATTCAAATGGGAACATGAGAAACACAAGTGTTATGAGAATCTGTTAATCCATTGATCTGAAAGATTGAGATGAGAAACTCTTGTGACTCTTGTAATCTAAACGGACGGCTGACAGCCTGTTCGTGAAAGCAACAATCCACCCAAAGGGTTTTGTGAGGTCATGGCCCAAAGTACAACCACAACTTATTTTTTCACTTGAGTATATGTACATTTTGAACAGATAAGAAATATAAGGATAATTTTCCTACTAATTCAGTTAACCCAGTGTTGGTAGTGTTTACGCTGAACTGAGAGGATTTGTGCCTTATTTTGGTCTTGAATGTACTGTGTCAATATGAGAGAAGTGCTCTGCAGCAGTGGAATGACACAGAACATCAAATTAGCTTCATGTGCTGCTGATAATGTGGGGTCTCATGTTGCACGACGTCACCTGTTCTCTGCTCTTCCTCAGGCTGCGTCGAGCTTGTCACTATGTGGTGAACCTCAGATACTTTGAAATGTCCATCCTGCTGGTCATAGCGGCGAGCAGTATCGCCCTGGCTGCTGAGGACCCGGTGGCCACCTCCTCTGACTGGAATAAGGTTTATAATTGTATTGATGTCCTTGTCGTGTTTGTCAGAAAATTTGTGACAGAGGCTTTATGGCAGCCTAAATCTTCCTGCTGTTTCATTCACTCGGCTAACATAATTTCCTATCTGTGCTCTGACTCTCTTAAATCCTATCAGCTGCAGAAAGTAGCTGTTGTAAAGAAAGAAAAGATAAAGTAAATTGTTATAAAAATCCTTAAATGTTTTTAAAGAGGTCGCTAATGCATCTTGATAGGGGGGAATTAAATCTCTGACGAGTTTGGCAAATGAAGTCTGAGACACAGTGAGCCTGAGAGGAATGTGGTGAGTTATCCTGAGTTTTAGTGTCATCATTGGAGGGCACTGCTTCCTCTCCAAGTGGCAGGCTGAGAAATTAAACTTGTGTACATCATAAAATAGATGCCAGAAGTAAAAAAGATTTTATCTCACATTGGGAATATTCATGTTTTCATTGATTTTCTTGTATTTATTTCGATTCTTCTGTTTTGTCTAATTGACTCTGATGTTCTTTACAGGTTCTGCGCTATTTTGATTATGTTTTTACTGGAGTCTTCACATTTGAAATGATTATAAAGGTGAGTTACTCTGTGAAATTGGCACAGCATGATGTTTCATGTAGAAAGGAAATGATTGTGAAAATATAAATGTATCGCTTTTCACCAAATACTTTTTTCCCCCTCCTTTTTGGATAAGAAAACATAAGAGTGAGGCACATCACTGTTTTACAGCTTCATCCAACTCCTGTTCACAGACGCTTGAGTCGATTCCAGCAAACTATGGGTGAAAGCAGGTTACACCCTGTGCAGGTCTCAAAGAGATTATAAAAACTCAAATGCATGTTCTTTGGGTTGTGGAAGTCAACCAGAGTAAAACCAAAGTAGGCGCAGGGAGAAAATGCAACGCAGAAACACAACCAAGGCCAAACTCTTAACACGGGACATTCTTGCCATGTGCCAACCATTACACTACTGTGCAGCCCCAGAATATTCTCAAGAACAAAAAAACAGTTTGAGGTAGCTGGTTCATGTCTGTAGTTCCCACAGTGGGACTGCAATTTAGTTGCCTCATATACTCTGTTGTCTTCAGATGATTGATCAGGGCCTGATCCTCCATGATGGCTCCTACTTCAGAGACCTGTGGAACGTCCTGGATTTCATCGTTGTGGTGGGAGCTCTGGTTGCCTTCGCCCTCACGTCAGTCACGTTTTATTTTCATTACTTGAGCCGGTCAAACTTTTGCATCACAATATCTTCACCATCCCATTTTATTTATGGCTGTTGACACGTTTGTTCATATCTTCTATTTTTATCTGTCTGTGGACGATGCATCTGTGGGATTAACCAGCAGCAATGTGATGGGGTAAAATACATAAATGACTTCATCTCTTACAACAAATACCAACTCAGAAGTGCAAATTTAAATTTGTGTGACAGCATTACAGTATGGTAGACCACACATTCCGTGACTATAAATAAAAAAGGGGAAAAAACTGTTTGCAAATGAACGATTGTTTTAAAAATGTAGTCTGAATTTCACACTGGTGTCATTCTGTACAGAAACAACAAAGGGCGTGACATTAAGACCATCAAATCTCTGAGGGTTCTGCGGGTCCTCCGACCATTAAAAACAATAAAAAGACTTCCAAAGCTCAAGGTGAGATATGCACTGTCTTTGAGATGTTTGATTGGTGATCAGTGTTTTTGCACACATTTTCTGCTATGGTACTCTTTATAACAAAGACATATTCAATCTGACAAGTAATTAGAGTCTGATGATCATGATCAATAGTTGCTCTATGTGTAGTTTGTGTTAAAAACTGATCAAACTAACTGGTTAGGGTTTTTTTTTTTTAACAAAGCAAACATTCACCACACCTATGCTGTAGATGCAATAAATATTAGTGATTTCATTTTTTCCAGTTTTAAATTTCTGATTGCTGTGAGAAAAATTAGGCTCTGGCTTCAAGGTATTACTTTTTAATTGCTCTTTGTACATTTCTTTTTTATTTCATTTGCTGTATATAGAAGCAAACAATAAAAACAAACTAGCAAACAACATTGTCTACCTTGTTTGGTTCAACGTGGCACAAGTAAATAGTCAAACTGACTCCTGGGCCTCCGGTCCTAAGACACACAATACCGAGTTTTGCATTTAGTTTCTTTTGAAATCCGAGTGATCAAACAATCATTTTGGAAGGAAATTTCCATTCTATCAAGATTAGTGTCATTTATTTTTGTTTTTTTATTACCAAAATAAGCTGAACAGAACGGAACTCGCCCCGAAGCAGCTGAACAATGAGTTTATTACAGTGTGTGTGTGTGTATCTGACCACACCGTGTGAAATCATTTAATGAATCGTCTACGCCCCCCACATCCAAGTGTTTCAAACATATACTGTTTGATCTTCCTCAATTTTCCTTACTTGACATTTGTCTCTTTCTTCCAGGCGGTATTTGACTGCGTGGTGACGTCTCTGAAGAACGTCTTCAACATTTTAATTGTCTACAAGCTTTTCATGTTCATCTTTGCCGTCATTGCTGTGCAGCTCTTCAAGGGGAAGTTCTTCTACTGTACTGACAGTTCAAAGGACACAGAGAAGGACTGCCAGTAATCCTCAGATTTTCTCTCATATAGTGTTTATGATATTCACTAAATTATTTATTTGGCTTAGTGTCTTTATTTCTATCTTTCCCTCATGTGTTACATTTACACGTCATTTAAAACTTTGATTTTCTTAATTTTTTTTTTTTGCTTAATTTCCCCTTAGCATCATAGAAATGAATAAAGCAATAAGAATTTTTTTTTGTGTGTTTCTTTTTTTAGCTTTATTTTACTAGGCCGTTGAGAATAGAGGAATCCATTCTTTCTATGCAACTCTTTTTTTTTTTTTTTTAATGTTCCTTTGTCCTTTCTTTACCCAGGGGTTACTACATTGACTATGGGAAGGATAAGAAAGAGGTGAAAAAACGAGAGTGGAGGAGACATGACTTTCATTACGATAACGTCATCTGGGCTCTGCTCACTCTCTTCACCGTCTCCACTGGAGAGGGATGGCCTCAGTGAGTGTGCCATTTGCCTCGAGCGAACTCATGCTGGATGAGAAAATTCATCAGGAGCTCTGATACCATATAATTTTTCTTTCTTAGAAGGATCGTTAGTTTTTATGAGCGTTATAACCTTTTAACATCTGCCTTGTTCCTTTGTTAATGGTCAAATCTGACCTTTGATTAAGGAAATATAATAGAGGAGAATAATTGAAGAATGATTTTGCCATTCATTATCTAGCAATGAGGTTATACCATTATTTCATTGGTCTTGTGATTGTGGATTGAGGCCTGTCGTTAATTGCTGTTGCGGAAAAAACTTTAAATGACTTCAATTTTCCCAAAGTAAATTTACATTTGATCTCCACCCCACTGAACAAATACTTAAAATTTGTTTTGCTTGTTTTACTGCTCATCTGAGTGATTGTGAGAATTGTATTTCTGCTCTTTCAGGGTTTTGCAGCATTCTGTAGACGTGACAGAAGAGGACAGGGGACCGAGCCCCAGCAACAGAATGGAAATGTCGATCTTCTACGTCATCTACTTTGTCGTCTTTCCATTCTTCTTTGTCAACATATTTGTCGCTCTTATTATCATCACATTCCAGGAACAGGGGGATAAAATGATGGAGGAGTGCAGTCTGGAGAAAAATGAGGTGGGATTATGTTAATACAACAACACAACAAGCAAAAGGTTTTTTTTTTGTCTTTCTTTTGCTGTTAATTTTCAGATATAAGGCTCTTGGGAGAAACTCAACAGCAACATGTCTTGTCTTGTATGGATAATAATGGAACGTGCAGGTGTCAGTATGGGAGCAATTTAGTCATGTGAACAGCTGCATGGAAGTTAATGTGCTCATTAGGATGATGTTGCTTGGTTCTTGTCAATATATTTCTTACTCTGATACTAATACTATGGCGTCGAATCAAAATCACCAATCAACTGAGAAATATGAGTGATATTACATGATGTGATTGCTGTGATTGTAGATCCCTCCTCAGGTGAAATTAGTTTTCTCATTCCAAATGTGTTCATTCCCCGGTCATTATCCATACAGCTGAAGGTAAATCCACTCACTGTATGCAGTATATTTACACTGTGATCTTTAAATCAAATAAAGGTTTAGCATACTGGGGTTATGTTTGCAAATGTTTCATTGCTCTTGAATTGTTTAACTTGAGTTAAAACTGAAATAAGTGTGTCAGATTCACCTGAAAAACTAGTATATTTATGGCCAAAGTCCTGACTTGTGAATATAAGATTACAATATGAGCACAGATATATTGGCAGGGTGCAATTTACTAGTGGCTGAATTGGGTCTGGAGAACATACATTTATTTCAAAGTAAATGTTTTTCAACTCTCCAGGATCGAATACTGGCATTTTGCTGACTTTTAAATGAGTAAGGCATTTTACCCCCAAACACTCAGGTTGCATTGAGTAGAACATAGTTTGTAAAAAATTGGTGCAAAATCAAGCATGTCAGTCCTTGAAGAAGGCAGCCAGAACACAACATTAGGTTCTAAAATGTGTGTTCTGATTAAATAAAAATAAATTGTAAACTCCATCCAGACACCATACCCACCCTCCGGGACCAGCACAGTAGTTTTTTTTAATAGAGTGTTATTTCTGAATGAAATGTGTTTTGAAATAGATGTCGCTTGTTAATTCTGAAACAAAACAAGGCTCCTATCCAGTGGATGCAATGCAACTCCATATAATTCAAAGACAGAGTTCTAAACTGTTTTGTCATTTTCACTTCCCACTGTTGTCTTTGTATTTCAGAGGGCTTGCATAGATTTTGCCATCGGTGCCAAGCCGCTGACCCGATACATGCCGCAGAACCGGCACACGTTCCAGTACCGCTTGTGGCATTTTGTTGTCTCGCCCTCTTTTGAGTACACAGTCCTGGCCATGATTGCTCTCAACACTATTGTCCTGATGATGAAGGTGAAGACGATTGTATGAAAAAATATGTATATGTATTATGGGTGACGATCAAAATATTAGTTGTGTGATGATATAAGCAACAGCTCACTACCTATACCTCCAGTACATCCAGAACTCTGCTGCCCCCCTTTTCACCCACTGCAAGTCCCGTGACCACATCACCCCCGTCCTCCTAAACCTCCACTGGCTCCCTGTCCCACAATGTATCCAGTTCAGAGTCCTCCTCCTGACCCATAAAGCCTTCCATAGTGAAGTTCTCCATACCTCAGAGACCTGCTCCACTCCCTCCCACAGCCTCCGATCCTCTCATTCAAACCTTTTTTTTCGCTCCTGCTCAGAACCGAACACTGAATCTGGGGCGACTGAGCCTTTCCCATATCTGCCTCACACTCTGGAACTCCCTAAACCAACACGTCTCAGACCGCACTGAACTTAACACCTACAAATCTTTTTTTATTATGTGTTTTTATGATGTTTCTCCTGTTTATGTTTGTTGATTTTATTATTTGATGTAAATTGTCTTGATAAGCACTATACAAAATAATAATTATTGTTTTTATTAGTTTTATTAACTCTTTTCACCTACTCTCTCCTTAAAATAACTTATTATACTTGTTATTTTTTCACACATCTTAGTTTGTTAACAGGAAAAAGCTGTGTTGACTGTATTGATTCAAAAGAAGACAATAATTCTAGAAGCTTTGTATTGACACTTGTTGAACTAAGCCAAAATGTGTCAGTGCCACAACAGCTGCTCAACACACTGATGCTTACATTACTCCTCATGTATTTGTTTCCCTTCACTTGTTCACTCGTCACTGTTCCGAGACTGGCCTTTATTTTTCAAGTCGTACTGGTGGTTCAGATAGACAGGCAGACAGACAGGCAGACAGACAGGCGCTGAGTGACTCAGCCTGTATTAAATATTGATCTATAATGTCCAGGCGCTGCTATTTAGCATGACCTCATTAACTGTGGCTGAAGGCCCTGGAGGAATGACTCCTTTTATAGTGCGACAGATGAGTGGTGCACAGACAGAGGCACTATTTATGGGTCTGGAGGAATCTTCCATCAACCTGTAGCTCTGCGGGGAGCACGGCTGAAGTTCACTCTGGTATCAGAGAGGATTGCTCAGCCTCAGTCGCTTTAGGAATAAGCCATGTTTTTATGTTTTTCAAAGGGATCACATCTTTATTCAACCCCTGCCACCTTTGTATTTTCAGTATTACTCGGCACCGCCAGCGTATGAGGCCGTCCTGAAGCACATGAACACAGCTTTCACTGTTCTCTTCTCTGTTGAGTGTGTCCTCAAGATAATGGCCTTTGGATTCCTGGTGAGCAAAAAAGAGCCACGCAGAGCCTGTATCTATTGTGAGCAGCCTTTTATAAATGTCTTTATAACGTCCCTCCTGTTTCAACAGAACTATTTTCGAGACACGTGGAACATCTTTGACTTCATCACCGTCTTGGGCAGCATCACTGAGATCGTGGTGGACTTGCAGGTAATAAAAGCATGTTTATCTATTAACTTTTCAATTCTTTGTTCCCCTAAAAAAAATAAATGCAACGGTTCCCCCCCCTTCGTCTCTGTCTTTCTCAGTCTGTTGACACGTTCAACATGAGTTTCTTGAAGCTGTTTCGAGCGGCTCGTCTGATCAAGCTGTTGAGACAAGGTTACACCATCCGAATCCTTCTGTGGACCTTTGTTCAGTCCTTCAAGGCATTGCCCTACGTCTGCTTGCTTATTGCCATGCTCTTCTTCATCTACGCCATCATCGGCATGCAGGTCAGAAGTGGCATCCACTGATAACACACTGATAAATGGCTTGGCATTCTTTATTTGACGGTATTGTTCGAAACCCACTCCATGCTATTGGTTTCACTGGGAAATAAAATACATCACAGTGAGAGTTTCTTTTTATATTCATCTGTCTTTTTTTTATAATTACATTTATCTGCGTAAACCAGGTGTTTGGAAACATCAAGCTGAATGAGGAGAATATAAACCAGCACAACAACTTCAAAACCTTCTCCGGTGCTCTGATGCTGCTGTTCAGGTAGGACCCTTTGCTACCTGCCCCTTTTTTGATGTGGACGTGATGTTGGGAGCGCTTCAAAGAGTTCATTGCAATCCTAGAGACTTAAATCACTCACCACTCTTACTGGCGTGGTCGTTTAAGACAAAATGGTTTGTTTCTGATAAACGAACCCTGCAGTGATTCAAGCTCCTCTTAATTCGCTGCCTGTGGTTCACTAAATAACACGTGTTTTTTAATGCAGTCTGAACAATGTTGCTAGGTTACAGTAGTAGGATCTTCACTATTCGAGTACCCCAGGGGGCCACTCAGTGTCACAGTGTGATGGATACTGCTGTGTACCACTTGTCTCCTTAGCAAGTCACTTTGCAGACACTTTAAGAGTTTTACATCTTTGGAAAAAACTGCTATTTGCGTCCAACAATGAAATTAAAGTACTGATAATTCATTCTGTGTTTATTCAGCCTTGTTGGTGCTCAAGTATGCTCACATGTGCTATAAAACAAAACTATCAACGAGGGTTTTGGGGGTATTTTGGTAAGTTTGAAACTACCGGAAATGTTAGAAATGTAAGGGCGGTGTGATTTGCTGGAGGGATGGTGGGGTGAATCTATCAACTTCCTCCCTTCTGGTGTATACGTCTCCACTCATGCTCTTATTCTTTGTCTTTTAAAATCAAAGTAAAATACCATAACATATTAAGAGAAGCACTCGCACCAGTAATCCTCAAGTCTCACAACACTCCTACACTGCCTTATGTTCTTAGTAGTAGCTGATTTTTAATTAAGTGCTGGCTTTCCTGTATTTTAGCTTTGGAAATATTCCTAGCAAATGTTGAGTGACACTATGCTTCATCATGTTGGGTGATCATGTATGTGTGTGTGTGTATGTGTGTGTGTGTGTGTGTGTGTGTGTGTGTGTGTGTGTGTGTGTGTGTGTGTGTGTGTGTGTGTGTGTGTGTGTGTGTGTGTGTGTGTGTGTGTGTGTGTGTGTGTGTGTGTGTGTGTGTGTGTGTGTGTGTGTGTGTGTGTGTGTGTGTGTGTGGTTGTTTGTTTATTGCTTGTTTTGTTGTTGGTGGTTTTTGAGGTGTTTTGAATAATTTCATCTGTTCCACAATCTTTTTCAATTAAATTAAGAAACTCCTTAGAGAACACATTGAGAATAATAAAAGCGTTTCTGCCTTCATATAAAATCTGTTGGACATATAGGCTAGAATTTTAATTTGTCTCGATTAGATTGACATCACATTCAGAACTAAAATGTGCGCTTTTAATAAAATCAGTAGAACTAGTGTGATGCACAACGAAAGAAGAAAACAACCATTAAAACTGACTCAAGCACTCAAACCAGATGCGGGCAAATTTAGCATAAGCTCCTGCCTCTTCCCTATTCTGGGTAGCCCATCAGCCAATTTTCAAAAATCAACAAATTATTTGTTTCACAGTTGATGGGAAGGAGAACCATTTTGATGCTAAATCATTTGAAAACTATTTTATTTATTTACAACTGTCTTTCATTTCGATAGAAAGATATTGAATATATGCACAGTGATTTAATAAACCTATTTAAAGACATGGTTACATTTCATTGAATTATTCGTCTTCAATTCTCACATATCCTTGTGAGTGTTTAGTCAAGATTTGTTCCTAATTGAGTGACACTGAAGACTAAATTTAACCATCCCTGATTTACTTGAATAAAAGAATTTGCATCATTGCACTCAGACATTCTTTGAAATGTACAGCTTGTTCCACATTTGGAATCTCTGAAAGCTGTTTCTGAAGGTGGTGGTGCCAAGTCGTCTTGATGCTTTGATTGCAGCTTCCAGATGGCAGACGTAACTGTGAATAAACTGTGAGCTCCGGTCTTAACCCACTCCTTCTCCTCTTGGTGTTGTGTAATGTGTCTATCCAGAAGTGCCACGGGGGAGTCGTGGCAGGAGATCATGTTGTCGTGTCTGGGGGGACAGAAGTGTGAGACGGACCCTTCTCTTCCCCCTGCAGTGCTGTCGTCTGAAAATGAGAACCGCTGTGGCTCCGACTTTGCCTATTTCTACTTTGTCTCCTTCATCTTTTTTAGCTCCTTCCTGGTAAGACACGGACACTGCCGTCTTTATACTTTAGCAAGAGTTGCCAGTGGGCCTCGGTCCTGCATATTTTTCACATCTCCCTGCTCCAGCACACCTGTGTGTAATGAGTTGCTTCATATAAGAGTTTCTGCAGGTATGTTGAAGCAGGGAAATATCTCAACCATGCAGGATTGTTGTTCTCCAAGACTGGCTTTTCACAACTCTGCCATATTTGCTTAATTTACTTTCATACATGGGTTTTTACTTCCTCACACACAGATGCTGAACCTGTTTGTGGCTGTGATCATGGATAACTTTGAATATCTCACGAGAGACTCATCCATCCTTGGTCCACACCATCTGGATGAGTTTGTCCGTATCTGGGGGGAGTACGATCGTGCTGCCTGGTCAGTTTCTCAGAGGTTTCACACTAATGCTTATTAGTATTTCATGTTCTGTACTACTATGAATTAATGGTTAAATAGGATATGGCAGCCAAGTGAATACAATTCAGAGCTAAATGAAGTTATTTTCGGTGATGTTATCTTTCCGCACTCGCATCACTTGTCAAGTTAAGTCACGACTCTGATTGTGGTACTCTGGGTTTGAATCCTGGTTGCAGCAGGAGAGGTTTCCAGCATAAAAACCTACCATGTCTACTGTGCAGATTTCCATAACTGTGGCAACATCTGTAAAAGGTAGCAGTTGAAAAGGTTGACTCTGGCTGAAATGATCACAAATACAAACAACTACCAGAAATTTTAATTAAAAAAAAAGATTACTTGGATGTGGCTGCACATTGGTGTAGTGGTTAGTACCCTTGCCTCACAGTGATAATGAGAGGTTAAGTTGTTTCTCTCTGGTGTGCTCCAGACGGCATTCATTAGAGACCCTAAATTGTCCATAGGTGTGTGTTGGCTTTGCCTTCACCAATGGTTGTCTGAGATCAGCTTCAGTGCACTGCCATGCTGGGCTGACGCAACCTTTCTTCAATTAAAGTCTTCGAGGCAAATCGCGTCAATAATTCAAGCCAGGGATCGCCGAAATGGCAGACTCACTGACCACTAAGCCACCACGTAGCGACACAGCGTCAACAAATTTCTGCTCAACCTTTTATGATGATCTGAAGATGGTTTGAGAGACGATCGTTATCCAACAAGAAGTTTATATTAGTGAGCTACAACTCTGAAATCTGCATTGCACTTGCATCAAGTCTTGTCTTTTAAGCAGCAGATTATCTTTTAAAGACATAATCTATTATTGTAATTCTTTATCAAATGAGTGGAAAAGTCCACATGTTAAATTGCTATGTATTTCATTACAGGTCTAAGTTTTATTTTTGAGTCTGGTGCAAAACAATTAAAGTAAATAAATAAGCTGCAACAACAATCAGACAAGCCAAATGACACCCAGCTTAGGTGCTACAGAATAAAATTTTATAATTGATAATTGACCCACTAATACAGATTATGTAGAAATATTATAGTATTATATAAATGTAAATGCTACACTGAATAGTGCTTTGTTTACAATTAGTTAAGAATGTGTTACAACTGTTTCTGGGGGTCGATTGTGCAGCACAGTGAAAAACATTAGGGTCAGCTAGAACAGAGATTAAAAACATCTATAAATTCATAGTAATGCAGAACAACTAGTAGAAACATTGTGTTGTTTTGCTCCCATTGATTTGTTTCTCAATCATATAATCAAGGATGTATTCTTACAGGTTTCTCCCAGTGGCTTATTGCTGCACTGTCCTAACGCAGTCAACCAAGAGGATAGATTATCATCTGACCCTTTTGTTTACTGAAAATCGCGAGTGATAACATACACCACTAAAGACATGTATGCTTTTTCCAGTGGAAGGATCCACTATAAGGAGATGTACAAAGTTGTACGCACTATCTCACCTCCCCTGGGCTTTGGAAAGAACTGCCCCCACAGGGTGGCGTGCAAGGTTTGGTTCCCCCATGTCAACAAACCTCCCCTCTGCCTCTTTCGTGTGGGATCCTTCCTGATTTTCTTCCTTTCTCACATTTTCCTTCCCTTCCCTTCACTTGTCCTTCAGGGGTGTGTTAGTCGGGTTAGAGAATGACAATACTTCAGTCTCAGGGTACTAAGGCACAGGACTACCCTTGTTCACCCAGATTCATAAATAAGCATTCATTAGTGTTGGATGTTTAAAGTTTGCTCTTGATGCAGTTATGGATGAATTTGAGGGAATCCTGTCTCTTTCTACCTTATGGATCTGGTTTGTAATCCTCTGATGTGTAAACAGTGCCACACAATGTGTTTGTACCAGATCCGGGGAGGCTGTCATTCCTTTTCTCATCTTGTGTAAAGTTTTCTCTTTTCCCAGATTTCTATGCCCGCCGGAAGCATAGAAAGAAAACAGCCCGTTTTATTTCTCCTACTTTTGCTCTGTCCTTTTGTGTGAAGCCTTGAAATAACCCTTTCTCTTGTATCTTCTCCATTATTGTTTTCCTCCTCTCACCTTCACCCCTTCCTCTGCTCTCCTTCTTTCCTCATCCCTTCATCCCCTGGGAGCTCACTTTCCCCTGATGCCTCCATCCTTTCCTCCACTTCCCACACATCACTCTCCCTCTTTTCCAACTCTCTCGTTTTCTTTGCTCTTCCTCATTCGCATCTTTCATGGCTACCTGGCGCCCCCAGTGGTCGTATCCATTACACTGACATGTATGAGATGTTGACCAACATGTCGCCACCTCTAGGCCTGGGCAAGAAATGCCCCTCCAAGGTGGCATATAAGGTAGAATAATCCCCAGAGACTAACAGGCACTGGCTTCATATTTAAATCAACAAAGATAAGCGCTGTAAAATTGTGTTCTGTGTGGCGTACATTGGAAACATAAGCCATTTTTTGTGTTGATTATATGCTGCAGTATTGGTGTGCTGAAGCAGTTTTAAGTTGGAATATATCTGTACATTGGGCTCTGATTGGCAATACATTAATGATTTGCCTGTTTGCTTTGCATCTTGGCATTCAACTGCGGCATTATTATCTGTGTTTTGCTGATATCGGATTAAAGTCTTATATTTCTGTTGGATATTCAACGCCTTATTAAAGTGACAATTATTAGAAAGTTGTTAAACATCTACATGTTGGCATTTGAAAAAGATATGCAACTGAATGTTGTTACATTCTTTTTTTTTTTTACTTACATTGATCTGTCTGCATGTGCCTGCTGCCACAGCCCAGTGTCACGTCACTGTTCGAACCATTGGCATGATGCCTTTAGGAGTTTCATGTTCTTCCAAAGTTCACTATGGCAGTGCAGAAAACACCCATCTGGTGTGTACATCAGATTGAAATATTTATGTTCACAATTATGAAGGCCTGAAATTGGATTACAATTAAAGCTTAGATGATGCCAATGGTTGTAATGTGTGTTGGGATATTTGTGAATTGCGTTGTTTGTGTGGTGAACCCGCATGCATGCTCCACCTCTGTTATTCATCACTTGTTCTAATAAGTTAGATGAAAAATAAGGAGTGCATGAACAACAATGGGACAACAGGAGATAAAGCAATAACAACTTAAATATTTGTTGTTTTCTTTTCCATATGCATTTTTCAGTAACAGTGATTCGTTGACATTTATTTTAGGATCATAATAAAACACCTCTAATGATGAGCTGATGTCTGCATAAAGTAATCAGTTGTGAAAACAGTTTTCTTTATTCCAGGGAGTAATTACAAAGCTCACCCTGCTTGTCCTCTTGTGTCCATCAGCGTGGTCTAATTTCAAAGCAAATTTAATTTAAACAAGTCATAGAGCACATTAGCATCTGCAAGCTGAGCTATAGGAAATGATGTTTGGATGGAAGCGCTCTCATTATACTTGTGGTTTGTCATAATTTTTTCAAGTTAGATGCTTTGAAATTCTAATTTAGTTATCTAATTGTGGTCATAATAGATTTATAGATGAGTGAGTGAGACATTAAACATTGCTATAAAGTTATTACTTCTACTTTATTTTATTTTGAATATTTATGATGGCATTGCAGTTATGAACCATGTCAAATCTCACTCGATGATCATCTGGATAGTCTTGTAATTTAACATGAAAAAATCTGTTTACGAAATGAATTTTTTGTAAAAAAAAAAAAAAAAAAATATATATATATATATATATATATATATATATATATATATATATATATATATATATATATATATATATATATATATATATCAAAAAACAGGCTTGAATAACATTACTTCTCTTCTGCTTTGTTGTGTCGTTTGCTTTTTATTATTGACTGTGATGTTTTCTATGCTGCCGTCAGAGGCTCGTCCTGATGAACATGCCTGTGGACGATGACATGTCGGTCCACTTCACCTCCACCCTCATGGCGCTCATCCGCACTGCCCTCGAGGTCAAGATAGCAAGAGGTCAGAAATAACATTAGTAACAATCTGTTGACTAAAGTATGAAGCAACCCAGTGTGCGCATGCCTGCGTGTGTTGGGTAGATAGACAGATGGATGGATAGGTTGATTCAGTGTGTGTGTTCATCTTTGTGTTTTTCTGAATAAATATGCAGGAGATGAAGACAGAAATCAAATGGATTTGGATTTGCAGAAGGAAATTGGAGTCATCTGGCCTCACCTCTCCCAGAAGAACCTGGAACTGCTGGTCCCAATTCACAAAGGTGAAATCTACTTAATGTGAAAGTGTTTGTAAACCATAGCAGGTTAGCCTTCAAAAGTAGTTTATTAGTTAATGTTTATGGAATAAAAATTGTTTCACATACATTAGCAGTTTTCCTTAGTTATTAATTTCTTATCAATTTGTACACAGCTGTTTCAGTGGAGTGTTCCTGTGACAGACTTAAACAACATTATTAATGCCATTCAGGGTAATTCAGCTCAGAAACACATTTATAGACTAATGACAAGAATAAGTGAGAGCAACAGACAGCTCTAACAAAGCAAAGCTAAGGTTTATTTTTGCATACCAGATTCTGTTGATACAAGCGAATGTTATTCTTATGGGACAACTTTGATTGTGTTGCCAGGACTAAATTAAATCACAGATATGAGCCTTCCTGTCCGGCAAACAAGATCTTAGTGAAATTGTCACAATACTACTTTATAAAATGCCTGCAAGACGAGCTGGACACAGCGAGACAGCTCCAACTGTTTGAATGATTTAAAGAGCAACTGAAACTTCGGCATAACATATTATGTAAACATGAGTTTCCCGTTCAACGAGCTGTCACCATGTTGGTTGTTTAACTCTGATGTTTTCTTGCTGCTTCTTTTCGTTGGTTAATAGGTTCATAACTTTTAAGAACACGTAACGTCCTGATTAAAGAGCCACTTATGCCATCTATTGTAGTTGTAAATTAATGAAGTGATTCAGTGACCAATCTATAAAAAACTGGAAGCTCAGCTAATAAGCCACAGCAACACCAGAATAACACAGCTGGGCAGACATCAGATGTTATTTAAAGAGACTTTTGATTTAGGAAATTGTTGAATATGTATATCTTCTAGTAAATTATTTGTTTTTAAGCAGTATCTTACAATCACAAAGATTGATAAAATTAATCAGTCACTAACATATGACTTCCAAAAACAGTAGCGTTGCTGTTATTGGCATGTTTTTTTACAACACAGATTACAGCACAGCTGTCAAAAGCAAAGACACTAATTGGGAAAATGTTCTTATATGACCTCCTTTCAGATGATAATTTCAGATATTGTGGTGGTTTCTTGTTTTCTGTTTCACAGCAAGTGACATGACCATTGGGAAGATCTACGCTGCCATGATGATCATGGACTACTACAAGCAAAGCAAGGCCAAGAAGCTTCGGCAGCAACTGGAGGAACAGGTTTGTTTCAGGGCGGGTGTGCATGGCGTGGCGGCATTAAAGTCGGAATGAGTGAATGAGAAACAAAGAAAGCAAAACAATGAAAACAATGCCTAATAGTGTGTAGCAGAGCATGCGATTTAATTTTGTGGATTTTTTTTGGTCTTTCTTTTCCCACAGAAACACGCGCCTATGTTCCAGCGTATGGATGCTTCGTCTCTTCCTCAAGAAATCCTATGCAATGCCAAGTCCCTGTCATTCCTCAGGCATAGTGCTGGCTCGGCTCTGTAAATATTTATCTTTTAATCTTCGTGCAGTGATTTACCTTGGCATGTTGTGTTGTAGCAGCTCTGCATCATTCCTTTTGTGTCCCTGCAGCACCAGAGGAGGTTTTGTGGCACTCAGCCCCGTTTCTCCCCAAGAGATGTTCCTGCAGCCTCTATCTCACTCCAGGCAGGAAAAGGAAGATGATGAGGAAGAGGATGATGAATACCGTTCACCCTACCACCCCTACCGTCACCCGCATCACCGCCGCCACCACCATCATCATTTACACACGCTTGTAAGCGTCGTTACTCAGATATGTCCTTATAAGGCAGTCAAAGCAACACATTTAAGCAACAAGTCATTTTAAAACACTTTATTCATAAAGAAACTGGACAAGAAAAGAAGGAAACATAGAATCACAAAAGCATTATTTAGATTATTTACGAAATTAAACTAAACTGAAACAAGATTTAAAAAGTAAATGATTGAAAGTAAATGCAAGAACTTGACATACAATGCAATGTATAAAATCAGGGCCTGCTCCACACAAAGGTCGTGATTGTGACTCTGGCAACAGAACGCAGGTTTGATCAAGGCGACCCGAGAGGGCTGAAAGACCGATTACAATAACGGAGGATCACAGATGGCGCATTGGGTCTAAATCATTCAGAGTAAATTGTCCAAGCAACAAGAAGCAAAGCAGAGAAACCTGAAGACTTTACTCATGTGCTTGAATCTATTGATGTTGAAACGAGTCCCTTGGTTTTGTCAGATGACTTGTGATTTAAGAACAAAACTTACTGTGTTTCTGAAAAACATTTTCATTCATAGTATGTTAATTCTCTATTGTAGTAGCAGTAGTAGTAACTCATCCTGACCTTCTGGATCTGATGAAGAAAGTCATTATAAGCCAAACTTTGATTCTCCCATCTGTGATATTTATGTAGGTGCCGGAGGTAGTGGAGTATAACCAAATAATGCAGCAGGCCAGGCAGGACCCAACTCTTCTGAAATCACCTCAGCGGACATCATCTATCAGAGCATCCTCCATGCCCAGACTGGCTGTTGATACTCAGGTCTTTAAATAAAAAAAAATCAAGAAATATTTAACATTTATTATCAGTAACCATTCATCAAGAGTGTGTTTGCTGACCAGTCACTGACATGCTCTCCGTTTGTGAAAATGTAGCCTGGGACATCAGCAGACAATAAGCTGATGAAGCGCTCCTTTTCCACTATTGGTGATCAGTGTGTCAACGGCCTCTGGCAGGAACAGCACTCTCTGGAGAGAGTCAGTCCCGACGGCACCGACAGACCCCGGCAGAGGAGCTTCAGAGGTTATATATCTATTTATAAAACACAGTCATATTTGCAATAGTGTTTGGTCCATACATTCTGAAACCTTTTCTTTTAGGTCCAAGAATCAACCACAGGGAAACAAGTAGCCATGAGAGAGGGAGATCAAAAGAAAGACGCCATCTTCTGTCCCCTGATGTGTCCCGCTGCAACTCTGAGGAACGAAGCCGGGACCCTTCATGCGAGAGGAGACGGTCCCGCTCACCCAGTGAAGGACGAACACATAGCCAACAGAAACAGGTGAGTGTGTCGCTGAGTGAAATATACATCAGAGAAAAGAATTTCAGTCATTGTAACTGATTTCTGAGTGAGTCTGTGCCAGTTTATGATACTGAAACCTCTTTTTATATATGAATGTGAGAAACCATCAAAAAAAAAAAAAAAAAACCTGCTGGTTGTAATACTTTCCTCACTTTTGTGTTTGAATTCTTAGCAGATGAACACATCAGAGAGTCCAGCACACTCAACTTCTGAGTCCGGTACTCCTCGCAATCGGCGCCAGCTGCCTCAGACGCCCTCTCGTCCGCGTCCTTACATCTCTTACTCTCCTCTCGTTTGCCGAGCCCAAAACTCCCCACCAGTGGAGGCTGCCTCCGAGGAGCAGACGCCGCCTCAGGATATTACTGCTGGCTCCACAGAGCCGTCGTGGAAGGTTGGAAAGGAAAGCGGACCCCTGTCTGCAAGTCAGGGGTCATCAGCTGTGCAAAGTTCAGGACCGAGCCACCCATCCCCCCATCGTTACATATCCGAGCCCTACCTCCCGTTCCACGAGGATGTCAGCAGTCGCGAAGCCGGCGACAAGCAGGAGACCCTTACCTTTGAGTCTGCCATCGCCACGAGCCTGGGACGGGCTAATGCCATAAGCTCCGCCCCTCAGCTCAGACACTCCTGGCAGGTTCCCAACGGGCATTTTCGGAAGCACATGGGCCAGTCGAGCCCCGCTGGCGCCAGCGAGCTGCTGAGTGACACAGACGAAGACGACCGTTGCTAAAACGCAAAAGGAGGATGAAAAGGATGAACAGTGGCGCGTCTCAGAGTGGCTCATGTGTCGCCACAGAGCTTCTCCGTGGCTCCGAGAACACGATGTTCTCAGCACCAGTAGCATCACAGGCAGTACTGAGTTTGATTGTTAATTATCTGGAAGACTGGCGTCTGTCTGCATGTGCGTGTTCTCGTATGTGTTTATTTTAGCCGGACAAAGACTGCGCGTGTGGATGTGAATGCGTGTCTTCATGTCTGTGCTCTTCACAGTGAAAATGTGCCAAATCAACCGAACAGCAGAGACTGATTTCACCATAAGTAGCTCACTGCGGGCAACCCCATGTGTTGCCAGGCCTTCCCACACAAGTATCTTGTTTTGATGGTTATTTGAACAAATTGTGGTGAGATGTCAATTTGAGATGTCCAGACCTTCTAGAAGAATCCTGAAAACATATTTAAGTGCATTTGTGCAAGTGAACATAGAGGTAGCATGTAAACATGTAATAAGATGAATGTATTTTAGTTTTCTGGTCAGGTGATTTGAGATGGTTGCTGTTAGTCTTTTCTGTGCATTGTTGTAAGAGTAGAATTGAAGGAAGAGATGGATTAAACCCAATCATGCCAGTTTATGGCAAGCAGCCATTGCAACAGTTCCTGTTTACAACAAGACTATCCACAAGATTCATGGGCATTAAAACACTCACTAATCAACAAGTAATCCATACAGGAAACCCAATTTCAGACCTTTAAGTGATCTAAATGTGTAGTGGTGGTTGTTCTTTTTCTGCCATAATGTGAAAACAGTGATAGTGTAAAATCACCTGGAGCACAGAACAGAGTTAAGCTGGCTCAGCACGTGAAAAGGATGTTGTGGACCATGAGCAGATTACACAGTAAGAGATGTTTTATCTCAGGACCATTGAGTTTGTAAAATATTTTTCTTCCGACGCCTTCTGAAGTTTTTGTCCATTTGAACATGAGCGCACCATCACCTTGGTCTCAACCAGCGGAGACTGTCTGCGTCTGCTCCGTTCATGGACTATAGCAGCTGCGGCCTGAGGACCCGACCATTCGTAGGACCTGAATGGTGTTCGTATTTGAAGCCAAGACCGATGTTCATTTTCCACATTTGTGTGCTGAATAACTGCAGTTGACGTTGTGTCAGAAAGGTGATGAAAGCAACTTTCGTCCTGTATATAGAGCTCGGGATGTGTCCTCTTCTTGCCTCCTTTCACATGTTAACAAAACTGTTGAGAATTTTATGTCCTCTATTCATGTGATGCAACATGATGCTTTAACAAAAGTGGAATCACGGGCACAGTTTGGTTTATCTGTCGTCTGCCACATTGTTCCAGGTCACATTTGTTTTGTTGTCCGTGAAAACAAGCCTTGGGTAAATTCCTTGCATCAGTTATAGTAATTTATCATATGCATGATCATGGTGACTGTGGTAATGAGAGGCAGGTAAGAGAGTCGTGTTTATTATTGTCCATGATGTTTATTGGCTTACATTTAGCCGAAAGAAAATCGGAATATGAAACAACACTTTGTTTCCTATTTATACACCCTTCACAGTCCACATCTTTAACATTCAACAGAGAGTTTGTCGTTTCCTCTAAATAGGACTTATATTTATATCATGTGCTGTTGTATCGTTGCAAAAAATGTCGAATTTGGAATGTGAAGATAGGACATATCTAGACAGGTAAGAAGAGGTCACACTGGAGTCCCATACAGAAAGTTTTACACAAGAAAAGTATGTGTTCGAGCAGACGGTCCCCTTTTTGAAGTATGTTGACGACAAGACCTCATATAGGTTAGGTTAAGGTTTCAGCGTGTCGTATGTAGGACTTAACATGCTTAACATGTACTTTGCTGCCTGGGTCTTAAATTTGATGTCTGTCTATACAGAACAGCCTCATCTGTGCCTGGGGAAACTCAAGCAAAGAGTTCCTTATCAAGCCAGGATTTCATAGAGAAGTTTTGCGGTAAATATGTAGTATAAACTGTAAAAATAAATTCATGTTTACTTTACTGCACTGTTTATATATATTTTTTTTCTGTTGTTCTATTTTGACAAAGCCTGCCTCGTGTCAGGCTGTGGGCTCTCTGCATTTCTTCAACATGCATGCTGTCATTGATTTATTCTTACAGTGTTCTATATTAATTTAATTCTGTTCGCAAGTCTTCACAAAAGTGTTTTGCTGCATTTGTAGTTGCTCTCGAATGGATGTCAGGCTCAACTTTAACTGTGGAACTGTTTTACTTACAATTCCTTCACAATCAATTACTCATTTATTGACATTACCAAAAGAATGTTCCTGTTAGTGAACATTTTCAGAATAGGAGTTAAGTATTATACTAAAATTCAATTCATGTCTTCATAATTGTCACTCAATGCAAAATCATCTGTTAGGTTTTGGTCCAAAGATCATGAGTTTGACACTCCTGGTTTAAAGTCATGCATTGGACCTATGGTCCAAGTCCTTTAATTTGCAGTATTATTACTTATCTATTCACAAATAGCTGTAGAATGTAGATCAAGTAGAAAACTATTGTTCACAGTATATTGTTCACCAATCTGGCTTCAACACCAATACACAGTATATTAAATGGCAACTATTGAGCAAACAATCAACCATAGCATAGCTGTTACGGTCCATCTCCAGAAGACCCGAGGTGTAACATAAAGGAAAATGTCAGTGGGGAGACATTTGTTGAACGGCAGTGATTTATATTCATGTGTGTGATACTTACAATACAAGTGATGAAAATGTATGAAGCCAGGCTTTAGAGTGAGCCACATGTCTAAAATGAGAAACAAAGCAGCCCCATCACTATAAGCCAAAGTAAAGTGTCTCCACAAAAATACGAAATGAAACCTAATTTTATGTGAACATAAACAGAAAACAAAATTAATCCATAGAAAGTGCAGTTTACATCTACTGCTACAACATCCTCAATCATTTCTAGTAATTACACCCCCCCAAAAAACTATCGCTAAACTAAGATCAGACTTTATACTAAAGATTAAATGCCTGTTGAAAACCAACACATTACAGAACCAAACAATACTAAATTAACCTTATTTCCAACTCGTATTAATAAGACATGAACCAATGAAGAAATGCAATTAAAGGTAAAGTTTTCATGCATATATAAAATAAGACCAGTTGGGAAACGGAGGTTATGATTCAAAGGCTGTTGAACAAACTCAAACTTGTGGTTTGCTGTGTTTCTGAGCATGTGTGCCCCAAATAAGCAGGTGTGAATGATTCAGCGCAGAGTAAATGGAGCACAGACGTAAGTGACATATTTAGTTTGTTGTTGAGAGATTGGATTGTCCGGCACAGTGAGTGTTTGTGAAGTCACCTGTCTGCCGGTTAGGCCCGTCCCTCTCTGGCCGGTGTGTTACAGCAGCTGACATGTTCTTCCAGCATCAGTCTGCTGCCGTCTCCTGAGGGCATTATGTGGAGCTCCTCCTGGCTGCTGTGCAGCCTCATTTTCACTCTCTTTATAGGGCTCAGCAGTCAAATTGGTTTGCCTAAGGTGAGAGCAAACAATCAAGCTCAGAGGCCGAGCACACGAATAGGTGAAGCAAAGGATCATGGGAGAACCAGGGGAAACACAGTCTCATCAGGCTTTAAAGGTAAGAAGTGTGTCGGTGATGTTTGTGTGTAGAAATTAAATCGGAGATCTGACAGCTACCTGAAGACAGTCATCCTGTAAACAAAGGAACAATTGTCATTGCCCACTTTCTTTTATCATACATGAGCAGAAATCAACTTTAATCACAATCAGTGTAGTTTGCCAACATGAAATATGCACTAAGTCAGTGCATTTGTCCTACATCAACAGGGTATGTAAGTTATTGGTCAACAGATTGCGGGAAAGAGAAAAAGTATTCAATTGTGACGAAATGTCAAGGTTTACTCTCGTCTTCTTTTTCTTTTTCAAAAGGAGCAACATTGGAGACAACGGGATTTGCTTTGCAGTGTTGTGTCTTATGTTTGACAGGTTTTAAGGGAATAGCAACATCTGACAGTGGCATTCAGTCTATTCTCTTACTTTAGATAATAATAGATTTGTCCAGTCTCAGACCAAAGATAAGCATTTGTGAGTGATGGTATCTCTTGTTATGATATATAATCTGTGGTCATACGTCATACAGGAAGAGGGGCAAACAATTGTTAACAAGACCTACACCCACAGACAGGATGATGCTACAACTACTAATAGTAGAAAATGGCCCAGCAATCAAAGGGAATCCAGCACTGCACCAAAATAATAGTGTGTAGATTCCCAATAAAGTGAGAACCAAGATGTTTCACATTTTCCGCCTGAGTCATTAGAAAGTTTCTCTCTGGTAAAATAGGTGGCCTTCAGGGAAACAGATTTATTATTGACTATTTAAATGTGGTGTACTTGTCATCATGCTGAATCCTTGAAAAATGGTATCTTGCAGTCAAACTTACTGTCATACCCACAGTATTATGAAGTTCATATTCCACAGCACAACACTCAAAACTCATAGAGGGGCGATAAAATCACAGCCTTAACATCAACTTCAATATATACCTGCTTTGTACAATTTCATTGAAACTCTGAATCAAGAACAGTCAGATAACTCTAAGATTGATCTGATTGATCCACTGGTGTGCAGTAACACATTTCCTGTTTGCTGTTTCATCTCCATTCTTGAGTTGAGAGACAAAAATAAACAAATAAATAAAAAGACGAAATGGAGGGAAAAAAAACAGTGCAAGTCATAATCAATATATGCTTATGAATAGCTATATTTATATCAAATGTGTTAACTTGTGGCACCATGAACCATTTGCTCCAGCACTAACAGGTTTGACTTTATATTCTTATTTATATGCATATGCTGTATGAATAATCTAATGGATTCATATCTCTTGTTTACAGAAATGGACCTCTTGAAACTTTTTGACATGCAAGCAGCCAATTATTACAATGTTTCAGCAACAGAGGACGACAGGGGCTGCCCAGCATACCACATAGGACAATATGCAACTCTGACCCTGCCAGCAACTGCAGTGTTTGGCTCATTGTAAGTATAAATAATGCACTTTATCTTGAAAATGTGTTTCAAGGTGAATGTCGCACATGGGAACCATGGAGGTAAGGGCCCGGCCATCCGAAACCAGGAACTCAATGTAGGGGCTTCAGTTTTACAGATTAATCTGTGTTATACAGCCACATGTTTCAAGATTTGAAGGGTTCAATAGGTTAAAACTCACTGTAACAAGTGTGTTTTTCCATAGGGTGGATTTTCTTTCCATGATGTGTGGATTGAAAGGATTTAGCTCAAGACTTTGGTGTTAAACTTGACCTTGGATATTTACGCACAAAGTGCTTATGCAGTGTGAATCTGTCAGCTTTGTGACACAGCTGACGCTCACTTGTGAAGCGGCTCTGTGTGAGGACAGTCTTTAGTGTCTGTGACAACATACCTGCGGACTTCAAATTTTCACAGTCCTGTAGATTCAACCCACAAATGTCCACATCCAGTGAATGCATTCATACATGTGTCCCTGTGTGCTTTAATCTGAATGTGAGCGTGTGTGTGTGCGTGCGTGTGTGTGTGTGCGTGCGTGCGTGCGTGCGTGCGTGCGTGCGTGCGTGCGTGCGTGTGTGCGTGTGTGTGTGTGTAGATTTATTTGCATATCCGCTAACGTCTATGTGACAGGTTTCCAGATGAGCTGAGTGTGCTGATGCGTCTGCGTCTGGGTCAGCGCTGGTCAGAGGACAGAACACTATTGGTAGTCTTGGGCGAGGAGGGGGAGGAGCTTTTCCTGTTGAAGGCGGGGCCGAGATTCTTCACCGTCTTCAGCGCGTGGGAACAACACTATGAGTGAGGAACCTCAAACATGCACACATCGTTTTGTTTTCAACACAGATGACGGAAATAATGGAGACACGGATTATAACTCAATGCAAATGGCAACGAACATAAGATCTGTTCTTTAAATTTAGGACTTTCTGCTAACGTGCGTCTTGCCCATCCACCCCTCAAAGCCGAGCCCTCATTCTAAAATTCCTCCATTCTCTAAAATATTTTGATAAATAAAAGTTTCTGGGCTCGCTGAGCCATGTGGATGGCTGGGGAAAAAAATTGTGTTTACATGAAATTACATTCTCATGTGGACAGGCCCTTGGTTTTGTAAACTCTGTCTGGCATTCCTGCAGTTTCACTTTAATTAGGTCCAACCGGATGTCGATATCCTTTATGAGAAAGCGGAAGTTGAGTGACGTCACTGTGAATGGAACACTGGAGACTGGAGTTGATGCAAATCACTAACCAAATTACCAAAACCTCGGACAGAAATTCTAAATAGCTGGATATGAAAGTGACTCACCACTGCCAAACCTCAAAAGTGGCAACACTTAAATTATACATACAGGTCATTGAAGGATAGATAGATAGATAGATAGATAGATAGATAGATAGATAGATAGATAGATAGATAGATAGATAGATAGAATGATTTTCTCATCTAGTGTAAAGTTCAATGAATCTATACAGTGTAATGTGTGTAATAAAGTAGCACAAATGTAAATCAAAATGGTCAAATAATGGTGTTTTTTCAATGCGGGCCTGCTGGAACGCCACTTAATTTAATACAGGAAGATTGAAACTCTCTGTGTCAAGTGAAACCATTACACTTACACTGAAACATCACACTAACATAAAGTGTTGATTAACAACAAGATCAAAACGTTAAGATAAAACAAAGACAAATCAACACCATTGTACATTCTGATGAATCACATCATGTATTAGTTTTTGCTGTATGTGAAAATAAATTCTCCCAGATCTGTCTGACAGGTTTCCTGCTGCTCCTCTGTGGGACGGACTTTGGCACAGCCTCTCTCTGTCCATATCTCGGTCCAGCCTGGACCTCTACCTGGACTGTTGTCTACAAGAGAGCACCCCCTGGCGCCACAGTTTAGGATATCGTGTCACCACTTTAAGTTTGATGCTCCTGGGAGGAGCTTCCCGTCCTCACCATACACCCTTTACCGTAAGCTCCCGCCTCACCCAATACAACCCTCTTCAGCCTACAGTCCCTCGTTCTTCTGATCCTCATGTCACATTCCTCACCTGAGCCACAGTCCTCCCCCATCTGACCCAGGACCAAAAAGATGGAGGAGGGTTGTTCTGATGAAGCCAGGCTGCAAAGAAAGGAAATCTAAAGGGCCTCCATCAAATTTGATTGTTTTTTTCCATTCCCCATCACTAGTCCGCGTCAGTGACAGATGTTATAGTCTATAATGTCTCACCTTCCCTGAGCTTCTAACACTATGGGCCACTTGGAAAGCACAGGAATCATCCTTGTTCAAAGCAACAGACTGTGGAGATGACACACCTGGCAGGGTTAGTCAATCTTACTCTGAGTCTATATCCACCATATGGTGGATATGCTTTTATAGATCAGGTTGTTATAGGACTCTCTGCTGAGGCTTCTGGTGTCTGTTGGTCTGGTCTGTTGATTTTCATATTGCTCTGAGCTGTGAACGTGTGGTCAGTCAGGTCAGCGATGACTCAAGGCCTGGAGAGAGAGGGGCGTGTATTTGCCACTGCAGAGTGTCAGGGAGGCTGAAGCACAGACACAGACACTGAGAGTGGCCAGAGGTTTCAGTTACAGGGAGCCATGCAGAGATTGGCTGTGCTGCTGCTGCTGCTGAGCTACGTAAGTCTAGTTATCTGTGTTATAGCTTCTATTTACTGATTTACTGACAAGTTATTGTTTGTCTGATATGTTGCAAAGGCTAAGACTAAGATTAAGATTTTTTTTTTACCCCTGTTTTTTGTCAATGTGTAGTTGGAGACAGATTGCAGGTCTGTGTCTGACTAGGTTTGAAATGTGTTTGAAAATATATAATCAGAAAGCTCTGAAAAACAAACCACGCTGATTCAAGTGGGCCAAACATCTTCGTACCATTATTGACAGTTTATTGAAGTTGTTTGTAATTTACTCTCTATGTCTTTATGACATCCACCTGACAGATTGGGAGAGAAAACAAGTCATAGCACGTGGATGAGTTCAGCTCTAGTTATGTATTGTATGCTAGTTAATGGTGATTAACCTTATCCATGAAACACCGTAGGATAATTTCCAAAACTCACAATGACTTTGAAAAGATTCAAGGCAATATATGAAGTTACAGGTATTGCTTAGAGTATTCATGACTCTGTCATTTTGTAGTGGGAATGGCAAAGACAGAAATGGGAGCAGGCAAGACAAAATGATACTCAAAACAATGACATCATTTACTGCAATTTCCCCTTGTCTTTTGTGCAGGTTAGTGAACTTGCATGAGTCTTTTTTGTGGGGACATGAATGTGTTTTCACTGCAAATATTTGTCCCCAGAAGCTAAAATATAAATCAGTTATTGATTCAGGTAAAAGGTCGGTAGAGATTGATTCACAGAATTCAGTTTCGAAGATTTATGTGAGTGAGTCAAGGCATTGTTAAAATCTAGTATTTCGTGTGTGTGTGTGTGTGTGTGTGTGTGTGTGTGTGTGTGTGTGTGTGTGTGTGTGTGTGTGTGTGTGTGTGTGTGTGTGTGTGTGTGTGTGTGTGTGTGTGTGTGTGTGTGTGTGTGTGTGTGTGTGTGCGTGTGTGCGTGCGCAGGGCACCATCCAGCAGATGATTTTCGTCTTGGGTGATCCTTCAGCCGCCGAGCGTCACTGTGGAGATTACAACAGCACATGCTCATCACTAACAGACACACAGGTATGACAGAGTCCAAACACTCCTCTAAAATGTTACTTTTTCATATAAGTCAAGGCTAATTTATTTATATAGCATCATTCAGGCACAATTAAGGCAAGTTACACTGCTTTACAAAGAAGTCCGTGGTTTGATTTAAGCCGTCAAGTTTTCTTCAGGTTAAAAGCATCTTGTAGTGTTTTCTTCACTTTTTTTTCTCTGTGGATTGTAACATATTATAATTTATTAATGCAAATTATACATATATATTTTTAATTTCTCAGATATCATCAATAATCTAATGTGAAATCCAGACCGTTTAGACATCATTCTGATGTTAGTTACAGTCAAGCTGCAGTGAAACCTTGTTTTGCTGAAACTGGACTTGGTTGTACGAAGTTCACCAACTTCGTACAACAAAGCTAGTAAGCAGCTCAGGGAGATACACATTATGCTTGATGTGCAAACACCCACACAGTATAATTAAAATCAGTCTAATCAGACAGAGTAAATTAAAACACCTGTGTTGATCATCTGAGGGTGTGTTGGGATTTCCCTCCATCTACTTCCTGTGAGATTTGTGTTTGTGTACTCCTCTGGGATTTTAATGTTAGTGTGCCTCTGTGGTCTTAAGTATTACTTACAGTACCTTCATTGATTGAGGCATCTGTGTTGATATCAAGTCTCTTAGTCACAGGGTGCCACCATTGTTTGAAAAAAAAAAATTATTATTAGGAAATGGATTATTGTGACACAACCAATTTGTAGCAATTTGCACCTGATTGCTATTCATAAACCACTAACATAGTTGTTCATTTATAAACAGCAGTCAGGTCAATTTTGCTATTTGTAAATGCTCTTAGACATGAGAACAGTTATAGAGCTGCACAGGCACAGTCTTAACACTGACCATGTGACTAAGAACGTAATAGGGAGGACAAGTCTCGCTCTGGCTCGGCCAACGTCACTTATCTCAACATAACAGCAACAACAACATCTTGGAGGTTGCAGTAATGAGAATGACCTGAAACATCGGCGGTTGTGTGGTGTGTGACAGTGTGTGAAAAAAAGGGAGTTTTTCCTTTCCACCGTCGCCTATGCTTGACCATGTGGAATTGTTAGGGTTTTCTCTGTGTAAATGTACCTTAAAATGACTGTGTTGTTCATGGTACTATACAAATCAAATGTAATTAAATTCCTGCTTAGAGGAGGGAGAGCATTTCATTCATTCTTAATTAACTTAGTTCAGCAACATGAACAATGTACAAGTAACATCCCCATTAACATCCCCATTAACATTAACATTAACATTAACATTTAACCTGAGCCTGAGCCTCCCTTTTAAAACTTGCTTGTTGCTGTCTGCATGTTGGTGGTATGTCTCAACTATACAGCTATATACTGTAGTCTGATACTGATCACATAGTTTCTATATATCCAGAAGTGTGTAAACTACACACAAATGGGACATTTGTGTTTGATTGGTCATATCTTTGTTGTACGCTGGATTATTTCCCTTTAAAATAATGCCACATTATTGACTAACAAGCACTCGAGTATGTGGGATGTGCCCATCAAAAATCTTCGAGTGCCCCCCAGGTATAAAGTTGTCAACATCAAGTTTAGTGATGCGTCCAGATCATGTCTGCAGCTTTTGGATCGATGGTCACATTATGCAACATGAGCTGTGACATGTACTGATAAAGGCGTTATGTTGGAGTGGTTTTTAAAAAAAGAAAAGTAGAGGCTTATCATCATAGGAGGCAATCTGCAGGGAGATGACGAGATGACATTCTGCAACCATTGGCAATTCAATATCTCCACAGACTGGGACCAAACTCTGTCCTTCAAAATGACAATATTCTTCCGAGCAAAGTGGTATTTATCAGAGCCCACCTCCAGAATGTGCGAGTGGAGATGGTGGAATGCTTGTAGTATCAGAATGAATAATAGAGCCATGTGAGCAAATGACTTGAGAAAAATTTTACCTAATTTGCATGTTATAGTTGGATGAGATGCCACTTGAGTCATTCTTTTTTGACATTTTCCCCATTTCTGAGCATATGTTTCAACTGCATCTTCAGCGATATTGTGTTCCTAACTCTATGCAGCATGTTTTAAGAATACATTTTTATTGTCTGTTTATATATCTAAAATGTCAGAATGTCATAGAAAAGTAAAATTTTTGTTCTTTGTAATTTTTCTACACAAGATGTGAACAAAATTCCATTTGCCATGATTCATATCTCGAGTTGAATTGAAAAAAAACATCCAATCATGAAAAGTAAAACAAGTTGAAGAATACATAAGTTTCTACTTTTTTAGATGAATTATGAAGAATTAAAAAATAATTATGTAATAATATAAGTTTACGTGTGAGAAACGCCTCATTGCCTTTACTTTAGATGCACCTGCAAGTATTCAGTGACGAGAGGTAGAGAATGGAAGTCGTAAATTATTTTTAAGCACAAAAACGTCTTTGTGATTAACTTTGACAACAGGTTGGATCCTTGGATGCGACGAGTCAGCCTGACATCAGTGCTTCACTCAAACAAGAAGAATCTCCTGAAGAGTCAACACTGCTAGTGGGGGGGTCGCCTTCAGGACTGGATCCAGTGACCAGCCTTCCCCAGTTGAAAGCAAATCATGCTTCACACAGCAGAGACAGCTCCCTTAGTTTGAAAGCCCACAGTGGCATGGATACAAACATTACGCAATCAACCAAAAAAAGAATCAAGAGACCAAAGGTTGTAAAAAAGATATTAAATCAAGATAGAGATCCTGAATCGCGTCCTCTCTCTCTGCCCATAAATGAGCAGATTTCTAATTCTAATGCGAGCACTTTAAGGCTCGCGAAGGAACCAGACCGCATCACAACCAAGAGTCCTTCAGTCCAAGTACAGCAACATGAACTGCACTCAGGAGAAAATCATCAGCCCTCCGGGACTAACAGCAAGAGCCCTGCAAGGAATATAACAACTTCCTTGAACTGGTCTGAAATGGACATTTTGAGATCCATCATTCAGCCTGAGAACTCCGCAGCTCTTGACGTCTCAGAAACAAGCTTTTTAAACGAGACACAGTTTGCCACAACATTTCCTCTTTCCTCTGATATCACGACAGAATCAGTATTTCTTGCTTCCACGGTGCACCCTCCGTCTGAAGAGCAGGACTCTTGGAAAAACACACAGGTCACATCTGCGCCGGTGGTTGAACCTCCAGCTTCAGTGGTTGGCAGTTCCCCCTCTCCTGCAACAGAAGAGGATGTATCAGCAGAGGAATCAGCAACAGGGGATCAAACACTTAGTTTGACTGTTTTAACTCCAACACTACAAACTCGAGGAGCATCTGGTCCCTTGGACACAGACATGAAGCTGGCAAATGTTTCATCTAGGAAAATAAATGAAGTTGAGTTGAAGAGTGTTCCAGCAAAAGATGAAATAACAGTGTTTTCTGGTGTCGAGACAGAGACAGTGGACACTGAGACGGGTGTAGAGGTGCAGGTGAATCAAGGACACGCTCCTTCAGTTACTGGAAAGCAACAGTCTGAGGAGGACACTGTCAGTAATTACAATCAGCCCTCACCTGACCTCATCCCCGACTTCAACATCATCCAGTTCTCTACTGAAGCTCCACAGCAGCCTTTTCAAGGAACCAAACAGCCTCCGACATACACAGTCCATCATGAGGCAGGACTTCCACCTGGGATCAGAGGTCAAAGGGTAAGGCATTTATTGGTATTTTTGCTTCTGTCAGTCACGACACGTCAAACTGAAGTTGCCTTCAGTGAAATAGAGGACGAACTGCTACTAATAATACATACCATATGCACAAGTGCAATGGAAATCTATATCTGAGTAAATTCAGGCCCCAAGAAAGCACCGCCAGTGCGAATGTGCGCGTGCTGATTTGTGTACGTGTACATGCATGTGTGGGTTTGTATATCCATGTGAGCAAGTGTGTGGATGTGTGTTGTTCTGTGTGCATACGTATGCGTCGCAGTGAAGTTAAGTCAAATTAAAAGGCATTGTCCCCCTCTTGTGGTTGATTTGCGTTTGTGTCACCTGAGAGTGTGAGATTGTGCTTTCAGCATCTTCGATTGTATAATGCTTTGTAATCTAGAATATCTGTTTTAAACTATTTTTAATAGCTTTACAGCATACATAAATATATCAAGGACACAATTTACCATAGTCGACATTTGTTTGCATCTCAGATCGGTCACCCTGGCACTTCTTCATTATCTCTGTAGTGTCACCAAATGCTTTGTAATGGTTGCCTCTTTAACATTAAGACTGACTTGCATCCAAGTATTTTTAGCATGCTGATATTATCCACAATGTGTAATTAATCCACTTCACTCTTTCCACAGGGATTGCCTGGTTCTCCGGGATTAACAGGACCACCGGGGCCTAAAGGAGACAAGGTATATGTTTCAATATCCTCGTGTAAACAGATTGATTTTTGTTTGTGTGGAATGAACGTGTTGATACACAAGACCTAAACCTCTGAAGCTTGCAACTTTTAATTATGTTTGTGTTAGGAACTAACATTCATTGGAATGCTGTTGGATTAAAAAGGTTTGTTATATAGCCTTTCTTGTGTTAGCAGCATAACTCAGTTCAGCCTCCCTTTATATTACCCCATTGTTGTTTGTCTGTTGGAGCCTTACTTAAAATACCAATTTAATATCTCATTCCTGCTCCCATTTTAAATCACTGACCAAAGTCCAAATTCATTAATTAGTGTTTTATCTATTTTGACCTGCATGATTAATTTTTTACTGAGGGTGCTGAGGGATTTCATTGTGTATAATCCTACCTTTTTTTTTTTTCCATTGTCAGGGCTATCAGGGTGTCATGGGCAGGACTGGGCTGACAGGATACAGAGGCCCTCTTGGTCCACCCGGGATGCCGGCCATTGTTGTTTTCAAAACCTCAGAAGAAGAATGGGAAGCTTTCAAGGTAAGCTCTGCGGCCGTGGCTCAGAGACAATTGGTGTTTGTTCACATGTATTACATATACATATGTATTGTTTACATGTATTTCAGCATCAGTGGCTTAAATTTTACTGTGTAAAAACTGCATTTAGGTGCATTTGATACCCTCCAATTTTTGTTTGAGCAATTTTTAAGAGTTATTTAGATTTATGTTAAATAATTTGATATGTACATTTCTATAAAAACAATTGTTTTTATCATTTCTTTACTTGCAGAAAAAGAAAGTCTACAAAGAGTTTGTTTCTTCATGGCCGGTACGTATATACTTTATAGTTTATTTGATGTTTCCGATGCTTTTTCAGAGGCGCGCCACAGCAGATGACCTACCTTCCTCTCACCCTATCTACTGCCTCCTCTGTTACCACACCCATCTCCGCTCCATGTTAATCTTCTCTAAGGTCTTCCTCTTCGCCTCCTGCCTGGCTGTTCCATTTCCAGCATCCTTTGTCCAATATATTCACTCGCTCTGCTCAGCACATGTCCAAATAATCTCGACTAGACCTTGAGCGTTTTTTAGTAAACTGCTAAACTTGAGCCATCCCTGTGATCTGTTCATCTTTAATTCTATCCATCCTGTTCATTCATAATGGAAATCTCAGCATCTTCATGCCTGCCACCTCCAGCTCAGCCTCCTGTCTTTTAAACAGCCCCACTGTCTCCAAACCATGTGTTATCACTGAAAACCTTTTCATTCTCAATCAACATTAAAACTAGTTTCTTCTGATACATTTAAAAGTTCACTGCAACAATAATTTTACTTATTGATAGTTAAATGCATAAATGTTATTGATATCATATATCATCATCGCAGGTCATGGCACAGTATAAGGTTTACACTTTTGTTTTTTGTTTTTTTCATCTTCAGAAAAAGAAGGGGCCTCATGGCCCTCCTGGACTTCCTGGTGCTATTGGACCAAATGTAAGTAGAATCTAGAGATAATTTGTACATGGTGTTTAAATTTTATGCTTAACATTTCAGCTATAACAAGAGCTTCAAACACAGAAATAATTTGAAAATATTTTTTCAGGGTCTGCCTGGAATTACTGGAAAACAAGGACCAAAAGGAGTTAAAGGAAAAACTGTAGGTACCTCTGCTTGGTCTGCATTTCCACAATAAGTCTCTGACTGAACGTCACTTCAGTAACAATTGTGATACATCTAGGTTGTGTTCAGAATTCTAGTAATTTTACTGATACTGATACTGATAATGGAACAGGACAAGGAATAAAATCATTCAAGTGTTTGTTGACATTGTTTGAGTCGCTAAAACTGAGCACTAATTATGTAAATTATGGGTGGTAACGTTGTACAAAACAATCATAATTTCTTCTACTGTGAAGCGATTCTGCTGGGAATAAACTAGTCGCATTTTGTGTCATGTCATACTGCAGGGGCGTCCAGGACCTCCAGGTTCTCCAGGCCCCCAGGGCCGACCAGGTAGAGATGAGATTCCAGGACGAGAGGGTGACCCAGGCCCACCAGGCCTCAAAGGCGAACAGGTACTTTCAGTGTTTGACAGGTGAAAGAAACGCTGGTTTTTATAGTTTGGAAGCCATATTGTTCTTGATTATCTTTCCACTTGAACAGGATTAGTCCATTTGAATGTTGGTGAATTTAATTCTTCTTCTTCCTTGTAGGGTCCCGGTGGGTACAGAGGGGAGAAAGGGAGCAAAGGGGAGCTGGGTGAGTGGGTAAGAGCACCCTGGACTTCTAAAGCTATAGTAGTCAGTATTAAGATGGCCTCTTTGCAATACACATGCTTTCAGTATCTGTCTCATAGCCTTTTATATTCTGAGCAGTTAACACAAACTCCTCTGGTTGTCCTCTGGTAGTGATTCTATTGTGTGGTTTAATAGCTTATTCTGCTTTTAGGGTTATCAGGGTGAGGCGGGTCCACAGGGAAACAGAGGACGTAAAGGAGACAAGGTCAATACCAAGCACCCACCATACGGTGTTTTCAGGATCTCCTGCTTCACATTATTTTAACGTATCTGTTTTGCTGTACACAGGGGAATAAAGGAGTCACAGCCCCTGTCGGGGTCCCTGGATACAGAGTGAGTGCAAAAGACTCTACCTGTCATGAAAGCCCATTTCAAAAGCATTTATAGAACAAATGTGTACATCACCATATTTACAGAGCTAAAAATTATGTTTGGTGTACTAGTATTTGTCGTATGAGTGAAATTACTAATGATATGTGTACCAGTCAGAGCAACATCCGAATATCTGACCTGTCTTTAGGGAGTACCTGGAGCCAGGGGCCCCCGAGGTTTCCCAGGACCAGCAGGACCTCTGGTCAGTCTCACGCAAGCTCACACATATATCCAGGAGTTTAAACAATATTATACGTGTAAATCATTTACATCTTGATCCATTTTTTCCCCCCCAATAATTTCAGGGAGCGATAGGAGCTCCAGGGTTTAGCGGTTCACCAGGTTCTCCTGTAAGTTATGCAACACTAATACAAAACACGAAATGATAATAATTTTAGATCAAGTGATAATTCAGTTATAGGAAATATATGATGTTCTGTCTTTTCCAAAGGGAAAAATGGGCCCTAAAGGAGTAAAAGGCCCCCTTGGAGTTAAAGGACCTCCAGTAAGTAAAAAGTTCATCATACATGCAATCAAAGTACAAAATAATGATGTTTAAGGATGAAATGTTTCTGCCGTCAGGGTCATCAAGGTCGGCTGGGCAACAGAGGAGAAGCTGGACCACAGGTGACAAGACTTTTTTTTTTTTTTCTTTTAATGAAGACTGAATATTGAGGTCACACTCAATGACAACAAATGTTTTTGTTTTTCTCTTTCAGGGAGAACCTGGTCCAAATGGAACAGTTGGTCCTTTTGGTGTCCGAGGCCCTCAGGTATTAAAAAAACATTGTTGGAGAACTTTATTTATTTAGGACAGAATCAGTTCTACAAAATCAGGTACGATCAATTGCATAATTTCCATGTTTAGCTAACCCAAAACATCTTGAGGATAATTATGGTTACAAGTAAAAATTATAATAATAATCAAATGGGATCCACCCACCCTGAATTTGCTTTTAAGACATTATAACATTATAATATTATGTATGCTTGATGATGTCGATGTACTATTTTATGATGAGAATTACCCTGACCACACGATGAGTGAAACTGCAGCCACCAGTGTCGGTGCTGAAGGGTGCTGGTGGTTGAAAATGCCATACTTTAATTGATTGTCTAAGTTGACTCATGTATATCAGCCTTTAGCTTTCAATCTATCTTGACATTAATAAGACAATCCCAGGAACAGAAACAAATGCATCAAGTTAATTTGGAGAATAATATTAGATGCTTAGAATTGGTAAATCAACTCCACTACTACTTTTGATTGTATTTTATAGGGGAACCCAGGACCACCCGGGCCTCCAGGCCCAAAAGGTGACCCCGTGAGTACGCCTTAGTTGGAAATCAATTTGGATAGAAAATTTGAATGTTCTTTGATCACTTTTCTATTTGTACTTCAGGGTGACACAGGGGATGAAGGTGATATTGGGGAACCCGGGCCCCCTGGACTGAATGTAAGCTATAACGACCAAAGTCTCTACAGAGACAAGACTTTGATTTCCAGTTTTACTGGGCGCATTTTACTATTTGACTCACCCTAATACAATTTATTAATTTTCTTTGATTAAATGTTTGTTCAGACTTACTTACATTTAAGGTTTCATACCCAAGCTACACAGGTGCACAATAATATTCCTCTTATCATATAGTTACTCAAAGAAATATGCTGACCCCTTTCTGTAGAGTACCTTTCTGTAGAGCCATAGAATTAGCTATAACAATTGTAAATTTAAGTAAGGTAATCTAACTTTTCCATCTATAAGTTCTCTGAGGTGTCATCCTCAGCAGCACACTATTATTTCAAGCTCACATCAGTAACATCAGTCAGTCAGCCGACTTCCACCTAACAATCAACCAACTCAGATCTATCTTCAATTGTTTTTAACTGCATTTTTAACGTGACTTGTAAAGTGACCTTGGGTGTTTGACAAATACTATTTATTTGTTTGTTTGTTTGTTTATTTATTTATTTATTTATTTATTTGTTTGTTTGTAGCAATAGTAGTAGTAGTATTGTTGTTGTTGTTGTTGTTACTAATTTTATTGTTAAAAAGTAATCTAAACTCTAATGTGAAGTTTGTCGTTTGCTTGTGCTGAAGTGAATTTGCTTCTTTTTTTTTTTTTCTTCCTTCATTTCAGGGAGCCACTGGGAATCCAGGAAAGCCTGGACCCTCAGGTGATCCCGTAAGATTACTTAAAGCAATTTCATTATTGACTGATGCTAAAGAAAAAAAAACATAATTAAAAAAAGAAAAAACATAACTCTAAAATAGCAAACTATTTTGAGGAATTAATCATTTGAACCTGCCATTAATATCATCCTGTCGTACTCTCGCCTTCCCGGTTTATCATTGCTCAGCTTGATGTGCAGCTGTTTTCTATTTTCTGTTGCTTATGTGTATACGGGTGCATCACCACAGGGAGCAAAAGCCGGCCAAGGTGGGAAGGGGGATTTTGGGTTGAAGGGAGACATGGTGAGTTTAACTCTATTTGTTCATATTGTTGTTGTTTAGATCTGCGCAGCAGTGGATTGAATTCAGTTTGTGTACAGGGACCTCCAGGGCCTCCAGGTAAATGGGGACTCAAAGGGCGTCAAGGCCCAACAGGTCTTGAGGGACACGGGGGACCAGGAGGGCCACCGGGGTTTCACGGACCGTCCGTGAGTAAAATAACTTTTATTCATTAACACGCTCTTGAATAATACAGCACTGACTGGAGTCATCAAGTTTCCTTTTATTTGGTTTTTCATTGGTGTAGGGAGCCGATGGCATCATGGGCGAGCAGGGCAGGCAGGGGAGAGATGGGCTCAAGGTGGGTTGTCAAAGTTGCATCATTCAAAGTTTTCACCATTGAACAGAGCATTTTGTGAAAAAAAATTTTTACAAATTATTTGTGTGTGTGTATGCATTATTTTAGGGAGATCGAGGACCAGCTGGTATCCAAGGACCTGCTGGGCCACGAGGCGATAAGGTGAAAAAAACATAAATACTTAATGAGCGATTTGGAATAAGGTGTAGAAAATAAACATTTTACTGGTAATTTGTTATAAGGTTTCACCATGTTAATAGGAGAGATAGGGAATCCACTGCATGTCTTGAATTTTTAACTCAGCTTCAAAGAATCAAATAAATAAGGAATATGTATATCAGACCCCGACTAAAAATGTGCCCTGAACTAATATCAGTGGATGTAAGAAGCACATATTGATATTGTGTTATTGTGTTGAGTCTGTTCAGGGAAAAACAGTTTTAAACAATGAGATTGTACAGTGGACAGTCTCACTCTCTATGTTTTTCTCTTGATGTTAAAGGGTCGAGAAGGACGAACTGGGTTTTCCGGGCTGCCTGGTCCTTTTGTGAGTATGACTGAAGGGAGTTTCTTCTATTTGAAGATCCATGTGCTTTAATACTGATGTCATCATGTTTTTACTTGCAGGGAGAGATGGGAAAATCTGGAGAGAGAGGTCTTGAAGGAGATCCTGGTATTAAGGTTCCAATTTGGCTACATTTCTAATTTTGTAATTATGTAACAAAAGAATTAAGCCTGGAAAGATAATCCACTAATTGATTGGGGTTTTTTTTTCCACACACATGATTGAAGACAGAGGTCTCACACCTTTCCAGACATCCTCTGTAGAAAGACAGTGGACCACCAAGTCAGTCTCATTACACTGAAGCCAAACAAACTCAGACACACGCTGTCTAATGACCCTAAAGTAGTAGTGAAACCAGATTAGAAATCACAGGATAATCCTCAGAGAAAATTTACTGAAAATGTCTGTACTGTGGGATAGCAGAATGTTGGGGACAATTTGAACTGAATTAACATAATTTTAATACATAACGTAACATAATCAAATTGCTTCCTCCACAAAAGGAGGAGGAACTGTGTGCCAGCTAAGTTTCTCGGTTGTTGGTTTGTTGGTTTTTTTGTTTTGTTGTTTTTGTTTAAACTTTGGGAGTCTTTGTGTTTTAGAAGTCTATCCTTTTTTGTGTAGGGCAGAGCTGGAATCCCAGGGTTGACTGGACCTAAAGGCCTGAAGGTGATTACATCAGTCCTTTCTTTTAATGAGAATCACAAGAGAATGTTGAAATGTGAAACATTATAAATATCATTGTCTCACAGGGATTTCAAGGTCATCTGGGCAACCGGGGACAGGATGGCAATGTTGGCGCTTTGGTAAGACCGACCATGTACAAAGTCCTGTATGTTATATTCATGAGTTTATTCAAACATTTAGAAGTCGTTCACCTTATAAATACTTGCAGCTTGGACCTCTTTATGAAAAAGTCCTCCATAGGTAAATTATGTGAATTATGATTTATTTTAATTAACGTTTTTCCCCATATATAGACACTGCACAATCTGCGCATCATAACCATTGGAATATATATTTACATATTTAGCGGTGGTTATCTGGAATAGCTTTTTGACATCGCAACCAGGATAGGAGTAGGTGAGCCTTTATGTGATATAATCTTCCACTCAGGGGCCAACTGGTACAAGTGGAATGACCGGAGACAGTGGGCCTCCAGGCCAAAATGTGAGTTTACACAAATACATCAAATATTTAGTGAACCTATTTTCTTGCATTAAAATGTTACAAAAAGAGCAACCTTTTTTTTTTTTTTTTTTTTCCTTAGGGATTACCTGGGAAGGTAGGCCCTTCTGGGCTCCAAGGACTTGTAGGAAGGAGTGTGAGTATCTAATTAAAAATTGTGGTGTTGGTCTTCAATGGGCAAACAGTAGACCAGCACCTGGGCCACTAAATTGAGGAAGGTCAAAATTCATTATGCATTTGTGACGACATCCAGGGTGAACCAGGCAGCCGAGGAATGAAGGGGACGCCAGGAAAACATGGAAAGAGAGTAAGTTGCATATCATCACTGTGAGACCTCTATTCATGCGTCTAGAAAAGTAAACACACATTTAGCATTGTAAGTGCAGTAAATAACAACAGTATAGAACAGGGTTTAATGCCTTTATTGTGTTTGCACCCTTGATGTTGAAATCACAGATATTCTGGTTTTCTTCAGGGCCTTCAAGGTAAAAAGGGGGCCGATGGACTGACAGGAAGTGAAGGATTGAAGGTATGAGTGTTTTTAGTCATCTGGATATCCAGTAAATACACACTTGATCAATTAATGAAAGGATTCACTCGGTTGTCTCACTTGTGACTTATTTTGACCATGCCATGAAGGGTAAGCGTGGGGAAGAAGGACCAAAGGGAAAACAAGGTCCTGCTGTGAGTAAACACTTTCCACACAATAGTTTCTGTTGTGTGTTTTTTTTTTTAACTGAACTCTTTGCTCATGTCATGTGTGGCCATCCTTTAGGGTGAAAGAGGCAGGCCTGGACATCAGGGATACAGAGGACCTCTTGTAAGATGATTTCCGTCATTCATTCCTTCTAAAAACCAGGTTTTCTTCGCTGATCAGCTTACATTCCCATCCATTTATATTCATTATCATATTTACTCGTGAGTTGAGTCACGGGGCTGGATCTTTTCTCAATTGGTATTTATTAATCATTTCACTAAAGTTGTGGTAGAATATAGCTTAAATCAATACAAGTTACAGGAAAATTATGTTTTCACACTGAAAAAATAACAAACCCACCCCATTTCTTCTTATAGTTTTTTTCAAAACACACATTGCTCACAACTCTGTGGTGAAGACCAGGCTTTTTAATGGGCTTTAAGATACTACAGGCTGCTGTGCAGTATTAGTATTTCTCATTTTCATTTGATAACGCACCCTGAAAGATTTGAGGAACATGTAGTATCTGTGCACAAAATCACAAAGAAGGACTGTTAAGATTACATTAAAACTGCCTGAATGGAAGGCAAATGTTTGGAAAAACAGTACACTCATTCATCTTGCCAAATTTAAAAAGTGTTTATCAGAACCATTCTCACTCCTGCTTTTTAGTATCTAATTTCAAAGTGGACAAATGCATTGCAAAAAATATATAACTTTACACAACTTTCTTTAATGCATTCAGAAAATGACACAAAACAAAGTTTTCTAACAGTTATCAGCACTCATGAATTTAAAATAAAAGTTAAAAAGATAACTCTTAAAACAAATCCTGAAATAGATCTAACACAACTGTGCAGAACCTTTAACAACCATGTGTATAGGCTGGTACTAGAAAACCATAAACAGTGTGAAATAAAGCTAATCAAAGGCATCTCAATTGTTTCCTCCAGTGAAGTGGCCATTCAGTACATACAATAACGGTAATTGTAACAATAATAGTAGAGAATAGAATAATAGAAACATTGTGTACATGAGTCAAGACATTGTTATAATATAGTATTCTGTTATTGTGTGTGTGTGTGTGTGTGTGTGTGTGTGTGTGTGTGTGTGTGTGTGTGTGTGTGTGTGTGTGTGTGTGTGTGTGTGTGTGTGTGTGTGTGTGTATGAAAACATATTTCATCAGGGTATCCAGGGTAACAACGGACCATGGGGTGGGAATGGCCCCCGTGGCCTTCCAGGTGACAAAGGGCCTCAAGGGCAAAGTGGGCTTGTTGGAGTTACAGGTTTCCCTGTAAGTTAATTTTCTTGCTTTTGCTTTTCAGTTTTTTAATATTTGTCATGCAGAGACTCATTATATCCCTTACTGTTGAAGTGAACGCCCACAACTACCAACTGCCATGCATTCTATTCATTTTCTATGAATGTGCTGTTGAAAACAATATCTTACATTTTGAAAATACTGAGAATTTAAAATTCAACCAAAAATTTAAATTGCGTGGTTTTAATTCTCAATGCATGGGTGTATAGCCATTTATTTACTGTGTTTGGTCTTGTGCTCTAGAGAAATAGCTTTAATGATTATAGCCATCCATCCGTCATCCATCCATGACGTGGGGCCCGCATCAGTAGTTGGTACCTGCAGCAGCAGAACACCATAAAACTGATATTCCAACCATTAGTTTTTCAAAATGCAGTATTATTATTTTATATGGCATTGTATACATATTAAAAACATAGCATTAAAGGGGTCGTATTATGGAAAATCCACTTTCTAATGGTTTTCCAACAGTACTATGCATCCCCATACCTGGGAATGATGCCTCCTGGCTTGTTTAAATTTAATTTTTTAAAGTACATGCTCCAACGAGCGAATCAGAAATCAAACCCCATGAAGTGTGGGAGGAGACATTCCCACTCACAGACACACAGCAGATACTGAATACAGCTCATATGATCCAATATTCAAATGAGTGAAAATCAAGGAAAAGACAGATTTGGGCCAAAAACACTTTGAATACAACGTTGTTTTTTGGGGGTTTTTTTTACCAAGGAGACCTATTGAAAAGCTTTAGAATTGGAGATCTTTAACGGAAAAATTCTCTTGAGCATTAGTCATTATTTATTCATTGTGAAAAGTTCTAAACAAACCTTTGATTTGATTTGATTTGATTTGATTTGATTTGATTTGATTTGATTTGATTTGATTTGATTTTTATTAATTATGTTTCTGTTTTGCGAGTGGACAGTAGTCTGTTTATGCTGCATGAATGTCAAATCTTTCCTCAAGTCATTTATTAATCTGCCTTAATGTCCACACTAGGGTAAAGACGGACCTCGGGGGTCAGCAGGATCAGCTGGTCTAAAAGGAGAAAAGGTGATTTCAAAACAAAACATTTTATTGTGCTATTCTCTACATATCTAAGGCTTATCGTCTATTTGATCAACCTGAAATTATTGCATACACATTACATTATTCAATAAGATCTTTTTTTCTATTATATGTCACATCTCCAGGGATCCCCAGGAGTTGTGGGGGTGGAGGGAGTTGCTGGTCTCGATGGTGAGGAGGTAGATTGATTAGATTGTGTTGGTCACAGATTGGATTTCTTCTTTTTTTTAAAATGTTCAATTATCTGGTTGCAAAGACACCAAATACATTAGTTTGCCATACATTTGATTACAATTATCATAGTCATGCCTCTGCAATTGCAATAGTAACCATGTCATTTCACTTGAAGGGGCCAGTCGGTGTAAATGGACCTGAAGGGCCATCTGGAGGAAACGGCAAAACTGTGAGTTCACATGAATACCAGAGTAGATTAACTCTCAGAATTACATAATAATGTTTACTTTTGATGCATTTCTTCAGGTGCTTACAGCATTTTTGACAATCTGAGATAGCGCCCCTCTTAACGCACTGACAACTTCTGCTTTTATTTACATTTCAGGGTTATAAGGGAAACACTGGACTTCCTGGGCAGAAAGGGCAGAAAGGAATTCAAGGTGAAAGAGGAAATCGGGGATCACAGGGACCAAAGGGGCCACCAGGAAAACAGGTGATTATGTGCTCTCTCAAGTGTAGTTTACTGGAGCTTTACAAAATATTTTATATACTGATGATAAGAGCAGAAAAAGTAAAAGTGGGTGTATTCAAGTACCTGGAGTCAACTATCCTGAGTATCTTCAGTGTAAAGAAGCGGTGAAGAATAGAATTTAGGATAGAGATGGATAGACAAGAGGCTCAGCTCAAGGTGGCCGTGATCAAGATGCTCAGATTTCCATTGGGAGGGTTAAAAATGAACAGTAATAGCATCAGGGAATTGCAGGAGGCCACAAACACAGACTCGTGGAGTTCCGTAAAATCAGGTTTATTGCAGAAAAATCCATGGAGCATGAGGGAACACAAGGACAACGAGAGGAGCGACGTGACGACAAGACGAGCCGAGGGAGAGGGTTTAAATACACAGGTAAGGAGTGGAAAGAGGTGGAGCACAGCAAAAGGAGCATACAGAGGGAGAAGCTCATTGGTTAATTGGAAACACAAAGTGAGACACACAGGGGCAGAGACCTGACAGGCAGGGAATACTGTGAGATGAAGGAGTGGCTGAATGTGTGACTTAAATGTTGAGGCAGAACTTACCCTCGACTTTTGAGACTCACTGAAATGTGCAGAACACTAAACTTGACAATGCACTTCTTCTTGCTTTGTCTGTCTCTATTAGGGATACAGGGGTGTCTCTGGAGAAAGGGGGAAACAAGGGGTCCCGGGGCTTAAGGTGAGGAATCTATATGCAGAAAGGCAGAACGAGTTTGTCCGACAATTTAATGTTGAAATGTGTGGTGGTGATGATGATACATTCACAGGGTGAACCAGGTGCAAGAGGTCTATCAGGCAAACCTGGACTGTTCGGACCTGGGGGTAATACCGGGGCAACTGGATTCAAAGGCCAGAAGGGGCTCTTGGGACACAATGTCAGTACACTTTGGATAACAAATGCAGTATTAGCCAGTTAAGCTGTAGTGACCTTATCTAGATGGGCTCTAGAGTCCAGAAGACTTTGATTTTGTGAAAAAAAAAAAAAAAAAAAAAATGAGATGTCTGATTATGACACAGGTGGGAATAAAGTTTTTATTGTTCTGTTTCAGGGACCTCCTGGTAATATAGGTCCCACTGGACCAATTGGATCATCACCATCAGTATGTCACATTTCACCCCAATTTATATACTTCCCGCATATACTGAAAGAGTCCGAAAAATGTTAACTTAGTTACATTTTGTGTGTACTCTGCAGGGAGTGACTGATAATGTGGTATTTGGTTTAAAACAAAATAGCTAAACTACATTAATTTGGTAATACTTAACCATTAAAAAAAGAGATGAGACATGACGATATTATCTGAAAATATCACATGCATGCACATCAACTACCTGGCAACTTTTCCAAAAAAAATATAACTTTAATTGAGATTTCAGGCAGGAATGGAATTTTTGTTTAAAACATACATTCTTGAAAAAAATTATCCATTCAATTCATTTTTTCCCCCAGGGTTTGCCAGGTCAGAGAGGTAATGAAGGCAAAACTGGAATCCCTGGATTAAAGGTAGAACGTCTCAGTTGTTTTAATGTATTTCAATGCTTTGAGTTTGTATCTACTGTCCATCTGCAGGTGTTTACTGTTATTCAGTTGTGTTTCTGCTGCTTGTATCCATTATTTAGGGCAGTCTCGGTGAGAAGGGAAAACTCGGCCTTGCAGGCACAAAAGGAAGCATTGTGAGACTTCAATATGTTTCTCCCTGTGGGCAGTGTTAATTTGGTGAAGCATGTTGAATGGTTTGTGGGAAGATGCAATCACAGTGATGTGTCTTTGTAACCCTACTTTTTTTCCCCTCCAGGGCACAAATGGTCAAAAGGGGGAGAAAGGAGATGCTGGGAAACGAGGAATCACGGTAATGATGGCATTTTATAACTTTAGTCTTTGTAGGAAGTATCATAGTACATTTTTATGAAAAAAGCTCTTGAATGATTTAATAATACTTGACGCTGGTTTACCAGCAGTATGGTTTTAATTGTGTTTTATTATGTCTGATTATTTTCAGGGCATTGTAGGAAAGATAGGATTCATTGGCGCCTCTGGTGAAAAAGGTCGTCCTGGACGTGCCGGCCCACCTGGTCTTCCAGGAACTAAAGGAACACAGGGGCGAATGGTAAGCACAAGCAACCCTAATGTAAAAAAAAAAAAAGGCTGCTAAAGCAAGATATCAAGTTTTAATAAATCATAGTTTGTCTTCTTCTCGATAAAATTAGCATTTAGATCTCTTTAACTTCACTGTTTACTTTCCAAAAGGGAAAAAGAGGCCAGCCTGGAAAGATGGGGACCAAAGGAGCTGCTGGGAAAATTGTGAGTTTTGATAGTTTGATGTTAAAAAGAAAAGAAAGAAAAACGATCTCATACAATTGTGTAGACATGGACGTCACAAGCCAGATCTCATAAAACAAATCTGAGGTCTTTGAGGTGATGTCAGTTTTGCACAATTTCTTTTTTCTTCCAATCACATGTTGAATCTGACGTCTAAACTCATCTGAAGGCTCTTGTTTGATAGGGGACTGAAGGCCTGCCAGGGAAACCAGGACCTGCTGGACCACCAGGAAAACCCGCAAGTATCCCTAAATAACAGATAAAAAAAAAAAATAAAAAAAAATTCATCAAACAAAAATTCTATTTCTCTTCTGGAAAATTTTATTTCAGAAGATAAATTGAAGCTAAAATGACTTAAGAACAGTTTGTTATGTCAACAAAGTTGATGTCACAGATTTAAAAAAAAAAAAACAAATTTTCAGGTCAATGAGTCAATAAGTTAGTTGAATATGTGAATGGTGCCAATTGTTTTCTTTTACTCTTTTTTTCTCCCCCTCAGGGCCTGAGCGGGTTGGATGGTTTGTTGGGGGTTGAGGGTAATGAAGGCGATCCGGTACGAGAAGTTGAACAAACTGTGATTTTAGTGTTTTTCTGTAATAGTTTAAAAAATGACATACTTTTCCTCTTTACCCCAAAGGGTGATATCGGTTCCAGAGGAGCTCCCGGAAAACCCGGCTACCGTGGAAAGATGGTCAGCCTAATATATAAACCCTGCACTGCCCCAAACACAAAGACTCTGTCACGTTCAAAAATCGGTTTCAATTATGTGTAACAAATGTATTCTGTTGTCTAAAATACTTGTAGGGAAACTCTGGGCCTTCTGGAATTCAAGGAGAAACTGGAGCAGGAGGGTTTAAGGTACAATATCATTCAATGTCTTCAAATAAAAGAAAACGGTCCATATGTCATAATGTTTATAATGTACAATGATATTTTTGCATATGTATCATTGATACAAACTACAAGATAGTATTTTCATCATAAAATGTCTCGCTGCTTTTGGCAGGGAAAAACTGGACCAAAGGGTATATCTGGGCTTCCTGGGCCAATTGGGCCAAAGGTGAACTTTTTTTTTTTTTTTTCTTTATCAGCACATTACAGTCATCTGTAAATTCAATGGATGTTCATGAAACTGATTGCATCTCACTGGTAATCAATACAGGGTTTGCCAGGTCTGAGGGGAGTGAAGGGTGAATCTGGACATCTTGGCAAAAAAGTAAAAGTCAGAAATACAAAACATCACACCATTCCAGCACAAATGACTGTCTAACCTTTGACCTGTTCAAGCTTCCTAATTTTAAAACACATTCTGATGAATCACACTGAAATTGCAGCTGCTTTGTTAGAGACTCGTACAGGTGCAGCTTATAAGCCATTTTCATTGTTTATGATTCTAGGGTCTTCCAGGTGACTTGGGGATGCAGGGAACAACTGGCTCACCAGGGCTGAAGGTGCGTTGAAGCTATTTGAAGTTATTTAGAAAAAGATTTGTTTAATTCGGTGATATGCTTAATGACAATCTCTACTTTTGTCTTTTATCTGAAGGGAATTCCTGGTTTGCAGGGGTTAAAGGGTCACATAGGTCATCAAGGAAAGCAGGTATAAGTCCAAAAACATCCAAATTAACATATTTTTTTGTACTTTTTGAACATTTCAAATGATGGTGATGGCAAGGTCAATTAGCTGACTGCTTTTCACAGGGGTTTGCTGGTCCTCGTGGTCCACGTGGTCACAAAGGCTCTCGTGGAATACCTGTATGTTACTTCAATAGTCTGCAATTCATAATGATGTACATGAATGTATCTGATATGTGGCAATAAATATTATTCATGACTGAATATTAAGCACATGATAGATGTGTCTTTTAGATAGATGTGAATTTCAAAAATTAATGGAATACTCCCTGCTCTTTCATCGGTACAGGGCCTTGTTGGAAAGAAGGTGAGGCTGATTTGGAGAAGTTTTATGTTTGTTTTCATAATTTCATATATAAATGTTAGTAAAAGCAATCTCAAACCTCATTGTCAATATAACCTAACCTGTTTCATTGAAATCGATGCATCCATTTTCACTTATTCACTAAAATTTGTAGCGGCGTTTTTCAGGGAATGAAAGGTTTTGAAGGCAAAAGAGGAGCAAAGGGAATCAAAGGCATGCGTGGATCACCAGTAAGATATGATTAGTGAACTTCACTACCGACTTGTACTGACGAACATCTTGAAATGGAATATCGTGTCACATTTTCACAGGGAAGACCAGGCTTACCTGGCAAACACAGGCCTTCACTGGGACAACAATCAAAACCAGGTCCAAGAATGAAACAAAATCCTAAATTAAGTCCAAAATACAAACGGAAAAGTGTTCAAAGGAAACGACAACAAAAAGTTAGTACATGCTTATCTGTCATTTGTTGGATCGTGCTGAAACCATTCAGTTGGTTGACTGATTAACTTGACTGAATAATTAATCATTTAACTGCAGCTCAGAGCCGTGTTTCGTAGACGGTCTGAAAGAGATGAAGATGACGAATCCTTCAGCTGGCCGCTGGGAACCAAAGATGACCCTGGTAGCACCTGCTATGAGCTGAGCCTCGTACACCCACATCTGAATGATGGTGACTCTTTAAATCACTTCAGGCTATATTTCAGTGGTATCAATAATATGCTGTTTATTTTAAACCTCTATTATATTTCAGGATACTTTTACATGGACCCAAACCAAGGTTGCCCCTATGACGCTGTGAAGGTATTCTGTAACTTCACAGCAGGAGGAGCAACCTGCGTCAGCCCTCTACGTTCACAGGTGCAGCCATTTTCAATGTGAATTTGAATGTTTTGAAATGTCCTAAAGGCGCCAGCGTTTCTTGAGATAATTGATTTTCCTGAAGATTTGAAGAAAGTACCATATGTAAAGCTACCCACCAGGGCAATGTGGACTTCTTTTTTTTTTATAACTAGAAAAACACAAAATGATTTTATTTTTATGATAAAATTTAGGCTTTAAAAACTTAAATCCTATTCATATCTTTCAGATCAAAATGAGAGTCCAACAAAATGGAACGATACCAAGGATGCAGTGGCATCCTCGGCAACATGATGAGAAAAAGGTAAACTGCATAGTAAAAGTTTTGAATTGATTTAAAGAAACATTTAGTACAATCAACTCGCTTGCTCATCAAACTTTAAATACTTTTTGTTCCCATCAGATTAGATACACTGACCTGGATGTGGTCCAGCTAAGGTTTCTGCGGTTACACAGCCACGCATCTTTCCAGAACATTACAATGAACTGTGCAGCAAACCTGTCCACTACTGCTGCCACTGTGGATTTATCCAGTGTGGTTATCCACCTGCTGGGAGACTCGGGCAAAGAAATTGATTCACACTTTCTCACGATATCCCAAAAAGGTTGTGAGGTAAGGCCAAAAGTTTTTCTGTTTCTATCAAAAAAACTCAATATTTACACAAATAGTTGCTAAAATTTGTGAACACATGTGCCAATAATTCCTAATGTCCAGTGACACATTCTGCATTCTGACGTGTTTGATAATCCTGCAGCATCACCAGATCAAACTGGTTAAGGGTCACATAGCTGGCTCAACCAGAAATGTACTCTTTCACGTGTTGTTATGTTTTTGTCAAAATATACATAATCTATAAAATGTAATCTTAACCTAATTTCATATCATTTTTAATGACAGTATATCACCATTGACACATAATATCACCAGATAATCTAACGTGTGAAATACATTCAAAGATTATAGATTGTTTCCACACATGGCCAAATGAAGCCATAAAAATTGTTAAATTACTTACTGTCACATTATCTGAACCCAGGAAAGACAGGCTCTGCATGATCTCCTGAACTCTAAAGGGGTTGCATAACTTTAAGTTTGTGCAATGTTGTCTCGTGCAATACGACAATGTCATTGTCAGGCACAATTTTACTTTCTCTTACACACTGTGCAACCACAGATTCCACCATTTTTGCTTTTTAATATACTTGCTTTGTTTTTAATTTATTGTTGAATAAAGATTTTTTTTTCTGATTGTGATTCCGCTCTGTGATAATTTCCCAGGTGAGTGTGCAGGTGAGGGTTCGGGGAAGCACAGAGTTACATCGAGGAGACATGGAGTTCCTTCCTGTCAGAGATGTGGCTGTAGACATGCACGTTGTGTCCCCTCACCTCCCTGAAGTGTCTGTCATTTTAGGACCCGTCTGCTTCTTGTGACTGATCAGTTGTGTGTAAGGAGGTTCTGTAAATACGACTTGAAATTAATACTTTTGTTAGAATGAGTTGAGTTGACTCGGTCTTGTACTGTACTTGGTTGTATATTTATTTAAATGTAAGTATTTGATGTTATCATGTACAACCTTCTATAATTTGTGCCGATGCCATTGGAAGAGCAAGCGATCAAAACAATTTTGTCTCGTAACTTATATTAGGAGTGCTTGTTTTCAATGTCTCGAATGGAAATATTCAACAATACTCAAAATAAAATTTATTATTTTAAGTCTGTGAAATAACATTGAGCGTTTTCTTTTCAAGTTGCTGAGCCCGCCGTGCACCCTATAGTTCAGACATGGGCAACTGGTACCGTAGATTGTGGGCCACATGAATACATTATTGAAACCAGGTATCAGTCCTGTATGGTGTATTCAAAGCACTGTATTACTGATTTTTTTTTTTTTCAAAGAAAAAGTTATTTAATGCATGCATGTTCATTTAAAGTACAGAAATACAATATGTCCTTTTCAATATGTTAGCCGCCATAACTCCCATAAGGGGATATCACCCTGATAGAGGACATTCTTTCATCTCCTGCAGTGATCAAAGAATCCCCTCCCAGCCATAGTTTTTGGAGATCTTCAAATATTAGCAATTTAGGTTTTAATATTCAATATTTGTTTGCAGTTTTTCATCTATGATGATTAATCAGTAACAATAATTCAAATCAGATCATGTTAAAAGAATAATCATGTTCGGATGATTTTGTTGGGGAGTTTTTTTTTGTCTGACTCTTTACTTTTTGTGCTGAGGCAAGTAATCATTTCTACGTTAGACAAGTACCCGAATTTTGTCTGTGTGTCTGGTACATGTCAGGGACCAGGACAATGGTTAAACTTTCGTGAAAAATTATGTTTAATATGAGCAAGGCTCTGCTTCCTGAGTGTGTTTAAGAAATTAAACAAGAGCCTGCAGCAAAACTCTTAGTTATTTGTGTCACGTCGTGTGTTTTTTGTTGGGTTTTTTTCTATGATAACATGCAGGATTGTCCAAAGTAAGCATGATGTGCCTTTCATGAAATACTCGTCTGAAACATCTTTAGTCTTCAGTTCTCCAACTCACAAGCTCACTTATAATCCTAAGTTGTCTAACCATGTGCATCATCGACCACATGAAAAACTGTGATTATTTGCTTCTTCTGTTAGAATGACGTCTATTATAACATATTCTAAGCTTGATTATGTTTTTATGAATGAATTATTGTGTTTTAAGTCTTAATTAATTTGTCACACCCAACTCATGAGACCGGTTGAAATTCAGTATGCTCATTGTGACGTTTGAAAACTTTCTTAACTTGCAAAGAAATTCAAAAACTCCCGCTGAGGTCAATTTTAAGTTAAAAATCTTTTTTAGAGTGTTTCATGCACGGTGTCTTCTCACTAAAATGTCTTTGTTTAACTTATGAATTTGGTATTGATATGTGTAGATAGAGGCCTGAGGAAAATCCACTCATTCATTGATTTCCCAATGAAGGTCAAGAAGCATGTAATGTGGCTTGGGGGTGTTCTTGGTGTTTTGTAGGCATGTCTGTCTGTCCTAAATTTGAAAGGACAAAAATCCACGTAATCAAGAATGAATGTAACATGTAACTATGAAAATGTATTTCATCTTCTGGGTGCATCTCAGACACATGCTGCTGTGGGTTTATTTTGAGGGAGGGACCTTCCTGTGCAACATTTGCAACTTCTACCTGTGTATGCGTGATCACCAGTTACTCTGGCTTCCTCGTGTTGAATCATATAACTGCTTTGTTCACCCCAGGCAGTTCGCACTGCAAACATGGAGACAATATTGCACACTCAATACCCAACAAGCAAATTGGAGTCGCTTCAAACATGAATAACATGTTGTACACCATACACAACAGTACACCACTGTGCAGCGAAAGGGGGAGGGAAACTTATTTTTAAAGCGAAATAATAAACATGTTGAATCATCTGCAGTTGTCTTTCGGGTTTGTTTGGTTTTTTTGTTTGTTTTGTTTTTGTTTTTCTTCAATAGTACGTCGTTTTGTAATGTATTATTTTGGTGGACTCTTGTGGTCAAATTTCGTGTCAGAGTGACGTCACGAGGAGGAGAGCCTTTGGGCCAATCAGCGGCCGCAGCCTTGCTCATCATCATCACTTCCACCTCCATCCTCCTCCACATCTTCAGTGTTTACACAACAAGGGAAGCGAGCAGTTGCTCAGATTGCGGAGGCTCCTTTGAGTTAAAGGTTTGAACCGGAGAGCAGCCGGCGTCTGAAGGGAGTGAGTATCCAGAGGAGGGCGGGTGTCTTTTTTCCTTTCTTTCTCTCTCTCTGTGCTTCATTCAGTCAACCTGTTCTGCGGCTACCGACCGTCGTCAACAGGTTGGCTAATTTGACTAGCTCCGGTCCTCCGTGCGCTGGACAGCCCGGCGACAGGCGTTCATGTCCCGGGTCACACCACACCGGTCCCGGACGCCGACACGGAGACGAGCACGGAGTCGGTGCTGAATGAGCACCGTTGTCCGTCACAGCAACTGGCTCGTCTGTTCGCTGTCCCCCGATCTGATTGTCAGCTGGGATTGTTTGGTTCCTCTTGTCGAAATCCTCCAACCGCTCATTCCCACGTGAGGTGGCGCGAGACATGCCGTGGATGACGTGACTTTGGGATCCTCTCCAGTGACTGAGCGTGTGTTCGGTCCTCTTTTTTGCTTCAGACTGGTTGTTTAAAATAAAGAATGAAGCATTCACCCACCGTGTCAATCGGCGTTCCTTTCACATTCACACTATCACACTTTTTCTTCTATTCCGAGGTCCCGTCGATCCTGTATGGAGTAGAAAAAGGTGAAAAGTTCAATTCGTCTGAGCCTATTTGAAATTCAGTCGTATTATCGCAACGAACTGGCTTTTTGTCAAAAGCCATTTCAACGATTTTAATGACTGTAAAAACAGGTTGATTGGTTATTATTATAGGAATGTGTGACTTCCAAGACTTGTTTTTTATTTTTTTTACATTTGTTTTAATGAATATTTGCTCACTTGACATATCTGAACTAAATTCAGCCATTTCATTCAACCTCAGTTTCTACACGAAAGGCAAAAGTGTGGTTCCACTGCAGCATATATGTGATGGCTGCGTTCATGTTTGACTAAAGCAGTTCAAGTAGAAGCTGTGTAAACTGATTTTAAGATCCCACTGAGGATCTATTGGTGCCATTTTCCAGATATTGCAATAAAAAAAATAATTTCTGACGTGTATTTATCATTTGAAATGGTCGAAACTAAATTGATTGCAGCAGAAAGATTGAACTTGTGTGCTATTTCAGGATGGAAGGGGAGAATGGAGCCGTTCTCCGAGTCCGCAGTCGAGCCATTCCTAGAATGCCAACCTCTAATGGTTTCGACTGCTCCTTGAATGAAGGAGCTCATCCTGGAAACCACCACCAGGACACTGGAGACAATGTTGCCACCAGCAATGGTAGGAAAATACCCCTCTGATCTGGATCTCTTTTTCCACTTCCACCAAGTTGCCTTGTAATCAATGAGCACTGAAGCCTTATCACGTGATGAGTCACTCCTCTTTTGTGTTTCTCTTTTTTCTTTCTTTACCTATGGTACAGTTAGGACGGAAAATCACTGGGCTGATGGACAAGTGTAGAGACTTCCTAATAAAAATTACTCTTGTGCTCTGCAATACTAACCAAGAAAGCAGAACAATTCAGTCCTAAGAAAAGACTGACAAACACCGGTCTGACATGTGTACATCTGTAAATGAACAAAATAGATACTGAACACACGAGTTTAGAAATTATAATGCATTTTGTAACGGTGTCAGGTTTAAAGAGTTCAGGTCTTAATTTTTTGCCACGGTGTTGAGTTGCTTCATCCTCGTAATGACCATGGTCCAGTGTGAGAGCAAAGTTGTTTAACACCAGCATTTATGACTAATGACCTATGTTAAACTTAACTGTAAGTAGTTGTCTTTGTGTCTCCATGTTGTTATTTATTTTACAATCCAGTGACTGAAATCTTCATTGCTGTGTCCAATTTTTTTTTTTTTTAATATCACTTGTGTAACTTTTCACTTGTCTTTAGTGTTCAAATAAAATTTCATTTTGTATGAGCGGTAAAAAGTAATTTCATATTCCTTTACTACTCAAATAGGTCGCAGTCAAACTGTTTTTGGTTATTTATTAGTCTTTTGATTAAATATTTTACTAAATGGTGCTCGGTGGGGACATATACCACGTCAAAGTTCTCCTGAACCAGAGTGATCATACCTCGGCCGACTCTTAATCATTTAGGAGTATCCGCTGGTCAGAGCTGTGAGAATACAATTTGTATTGTATCAGAACATGTCATGACGTTTGTTTCTCATCTTCAGGGAGAATTGAAGTGGAGCAGGTGATCAGCAAAAAGCTGGAACTGAAGAGAAAAGCAGAGGTTAGTAAGTTGGTATTTTTCTTGAGAAATGCCTCAAATGACACGTTGCAAGGGATAAGGGTGACTATTGGGTCATTTCATTTAATTATTCTTCATCATGTAGAAAAGCACATCAACATGCTGGGCTGCACTTTGTGTGTGTGTGTGTGTGTATATGTGTATATATATATATATATATATATATATATATATATATATATATATATATATATATATATATATATATATATATACTTACCTGCTCAACTATGCCTGTTGTAATGAGCAGCTAAAAATCAGGCTTAATGCTTAAATTATGACCCATTGGTCTGTATTTGTTGGTTTTCCTCCAGGTTTACTGTGTCATTTTAACATTTAACCAAAGAAATACCATAGTTATTGTCAAAAGTATGGCAAGTTTTGTTCCGATGGATGAATCGCCAATAGCTTACAAATTACTTTATTTATTGAGTCAATTTCGGTTTAGTAGAAGTTTTCTGTGAGAAGCAAGTTGCCCAAATAACACTCACAAATATTTACTGCAGTAAATTCTAGTCTCGGAAATATTACGAATACCTCAGCATGTGGTCTGATGCCCCAAAAAAGATGAGAAAGCCAGTTGTATTAAAACAAATAATGAAATTTATTAGAAATTAATATCTGTGCCTTGCATATTCACATATTGCACTTGTCCCGTATCATGCGTTTGGGGCTAACCACTTGAGTTTGGATTGTATTACGACCTTGACTCGTCACTTCCACTAAATGGCCCAGTCGGGTTAACCTCCAAGGCGATATTTACATGATGTTTGTATAATTTGAATGAACGTCGTGTCACATAATGACAAAGCATTGCATTCCAAACATCTGCGTGAGTGTTAACAAACCGTCCCAATGCCCTTTTTCTCTGGCTAGGCCCTGAAGAGTGACCTGATACGTCAGCTGGACAGTCAGGTCCACGACTTCATGGACAGCCTCATTGAAGAGTCGGTCAGCCTGGAGCCTGCACCTGTTCCTGCTGTCTTCTCACCACTATTGTCAGACAAGGAGAAAAACAAACTCAGGTTCGCCAGTTCAGGGTCTCTTTTTTTTTGCCCAGTTTGATGTTAAAAAAAAAAAGTTTCGTTTTTTTTTAAATCTGAGAGTTAAATTCTTCATCCTGCAGAACTCATCGACTGGTTGAATGATCTCTGATGTTTTGTCTGCAGGAATTTCCGACCTCCTCATGGCCAGGGAAAGCAATTTGTAAGTCGCAGGTCCCTCCTAGAGTAAGTCAACTCTTTGAAGCTGACGTATCAATATTTTATACACGTCACTCACATGCTTTGCATTTTTATTTTTTTAATTATTTACCATTAAGTTTTAACTTCCATTTGAAGATTGTGTGACAATTTTGGTACCATTACATGGTACATATAGTTATGTTTTGTACTTTGTTTTTTTTTGTTTTTTGGCAGCGAGCTCTTTGAAGTGAACCACATCAGGACCATCTACCACATGTTCATTGCCCTGCTCATTCTATTTATCTTCAGCACAGTTGTGGTAGATTTTATAGATGAAAGCAGGTAATAACTGACTGCTACAAGTCATTTTTTTGAACTCTTCTGCCAAATACCAATGAGTCAAGCAAGCGGACAAAGATCATTTATAGTCTCTTTCCTCCTCTACTTTCCTTAGGCTGGTGCTTGACTTCGACCTGCTCGTGTATGCATTTGGACAGTTTCCTCTGGTGGTGTGCACATGGATCTGCATGTTCCTGTCTGCATTTGTAATTCCCTACGCCTTATTCCACCTGTGGACACAGAGCCAGTCTGCGTCCTATAGTCATCCCAGGTTGTACAGCGTGCTCTTTGGCTCTGTGTTCCTTCTTTATCAAGCGCTGGGTTTGGGATTCCTGCCTACATATGTGGCGGTGACCAACAATTTGCCACCTGCATCCTGCTTCATCATCATCCTGGAACAGGTAAAGAATATTGTTGATTTTTGAATTGTTCAGGATATGAGAGATTGATAATATAGTAGGCATGTTGACTATAAATGTACAGAACACAATTAGAGGTTTCAAAGGTCCGTGTGGACCGTCTTGTTATCCTGATTTGTTACTTTGTGGAGGATTGATTAACTTCCCAAAATAAAGACTGATTTTAGCCTCAAACGCCACACGGTGAAAGACGATCTCTCTGTGTAGCAAGAAAATAAAATGACATAAAAGACATAACGAGACAGACCGGACAGGAGAGGAAAACGTAAACAAAGGAAAAGTCTTCCTGTTGGTTGTGATTTCTGTAACACTGAGAACTTGCAGCCACAAAGCTGAGCAAAGAGAGATTTCAGATGTGAAACACTTCCTGCATCCGTGACCTTTGGTTCATCATAAAACACTTTTTTTATATAGCACTGTTCATGAATGCTTCAAGGAAGGATTGTCTCCAGGATGGCAGGACGAAACAGTAGAACAGGAAATGCATAACAAAAGTGGTGGGTGTGATTTCAAAGGCACACTTGAGGTAACTATCACAATTAAGAGAAAAAAAAGATACCTGAACGAGGTAAACTATTAAAATGACAAAATGAAAGAAAAGAATTTACTTAAAATTGCAGGTGTTAATGTTAATGAGACAAAGAAAAAAAAAAAAAATTAAAAGCTTAACAGCAAGGTGAAACTAATGTCAAACAAAATATATAAAGTTGCCAGAAAGAAAAATAATGATACATGGATACTTAAAAAAGAAAAAATCAATACAGAAATGAATATACTTTTTATGTTTTAAATGTCGCAATACTAAAATCCTGAGGACAGTTCTAGTGTCTTGTAGTGTAAAAGCTGAAGGAAACGTCACTAAAGGCCTTTGTTTACATCTCAGTTAACCAACAAGCACCTGTCATAACTGTGAGCCTGTGGGTCATATATTCAGACGTAAGGCCAGTGCTATGTTAAAAACCTTTCAACTTGAACCTAAAACTCTCAGGTGATCAGTGGAGGAACTATAAAAGGGGCTTGATGAGAGTCGTAAAATGTCTTGCGATATAAGGTTTTAGAAAAACGTGCAAAAGAAACATTCTTCACTGGGATAATTTCATTCCTACTGATTGATGTTTTAGAGCTCGAGCTCACACAATTAACTTGACTAATACTCAAGGATGGCTTTATAGTTTTGTCACCTCTGTATCCTATTTAAGTATCCTCTGATGTGTGTTTTTAAAAATGTACTCACCGCGACTGAAACGACTTCTGTCCAGTCGGCTTTATATATCGTTTGACTTTCAGGTACGCTTAATGATGAAAGCGCACTCCTTTGTCCGGGAAAATGTACCAAGAGTCCTGACCTGGGCCAAAACCAAAACCGGTATGCAATTTTACTACTTCAGGCCGCTCTTCTTTCTCTCTGCATTTCTCTTGTTAAGTGGTCTCTATCATCCACAGGCCCTGGTCCAGTTGTCCCTCAGGTTCCTCAGTATCTCTACTTCTTATTTGCACCCACACTTATATACAGAGACAAATACCCAAGGTAAACACACCCTGTTGTGAACCGTCATGTCACATTCAACATTTTCTTTGCACAATTCTCCCACATATTGACCTGTATTAACTAGATTTATATTGACTCGTTCGCTGAATACAGAAATCCAGTGATTCGATGGGGTTATGTGGCCACAAAGTTACTTCAGGTACCAGAGACTCTCACACTGTCCGTGTGCTTCACTTATGGAAATATGCAAGCAAAAGGTATTGACCCCCCCCCCCCCCCCCCCCTATCTGACGTTCCCAACTCTTCCTGCCTCACAGGTACTTGGCTGTCTGTTTTATGCCTATTACGTCTTTGTGCGGCTGTGTATACCTCAGTTTCGAAGCATCCGCCTGCAGCTCTTTGACCTGCGGGCCATGGTCCTCTGTGTCTTCAACTCCATCCTGCCAGGTAAGTTGAGAGTTTCTGGGTGCTTCCTGGCGAGAGGTTTGACTTCTTCATATCAGGAGATGAGTGATGTATATCATTGCTGATTGTCTCCATGTTCTAGGAGTGTTGATCCTCTTTCTTGGATTTTTTGCCTTCCTTCACTGTTGGCTCAATGCTTTTGCTGAGATGCTTTGCTTTGCTGACAGGATGTTTTACAAGGTACTGCTTTCACGCTCAATATTGTCAAATAAATACACTTGTTGTTCTCAATTGCATATAAATATGTTGGTTTTTTTTGTCCCATGTTACAGGATTGGTGGAATTCAACATCCTACGCCAACTACTATCGCACTTGGAATGTAGTGGTCCATGACTGGCTTTACTACTATGTGTACCGGGACTTTCTGCTGGTGAGTCTTTTGTGTGTTAGTGTACTGCAACTATTGTATTTTATCTGGGTTTTTTTGTTTGTTTGTAAGTTTTGTTACCATTTTTTTTACAAACAAAGTTATTCTGATTTGGGATAACTGTTTGTTTGGGGGTTTTTTTTCCCCAGCACGTTGCCTTACTTTTCTGATGTGTTACTTTGAAGTGGTTCAGTTTTGACATGTGTTTTTTCTTCTTGGCTCTCGTTGTTCCAGATATCCAATAAACGTTTCCGAGCAACCGCCATGCTGTTTGTGTTTACGGTGTCTGCAGTGGTTCATGAGTACATTTTAGCCATTTGCTTTGGCTTCTTCTATCCTGTGCTCTTCTGCCTCTTCATGTGCTTTGGAAGTAAGCAAATACTCCACGCCTCATTTTACCACCTTTTGAATATGGCCAAAAGGACATGTGAACATGAGGATTATTTGCATTTGGCTTTACTCAAATGGTGACGTTGTTTTGTCTCGCCGGCTGATGGCTTCACTTCTTTACAGTATTGTAATTGCGCTCATCTCCTGTCCTTTCTCAGTGATGTTCAACTTCATTCTCCATGACCAGAGGAAAGGCCCCATATGGAACATAATTATGTGGACGTCCCTGTTCTTGGGTCAGGGGGTCATTATCTGTCTTTACTCCCAAGAGTGGTATGCACAGGCATACTGTCCAGTGAAGGAGGTAACACACCTCGGAGAACTCGCTTGATTTATTTTATTACTAAGCATTTCGTAAAGTTACATAATCTTCTTCATACTGTGTTTTTGTTGCAGCCTTCTTTCCTGGAGTTACTGACGCCTCGCTCCTGGAGCTGTCAGAGGGAGCCTGATGTCAGACTCTGACCGACAGTGAGTTTTTTTCAGGAGAAACACAGGCAGTCAATAGGATGATCTAGACCAGCTCTTCTTTTTTTTCTGCCATAGCATCTGTTCATTTGTTTGTTTTAATTTATTGCACTACATTTATGAGTTTTGTGTAAGAGTGTATTAAGGAACGTCAGCCAGAACGTCAAAACGAAAGCAGACTCACACTGATGCCTTATCTATTTTAGGTTAAAGGCAACACAATAACAAAACTCCTGGTTCACATAAAGGTCTTTGTACTTTTTAATGTGCTCTGTGTATCCCTTTTCCTTATGCCTTAATCGACTGTGAAAGCACTCCTTATCCCAATATGACGGTGGCAATAATGACATGGCAGCTGGATACAAACATGACACCATCACAAATGTTATTTACATATGCAGGAGTGGTTAATATTTAACATCTGCAATTCCTCCTCTGCCATAAAGAACAGTTGGTATATTCACTGCAGGGACTTGTGCAGTCATAGTTCTTTCCTCTGCTAATGGGATTCAACTTGAAAATGCCAACTGTTTGGTGTTTTGTACAAATCTCAGCTTTAGCGATCTCTGCAGTATAATGTGGGTAATACAATCATTCTCTTTGAAGGGGAGAAAAATGGCAATGTTTGACACAGTGACATAGTAAGTTGTTATTTTTGTAGGATGTCGAAGTGTCAAAAACAAAGCAGACTATCACGATACACTTGAATTGTATATTTCCCAAATGTAATGTTTAATTCCTTTGATCTTTTTGGGGGGAGTTGCCACCTGTTGAGAAGACACAATTGCACTGGTTGCATTATCACTGACTTAATTCCGCTGTTTTGAATGTATACCTGGCATTGGAGAGAAAGTTTCATGTAAGCTTGTAAATATATTTACCAGATTTTTTTTTTCGTGACCAATGTTTGTGAGAGTTGTGCGCAGTGCTGTCAGTCACATCGCTGCAGAATAACTTCTCCTGTAAAACTTGCAGCGGGCTGTAAAGAAAAGCAATGACACTTGATTAACACGAAGGGCTACTGTTAGTATTTTATGATAGTGGGTGCTGAGTAATTCTCATCTCAGATCAAGGTATTAATTGAGGTGTTGCTGTTTTTGGTCCTTGTTTATTTCAGGTTGAGGAATGTATGTTATTGCCAATTTCCGCACATTTAAATGAACTATTAGTGCTATTGATTTATAAGACGTACCGTACAAGCACAAACCAGCAAGGGCCAACTTTGTACGCCTAGAAAATTCCATGGCCACAAGGTGGCAGTGTATTAAAGCTTTTCAGTTCCGTCCTTTCTTTGCCACGAGAAGGATTTCTGGGATCACTGTACACATCTGAAGGTGCCAGCGAATCTTTGTCTTAATATATGCGCGTTAAAATGGATATATTGGAAATCTGAACTCACTTGTATTCAAAATTTTACTTTTCATTATTATTTTATGCATGTTAAAAAATATATTATTTATCATGAAGTGCCAAGTTGCAGAAATGCCATTTGTTTGGATATTAAACTTTTGGGAGCAGAACGGAGCCGAGTCATTGGTATTCATTGTTGCCTTTTTTCCGGCATTGAATTGTTTTTTTCTGTGTGGGAACAATTTAATGAATCGGTACATTCTAAATTCATGTTGATCTGATTACGTTTTATTACAAATGTTAAGGGATTAAAGAACATTTGCAATAAAGTGGTCAATAAATGTTTTCCTAAATTGTAAATTAGCCTTACACCTAATACTAAAGCCTTTTAGGTAGCGTAAGATCATAATATTTCCACATCTCTAAAGCTCATAGAATTCATGGTCCGAGAAGAATAACGATGATTTAACAACAGGGGCATCTGAGGTGTATTGGCTTCATGTCATAGCAAACAAAACTGTTTTAAATGTGTATTGAGACCATCGAACATGCACAACTCTCATGACATGCTTTATTGATTTTTCTTCAAAAAGTGTTTTTTTTTCAGTCATCTATATAGTCAGCAACTTTCGTGACTGTTACATGTTTGTACTTATATTAAAAGTCATATTTTCTTTCCTTCTGATGACCCTCACCCAACCCCTCCCATGTTCTCTGGCGCCCTCCAGGGTGCAAGGTCGAAACTTGGGAATATGATTATTATTATCATACTTTTTTTTCATTCCTAAAAGAAAGCAATACCACGACATCTTTGAATAATTGAATATGCATTCGATATTGGGTCATTTTATCGCATTTTTTTTTTTTAATGAGTGCAACTTTAGATATTATGGAACATATTTGGTAGATAAACTTCCCAACACTTATAATAAAGGGGATCTTATTGCTTTGTCTTTGCTTTCACATATCTTCATATGTGAAAAGCAACATTTTCACAGTATTTAATGTAAACTTGAAGTATGTGTGAATGGTGATTTCACCGTGATTAGTCACTGGTGAGTTCATTTTTCATCGCGTTCATCACAATATCACAACAATAAAACAATGACGGGTGCTCTTGTGATACGGTGTCCCGGACCCTGTGCGGTCAGACAGTCTTCCCGAAGCCGGGGTCCCCTGCAGCAGAGGCGGGTGGGGGGGTGGAGGGGGGATGCGGGGTCTCGGCTGGTGTTGGATCACTCTGACGGGGGATCGAGCAGAACCCCCCGCCTTGTGCAACACATCCTCTGTTCTGCGGTAAAGATGGCGGCGTCAGAGGGGGCGCGCAGCGGCTGGACAACGGAGAAGCGATTCTGATAAGCTCCAGTGAGATCGAATTAAGCTCGCCTGGCACTACCGAGTGCCGCTCGGATCCCGTTCGGCTAATCGGGATAGAATCGGTTGCTGTCACGGACCGGCGGCGCGATTTTATTGTTTAAGCCAGGGTGGGTGGGTTTCACTGATAGCCTGCTAACGGTAGCCACCAGGCGAGCTAACACGGGCTAGTTAACGTTAGCTCGGCGGAGAGCACCGGAGGGTGGGGGTGGTGGTGGTGGTGGTGGGGGGTGGGTTGAGGAAGGAGCACTCGGGCCTGGCCGCTCCAGCCTTTTGGGGGGAATGTGAACCAGAGGCGCGCCGGGGGGTTTGCTCGCTTCGTCCCGAACGTCCTCACGCCAAAACTAACGGGATGGGACAGCAGGTAGGCCGCGTCGGTGAGGGTACACAGACCGGACTCCAGCCGCCACAACCCCACGCGTCTCAGCCTCACCAAGGGAAGGGGAACCGGGGGAGCGGCGCCGGGAGGAGACCCCGAGAACCCGGCAGTAGCACCGGAACACCGCCGGGCAGGGCAGCTGTCGTCAATGCGCCCGATCCAGCGATCAACATATTCACGCTGCATTCAGGTAACAAAAGAGCCACGTGTGTTGTAAGAAAGTGAGTCTGTCCGGTTCGGATTTAAGACTTTTATTTGTTTGCTGCCTGATTAGCGGCTGCTAGCCGAGTCCGTGCTATATGACAACGACGCGTTAGCGGAAACAGCCATACCATCCAAACACGGGATTTTTTTTTTATGCCTCGTCCCTGTTTATCTAACTCCTGTTGAGTGTGCAAAGGGACGGTAGTTTACTTAATAAATCAATTGGCTACCGGGATAATAGGATTTAACAGCGATTCCCGGTGTTTTTTTTCTGGGGGCTCAGTCAGTGTGTGCTGCATGTGACCCAGTGATACCTAAAGGAGGCACAGTGCTATTCTTTTCTTCTTCTTTTTTTTAACTCGAGGTGAGCACGTTAACGTCTCTTCAGCCACCTCTATGTGATACCTGGCTTGGTAACATTAGTTCTTGCCACCGCGGAGGTTGACGAGCAAGTCCAGCCCATTAACTCGCTATAGCCGCCACCACTGGCTCACATTACAATACCTAGTGGGCTTCACGTGCTCGCTCACATCCGCTGTCTGATCGTGTCTACAGTTACAACACACTCAGCAAACTCACTGCACGGCTTCTGTGTGAATTATTTAAGTGACCTGTCATAGTATGACTTCACTCGTACACCCCCCCCAAAAAAAGGATTATTTACGTGTGCACTTGGATATCTTCGCATCTTGAATATCAAAAACATGTTAAGCATCATGACTAGAAGACCAGAAGTAAGCAATTGCTTTATATTTCCACTAATATCTGCATGCGGATCTCCTTTTAACCATGGAGAATGTGTGCCTCCTTTTCCCTCACCTTTCTATGATTAATGACTGATTGCTTTATCAGCAAAGATACACAATACATGTAATCTTACATGGATGAATTCCAGTTCCTTCAGTTGTGTCTATGTGCATATTTCATCCCAGTCAACTGTTAAAATGACACTGCGCTATGTCTTTAGGTACTCGATAAATCACTTATCGATGCTTTGTAACTACAAACTGCTGGGAAAAATATAATTCTTCACAAAACGTATCCACTCGTTGGAAATTTGATCTTGGCTTGGATAAAACATGCACTTCATTTTAAACAGAATGTTGTGATCCACGCTATTTTCAACTGGCTTGACCTGTTTGTTTAGTCAAAGGTCATGCGGATAGACAAAATAAAGTGAGATTTTTATTATCCCGTCAAATCAGTGTTTGGTTTTCTCCTAATAATGATGGCTGACAATATTGGCATGCTGCTAAGTGTGATACAAGTTGACAAGTCCTTTAGTTCATCGTACACCTGAGAGCTGCAAGAGGTTTCTTGCCCAAATTTGTAAAAACAAAATCCAAAGTATTCATCGAACTCTAGAACACTGTTATCAAAGGAGTTGCTTGTACTGATCCAACTCTGAACAGTTTTTTTCAGAAATGTCTCTCTTGAATTTCTGTTTAGTTGTCTGTTTCGAGGGTTCCCAGCTGGATGCTCCACTGATACGGATATCCGATTTATTATTTTTCTTTTGATGAAAGAATTTTCTTTCTTTTCGAAATTTTCTTCCGATAGTCTTAGTGCCATCTCAAACAATATCTATACAGAGGTCTGCAGCCTCTGTGGACTTTTTGAAGTTGGTCTTTCTTTCGACATTGAGGCCACCAAAGTCGACACTCCTGCTTTTTATAATGGAGGCTTTTATTACGAAGCATCAGATAATTTCATAGCTCTGCTCTGTTGGAAGGTCATTCACACTGTCATATCTTCCAGATTTCATTGCTGCAATTCCCTTTACTCTTGATATCAGTAAATATGATATTCAAAGGTGAGGCTTTTATGACAACGTCGCACCTATCCTTGCCCTTTAAATCATTAAATTTCAACCCCTAATGAACTTGTAACAATATAGCAACAATTTCCGCCTTAATTCATTTATTTGTCTGTCTATATTTTGACTGTGCACTCGGGAGTGAGAACCTGGTGTGGTGTTTGATGTACGAACTGCTGTTGGCTTGGGTTTCACCATTCATATGTGTCCTTCAGTGAATGCTTACTTCCCACGGGCCGCATAGATGTAAAAGTACTGGCATAGCTTGACTAGTTTCCACTGATGTCCCAGACCCAGCTCCCTCCCGCCATTGCAGTGAGCAAGGACACACGGAAGGTGCAAACCTTTTGGGAATGGAAAGCATTTTCAATTCCTGGCTCTCCCATCTCGAGAAGTAGCAGCCCTTGCTTGAAGCGCATGCACAGGCCGATAGACCCACTAAGTGCAACGCCACTCGCTGTCGGCACTGCCGTGTTCTCTCCGACGTTGGGGAAGGAGTAGCCTTTTTATAGTATCCAGGATGCGGCCACACGGTCACTACACAAGAGAGGCTGCTGCTCTTCAAAGCACACAATAATAGAACAAAGACTCTTAAGTGGAGAAGCTTGGAGCGGTGTGTTCATTCTTCCAGCGAAAATCAAAGTGCCTTTTTTTTCTGTTGTTTTTTTTATGGAATAATGATGCAGCATTATCTCAATGTCATTATGACCCATTATTGGACCTCTCCTGTTAATTACCAAAAAAATTGCAATTAAGTCTGTTACTTCTGATTAAATATGTACACTTATTGGCCAATTCATCATACACCTTGCCAGTACTGTATAGTGTATAATAATATAGACTCTTGTAGATTCAGCAAGGCGCAGGAAACGTTACTCACAGATTTTGATCCTTGTCGACATGGTGGCATCACTCAGCGATTTGTTGGCTCTCCAGCCATGATGGGAATGTCCCGTTCGTCCATTTCTGAACGTAGCCTGAGATCTGATCTGTTGACCGTGGTGGCCATTGGAGTACAGTGAGGTCACCGCCGTGCTCATGAAACCAGTTTGAAATTGTCTGAGCTTTACTGCATGGTGCATGTATCCTGCTGGAAGTAGCCAGCAGAGGATGGGCACACCGCTCTACACATTCATTACACCAGATCAGCCTGGACCATTGGGACATGGTCGAGTTATTACACAAAATCCTGGCTTTTCTCACTCTTATCTCTCCCCCATCATCCGTTTTCTGAAATTCTCAGAACAGTCCATCAAAACACAGGAATTTAAACATTTCTCAGATGATCTTCCTTCCCCATTGTCAGGCTCAATTTGAACTTCATCAGGAAATCTTGAATATCCCGAATGTTCTATTTACATGCCTAAAGTCAATGAGTTTGTTCCATGTGATTGACTTAATTACATTTGTGTTAGCAAGTACTCAATGCAAAAAGTGGATACTGAGTGTATATTGTCAGTTCATGTCTGTCAATTCTTCTGTGACCTGCTATTTGAGGTTTTCATCGTCACAAATACTGAGGTTGAAGCTGATGTGTTCCTTTTGCTACTTGAGTGCGACTGAAAAGTGAGAGCATGTATGTTCTGTGTTCTGTGGTCTGTGATGTAAATGAACAAAGGATGAGTAACCACCTTTGGTTTCCACTGATAAATACATGCATTTTTTCGGCTCAGCAATTGTGTTAATTTCAGAAATAAACATTTCTATCTATTATCACAATAACCAAGTTCCTGTGAAGTGCTTCTTGAAAAATGATAATACATGTTATTGATCCCCATATAGTACAGTCCCACTCGTAGAGATGTACCGGGTACAATAATCTATTCAGTATTGTGTTTGAGTAGTTGGATAGCGAGCTTACTGAAAGCTACCAAGTTTATCGTGTCAAATGGTGTTTTATTAATCCAGCTTCATAACCACTCTATAACAGACGTCTTCTAGGTAATGATGCCCTTTTGGGTGTAATTGAAAGGTGCCGGTTGGTAAGGAATGCGTGTTTGTCTGTTGACTCATGCCTGTCTTTCAAGTATCGAATGTGTACATGCACAACAGGTTTTGGTATGCCTGTATCCACTGAGTCATCTGAGTGAGAATTGAAAGGATTTGAAGCCATTGTTGTCAAGTTTCTATTTGCAAAATAATTTGTTTTGGGGGGGGGATTTCTTTCTTTTTCCTCCTTGTTTTTAAATGTGTACGTTGTAGCTAAGCTGGGCCTTCACATTTCCCCTCTTTAAACAAGCTGTGTCGGCCTTTATTCCCTGCCAAGGTTGGCATAAGTTCCCCCTCAACTCCCTAATTGGGAATTCCTGTCTTCCAGAGAGATGTAGAATAGGCCCCCATGAAACAAGGCAGGAAAGAATTAAAAATGTTCAGTTAAACAAGGCAGACACGGGAGAACACTTGTGCTGATTCAGAGGCTGCAAACCAGACAGCTCTTTATCTGGGAATTTGTTCAGTTGTAATATTAGTAAATCAATGACTTGCAACATATTGACGTTTCCACCCCTTTAGCCTTGTCAGGAGTTCAGGGATTTCCACCCCTGCAGTGGGTTCATCTGATACACACTGCAGTGAGTGTGAGGCTTTTGCTTTTGACGAGTCGTGAACCTGCCGAGAAATCATCTTCATTGATGATGTTATTGTTGCAGGTTCATTGCTTACTGATATAGTAAGTATAATACTTGTATAAAACCTGTATTTTGCTTGGATGAAATTCTGGAGTGGCTTTATTGGTGGGGTGACTGTGTGAAGAAACAACTAGTGGTACATGGTGAGGCTTTTTTTTTTTTTTCGTCTTTACTCTATAAATACAAAACGAGAGGCCGTTCTATTCATACTCTAAACAGATCATAGAAATTGGGGCAGATGAGTGGATTGGAGTATTTTCAGCCAACAACAATAATGATGATGCACGTAAAGCCAGCAGCACCTAACGTACTGCACTGTTAAAGCTGCCTCAAGGAGGAGGGAGATTCCTGGATGCAGCATTCAAGGACCTAAGCTGATTTGCATCAGGGGGTGAAATTAGATTAGAGACAAATCCACTTTTCTGTGGGCATGATGTGCTAAAGCTTCAACAACCAGGATAAATCCCACGTCAGTCAGTGCACCATCAGGGGAAAGTAGTTTAAAACACCGATACTATGGGTAAGATTTTAATTGGCTTTAACTGGTACTATCTTTAAGTGGATGCCGATGGTGTCGATAAAGAGAACTAATGGCAAACCTTTACCACTAGGAGGAGACATGACCACACCTTGTCTGGGTGAGACTGGGACTCTGACTGCAAGCACTGACGAGATGGACTTGTTAAAGGGAGCGCAGAGTAATGACTTTGTTACAATCTTGCATGATTTATGCCTGGACACCACGGTGTACCCTGTAATGGTTGCTGATTAAATAATAGATGTGTTCCCTGTCCCTAATCCACCCGGGCATGTGCTGGGCTATGACAAATTACGAAGCAACTTTACGCCAGGTACTGAGCCTTCATTATTAACTTCTGTTAGTCTGTTTGAACTCTAAACCTCTGCTGAACAACGAGAGCTGCAATGAGCCTTCATTCAAGAACACTGAAATGAACTTCTCGTTATTTATGTCAAATACTGCGCGAGTGGGTTTCCATACAGTCAGGGCCTTTCTGAAACTTGGTTGATTTGCAAGTCATAATTTATAAAACCGAAATGAATAAATGTTGAATAAATGAAACGTTTTTAAAGCGTCAAGGGCATATTTCCTAAGTTTGTTGTGATTGCATGCTCTAGTACTTGAGCTAAATGTTGCAGGCTTAAGCCTTTGCATCTGCTACCAGTCAATGATCTGCAGTTCCCAAAACCACAGTCCCTGTCCCCCCCCCCCCCCCCTTGGCTTCGACTTGTGCAGCGTTCATCATTAAAGGGAGAAGATTAATCTTAACAGCAAGCGATTGGCCGTGCAGATGGTGAAACCATCCCCTGCATCTGTCGGCTTAAAAACACCAAATGTTTTGAACCTAGAAGGAAAGTCCGGCCACGTTGTTGTAGTGGCTCCCACAGAAATCACAGTTTTCACTTTTGAGCGAGAATGCTGTAGCTTTGGGGGGTGTAGCTTTGGCTTTCTAGGGTAAGAAAATGGGGACAGTGTCTGTGCCAATCCTTTTAAGCACTGATGCGCTTCCACGACGAGCCTTTCAGTTGCTGCCATTATCACTCCTGCTCATCCAAGTTGTAGGCGGGAGACTTGACCGACACTGTACACACTTGCATATGTGTATATGTGAGATACGTATTCACTCGTGTGTGTGTGTACTCTTTTTCCATTCTGCCAGTCAGGAAAGTTGTAATGTGGCGCAGCCTCTTCATGAGGCTTATCCAGCACACCCTACTGCTTCAGTGTAATCTCCCAGCAGCTGACCGCTCAGTCAGAAACATTTAATCTGGACGCCGAGTGACACTTATCCATCAAAATCTTTTGTGAAGCCTGTGTTAATACAGGGGCCGTTGAATTATTGTAACTGTTACAAATTCTTTGCTTGCCAGGCAATATATGTACGTGTATTAAAAAGAAAAATTTGAAACATAAACAAAAGAACAATTCACCGTGATACTAAAACAAATGGCACACTCACCCAATGAGACGACAATGGAAGTCCCTATTGGGGAAATCAATCAAGATCAGACTATGGTCAGGATGCAGTTGGATTCAGAGTCGGGCCAAGGATTGGGCGTGTTGTAATTAATCAGTTTAAGTCTGCAAGAAATAAAAGTCTAAACCATGCCTATGTGCGTGGAAACCACACGACTGGGTAGTGGATATGTAATAAATACTCGTACGCTTGTGAGCTGCTTTTGTAGCTCGAGGCACATCGGCGTCTCAGCTGTCTGACTAATCGCTGAATAGAAGTAAAATCCTCTTTTTTGGCTACAGCCAGTTGTGAGTTGGTGCAAAGCAGTTTAAATCCACACCCCAGCACAGCTTAACCATGCCACATACAGATTAGCGGCACAGACATCAAGATTAGGTCACAGGTTCCTCTGTAAATCCTCACTGTGGGCAATGACGAGAGTGTCCATTCAGGCTTTCTGATTCTGATTGAAGAGGCCCGGGGTGGAGAACACACCTCTTTGGACCTTTGGGAATCATGAACGCACCCTGGCCAGATATTTTCCACACTTGGTTCTTGTGCAATAAGGTTAACTCGACCCTGGTAGAAAGTCAGTACGTAACCCCCCCTCCCCCTCCCCCTGATTTTTAAACTCATCCATAAGCCACGATGAGGGTACTGTTGTTTTGACAAATACCACAATATATTAGAGGGCAGTAAGGCTCAATATATTATGGAATGTGGCAACAGTACAGTATCTACTTATCCACAAAAATACAGTGAGAATTGGAGAACTTTCATCCTATAAATTATTTCAGTACATGTGACTTCTGCCAGTTTAATAATTTATCAGAAAGTGAAATTTTAAATACCATCAAGTGGTGTTTGTTTTTAATGATTGTAGAAATTTCAAATTAGTAATAAGTAATAATAAGTAATAAGTAATCAGCCTTAAGTCATTGCCCCAGGTTGAAATATTGTCTATGTCTGATAAAGGGTTAACTCTCTATTTGTACTGAAAGAAGTGACTTTTGGTGATGCTTGTCCGCTCATTTGCTTTTTCTGTGTGAAGCAAGCCCTAAATTTATTTCAAGTACTCAGCTGGCACCCACCCTCTCTATTGTCACATAAAGTACCACTTAGTTTTGTTGGCGGCACACCTTAAAGGAAGTACTTAGAGCTCATTATTAACCTATAACAAGCCCTGAGAGGGGCAGGGCATGCTGCGTGTTGGAGCTCCATTCTTCTCTATTCCTGGATCATTGGCTGCCCAGGCTGATGCTTCCCCATTCTCTAATTGCTTTTCTTCCCCCTGTGCAACCAGTCGACATGGCAGATGAACAGGGGATATTTAAGGGGGGGGGGGGGGGGGGGGGGGTGGTTAGATGGTGTGGACATGCGGAACAATTCTCCCAGAAATGTTGGCAAAATCCTTCCGGGGATGTGGATCTGAAGTCATGAGCGAGAATTACAGACTGGACAAGTCCACACCTGTATATGACGCTGTGTGTGGAGATACAGGGTGTCCTTTGGCGATTAACAGTAACAGTTTTAAACGCACACACACACACACACACACACACACACACACACACACACACACACACACACACACACACACACACACACACACACACACACACACACACGCACACGCACGTGATATGGCATTCATGAGGCTATTGTCCTTTGTCTAGTTGTCATGAACAACAACCAACCCCTCTGTCCTCGCCATTCACGGCTTCTGTTCACGTCTGAAACTTCAGCTGGATTACTCAGTAGTTTTCATGACATCTTTGACGCGAATGGATAAATCTAGACCTTGTTCAATGAGTTGTTTGTTTCTGGTATATTAATTATGATAGGTGAACCTGTTCAACATTTTTTCAAAAGCTCGATAAAAACATCTGCAGGTTAGTTTTCAGTTTTTTTTTATGTAAACCATCTCGGTTTCGTCTACTCTGAACACGCATGATTTGTTTTAAAGATACAATTCCTCTTTTTCACTTTCAGAGTTTACCTAGGCGAAATGATCATGATAATTTGCTGCATTTTTACGATGGCACTAAGGCTCAATGCTACAAGGAGTCCGAGTCCAGGCTGTAAAGCCATCAGGAATTTTATGTTGTTGTGATCTTATTCTCGATTTCTGTCTTTCCACTGGTTTGAATTCTCTGCCAGTTTCCTCAAGTCATCTCTCGTAATCATACGAACATAAATGTTTTTATATCTGATAGTATAGAGGGAAACGTTCCTTTTTGAAGGTGTGTTGGTGAATCAACATTTATGTGGAATATTAGAAGGTGAAATAATAATGGTTGTGTGAGGCCTTTCTCAGGCAGCCGGCCATTTATCTCCACACCACCATCACTGCGGTTATTTCTGGCTTTCTCACGGCTATGTTTTGTTCTCCGGCAGCCAAAAATACAGCCTTACCTAGTTGACTATGGACTTATGATAACGTTGGTATTGTTGATCAGTGGTGTTATTGTGCCGTTTAATACTTTCTAGGGCAAAGTGGTTGGCTCGTGAAGTGAAGTGACAGGTTTATTGACATTTGGGGGGGCACAAACACTCAAAACAGCTGTTGGGGGACAGTGAGAGTAATGGTGTCACCGCTGATGTGTGCGCATGTGATGTGAATACGTGTGCCTACATGTTATGTGCGCTTCGGGACAAGGGTCACCTCTGTCGCAGCTGTCTTAGGGGGGCTTGGCATGCCCCTTGGACTCGCAAACACCCGCTCGGCCCCGTACAACACAAAGCAGTAGTTTCTTCAGAACGCACATGTGCTACACTTCACAGCGTGTACTCGCGCCGAGGCACCCGGACGGCCACACGACATACCCCACGCGGGCCAACTGCCCCTTCACTCAAACGTTTCAGCACATGAGGGGTCGAGCTTGGCTCTGAAGAACAGCAGAACTACGGTCAACCCCATAAAACTGGATCATACCAAGATGACAAGTTGTTGTAGTTGGGTTATGATGTCGAAGTCAGAATAATCCACTATCTTTTGTGTGTGTATGTGGGGTTTTTTTCCTGCAAGGACAGAAAATGAGGTTCCTTGAAAGAATAGACTTTGATAAATATGGATGGCGAAATATAAGCATTTCATTAAAAACATTCCTGCGAGCAGTGATGTGATATGTCGCTATGTAAGAGGAGCAGCTTGGACAGTTGGCTTAGCCGGGCTGCAGCAGTTGCACACGTCACACACACACTCACACACACTCACGACAGAATAAAATGTGTGGGTCAATAGGACCTCTCATGTCCCTGAGGAGCAGGACCAGCCATCTGCTGTTGACCACAGCACTCGTTCCAGCCTTCACACACTCCCAACTCCACACACAAGCCATATTCAGCTCAACTTTCCTCCATTCCATACACTCCACTCTACACCCCTTACTCTACACATGCGCGCCCCCACCACCACCACCATAGCACCCCCCCCCCCCTCAACCGCACGTCTTTACTGTTCGCTCACTTTGCCATCCCTCACTGAGCAGTAAACCTCAGAGGACATCCGTCGAGGATGTCTGTGCTCTCCACATGGACCTAGGAAATCTTGACTATCGCAGGCCACATCAAAGCGAGGCGGGATTTTGCAGCCGGAGCTTGGTAGTCACTCCTGTTAATGTCAGAGGTTTAGGCAGCTTAATTCAAGGACAACGTGGGTGAATTGTCTGAAGCGGACTTCGTGTGGGTCTGATCGCCCTTGTGTGCAAACCTCTGCGCTCCAAAGAAGCCAAAACCTGGGGGTTTTCAGCGCTTCCTCGTCAACTTTGTCACAAGAAGAATGACTCGTTTTTGTTCTGAACCAAAACAGTCAAGCTTGAAGAATTGCTCTGAGCCATAAAATTGGATTAAGTGGTTCTGTGGATACTGGGGCTGAAAGCGGACCGGGCCAGACCTGAAGATGTACTGGGAGTTGTGGCTCAGCCAAGTGACCGCCAGCGCTGCATTGCAATGTATGCTGGTTCAAAACAAAGGTGGGCAATTCTTTAGTGTGGCTGTTTTCTTGTGGACCGAATGATAAATGATCAACACTGTCGGCCACAGATGTTTATTCCCCTCATCTTATTCAGTTGTCACATCATGGTAAAATGTGTCTCTTCTGTAGATATATGGTACGTGGCAACCATGTGGTTGATGATGGGGACGTTTTGATTACAGCACTGCTGTAAAAGTAATATTTCAGCGGCTTTAACTCGTGTTTTGTTTACATCTTTTGATTTGGTGGCTAAAATCAATGTGAGTGTGAAGGATATTAGATGAACAGCTAAATTTTTGTGTTTTAATTTCTACTTCTTTCCAGAACCGGAAATGCCTGCCACAGAATCATTATTTATTGATACGGTCTGAAAACAAGAGAATTTTGTAAACGCTCCCTTCAAGGGAAAAAAAAGTCTTCAGCAACTTTTCAATCCACTTCGTTCTCTTGATTTAATAATCACTCCTACTTCCCCCATTTAAATGTCAGATATTTTTTTTCGACTTATTGTTTAGTATTTTCTGTCATTGTCCATAAATGCAGTGTTATCACTGTTTATTGCTAAAGTCACTGAGACAGTGTTCTTTTGTTTTCTTTTAAGGCCTTGTCATAAGTCATTTAAATTATATGTAGAGCAACAAGTGATAAAGATTGGTGTTCGGGATTGTTTTGTTTTTATTCATTTTAGCCCAAGCTTTTTTTTCTGAGCATATTTTTACTGTGAACATTCTCATCCTTTCCTGAATTGTATTTCCTCACTGCCTTCTTCGGCAGTGTGACTGATGTAGAGTGATGTACCAGTTGCTGTGTTTAAGCTTTACACCCCTTAACTGGTCTGCGAGTTAGTCACCAGAAACCTTTGTGTCTGTAGAAAGTCTTCCAATAGAGGAATGCATCTTCTCCTTCTGTGAGGCTTAGGTTCTGTTCCGTCTTTCCTTCATTTAGTGAGGGCTTGTTTTCTTGATACACCACTCAGGAATACTGTCTCTCACATTTATTTCAACGATTGTAAACAGCTGTTATTTTTTTTATAATCATTAATGGCCTTATTGGGTCAAGTTTGACACATTTTATGGGCAGAAGAGACTCTTAATTTCTGCATTTTGAACTGCTACATATTTCACCACAATTCAGCAGCTGTCCAGACACGCAGCAGCTTTGGCGGCAGCTGTTGAGCGGAGTTGACTGTAACCAAGAGCAATAATTCATCATCATATCTTTGTGGGTGTGCATCGTGTAACATCATGTCCACATCTCCCCAGTCCCGGTCGAGTCGTTGCTCCTCCCCCTCTCTCTTTCTCTTTGTATATACACTCACAATAACACTCCCATCTCAGATCATACCTGGCTTACCCTCGACGCAGCAGACCTTTGTGTGTGTGTCGGCAATAGTGGTGCGCTTCAGTGAGTGTATTGGTTAAAGTGATGCTTTTGCGGTGCCTGCAGGCAAGCAGCAGTTTCGAAGACGAGTGGGCGGCTCTGAATGGCCACCATCTCCGCACAGGTTTCAGGCAGGAGGCTCTGTCGGGACAGACAGGTAGACAATCCGCTGAATGGAGCATTTCAAGCTCGCAAACCTGCAACTCGGCTGCCCTGCTGCTCGTGTTCCGTTTGCCTTTGGATGGAAATTGAATTAGAACCTCTTGATATTGTCAGTCTCTATCCAATTAAACTATTTGCCGCTCGTTTTTTATTGAAGGTGTCTTGAAGTACCGGCTTCAACCGTGGGGCTTTAACTCTTTCATTCACCTTTGGTGTTTGTGAATTTTATGCTCTGTACTTGTTTAACATCAGTTTTCCTCTGTTGACATCTTATTTTCTTTTCCTTCCAGAAGCTCTAACAGAGGCGGTGCGCTGGAGCTCGAAGGAGAACCTGCTGGGGGCGGCTGAGAGCGACCCGAACCTCTTCGTTGCACTTTATGACTTCGTTGCCAGTGGAGACAACACGCTAAGCATCACCAAAGGTAAATAGCGGGGTGGGCCTGCAGTTTTTGTTAAAAGTCCTTTGAATAATTTCTAGCCGCAAGCTTTGATTTCAGGATTTTCTTGAACAAAACTTGACAGACACGTCCTTCAGGGCATTTCCTTTCCATGTATCATCATAATTACAAATAGTTGCCTGGCTACACGATGTTACTCCACTTTTTTTTTTGTATCATCAATGATCTTTCTCAACCACACCTTTGTGAACCACGCCATGAGCATTTGTTGCAACAGAGCTCTGGTTGGGAGGAGTCCCTGTTAAACCCTCAGAGGCCGCACCAGAGATCAGCAGCTTATCAACTCAATCTCATGAGTAAATGTAAAGTTATTCCAGTCCAGTGTTGTGTGACAATATAGCTCATCTCATTCCGTCAGCAGGTATCTAAACTCCACCCACGTACTCATACGATGTATTTGGTTGAAAACATACTTCAAGGTCCTTTACACCACTTGAGAAACAACTGGTTTTGCTTTTTTTTAATTCACTCGCGATTACAATCAATACTTGTACTCTTGTTAATATTATTTTAAAAGTATTACCGATAAAGCTTTGTCTTAAAGGCTTTTTTGTTTCTTACACCTACCGCCCAATACAAAAACCCTGATTTCTTCTCCCCCATTCAGTGACGTTACAGCAGTGAACCAGTTCTCCACTGAGTAATGAGCCTAAAATATCTCCCATAATATAATTCAGAGACCACCAGGCTTGCGTCCCCAACCGATCAAAAGCATTAAATGTGGCATTGTGTTAATTATCCATCGTTTTAAGACCTCCATGGCAGCTGCCGGGGATGGAAATGATGTTTAGACCCTGACTCATGGAGTGAATCTGAGATTCCTGCTGCCCACATGGAAGCACATGTGCAATGCCAGGCTCCACAGCACTTTTCCTATCTGTCCTGCTCTGTGCCCCGTCACATGGAAAACACCCAGGCATGCCTCGAATGCTGCGTTAATGTGAAATCAGTTCAACTGTAATAATAACAGGTGGATAAGCACAGCGGGCACAGGCTGATCACAGAGGGAGGACTTAGCAGGCCCACGTCTGGGGCTAGTCATTGTCTCTTCTTCGTGCCAGGCCAAAACGAGGCCGGGCCAGACCAGAGCCCTGCTTCAAGCACATGTGGCTCCCAGTATGAGGGAGCGGATCTGTCAGTGTTTCCACTCCCACAAAACTAAGGGGCACTGAAGGCAGACACGGAGGAGACCGTTGGATTGGTGGGCTGGATGTCAGTCTCCGTTTTTAATGTAGCTCTCTGGAATACAGGACGTTCAATTTTAAGAGCTAAACTCGAGGCTGCTGTTTGTAATGGGGGTATTGGTAATCCACAGTTTGTCTTGCCATGGTGAATTGCCGAAGCAACTTTAGCTAAGTGTTTAGTCTCCTGCTCCGTGTTGCTTAATGTTAACAGTATATTTCCAAAAGCTTGTCGCTGTGGTCACAGTTAAAGATGTTCTGTGCAACACGTGACAGCCTGCATGACAAATGACTGCTCTCTCCGTAATGTGAGTGGTCCTCATATGTTACTGCTGCAGGCACACTAATATAAAGAAATCTTCCAAAGCACAGGCACAAAAAAAAAAGAAAAAAACCCCACAGCGTTTACTTGTGCAGAAACTACACAAGATCTGATTTTCTATTCGATGAAGTCAGCTTATGTCTCGAGTCCATATCTAAGAGAAGATTTAAATAAATAAATGAAAAAGAAAGTCAATGCAATGATAGCTATCCACGGTTGTAAAATCTTGCGAGTATTATGAAGTGTGTGCAGTCAGTGTTTTGGCATCTGATAAGCTTTTAAAGACGGTAATCTGTTTTGCCAACTGGGCCTTCGAGATCCAGTTTCACCACAGTCACCCCACCAATGCAGCCCTTCACACTGCTGTTCAAACCAACAACATCGCTTGGATGTTGCCTGTCTGAATGTCTTTACAACGCGCAACAAACTGTGTCATGACACAATTCGCTGTGATTGATGGGTAATTCAGGATAAAAGTAATAGATATTTGGTGAGTAAAACTTCAGATATTGAGATGAAACATGAGTCTAGACAGATCTCAAAGCCAGCAGAAAGATGTATTGGCTGATAAGTCTTCTTCCATTTGCAGCCGCTGCTTTTCGCCAGACTATCGTTCCCAGCTGGTCAACTTTATCTGTCTCCTTTCCCTTTTCATCTTTTCCTCTCAACGTTCATCCAACCGGCTGTATATTGTTGTGCTTATAGTTCCCAGCATCCTCCAGTCCCCCACATATCAGCCTGTCTGCTCCATGTCTCTCACACTGACGTCAGAAGCGAAGGCAGCAGAGCCTGTCGCTGCATGCCTAGTTATGCCTAGCCCTCTTATGACAGTTACACTGCTTAACCCAACCTTGTCATTGTTCAGTCGTTACTGATGTTATTTCGATGAGTCGAGGCACATCCAACACCTTGTACTGATTGAGGGCCTGGTATCAACACATTGGGGAAATGTGGTGACGCATTAAAAAAAAAAAAAAAAGGCATTGTTTGTATTGTGTCTGTGACGTGGGTTTAGGTTGGCTAACTTAATTAGGTTTATTATAATTCAGTGTATTTGAGTTGTGACGTTAACTGAAGTACTCCTCAGTTTGGTCTTTAAGTACACAGATTTCAGCTGGAAATATATATATTCAATTAACCTTGTGTGTCCCTCTTTCGAAGCTAAAACGCATCGTAATTAATACCGATTGGTTCTAATGTTATCCTCAGAATTTACACCCTCGTCTCCCATGTGCAGGTGAGAAGCTGCGCGTGCTGGGCTACAACCAGAATGGCGAGTGGAGTGAAGTGCGCTCCAAGAACGGCCAGGGGTGGGTGCCCTCCAACTACATCACGCCAGTCAACAGCCTGGAGAAGCATAGCTGGTACCACGGACCGGTTTCCCGCAGCGCCGCCGAGTACCTGCTCTCGTCCCTTATCAATGGCAGCTTTCTGGTCCGGGAAAGTGAGAGCAGCCCCGGACAGCTGTCCATATCTCTGCGCTACGAGGGCCGAGTGTACCACTACCGGATCAACACTGCCACCGATGGGAAGGTAAGTCAGAGGGACCGGCAGCGAGGTCTGGTTGATGTGGGATTTCTGTTCACTTGACGTTATACAATCTGCTCCTCTCTCGTGTTTTATGCATTTTATGTTTTATTTGTCTTTGCTTGAATCCGTGACCCCCCCCCCATCTTTTTTCTGTCCATCCAGGTGTATGTGACGTCCGAGAGCCGCTTTGCCACGCTGGCCGAGCTGGTCCACCACCACTCCACTGTGGCCGATGGTCTGGTCACCACGCTGCACTACCCCGCCCCCAAATGTAACAAGCCCACAGTATACGGTGTGTCACCCATCCATGACAAGTGGGAGATGGAGCGCACAGACATCACCATGAAGCACAAGCTGGGAGGTGGCCAGTATGGGGAGGTGTACGTGGGAGTGTGGAAGAAGTACAACCTCACGGTGGCTGTCAAAACACTCAAGGTTAGAAAGGCTTCTTGTATAGAGATAAAAAATTGTTTCTCCAGATGTTATTGTTGAAAGCTCGATTGCGAAACATGTCTTTTTTTTTTATGAATATATAAATAATTGTATGTGGTTAAAAAAAAAAGAATGAGTGAGCATCACCACCTGCAGGCTGAGTTTGGTATTACAAATAATTACAACCGAAAGAACAAGGTTCAATTTCTCGACTCAAAACATCCTGCAATTCACTGATAAAAGTCCCTTTTCTTCCCTTTTTTTTTTGTTTGACTTTGTGTATTGACAGGAGGACACTATGGAAGTCGAAGAGTTTCTGAAAGAGGCCGCAGTGATGAAGGAGGTTAAACATCCCAACCTTGTTCAGCTACTTGGTCAGTAAATATGAACGGGGCTTCATAACTAGACTCCTGCAACTCATTACTTGATATTATGACTGAATCTAGTTTGGCATGGCCTCTTTGTCACCAGATTATTCGTGTTCATTTGAGCATGTATCACATCACATTCCTTTTGGACGTTGTCAGCTGTGTTACAACGGTTGCCTCTCCCACAGGTGTGTGTACATTGGAGCCGCCCTTCTACATTGTGACAGAGTACATGCCACACGGTAACCTACTAGACTACTTGAGAGATTGTGACAAGGAGGAGGTGAACGCTGTGGTGCTGCTCTACATGGCCACACAAATCTCCTCCGCTATGGAATACCTGGAAAAGAAAAACTTCATACACAGGTGTGTGTGCGTGCGCGTGTGCATCATTTTCTTTGACGAACCAGTTAATCACTGTATCTCTCATCGTTTAATTCTGCAGGGATCTTGCAGCGAGGAACTGTCTGGTTGGAGAAAATCATGTCGTGAAGGTTGCAGACTTTGGTCTGAGCCGGCTGATGACCGGCGACACCTACACTGCCCATGCTGGGGCCAAGTTTCCTATCAAATGGACGGCCCCAGAGAGCCTCGCGTACAACACCTTCTCCATCAAGTCTGATGTCTGGGGTGAGTCTTTTCACGTTTGGGTATATTCTTCCAGCCTTATTTAGCTTCACCCTACATTGTTTCCCATGTTTAACATTTCTTTCTCTGATTTTTTTTTTTTTTGCACAGCTTTTGGAGTGTTACTGTGGGAAATTGCCACCTATGGCATGTCCCCTTACCCAGGCATCGATTTGTCTCAGGTCTATGATCTCCTGGAGAAAGGCTATCGCATGGAGCAACCTGAAGGGTGCCCACCCAAGGTTTATGAACTTATGAGGGCATGTAAGTAACGGCTATGAGACCTGGTATATATCCAACAGGCAGTTGCCCTCAACACTGTACTGACATCCTGACAAAAATCGTAAAAATAGTTTTTTTCAATTCTGTGTTTTCTTCCTCCCAGGCTGGCAGTGGAGCCCATTAGATCGGCCTTCATTTGCAGAGATCCACCAAGCCTTTGAAACGATGTTCCACGATTCAAGCATTTCTGAAGGTAGCTAAAGCCCGCGACTTCTTCTCGCTTGTTTGCCATGGGTCGATCTCTGAACTGCAGTAATTCAGCAGAATATGACGAGTAATTCTCCTTCAGACAACTACTTTACATATTTTTTTTTTACTGCATAATTTTCCTATTTAGCGAGTTTGAGAGGGGGCCCTTGAGTAATAGGAAGCATAAAACTATTAAATGAGTGAGTTAGCGCATTGAATGCAGGAGTTTTGCGAACGGGGACATAAAGCGTTCCTCTCGTAAAAAGTGTCTGTGGAGTAATTGGTTAGTACATTACAAATGTTGGGTTGACTTAAAGTTGCATCTAAACTCACTTTTTTTTTTCCTTTTTCCTTTTTTTTTTTAACTCTTTGCAGAGGTAGCAGAGGAGCTATGTAAAACTGCCTCCTCTGGTCACTGTGGACCACTGCACTCTTTCAGTCATGACATGCCCCTGTTGCCTTCCAAATCTCGCACAATCCACAAGCACACAGAAAACAAGGAAAACATCGAGGGCGGACTAGATGGGCGCACCGACCACAGCACACACACTCACTCAGGTACCTTCAGGCATGCCCGCCTCACTCCTGACCAGTGCGATGCGCGGCTTTATGATTCTGCAGGTCTGCCGGAGGACACCGATTCGCAGAGTCAACTTCAGCGCCGCCGAGCCCGCCGCCTGAAAAGAAGGGCCATCATTTTTCTCAACAACTGATCTTTGGGGCTTCTGCACACAGTGGCTTACAAAAGTATCCGTGCGACTTTTTCACATTATACCGACTGCGGTCAATTAATTTTATTGGGTTTTTATGTGGCAGATGATCACAACGTGTCAAACTGGAAGTTATTTACGAGCCACTGTGTCACTCAGCCAGTCAAACGCCACGTTATCACAGCAGCCCCTGAAATAGATAGCCCGGTGTTTGATTTCTAAGGGTCAAGCTTTTATTTAAATATTTTTTTAAAAATCATATTCATGTTGCCAAAACCCAATTGAGAACTATAAAATATAACCTCGAACACAAAATAAATGTGTTCTACCCAAAAGTAAGATAATCAACAATAAACCAATTACTGAAACACTGCTATTAGTATTGTCATCATGAGGTGTCGCGTGAGGGATGGTGCACCAGGGTGGAAAATACTTCTACATTAATTTTCTGTCCAGTTTGCAACATCGTTCACCAAGTTGGTTTCAGACTGCGTATTGTAACAGATTGGGTATATTTGTCATTCATCCCGTCGTCCCACATCTTGTAAACATAACATTGACTATGTTGTTTGTCTCAGTTTTGTTGATGGAGTTCCAATACTACACATTTCACCAGTTAAATGTGCAACAAATAAAACTGAACCTTATATTAAAATTGTTTCAGCAGCATCTAACATTTAAGATGTGTAAATGTTTTTTCAACTGTTCATAACACTGAGAGATCTATTTAACTAATTCACGACTTAATAACATGTTTGCTCATTCAAATAACATGAAAATACCATTGTTTTGATTTTTGTCTATTTTGTCCTCATTGTGTTTTATGTTTTATGTTTATCTGATGTATAAATTAGATGTCTGTCTTTTGTTTGTATTTGTCTTGAGTTTTTGTGTCACCCCCCCTTTTATACTTCAATCTATGAACATACCGGGTCCAAAATAAAGGGAAAAAAAGCATCATTTGTTTAATATATGCCAATAAAATATACATGATTCAATACATTTTCAGGAAATGTCATGAAGCACAAATTATATTCATTATCAAAACTCCTTGGTTCCCAAAAGAAAACACCTGAACATCTGAGTGGGCAGTTTCAATAATCTTACCTCACATCTAATGTACAGGCGTGTACCGTTTGTACACTTAAATTAAGATACTACCACAAAGGACAATAATATTGACAGTAAACATTCATAAATATTCATATTTTGACAGCTGCTATGCAAGTACATCAATTATTCATGCAGTTTTTGGCAATACTCTGGTTGAGACTAAGCAGTTTTGCACCACTGCATGCTGATTTAGATTTTTGAAAAATGTAGGAGGGGGGATTTTACTTGGGCATCATTAAGAAGCTTCTTTCTATTCGACATGAATCTCACATTCTGTTGTACATGTATTGTCAGGTCCTTAATGTAAATCCATTTACTCTGCTCTTTTTCTTTTAAACTAGCAACTTGTTAATCAGTGGGGAAAAAAACATTTTCATTCCCAGGGCTGGCACAGACTCAAGATTACCATTCTTTTATGAAAGTCTTTATTCCCTCCTCGTGAATCCCAGAGGGCAAGAGAAAAGAGGGAGGGAATATTATTTTGTTGCAATGCAATTGTGTCTTTAGGATATTCAGACTCTTATTGTATTTTCCCCATGTCTGTTTTCTCTGAGGTGTTCCGCATCTTTTTGAGCAAAGATGTATATGTCCTGGCAAAGTCCATCCCAGCACTGCCGTAGAACCGTAATCCATTCTGCTCTTCTCGTTCCAGGCTGGGCTTCTACCTTGCTTGGTATGGACAGTCGATCGGGAAGTTCACCAGCACTCCCCAGAAAACAGCAGCCAAGAGACAAATCTCCCAGCAGCCTTCTCGAGGATGTGCAGGATATGGGCACATTCACGCGAGACCGCAAGACCGGCTTCTTCAGCTCTTTCATTAAGAAGAAATCTTCGTCCTCGTCCCCGTCCTCTCAACTCCAACAGAATCTTCCAACTCCGCCCAAGAGGAGCAGCTCTTTCCGAGAGATGGAGACACAGCCCCACAAGAAATACGAGCCCACGGCAGATTTCTGTGCTCCCCCGCCAATACCGCAGTCGGACAGTTTAGGGAGCTTCTCTGCATCTCCTTCCCACTCTCATGGGGAACCAACCCAGGCACAGCCCCGCTGCTGTGGTGCTGCATTTGCACAGAAACCTTCCAGTGGAGGCTTCGGCTCACAAGTGACAAGCGGCAGCAGTTGGGGTGGGTTGGCAGGCTTTTTTACGCCCAGACTTATCAAGAAGACTTTAGGTTTACGGACAGGAAAGACAGCCTCTTCAGACGATGGGGGAAGTATAGTTGGGGGACCTAAATCCTTCCCGAGGTCCAATTCTACCTCCTCGATGTCGGCTGGGCTGCCAGACTTGGAACGCATGGCTTTGACTTTACCCAGGAACCGCAGTGCGAAACCCCCTTTAGAGAGGACTGCCTCCACGACCTCCCAGCCAGAGAATGGGGCTGCACGGCCCTCGGAGACTCTTCTGAGGAGGATGGACGAGGGGACGGCACAGATCAGGGAACGACCCAAGGCCAAGATACTGCCCCGGGGCACCGCGGTCGGGGTGAGGGCCCCAGGAGTCGGGGGCGAATTGGGAGAATCAGACGGTCTGTCCCGGGTTCGAGAGGGCCGGGAGGAGAGCGTCGGTCTGGACAGGCAACAGAGTTGGCCATCTCCCTCGAAAACGTCGAGCTCGAGCATGTCGCCGGCCACAGCAGGTGCACCGACTCACAACCACAAAGTTCCCGTCTTGATATCCCCCACACTGAAACATAGCCCAGCTGACGTGCACCTCGTCGGCCTCGACTCTCAGGGGAACCGCTTTAAACTGCTGTCGGAGCACCAAGCCGACCGAGACAGACCACGACTTGTGAAGCCCAAGTGCGCTCCTCCTCCTCCCCCGACGCTGCGAAGTCTGCAGCACTCGTACAGCGGCGACGGAGAGGAGCAGGTCGGGGGAGCGCCGGCAGAAATGAACGGAGACGCGTTGAAAGGTCACAGGTCGGGGCGAACATCAGGAGGAACTACGATGGGTAGACCATCAGTGCCGCCACCACAAGTGCCTCCTGCATCCTCTTCCTCCCTTTCCTCGACCTCCTCCGCCATCACCAACACCACGCCCACCAAAATGGCCAACGGCGCCGCCTCCTCGCACTCGACGCCATCTGCTGGCTCCAAAGTGGCACTGCGGCGGACGAGGCAGCAGGCGGAGAGGGTGCCTCTGGAGCGAGTGAGCCGAGAGACCTTGCTGGAGTGCGCCGAGTGCCTGAGCAGCGCGCTCCACGCCACCGCAGAAAGCTCCTCCAGCAGTCAGGTGCTGGACGCCGGCCACCAGCTGCTGAACTACTGCTCAGGTTACGTGGACTGCATCCCTCAGATGAGGAACAAATTTGCCTTTCGAGAGGCAGTGGGAAAGCTGGAGCTCAGCCTGCAGGAACTGAGAGCGTCGTCGTCGTCGGGAGGCGGCGGGCTGAGCGGCGTCGGGTCCAACACTGTACTGGACAACCTACACGGCTGTATTAAAGAGATTAGTGACGTAGTGCAGAGGTAGCCACTGTGACGACACCAGTCACCTCTCACTACCCATCAGATTGCTTATATTCTTTTTTTTCTTTAAATATATATACATATATATATTTCCGGTTTTATTGACAGCTTTTTGGGGGACTAGATGACTCTAAAGTACCTCAAAGAAATCAAAACAAAATGTAAAAAAAAAAATTTTATGTTTACACACACAAAAAACTGTTTCATAAAATGCCATTATTGACACTAACTTTGCTCTAAACTGTACATATTGGGGATTGTGATGCAAAACTTAATGTGGTTTAAGTCACACCATAAAATGTTTCACCTTAAGTCTCCCATGTGGCCGTGAAAAAAAGCCTCTTCATTCATGGAATGACGCTGTGTGTCACCAGCCCAGAGAGTCGGTAATATTCACCCTGCTAATTGGTCAGTCTGTCAAATACTGAGCAGGAAAGAGGGAGGTTGTGCCCAGCCTTGTGGACATTTAAAAAAAAAAAATATATATATATATATATATATAAACATTTCTCTCACTTAAACTGATTGTTTCACTAACATGTGGAGCATAAGCTGGATACTGTGTTTTTTACAGTCAATATTTCTGTGTTTGTGGACCTGAGTGACCATAAGCCATTTTAAAAGCCATTGCGCTCTAAAGGCTTGCAAGTGGCATCAGCATCTGGATGCAATCGGATTGTAGATTTGGCGATCTCAGTTTGATGTTTTTATTATGGTGTGCAAATTTTCTCATTTCTTTTCTTCTTTTTTTTTGGTATGGTTTTCAAGGGTTCTATGTTTAAACAACTGCTGAGACAGTGACATTCCCACAAGTCCTCTGAAGGTGAGACCATAGAGACAGATTGAAGGGAACACTTGCCTAATTCAAAGTTGTGTGCATTTGCCAAGCGTGTACATAAGCTCAGATGAAACGCTGACCTTGCGTTTTCAGTAATACCAAATACAGGCTTATTAAAATCCGAACATTTTGATCATAAATTGTGTCGTCGTCCCCCTCCCCCACAGTACTGATACATAACGACTGAACGTGGGGAGTTTTGTCATATGCACAACATCTGTCTTCGCTTGCTGCAGCGTTAACTGATGTTCACACCTTAACACACATGAATGAGGGACGAGCCCCAGTTCCTGAAAGCATTTCAATATTTATGTCCAGTCGTCTTTGCACACTACATTTCTTCTTCGTATGATGGGAGCATATCTGGCGAGCCACAAGGGGAAAGGGAGCACACAGGTTAGCGCAGGTGAAATGGGACGGTATTTCTACAAGTGTCCTTCTGCGTATGGACGGTGCGAGTTTCCCTGCAGCCTTGCCGTGGCCCTCAGTGCCTCAAATTCTTCGACGTATGAACACTGCGACATGCAGAGACCTACTTCACAGGAATCACAGAGTACTGATCTCTCAACAAATATACTGCAGTATGTCTTCAGCACATGAGCGAATTGTATATTGTTCGGTTTAAAAAAAAAAAAAAAGTGGTTTTAGAATGTCTATGTATGAACTTGAATTTTAAATTATTCTTGGGGTTTTTTTTTTTTTAAGCACAGACCTATTTTAAGAGAAAAGTTATGTAAATATTTGATTTTATTCATATCCAGGAAACAAAAGATTTATGTGTGGTCACAGCATTAAAGAGCGATGTTTTAGAGTGAAGAGATGTATTGAAAGACTAAGGCCCATCCATCAGGATCTGAATATTTGCTTTATGAATGTATTATTCCTCTGTTCTGAACCCGGTCGAATGTTCAACTGCCTGGCTTTTTAATCTCTTCATGGTGCCATATTTTTTTTATTTATTGTTGGTGGGGGGGTTTACTTTTGTGTGTTTTTGCAATAACTGGCCCATACTTTATATTTTGATCACAATAAATAAGCCTACATTGCTGCTCTGTTGTTTGAGCACAAACAAAACTGAGTACAGCACACAGTTTGTTGTTTTATTCTCTCTTTCTCTCTTTTCTTTTTTTTTTTTTGCTTTGGCTCTCATCTTAATGTACACTGGATAAGACCTGAGACACATTGTTGCAGCGAGACGTTGCATATAAATACTACAAAAATGACACACTAATAGTCTATAACACAAATGAAGCCTGGTAATGACATATGATAGGGATAAAAGAAAAATGTTTTCTGGAGCATTACATGTTTTTTTTTTGTCATTGTACAGTAAATACACCTTTTGCCAAATAAGATGTTCTGAGATGAATTGATGGTTAATTTCAATTCACTGTGCATTTCAAAAAACAATGAATTCTTTTTTTTTTCCTCCTTAATTCTTGGTGCCTTTTTGTGAAACAATTTATGTACAATACACCATATTTATGATAAATCACTACAAAGCAAAAGTCAAGGGTCCCTTCATGAAAACATGTATTGTTTTGGGGGGCTTTCTGAGAGATAGAGACAACATTATCATTGCAAGCGAGCATTCCTGTTATCAGATGCAAACTTGAAACCAAAAGGTGCACTTTTATTAAATCGATGTATTTGAAAATTCAGTTGGCGTTGTTTCTTTCAGGCTATTAACACCGTTTGTTCAGCCATACAAACAAATGACACATATGAGTCTGCTGCACTAAACCTAAGCTGCTTTTTTTTTTTTTTTGTCCCATATTAAAAACATTTTAGTCAAAAAAAAAAAACAATGTAACTGACGAGCACCAGTCTGGCCTCTTGAGTTTAGTCTCTGATAATTATGATATTATCACTGTGAAACATAACTCCCCAAAAGCCTTACCAGTATAATAAATAATGTGACTTCTCAGAGTTCAACACATTTCTAGCACGGACATTATATTCAAGGAACAAAAACGTGTTTTCATTCAGTCAGTACGTACGATTCCCATCAATTAAACTGATTTAGTACCTAATGTTGTCTTCAGATGCTGTTTAAGGTTTGAATCGACCACAAGATATTTACTCCTTCTCACCATGAGTCTTTTACTTCATCTCTGATTATGTTGTCTGCATTTATCCTGTATATGGGTTTCATTGTCTCGTGTTTCTCTTTTTTTTGGAGAACTTGGTATAGACACCAATAAACCAAAGGCCACTTCTTCATTTGTATGAGTGCAATGTAAAATCAACACACATCACCATAATAGAATATGTGAATCTAAACAGGGATGAAGAATGGCAGATGTTAACATTTACTTTTTTATTGTACAAAATATATATTTTGTGTTTCTGTTGGGGTTTTTTTTTTAAATTTAAAGCTCACATTATATTACTGTGAAGTTCTGCTTATCAGTGTTAAGCCTATTGTAAATAATAAAGATATTGATGAATAATGTTTTGTTAATGGGTTCCCGCTCATATTACTTGATAGTTATGCAACAATAACCATTTTGTCTAAATAAATCATGTGCCCCTCCTGCAATTTCAGAGACAAGACATTTTGTAGAGTCAACTATTTGAAATACTAATGCTTTCAGTGAGGTTGACAATAACACAAGTAAAAATCCTCTCGGTAAATGGAGAATCTCAAATCCAACCTGCCTCCAACCAACCAACTTCTACAATGTAGCAAGGCTTTGATTTGTAATACTTTACAGTTTCACAGTCTAACAGGGTAGGCTGAGGCTGTTTGAAACAGTTAGTTTTTTTGTTTGACCAATTAATTAAACAAACTGCTATTTGGTAAACAAAAGTAAGTGACTTACTCCCTCGTGATTTGTATTCCAATTATAGATTTGGACCCATAAACACACGCGATTGAATGTTTTCAGGTTTATTTTGATTTGCTCTTGAAGTTTAAAATGATACCACTTTGGATGTCGTGTTTATTCAAGTATATCATATTTGAGCAAAATAATTACTTTTTCTTTGTTTTACAGACACAAATGAATCGTAACAGGGCACACAAATACCTTTTTGCTGAATGGCCTGTTTTCAAAACTTAAAATCTTCTCAAAACTCCAAAAGTTCCAAAGAGTGATATTTTGAAAACACTTTTAATTTCAATATCTACAAGTGTGGATAGTGATTAGCATTTATTCCTCACACTAACAATACCCTTGGTTTGAATGTGGGCTTGAGATCATTTCTGTGAGGATTTTTTTCTCCCTGTTTGTACAGTTTTATCCAGGGCCTCTGGTTTTATCTCATAGTCTAAATACGAATATATGAGGTGTGTGGACTGAATTTGTCAAATGTAAGCTGAGATCCAAATTCATATTAACTGACCTTGTACTTCATTCTCGTTTTAATAGTATATTTGATAATCTGGGGTGAAAATGTATCTGATGTTTAGAAAAATATATATGGACGTACTCTTTTATTACTCGGGTTCCTTGAGTAAGAGACTAAAGAGTATTTCATCATATGATCATATATTTTCATGAAGTATCATCACTCCTACCACCATCCACACGTTCAGGCGTGCACGTGTTAAGCCTGGCATACCCTTCAAGATTTTTTAAAATTCTCCACAGATCACACACTTGATGATCACAAAAGACAGATCTCACAAGATCGGTCAGGCTCGTGACGCCGGCTGCACGCGCCATATCCGACTCCTCCCAGTCTTTGCCTGAAGTAAAGATGGCGTCCATCATGGAGGGACCGCTCAGCAAGTGGACTAACGTCATGAAAGGCTGGCAGTATCGCTGGTTTGTTTTGGACTACAACGCCGGCCTGCTGTCCTACTACACGGTACGCTCGTCCCCGCCGCTTGTGAACACGGAGGCGCTCCGGTTAAGGTGGCTGGGTGAAAAGAGTTCCCGGAGGCTGGCAAAGTGAGAGTGAGGGGCCTTGTGTTTGTCAGGAGTTGGGAGTCTCAGCTGGCACCGGGAGGCGAGACTCTCGCGTGACGGATCCAGACACCGGCCAATAGCAGGGCCGCTCTGAGACTTTCTGGCCAATCGAGTGGCAGCATTTTATCTCCAACGCCGCTAAACGCAGCTAGCTAACAAAGCTAAAAGCCGAAATTAACAACATTGTTGTGAGTAGTTTACGATACAAGAGAAAGAAATGATGATGTAGTTGTCATGATATTGTGGGCCATTGACAGTGGCCAGAGTTCATCAGTCACTGGGGTTATTGGCAGATATTTAAAGGAGCCTGCAGGAGGAGACAGTGACTGCTCTTAACTATCAACGCTTCTTTCAAATCAACTGTCGTTAAAGAGGATCACAGCTAAGCTTTTCACCGTCGACACGAAGTTGATTGTCTTCTGAAATGAATAATCTTGTCCACGCATAACATCGAGGTCAGCACCGGGTTTTGCTAACACCGCCGACTTTAAGTAACACAGTCGGATCAACCACAAAATGTTGAGTATAACGAATAACAACATAATGTGATTATCTCCTGTCCACTGTCACTGAGTGGGACACAATCAATTTGCAGTTAGTCACTGAAGTTGATGTGTTTGGCAGTTGGAAAAGATGGACAAAGCTGCGGTCATGATTGACAATGGATAGAGGAGCGAATTGCAATAAGCTGCAATGGCTCGTGGATAACTCCAAAAACAGCAGGCTTTGCGGGACATTACTGCGAACATAATGTGCTGCTAATAGGACGTGAGCCTCCCGAACTGTCGTTCAGGTGTGCAGGAAGCAGGGACAATGTGACGCTCTCGATAAGGTACTGCAGGGAAACATCGAATGCTGTCATTCAGTGGTTGTCACTTTGACGTCTATCCAGGCATTATGGCAGACTGCATGCACCCTCACCTAGCTGTAGCCTCTTTTAGTCTGATAACCTTTGCAACAAACAAAAAAAGAGGCTTATTAATGATGTGAGGAACATGAAAAGTAGTTGGATTCAACACAGTGATGGAGGGATTAACCTTGTTAACCTCGGAGAGAAAAACTGGATTTGCTGCTGAGCCGTGTCTGTCCTGTTTGAGGTCTGTACCTCCTCCATGTGCAGATCTGGATATTCTCTGGTTACTGTGAAAACCCAAAGACATACTTTTTATATAATTGGTGACTCGGAGATGTCCATGGATTGTGTATTTCTGTGATTCTCTGATTCACTGTATTAACCCGATAATAGACTGTGTGTTCAGTGCATATTTCATTAGTTTTCTTAATGTAATCTGATTTAAGGTTCAAACACAAAATCGATGTGTGCATTAGAGGTGGATGAAGGTATGAATGAATGAACCAAAATAAATGCCGTTCTGTTGAATATATGGGAAAGCACAATAGTATTAATGGAAGTCTAGTTTTGAAGCTTAAATGATGCATACAGTCCTTTGCTAATCAACCACTCACGTTGCAGACACTCCATTTATCTAGGCATTTAGATGCCTTAGGTAAATGCAGTTTTCCGGGCCAAAATAAGTTCTTGAAACCAGAGATCACAACATTATGGAAACCAAATGATGGCGAAGATCATAACAAGTTGAACCTGTAAGCTGATGGGCTACAGCAGCAGAAGCACTCCGAGGGCCACTGCTCTCAGCTAGAATAAGGAATATTATTTTTGCATTAATACTTCCCAGGCCACTGTCGGCGAGTTAATGTCTAATGACTGTTGTGATGGACTTTAACCCACTTCTTACCCGACAGCTGATTGCGCTCAGCAAGGAAGACAGGTGGTGTGTCCAAGTCCAGCGTGTTGTGGTTCAGCCAGGGCTCAGTGATCAGAAAAATGCAGTAATTCCTCATTATTTTTGCGGAAATTCATCTTCTGATATGCACCTTGGGGCTGAGGTAGGGTTGAGTGATTTGATGAGCTCATACTACAATTAATCTACATCTGTATCAAACTGGGTGCTTTTATCACAAAATGCACAATTATTGTGGATACTCTGGTTATGCCGCTACACTATTGAAATAATTTCCTTTCCAAAATGCTGTGGAATTATGTATGTAGAATCCACACAGGTAGCATTAATTCTATGGATCTATGATCTATCTCAAGTATTGATAATCATGCCTGTTGTTCTATCACCAATTTAAGTGTGACTATGACATAAGGCCTTGGGACCAAGCTATAGCTGGCATGTAGATAACAATTAAGCTATGCAATATTCAATTAAAATCTAATAAGAGGATAATTGAAAACCATTTCAGGGTTCAGAGCCTACAGGTACAAGCAATGAGCTACCTACATGGTGTTTAAACAAGCACATGCACTGAAATTTGGAATGAGGTGAGTCGGTTACAGGTGGAAACAATCACTGACCAAAAGAAGCCATTCCCTGAAATGAAAAAAAAAAGACGACATTTAAACTAAAGCAAGAGAGGATATAGGATTCATCAGCAAAATCTAATCACACGTGACAATGCACAGTGTAGTATTTAGTAGTGTCCAAAAGGCATTATTTAAGGTCTATTAAATAGACATTTGTGAATTGATTTAGCGTTGCGACGCTCTCTGGCTTGTTGGCGATATAACAGGCAGAATGACAGCGCTCCAGACAATAAAGACATTTTCACAACTTTGTTTTGAGGAAAAATACCATGGCTGAGCCGCCATGTCATGAGATATATCTTGTTGGAAGAGTATGGAGACTACTATTGAATAATTGTTTAAGTTTCTTTAATGGTACTTTCCGATCTTGATTTTGTTAGATTCACACTCACTCTGTCACAAAGAGTGATGCCCACCACCCTGCAGAGAAAACTCATTTCAGCCTCTTGTATCCTTCATCTGTTTTTTTATTTTTTTTAGTCATGACCTGAAGGGTGTTTTTATATTTGAAATAAATATATTATATTTGAAATAATCATCATGTGAGCCCCATTATGTGTGAATTGGAGTCTCCTTTTTTTGTTATTGTACCGAATTAATTCAAAAGGAATTCTGTAAGTTATCGAACAGAATAATCTTGGCTAAAAACACCTCCAGACGGCAAGTGGTAGTTTTTGACTCGGGCATTGTGTGCGGAGTGTAGAGGTGGGGGGTCTGCGCTGTTGGGCTCCAACGCTCCACTCTTGTTTTTGATGGCATTAATACATCATTTTATGGGCGTGACTGCCTGGTACCTGTTGCAAACACTCACAGAGAAGACATTTCACATGCTCATTAGGGCAGCAATAGAACTGGTTATGTTGGATGCAGGTCACATGACGGCAGATGATTTTCCACCTCAACCCCGGACTGTAAGACTGTTGTGGCAGAAAGTCACTGCCAAAATATGCTTGTGTAGATGAGATCCAAATGTTGATTACTTGTTGACTTGAGAAATGTGCATTTATTGGACATTTCTACCCTTATTTAACACACTTTTATTTCTTAAACTGTAAATAAAATAGGAATGAATTAAAATTAAGTAGATAAGGGCAAGTGTGGGCTTTGCTCACCGCTGTATCATTGGCATTGCTATGTCAGGAAATGAAAGGAACTTTCTCAGGTGCGCTGAGAAAAAGTTGGAGCTTAAACCCAGATGACTTTTATCAGGTCTTACAGTATTGCATGCAGCAGTTCAGAATGAGAGGTGGCAGTGACAACTAAACCATTATCAAATTGTCCCTTTTCTATACTTTTCTACAAACAAATATCACTCATCAGAAAGAAACATGTAAACCATTACAATATCCAATTATTTTCATCTTCTTTCTATTAATTACTTCAATACCTTTTCGGTTGATTCAATTAAACTGTATTTTGGCCCCAACAGATATTAAACTCATTTTAGTTTAGGGTCACTTACGCCATAAAATGGCAACGGCTCCAAATGTTACGCATTTTTGCAGTTTGTAAACACCTTTTCACAGACAGGCACCAGTTAAAGGACAATAAGTTGGCACTCATGTTGAAATACTGTTGTCCCCAAGTGAAAAATATTGTGAAACGTCGAAATGTATTTTATTTCATGTTAAAAATTAAGTCTAATTTCCATCATTAAATGGTTGATTTAGAAATCTTTTGTATTGTGTTTAAACTTCTTTATTTTATCTTATTTTTTTTACATTAGCTGGATTGTAAGAGCTGAGACAGTAGCTGGATCAAATTCCTCATTGATCTTTCTATTGACCTACAGAGGAGAAGATACGTTATATTTAATACCTATCCGATATGACTGCATGCTACATTTCATCAGCATCAGCCTTTTCTTTTCACTGTGGACACATTACCATAATGGAGAAGGCACATATACCTCTGATACTGTTGACAGTGTGTCTTTCATACTCGAGGGATTCAGTGACCGTGAGCCAGCAGCAGCAGCCACGCAGGACTTTTCTTTTCTTTTTACACTTGTGCTTTGCCCACTTTCACACGTTACAACGTCTTGAAAAGCTGTAAAGTTAGCGTGTAACCCTCAACGTTGAAGGCTGACTTTTGCTTATCCCAAATTGTTTTTGTGTGTGTTTGGTTCCAGTCGAAGGACAAGATGATGAGAGGATCCCGGAGAGGCTGTGTACGACTGAGGGTAAGTTACCTTTCACCAACGAAATGCCCCCCTCTGCGGCATTTCTAGTTATTTCTTTGTATTGAGCAAGCGTTTGAAATACATGCGTGGTACCTTGACCATATTTATTTTGAAAACCCGCTCTAACAGGTATGTAAACCACTTGACACGAGGAGTAAATAACTCTTTCCTGATTAGATTTTTGTCTTTACAGGAAGATAATTACTTTGCAAGACTGCAGAGCTTTGTATGCTACTTTCCTGCTGCTTTATCCATCTTTCCACTGCTGTTCTTACATTAACTCCCTGAGTAAAAGGTTTTTGTCCTCGCTGGCTGGTTTCATTGTTGAATAATGTCCACTAGATGGGAGCATTGTCCTGCTATTCAGTCCTAAATGTAGAGGGAGAAAACATGTTTCTCCCGCATTTGAATTTCTTCAGGGACTCAGTTCACATTGATGGTAAAAGATTAGACTTAACAAAGGACAAAACCACACAGGTTTGAATAAGTGACTTAACTTTTTTTTGTTTGTGCTAAATTAAGTTACAAATGTCATTCAGTATTTGATATTTATTATTTGATTATGACTTTATTTTGTATGATTTTAGTGAGTTGTCATGCTCAGTTTTCCCACTTTGACTTTAGGTTATGTCATTTAAATGTTTTAGCTAATAGCAAACAAAACAAGACAATGGAAATAATTGTGTCATCCACTTACATCTTTACAACCTTGTGTAGAACTTGCTTTTTTCGGAAGCCCTTGTATTAAGTCTTTTCTGTTTGCTAACAACTTTTAATGATGAGTTGTTTGTGTGTTTCTTTTAAATCGAAATTGAACTAATAGCCCCTCTTTTAGTACTGACATTGTAAACGCTCAAAAATCTTTCCAGTCCTGTATCCAGCGCAAGTAAATCCACTTATTGTTTCTCCTTTTATATTTGTCTGGTGGTGAACTATAAAATCAAAGAGAAAAATTCTCGTGACTTTACCAGACTGTCTGTCTCTCTTTCGCTCTCTCTCTCATAATTTTACAGCTGTCGTCGTCGGGCGCCAGTTTCTTTGAGAGCTAGTTCAATCAGTCAATTTTAAAAAACTAAATCATATTCATCTTTATTGTCAGGTCTCCACCACACACACATACTTGGACTCAAACTCAGATTTTGTATCTTATGTTGTCCCAAATCCCAAACTCCAGGGTGTTTTTCCTGGAGGCTGTGATTCTATGAAACTGCCACCTACTGTACGCTCAGGTCAGCCATAAAGGTGGAACAGCCTATATTTTCTCGGGTTATACACACTTTGAAAAGTTTAAGAGCTAATCGGATCAAAATGATCCTATATTACAAGTCAAAATATACAGCAGTCTCCCATGTTGAACAATGATTTTTTTCCTTTTCTTTATGGGTACATGCCAGTATAAAAAGGTCAATAAAAACAGACGTGTCAGAAGTTTTCCAATTTGCACACATACGGTCAAAACCAATAATTGAATCACGTCCAGCAATCGTTACAGACATATCAGGATTTACTGTGTGATAATGCATTGGTAGTAGACACTTTTCTGAAACATTGTCCATAGTATTACTATTTCAGTGTTGTTAGGATTTAGCCCCAACATAGAGTATATCTATTAGCTGTTTTTGTCAGCAAAGCTAGATTTGATTTGCCGAATCAAGTCAAATGCATATCTTTTGGAAATATGATCATGTGACATTAATTTGTCAAGCCTGGCCACTCCCAACTTATCACAAGATATTATATAACATACGAGACGTATTCATGGTTTTTCATTCATGTTCATGCAGCAAGGGACTTTTTTTTTATTTTTTAGATTTGCTTCAGAAAAGCAGTGATGCGTTTATCATTGTGTCATGTGCAACGTTCAACATGGCGCGAAGTTTGATGCCCCCATAAAAGTTTTGTTTTAACAGTGTCAGACAGTTTACAGCTGCTTCCCCCCCCCCCCCCCCCCTCTTATCCTGTGTGCCCCATATGGAGTACAGTCGGAGCTGTTATTTTTAGTACTTGCAGGTTTTGTGGATAGGAAAGCTCTGAGTCACACACACCCTGTTTCTGTTGCTAGGAGCTAAATGCCCCAGCGAGCCAGCAGGCCACATCACTGCGGTTTCTTTTTTTTTTTTTTTTTCTTTTTTCCTCCCGTTTGACTGCTGGTCCTCCGGTGTTTGTTTCTCTCCACCCTTCGCTGCTTTTCTCCTCCTTCCCTCCTCATAATCCCACCTCCTTCTCTTTTCTCCTCTCCCATGTTCCAAAATGCTGCACTCCATGTGTGTGTGAGAAAGAGAGAGAGAGAGAGAGAGAGAGAGAGAGAGAGAGAGAGAGAGAAACACAGTGAGAAAGAGATAAGCTAAAGGACACCGTGAGCTGCTATGAACCACCATAAGTCATTTACGAAGAGAGTCGGGTAGGGGCCGCTGGGATATGTGGAGGGAAAGAAGATAGACATGGAAAGTAAAGTATGACGTGTCCCACTGTGTGACTGGCTGCTTTCTCTTTTTTTTCTTTTTTTTTCTCCCTTCTCGCTCTGGGTTTGCACAGGGAGCTGTGATCGGCATTGATGACGAGGATGACAGCACGTTTACCATCACTGTGGACCAGAAGACTTTCCACTTCCAAGGTGAGGTATCCCCTTTTTATTCTTTTTCCTTTTTTTTCTTTTTTCTTTTCTCTCCCCCTCTTGTCTTTCCATCAATGTCGTCCCTTCGGTGGCTTCTAATGCATCCAGCCAGGCTCTCCCTCTCTCTCTCCCTACAGCTCTCATTCTCGCTCTCTCTATCTCTCTTTCTCTCCCTCGCTCTCCCCCCCCTCCTTTTAAAGAGTTCGATTGGCTTGCTGTAACACCAGGAAACACATGCACAGAGGCATCTATACAATGTCAAAGCATGCTGCACGCATCTTTGCGGCTCCTTCCTTCCTTCCTTGGAGCTTCTCCACGCTCTGTGGAGTCGGACTGACACATATTACTGTAGACGAACAAGATCTGTGCCACTGCCAGCCGCACAGATTCCCCTTGGAACAAACCCAGCAAGTAAGACTTGTTTTGTTTTTTGTTTTTTTCCCCCCCCTCGGCCCTGCCGAACTGTGGCCGAAGAAGAAGAAGAAGATCGCTGCTTATGTGTCTCTGCCGTTGAGCCTCTGGGAATAAGGGAATACTGCTGAGTTGGAAGCTGAGATCAGGTCTCTTCTGGTTGCCGCTGCTGCCGTTCGCCCTTCACCGCACCGCTGCCGTCGCTATCTTAACAACCGAGCTCTCCGTAGGGACGGGATTGGCTCCCGGCTACAGCGTCTGCCCCTCTCCCGTTCTTTTCAAACCGTCTTCCCTTTTTTGACAGGGAGCTGTCCAGTACACCGCAGACACCCTTTTTTTTTTTTTTTTTTTATTTAACTGTCGCTCCGTCAGGTCTTTAACTAACCTCCTCTAACTTTCCTTCATCTCTGTTTTTCCATTAGTCCATTTGTGTCCGTTTTGCCACCACCAATCCCCCCCCCCCCCCCTTTACACTTCACCACCAGCATACCCCCCCCCCTGTCACCTCCTTCTCGAGGGTCACTAGCCACAGTCTATGGGCCCCACGCCCCTCTCACCTTCTCCATGCCCTCTCCCATGTCTGTGTTCCGAAGCTGTATGCTGTGGTTCTACAAACGCAAGGGTAAGGAGAAAACCGCGCACGTCTCATGGTCAGCATGCATGCCAGACCCGCGGAGAATGGATCATGAAGAGGCATTTTTTTTTTTTGGTCAGGGTAGAGCAGTATATGCTGTTAGCACATGGTTTATGTGGTTTGTTATTGAGGCTGAAGGACAGTTCAGAACAGAGCAAAAAAATAAAAACTGCCCAGCAGTTTACTGGGTTTGCTGTTTTGGTTGAACGATGATGTCGTCTTAGTTTTTTTCCCTCCTTCAGATGGCAATATATTTCACTCATTGTCTTAGTAACATGTACATGTCCTTAATGATAATCAAAACTCCATCTGGTATTATATTCTGGAACTTTATTTGCCCCAATGAATCAGTTTCGCAATGTTCACTGTAGTGCCTCAGTGAGTTAATGTTGTGTTCATTCAATTATTTTTTTATATATACCAAGTTGTGAGCTCTGAGTTCCCATAATCTAAAAGACTTGTAGACTTGACAAGAAAAAATGTGTGCAAATCATGCACAGATTTAATGAGGCAAATTTAAATGGCATTATTAAAAAGCCACATCAATTCTGGGGGAAATTATCTTTGACAGGCTGATGTGTAAAAATATGATCCACGCAACAAGGACATCACAACACGTGTAGTAAACATGCACCGCCACTAGAATTTAGATTTTTAAAACTCAACGATGATACGAGATTAACTTTCTACTACTCCCCGATCAGCCACCGACACCATGTTTATGTTGAAGGGAAAAAACATCTGAAAACAGTGTCTCTTGCACAGGACATTCTGAAAGTTTGAGGCGCGTCGGAACCCCAGTCGACACCAGTTTTGAGTGAAAACAATAAATGTCATTGCAAGACACATCTGCTGTCTTGATACCCAGAGGAGTATTGGTCCACGTCACGTGTCGTCATACGGGGGAAGGGGGGGAGAAAAGTAGCACTTAAATGTGTGCTGAGCTTGGAGAATCCGGGTATCAGACAGGAGACGCACAGGATGTTGGGCAGGAGTAGGTTTCTGTGTTACTGTAAAAGGATCCCATTGAAAGCATGTTATGCAGGCAGTCGTGCGTGTGTGTGCGTGCGTGTGTGTGTGTGTGTGTGTTCAGCTAATGCGTGGGTAAGTTATAGATCGTGAAATTGCTCCATTGCCAAAATGAGGATGAAAGTAAGGACTTGTATGGTTTTCTACCAAGACGTGATTGTTCCAACTACAGATCCATGGTGTGTTTTTTGCGGGTTATTTTCCAGGTGGATCTGTGGCGGTGGCGTTAGCCGAGAGTACAGCTCTGTACTTCTATTTAGAGAAGCATCCATTATTCATCAGTCCCTCTCCCCCGGTGGTGCATCATAGTTGCCTGAGAGCCCTTTTCCTCTCCCCCCCCCCTCTCTCTTTGCTCTGCTCTAATCTACAGAAGCTATCAATTTATTGCTTTCTCTCCCATCTCTCGATCAGACCTCATAACATGCCCAGAGCATCACTATATGGGCAAATGAAAGACACATGCCCACTGTTTGCTTGCCACTCTGCAGAATCCGTCTTTAACTCTGTCACATGCACCTTCTGTACTCTTCTCTTTAAAAAAATAAACCAAAACAAAACAGAAGACGAAGAAAACCAACTTTTCCCCTTGTCAGCATTTTTGACCACAATAAGCCTTTCAGGCCTCTATGGGATCTTGTGTGTTTGTTATTAAAGTCACTTTGGACATAGTGTAACTGCTGCCTTATCACACAGTTGGAGAATAATTATATATCACAACAGTACGGTTGTAACCGGATACTGTCTAGTGAATGCAGTGTTATTTTTCAATTCTATTCATAACGATTCATAATGTGGATCACTGCAATGCCGCAATGTTCACAGGTTACAGTGTGGTATCAGACACTCTGGCCTTCCCACTGGATTATTTACCGAGACATTTGATGATCTTGTCTGAAGATGGTAGGAGGAGAACCAACATAGGAGGGATGAATAATTCAGCAGCTTCTTTGGAGAGATGAGGAGCAGCATCATGGGTAGAGGCTGAGCATTGTGAAAGGAAATGTGTGGAATTCTAATCTTTGGGTTAAGAATGCCCATCTGTAGTTGTGATTACAAATCTGCAATATATATAACGGCAAAAGGTATTCCAGATCCTGTCACATATCATGCCTGCTCAATTCCTCTTGTTTCTTGTCATCTCCGATGTGTGGGTAAAACAAATGCCAATATGCTCAAATTAAACCGAATACATGGTTTGTCACAGGCTTGGTGAATACAGTACAAAAAAAGAAAGAGCCGGGTTCTGCTGGATTTATGAATACAAGAAATATGAACTGCAAATTGTAGTTAAAACACAGATATGTTGACATCAACATTAAAAAAAAAAAAATGGAATTTAAAGTAACTGGATGCTTGGAGTTTAGTAAGTAATTGTTGTTGTTTTGACACCATTGGTTCACACATAATATCCACAGAGGGCTGTTGAGCCATTAAAGAGTGAAAATGGGACACGATGAATGCGGACGGATGCCATCAACCCACACCCTGCACAGCAAATGTTTGTCTTGCTATATATGAGGTGACCTCTACTGTCCCTGTGGACATCAGGATACTGAACTGCAGTCCCATTTAGGATTTGTGCTGTTTTTTGCAGCGTATGTCAAAAACAACTATATGGGTGTCTTATTTTTTTAGCCTCTGCGTTTGGACAGATATGCAGGTATTTGTGCTCTGTCAGTTTGTATATACTGCACATCTTCATTTAGTCTTCGCCGGGATCTATGTGTAATTACTCGAGGTGTGTGTGTGGATAGGTGGTGTATGAGGGGAGCCTTGCAGCGGAGTCCATATGCATTTTTTTCTGCAGAGATCCAGTAGAACTTACATTAACAGGATTTAGTCTTTGCGCCTCCCGCTAGTATTACACTACTAGATAGCTGAGTCAGGAATCTTTTATACCCACGCTGAATCACACCACTGAAAGTGAATCATAAACCTTACAAGTGACTTTTGCCCCCCCCCCTCCTGTTACATGTAATGGTCACTGCACAAAGACCCATCACATGTCTCGTAAAACATTCACTGTGCTCTATCATAAGTGTTTTCACTCTGAGGATCTCTGTTCTCATCAGGCTACTGCACACGAGACAACACAGTTGTCAGAAAACTGTTCATCTTTGTCCCTTTTAATTCGATTTAGTGACGCGATGTCAACTTTCTATGTTTACACAGGACGGTCACTATTGTCATTTTGTATGTCGATGAACATGTGGTGTGATGAAGATTAACTGGCAACATAATTGGTTTTGATTTCAACCACATAGGAGAACAGAGATTGGCCTTGTGACACGGGAAGTACAGTTGCACTATTTTATTTTTTTTCTTTCTTAAATGACCCTGCTCCTGTCTCTATTCTGTCACGAACAGAGTTAACAACATGCACTGCAGTAATGTGTTCCTCTTGAGAGTCTGTTTGGCTGAGGGGAAAGTGAGAGGGCAGTGAGGCACTGTCTGAGTGGATTGGCCTGAGCCTCGGACGCCTTTTAATGTCTTTAAAAGCTTTTGTGCTATACCGCCGCTCAGCCTCTGCGCTCGCGCAGCCATTTATCTACTGTACTGTCTTGTTTCCGGCTGTCTGAAAAAATGACCATGACACAGGATATTATTGGCTTCCTAAATGAAGTTTAAACATTTTTATTAAGTTCTCCTCTCACAGCTTTTACAGTTGATATTTTTGTTTTTGACTCAGGAGAGTACCATGCACTTGCAAAAAAAAAAAAAAGACAAGGAACAGGTCTTTTGCATGCGACAGGAAACAGTTTGATTCTTTAAGACGCAGTCATCAATATCCACAGCACTTACTCAAATTAGAACTTCATCATATAGAGTTAAGGTTGGTCCATGTTGTCTCTGCGCCAGGGATTAAATAAATTGCGTTTATGTATCGAAAAGGCAACAGAGTGTGTAGAAGCCATTTGCAGTTGGTGTGAACACAATTCATGGTTTAAGTATAGATTCACTGGTCATGCTCATACACAGGACTATGCTTTAAAGCATTTCATGGAATACTGCATGCGCGTGTGTGTGCGTTTGTGTGTGTCACACGCAAGAATTTGATCATATCAACTGTAAATGACAGTTGAGTCGTATCATGTATGTTAACATGGTGTCCATCTCCGCATCACCTCTGCTCATATCATTTCAGCGTCCTGATGTCATTTGTGTGCAACGTGAGTTTTTTTTAAGGGTTTCTGCTGAGGTCTGTATGGAGATGGCTCACTGTGTGTGTCTGTGTGCTTCTGCCTTCAGCCAGAGATGCAGATGAGCGGGAGAAGTGGATCCATGCCTTAGAGGGAACTATCCTCCGTCACACCCTTCAACTCCGGGTATGTTAACTGAGCACACGCGTCTGTCTGCGCCTCATGTTTGCTCTCCACGGACAGAGCAAGTGTATTTTTGACGTTAATCTTCCTGCTTACACACCTGACGATGTCTGCTTCTATTTTGGCGTCTTATTATTTTGTTTTTCTATCATCTTTTGAAGTAAATATGTCAAGCTGAACAGTATGCGGTCATTTATCAAGTCAAAGCGGGGTACAGCGAGCTGAGTTGATACCATAAATATAAAAGATATCACAATAAAATTGCATTTATTGACTTTACCAATTTCATATGGTAAATTTGATTGTACTTTACACATCGGTTGTTCTCTGCACTTTTAAAGGCTTAATTACATTTCCTTTTTTCATGCTGGACCACAGAGCAGTTTGAGAGTTTGTTATCTGTGTCATTTGTATAAATGATAATAATGGTGACATTTATGTCATCATAAAGGATGTTATGGCAATACATGGTGGACGGGCTCCGAGACCTGGCTTTTCAGTTCAGTGGAACATCTGTTTAATAGCTGGCCTGTTGACACCCTTTTAGGTGCACTGGTGTTTTTCTCTCACTTTGGTTTTCAATGAGTGTTGAGATTAAGTGCGTCTTTGTCGGTTTTTAGTACAGCAGCTTCTTTTCCTTCCCTGCCCTCTTCCCGACTTTTGGTCCTTAAAGGCAAATCTTCCTGCATGTTTCCATACTTCCATCATGTGCCCTTCTCTTCCTTTTCATGCTCATAACCAACCTTTCCATTTGCTCACTCCCACATCCCATTTCCCCTCCTCCTTTCCTTCCCCTCCCTCCCTCCCTCCCTCCCTCCCTCCTTGACAAATCCTTCTGATGTGCTACGTGTGCCTGACTGTTCGGTGCGCACACACACTCACTCACACAGTGTTGGCGTGCTGCTGTCATTGCGTCATGTGACCCAGCGCGAACCAACCTGAGCCCCGAATGCTCGGTCAACCAAACCTCTGCTGCCCCCAGCCAATCGGGGAAGCTGTTGGTGCTCGTTCCTGTCAGCGCTCGCAACTGCTTTGTGTGTTTTTGCTTCTGCCTGTGTAAGAGGAAGTGAGTCTTTCCTGCCAGGGGAGGGTCCTGGATTAGTTCGGCTCCGTCTGTCTTGTACTCGATGCTCAGCTGATAACGGCCGCCGAAGGATGCATTAGAGCTAGACGGACTTCCCGGCTTCTCCCCAGTTTGACGTCCGCCGGGGTTTATATTTGGAGGCTGTCGGCGGCGAGCGAGAGGAGAATATTGTGCCCCGTGTCATTCTGCACGAGAAGGAGGGGCTGAGAAGAGGGAGGAAGAATGTTAATTTCACTGAATCTGGTCATTTGTCGCCTTGGCGAGGAGAAAAACGCTGAGTAACGGAGCCAGGAAAACAGAGAACCAACTTGTGTCAAGCCAAATGGCCTGAGAGATACACCAGGTTTAAATGCAGCATGTCCATTGGAGCAAGGCACTCAGTAAGTAAATACACACACCGACCCAAAAAAACCCAAACAAAAACAAAACATCCCTGCACCACAGTTGGGAGAAGCTAAACGGCTGCACTGCGCTGCTGGGGCATCAGCGGTTTAAAGTGGGTCACACTGTGTCGAAAGACAAATAGAGCAGGGGGGAGGGGGAGGAGGGCGTGAAGGCAGTGTTGTTTGTGACGTCTGGAGAGGTTGGATGGGTTTATGTGTGTTTACATGTCAGACTTTGAAGACTCTCGCGAAATACTCCCCTTTTTGTGCCACGGGGGGGGGGGGGGGGGGGGGGGGGGGGTGAGGAGTATAGGAGGTGGGAGCGAGTGGAAAATGTTTACAGCAGTAACAGTGACTTACTATGATCCAACCACCTGTGTCTGATTTTCTGCTTCCAAACTTTTGTTGCGTACGACAATCAGCTGCGTTTTCTTGATATGGGTTGATTCATTTTCACATGTGTTTAACTGGCGGTAAATTCTGTCTGGTGTGTGTGTTATGTTGAGTCTCTTGGTATCGTACACAAAAGTGTTGTGATATATGGTCTTTTTTTTTGTTTTAGCTACTGTCGTTAAGGCTGAAAGTCATCTCCTGTTGTTTCAGTCCAAAGCCAGTACTCTTAACGTTTGGGTATTTATTCATTGTACAGTATTTAGGGCTGCCTGAAGATGTCCTTTCATAGCTCTGCATTCTGCTTTTTTGTTATCGGTCTGTATGACTCACATATTGTCTTGCCATGATGCCGTTCTTCTGAATGGAATAATTTTGTCGGCGTACTTGGAAACCAAAGAAGACAATCTCTCACTGCGATGACACAAGACCACAGTGATCATTAGACGACACTCGATTCAGCGCCTGCACTTCTTTGATTTTTACCCCGGGGAGCCATGTGGCCTTCGTCGCAATCGCAGTGACACAACCTTTGTCCCTTTTAAAGAAGCTTGCCCCAATCACTGCAGACTTCATGGCTGCTGAGTTAACGCAGACTTTGTTCTCAATAAAGCGAGCGTGTTTTTTTTTTTATATAGTTTTCGACTTTAGAAGTTTGCAGCCCGGAGAGACTATTAACAGTGTTTGGTTACGGTATAATGGCTTTTCTTCACATTCCTATAAGCTCGTCTTCGGAAGCAGGAAAATCGCCATTCGGACACAGAGGGACAATGCGACGCAGCAGATTCAAAGCAGCCGTGACAACCTGCATGGTTTGATCAGAATTTGTTGTTTTTTTTAACAGAATGAGGACTTATTTTGGTGTGATTTTTTTTTTTTTTTTAACATGTTTTTCTCAGCCCTCCTTTTCATGTAAAACTTTGTGTTGCGTTTTTGTTTTTTTTCTCCTATGCTCGGGTTTCATAATGGTAAATTGCACTGACACACTGTGGTAGTCATCTCCTGAATCATCTGACTTGAGGTAGATGTTGCGTTGTCATAGTTGCTAAGTGGCTTTTGCTTATCGACCACTTCGGTATGACTGGCGATATGTCCAGGGTGACATTTTGGACTCTTCAGTTTTTAAAGGGTTGTCATTTTTGTGTGTTTTTGGTTGTGTGTCCCAGCCGACTGGATCGTTCTGTGTGCACATGAGCTCAGACGGATGCCCGGTCACGTCTGTTCTGCCAATAGTTTAGTAAATTACCTTTTAATGGCGATTATGTAATGACATTTTCTGTTCCAGATTTTGTGCGTGTGCACGCAGTCTTGGTGGGGGGGGGCCGTGAGGCAAATCTAATTACCAAAGAATGAATTTGAGTGCCCCCCCTCAACCCATTAACACACATTGTCCTCTTGTCCGTCACTGTCGGGAACTGAACCCACTTCAGCCTTGAGATACCGGATTTAGTTTTGCTCGAGCTTGAAATGTGATTGCCCATTGTTAGGCAGACAGACCGGCCTGCCGTGCTTTCATGACGGCTCGCCTTTCAATAATACTATACATATCTCCCTCAGTACAGTACAGTACGTTGCTGGAAGATTCCCCTGAACTGGTGATCTTTCTGTGGACTGTTTTGTGTTTTACAAAATACAGTTTACAAAGCCTGTATGTCCGGGAGAGTGGGTACACTATCTGTATTCATGGGTACGGATTATTGGGAGGGCCTGTAAATGTTCATTTGAATATGTAAATACTTCATATTCAGGGCTGCACTCATTCTCTGCTTTGTTTGTTTTCCTGTATTAAAGGAGGCCGAGACAGGATTGGTTCCAAGCGTTCAAGACTTTGACAAGAAGTTGGCTGAAGCTGACGCCTACCTGCAGATCCTGATTGACCAGTTAAAGGTCAAACATTGACTTGATCTAATCATGTGATCGGTTTTATTTAACATTTTAATGCTTATATTAGACGTGACGCTCAGAAAAAAAATACTTTTAACTGATACACTGATTGACTATTAATCTCTTACCTTGATTGTGCACAGGGCATATCTTGTAATTACTGTGTCACAACTGTTTAAAAAAGCACAAGTAATTGAAAATGGGATTTATGGTGACGAGGTAGAAAATTGTGAATTAAAAAAAAAAAAGCGGTTCATCTTGGGTCAGACCAGTGAAAACATTTCCAAGTGTCCTTAATGAGACGAGCTTACTACTTGCCACGTTATTAGTAGCGATTCACCTTCTAATCCTTTGAACACTCGGGAACTGTGGATTCATCTGTGCTCATGTTCCATCTGTCTTTCCCTGTCCACTCGCATGTCTTCCTCTCTCACAGCTGTTTGATGAGAAGATCAAGGACTGCAAAGAGGATGAATCGCGCAGAGTGAGTATGAGCAGAACCGTGCTGTTCCTGAGTCTGCGCTCTCCGGCCTGCATGTTCTGCCCTCCGTCAGAACTAAAGAAATTTCATTCAGGGGAAAAAAGTTAACACAATGCATCGTCATTAAAATGCATACTGCATGCCTTTTTTTTTTAAGGCTGATTTTTTTCAAATATTGACTCCATTTACTAGCAGTAAGCCGTCATTCATGGTCATGATTATTAAAACGGTAACATTACAGTTGCTTTCTTTTCTTCAAAATAGTTGTTTACTCAGGCTGTTTTAGTGAGTTTAGATTTTATCCGAGTGACCGTAAACCATTTCAGTTTGTAATGACGTCAAAAGACCTTTCACTCCTGAGTGGATGGATTAAGAAAGAAAAGCTTCTACATGTCACTATTATTTGAATGCTTTTTTTTCCTAAGTTGTGCGTTTTCTTGCTGTTAATCTGTTCGCGTCATGCTTCTGATTGACGTGTTTACTTCCCTTTTACAGAAAATTGAGAATTTGAAACAGACTACTTGTGTAAGTCCGAGCGTCACACATTTTCCCTTCATCTCAGTATTTAGCTTCTATGAAATGACATCGATTCTGTTTTTTTTTTTTCTCTTTCAGAGTATGGTAGAGTCCATAAAACACTGTATTGTACTGCTGCAAATTGCCAAGGTAAACTCGGTTATACCGCATGTTTTTTATTTTCCTCTCAATGCGACACGCTCTGCCATTTTCACCATAATCATTGTTGTCGTGAGACCACAGTGGCGTGTGCCGAGAGTCACCTTGCATCCCTGGGGTAGTTCCCTGCTTCCAGTTGCTCTCTTGGTTGGTGGTTGATGAGGGTGGAGCCCTGTGCTTATTTCATCACATGTTCCATTCTGCTCTCTGAAAGGAAGTGGAGCAATAATCTCTGCTTCATGTGGCCTTGAGGTGACACTTGTTACCTTTTTTTAAAATTGTATTTAATGAAAACCTTTGCTCATGATAAACATTGGAGGAAAAGCAGCGGTGCTCAGTGCCGCTTTCCACGATGGAGCAATTTTGTTCTTTTTGACAATAACGGAGAGAAGAAAGGGGGATTTTTACCATGTGATGAAAGGATCACGGGGAATGTTATAAATCTCCATGTGACAAGAGAGATGGACTTTTATTTCTCTCAACACTTCGAATGTTCGAGATGCTTTGAAAAAAATGACTCTTCCTACACAAGCAGTCTAACACTGTCTTCTTAAAATTTTAAGGACCAAAGTAACGAACAACAACACGCAAACGGACTTATAGTAAGTTTGACACTTTCTGTCCATGAAAAAAAAAAAAAACTGAAATCAAACGAGCTGCTAACTTTCTTTCACTTCTCAATTTACCCTCTTCGTAGAAAAGCAAATGAATCCGATCTCTGTAGTGCATGTCGTCTAATCTGGAGATCCGCTCTCGCTCTGACGCTCTTTCCTTCATGTCTGCCACTGCAATCCTCTTGATTTAGTTAACACCTTCCTAATTTCATCCAAGGTTTACTTTCCAAGCAATGTTTTGGGAACTATCCTTTTACTTCATCGCAATTCCAAATGTGTGTTTCTTTGGTACACAAAATGTGGATTGTTGGGAAAAATGAATGTGTGTGTGCTTGGAATTTGCATGTATGCTTGCATGCCTGAGTGTGAGTGTTGCACATCACGTCAGCCACTAATTAGTCGAGTAATTCACCATTGATTTATTGTGCACACACTGCCTGCCTATTGAACCACGCAGCACTAAAAGCTGGAAAGCCACACAGACAGCACTTTATGAGCTCTGTAGGTACACGTTAATGGTCAAGGATGTTCCAGGGTGTTACGCACGTTTTTACTCGCATGCTTGCTTTACGTGGATGACGACTAGTTTCCTCAGCATTCACTGGTAGATTTTAAATTGATTTCATACTTGGAGGCAATTTTACTTTGTTCTGTTTGTGTCTTTTAACCGTCTTTTTTTTTTATTGATTTTAACAAATGTACAATGGACATGCCCTCTTATACACATACATACAGATAAACTGGAAAAAAAAACCTGAAATGTATATATACATTAAAATAAATGACTCAATAAATAAACAAAACTAAAAAGGACTCCCACCAACGGTAAGAACAACTTGTCTAGACATTGATTTGACTAAGTCCAAGTTCCAACTTGAGCTCGTTATTCCTTTCACTATCTTGTTATTGTTAACTGGGAGAGTTAAGCAAAGCTTTTGACAGATAATCTGTCACAGACATTAGAAGGGACTAAGGCATTTGTAAACAGGAACTCTTCTGGACAAAAGAAATTCTGACCACTGTGCTGTGAGTACAAGCTGCCAAACAATCTGTTAAGTGGAACTGACAGCCAGATATCTGTTGAAATATTGTCCTCTTTGTTGTTCATTTTGCAAACAGCAGAGCTACCTAAATGTTAACTTGGCTGTAATGAAATACATATCGCTACCGAGGTTGTGCAAGTGTTGAGATACCCCCCAAAAAAAGACAGCACGGAGGCTGCTCGACTGGAAAATGGAAAGCAGAGCAAAGTAAGTGCTGAAGGGCAATGAAACATGCACAAGAGATTAAACCTCGCTGGAGCGTGAACTGAACCTGGCTGCTACCTGGAAAGTAGAAAAATTGATCTGAAGCTTTACTGCAAGCATTGGAAAATGTTGGAACAGTTTTTACGTAGTAGTGGCACGGAAATAGACAGTGTTCTTCTTGAGTCCCACATGACGCAGAAAGCTCATAGAGCAGCATTGCTCTTATAGTTGACCTAATCTCATAGTCATTAAGTACAGTATTACGTTGTATTAATAGCACAGCATAAGCTCTGTCTTCACAAATAACTGCACATGTGTCAATATGTCATGAGCTTTAGCGTTAAATACATTTTTAAGTGTTCATCACGTTGCCTGTATGCCCATATTGTGGAGTAAAGTATGAATTTGCTTTAAACTTCACTTAAAAATGCCGGCAGCTGGCTTCATTGACCTTGTCAAACACTGGCCAGGCGAATTGCTATAAAGAGCACAAATCATTTAAACTGAACACACAGGAAGTCTGTTTGGTATTTATCTGTCAAAATAATTTATGTACTGAAATTGACTTGGGCATGCTGTGCCACAATAGCTACTGGCTGCATCAATATTATATTGACCGAAAAAGAAAAAGAAAAAAAACCAACATATGCATTGATCGTGACTCAGGGTTAAAAGTTTCTCCAGCTGTAACACTCTTGTATCTCCCAGCTGCTTTTCACCATCTGCTTTTGCTTCATCTGCTGCTTGCCATAGGCCACAGGCTGGTCCACACATACAGCTGAAATGCACTATAATTAGTAGGATTGGATAAAACCTCACAATGGCTAAATGTCATTTCAGTGCCACCACGCACCCTGAGGGGTACACACTGTAGTAGAGTGAGGGTCAATACTTTGACTTTAGATGGCTTTGTTGTCAGTGTCGCTGTCACTTGGGTGGCAGAGCAGTGACCCGACCACATTGAGCCTGCAGTGCTCTTTTTTTTTTTTTATGTTCTATATGCCTGTGTGTAAATGTGGCACTCACATGGGAGGGGGTCTCCAAACAATCCGGACTACTTTTTTAACACATGGTCCAGACGTGGCGGAGCTCACCCAGTGCAGTTAACCAACTCCCGTTTTTAGGCTGTGAGGTTGCTCGGAGGTCAAGAGGTGGCGTTGTTTAAATGTGTGACGCTGCTGCTGGCGTTTGGATTTGAAGCGCCGTCGCTGGTTTCACATCGATTACGGTAATGAAACCTTGTAATGCCACGCTTTCCAGGAAATGGAGTGAAAGCGCATCGATCCGCCCAGACCGGCTTGTGCATATTTAAGTTAAATGTTCCTGCAGTCGCATAGGTGTACCATTAATCTGTCCTGAAACACAAAACGGCTCCATCAAGGATTCTTTCAGCCAATTATTGCGTTGATATTATGCGGGTGCACATACGTTGGCAAAATAAGCTGTTTGTATTGTACTTCGGTATTAAAAAAAACAAAACTCAGTTTATTAATCAGCTGTCACTGAGGCTAAGGAGGTATAGCAGGCAGTGTGTGTGTGTGTGATTGTTGGAACAGGCATCTGATGCAGAGGGTTTTGTTTTTTGTTTTGTTTTTTGACACTGATGTTGTTATTTTTTTGTTCTTGTTCTCCAGAGCACCATCAACCCAGTGGATGGGATCTACCAGCCCCCCCTGGACACTCCTGTAGTCGACACCACCATGCCAACGCAGACCACACTACCTACAGGTACGACGGTGTCCTCGCCTCGTCTGAAGGTTCACGCTGAAGCACTTTGTGATACACGTGATCACGTTACATCAGATAAATCATTACTTCTTTTTTTTTTTAAAGATGTATTTTAATCTGCAGATTTACATTTTGTTCATTACTGTAAAATTATGTTCAACAAGAGCAATCAGAGATTTCTGACATCCGCCAAGGGTTGACCTGGACTTGGCTTTTCCACATCACCTCCAAAACGTATTAGGCCAGTAAAGATTGTATTTTCTATCTGTGGTGAAAACGTTGACAAAATCTGTGCAGTGGTTTTGACGTAGTCTTGCCGACAGGCCGACAGACAAACAAAATATACACCGATGACTTTATTACATTCTTGGCGGACATAGCAAAGGTAACGGAGTGAAAAAGAAGTTCTCAGATGATTCCTTCAGTTATTCTTGGTTTGAATAAATGGACTGAAAATGAATGCTAGAAATCAATAAGCAGTGGGCTGTAGCTTTTGTATTAGGTTTTAAACTCGATAATCTTCCCAAAGGAATACATGATAGTTTCTTATTGATTCTTTTTATTTGTCTGTATAATTATAGTAAGCCGCATTCGGTGATTGATAATTGACTACATTTGCACCCATTATGTGACTGAGTCCTGATGCATTTGAGGGTATTTCGGTCCGGTGACGACGACGAGACTGTTTGAAAAAATCCTGCAAAAATGAGCACCACAAAATAGGCCATTCTATTTCCAGTGTCTCTAAATGGTCAGTGGAATCCCCCTCGCAGTTGAAGTCTCTCTCTGCAACACTTCAGGGCCCGCTTGTTCAAAACTCACTTTTACCCAGCCCTTAAAGACATTAAACCGACCGTTTACTTTCACAGCACTGTTTATCTCTTTCAAAACTCGGTTAACTTTAACCGGGTGTTTTCTTGACGTTAAAGTTCAAGCACCTGCGGACCGCCGCTCACTTTTGAACAGTGTGGTTAACTCTCGCAGTGGCGTTCAGTTACCATCTCGTTCCCTCGTATTATATTTTTTTCCACCAATATCGCCTCCATCCCCGTCATATTTACTGTTTACTGGACGCTTTGAGATTAAATGATGCGGACCACATTAGATAGTGGTGTCGTCTAACTCACACTTACGGCCCACTTTCTATGTCGTTCTCTCGGGTCAAAATAAAAAAAAAAAAGATGAGGCAACACGATGCCTCGTCCGATCATCGCAGCACAGTTTTCATGTTCCCACTCTTGTTTTATGGTAGTGTTATAAACGAGATTAAAAACACAGTGCTGCCGTCCACCACTATGTCATTTTACCGGAAACAGGTAACCTGGAAATGCTTACGACATAATGGATACTTGAAAGTGGGCGGAGCCTTGAGCGGAGCGGCATCGGGGACTGGAAACAGTGACGTTAACCTCACTGTTAACTTTGACGGCGTTGTTGCCTAACGCGATGGCTAACCCAAGTTTTGGAATAACAAATATACAACGGCCGGTTAGCTAAGAATTTAACCGGCAGTTAGGCTTTAACCAGTGGTTAAAAAAAACGAGCCTTGAACAACTGGGCCAGGTCATTTTCTCAGGCCCAGCCTACCAGCATGTGAGGAGAGTTGTTTGTTGTTAGTTTTTTTGTTTTTTTTCCTGCTGATCTGGCTTCATCAGGCTTCACTGCTAATTGATGTTCCTTCTTGTTTCACTGAAGACGCTTCTCAGGTGTGTAAATCAGACCAACGACCTTCCACGTTACCTGTTGGTCCTGTCGTCACGGTTATGGGTAGTCTGCAGACTCCTACTCCCAACAGTACAGGTGAACTGATTAATGACCCCCCCCCCCCCCTTTTTTTTGTGGCTTTTTTATGGCTAAAATTAGTCACATGATCTGTATTAGCAAATGATCTTTGTCGTGCTAAATGTTTAAAAATTAACTTAAAAGTTTCGTCCCTTCCAAAATGTCCATTATCACATCTGTTATCAGAAAGAAAGAGGAGAGATCTTTTCTTTTTTTCTTTTTTTTTAAATCATGTCTGCATTGATCATTCTCCAGGAAAGGACACTGTGCACACTTTCCACTATCAGATAGTTGACTTTACAAGTGATGTTTCGCTGATGCATGAGTTTGACCACAGAAAAGCATAAGAGTTGAAATAATAATTAATGTTGCTCTTCCGTGTCGGTCTGTAAGCATAATTTAAATTGAAAAGCGGAGCGCAAAAGCATAGGAAAACAGAGGTTGTTGCCCGCTCGTCTTCTATGCTGATGCAGTCGTATCAAAATGCTGCGCTTTGCACTAAGGAGGCAGGCTGCATGCTTGAGGGATACTGTCAATAGCCACTTGAGAGTAAAGCGTCGAGTATGTTAAAGACGGCTTCATGTTACTGTGCACAGTCTGCAGAAGGGCGGTCGCTGGACAGGACACTGTGTGTTTGATCGTCGTCTTGTGTCTATTGGCATGTAACGAGAGGAACCCTGCAGCCACCCGACAGCAGTTTGACGGCTTCCTTTGTGTCGTTCCTGTCCGTTAGGGAGCGGCCCATCGGGCCCCAGCAGCGGCGTCGCCTCCCCGGCTCTCATCCCCCTCCCCTCGCACTCGGTGCCAGACTTCTCCTACTCCTCCAGTGAGGACGAGTTCTATGACGCTGATGAGTTTTACCAGAGCAGCACTTCCCCCAAACACTGCATAGAGTAAGTACAATAGCACTGCGCCGCCGCTCCAGCCACACCAAATCAAAAGGATACTTTTGTAGTTTGAAACAACATTTTCAAGCAAACAATAACAACAACACACTCCAACATTCTCACCTAGGGGCAATTTTGCATCACCAATTAACCTCGTATGCATGTTTTTTGAACTGATGTAGTAAACAGCTTCACCCACAGTGAAAGAATAGGTTTTATATAGTCCTCCATAATAACTTTTTCCATAAGGACTAAAAAAAATGGCCTCTTGTGTTCTGCAGGTTGACTATAACAATACTGTTTGAAGTGAATTCAAATGGAGTGGCTTTATTCAGAAGGGACTCAAAAGAAAATTGGAATCTCTATCTGCTCTTTAACTTGTCATCTCTCCTGCTTCCTACCTAATTTCTAACCCCACTATATTTTCCTTGCCCCCCCCCCACAGCCCCTCAGGGCCTTCAGCTGCCTCGTCACTTGCAAATCAAGATGCGGCGTTGAAACGACCCGACACCACCGAGTCCCTCAGCTCATCCATGTCGAACGGCACCACAGATGCAGGTAAAAACGAAAAAGAATCCACAAGATATAATATTTATACTGTGGTGGCGTAGAGGTAAGAAGCGGATTATGAATGTGGAGTTTGCAGGTTCAAATCTCCCGTCCCTGAGCAAGACTCTTGACTCCCTGCAGCTCCCTATAGGGCACCTCCATATGCTAAAAATAGAATTGGTCAATGTGGGGTAAATAAAGTATGATTAGTTTAGTGAGTTATACACTGAATACAATAATTCATTGACATTTGACTGTTGTGGTTGAATCTGTCACATAATAAAGGGACACAGCTGTGTGTTTTTGAAGCGTTCACACATCTGGTCTTTTTTTTTTTTTTTTATCTGCAGATCCATTTGACAGCCATGACGACCGTGATGATGACGGTGAGGGCGAGTCAGTGGAAGAGCACAAAAGCGTCATCATGCATCTGCTCTCTCAAGTTCGTCTCGGCATGGACCTCACAAAGGTACGGCCCTGAGCCTCTGCAGTTTTTTTGGTTTTTTTTTTTTAATATTTCATGTTAATTCACACTTGCTTTATGCAAACACACTTTTTTGTCTTTGCAACTGTCATAACTTTCCTCCGTCGCTGTATTTCACAGGTGGTGCTGCCGACATTCATTCTTGAGAGGAGATCTTTGTTAGAAATGTATGCAGACTTTTTTGCACATCCAGACCTGTTTGTAAGGTGCGTATCGTTTCCTCAGTCATGAAAGCGATGTCTTCATTCTGCTTATCTGTGGTTCAGCTTTGTAGACCATCATTAAAAATCCTCGTCTGGATTTCCCACGCAGTATCGCCGAGCAGGCAGAGGCCAAAGAGCGCATGGTGCAGGTGGTGAAGTGGTACCTGTCGGCATTCCATGCAGGGAGGAAAGGCTCAGTGGCCAAGAAACCGTACAACCCCATCTTGGGAGAAGTCTTCTACTGCCACTGGGATCTTCCCGTAGAGACGGAGGAGCTCGCTCCACCCACGGTGAGATCATGTGCGGTCATGTGCTATTGCAGTCATGGTCATCAGTCCGGCCCAGTTCACACTAGTTTGACTGTTGTTTTTTTTTTTTTAAGTTTCTTTATAACTTCAGTTTAATCATACCATCATATTGTTTAACCCTCGATTGTCACACCAAACCTTTTTTTAGGGTCTTATATTAAGTAAATATCTTATTTCTGGTGTTTCGGTATCACAGAATATTCTCATTTATAAGCAAAAACAAAATGTAGCCAACTTCAAAATACAAAAAACTTGTACTGTAACTTATCAAATGAGTCATCGTATGTGATTTTCTGACATATGAATAGATGTCATTTACCACATTAGCATAAAATATTAAACACTTTTTAATCTGGTCACACTGGTTCTATAAGCACAGATTTGTCAGGTCTTGGATGAAGAAGAAAAAACATTGTTCAGTTGTAATAAGGAAAAAGTGTTGCTTATTCATTCATTCGTGTATTCATTAATTTATTGTTTCTGTTCTAGGAGAGTGTATCAGATGGCCCAGTTCCCTGGACCTCACCCAACAGTGTGTGTTTTGTGGCAGAGCAGGTCTCTCACCACCCACCCAGTGAGTCTCGGTCCCTCCTATGTGTAACGACACAGCAGTAACCAAACAACAACATACAAAACTATGAACACACTTATAATACTTGATTAATAATCTGCTCACTCCCCATGTGGTTTTTAGTGTTTTATAGAATGCATTATGTTGATAGTAAGTAAACCTCATTAAGCAAACATCTTGTCATAATGTAAAAGTGAAACCATTCTTTTTTTTTTTACTGCTTGTTAACTTTGTTTTACCATCATTAATTTGTTTCTACTTTTTGTACCAATCCTTTCTTCGTCCTGCAGTTTCTGCATTCTACGCAGAGTGTTTAAGTAAGAAGATCCAGTTCAACGCTCACATCTGGACCAAGTCTAAGTTCCTCGGCATGTCCATAGGCGTCCACAACATCGGCCAAGGTACATTCAGTACTTCTTCTTTTATATTGAAATACACCGTTGGATTTACTCCATCTCCGTCGAAGCTCAGAAGTCCTTTCTTTTTTATCTTTATCCAGGCTGTGTGTCGTGTTTGGAGCATGATGAACATTATATTCTTACATTTCCCAATGGATATGGAAGGTACGTATGATTAATTGCTGGATTATTGTGTTCATTTCACTCACCTACGTTTGTTTTTTCAGGTCTGTGAGGAATATCAGCTGCACAAGTTGTGGTGTGTGTGCGTGTATATGTATATATCGTGCATATTTTTCTCATTTTTGAATCAGTCAACCTCCATATGTTTTGAATTTCTAACACAAAGACTGAAATATTTCAAGCCTTTTTTTATTCATTATAGGTCTTTCCTAAATCATGAAAGTTTAATGAGAGCAGATGTTTCTCCCTTGTCTTTAATTTTAACCAGATGCCATAATTGTCACTGCCAAAAGTTTGAACATGCTCAAACTTTTTTCCATTTAAATGTTGTTGATGTAGACATAACTGGTAAAACTATCGACTTTAAGATGCTAATTCTCTTATTTATCTGAGCACCAAACCTGCCTGGAGACAGGAGTGTTCCTCAGTCCTCACTGAGCAGATGTGAGTTAGAGAATCCCCTCACATCTGGAGGGCTCTGGTTTGATGTGGTTCCTGTGGTTTGGTCTGTTCAGGTCTATTCTGACGGTGCCGTGGGTGGAGCTGGGTGGGGAGTGCAACATCTCCTGCTCGAAGTCTGGCTACAGTGCAAACATTGTGTTTCATACCAAACCCTTCTATGGAGGAAAGAAGCACAGGATCACTGCGGAGATTTTGTAAGGGGGATATTTAAAATATACACTTTCGGTGGTCGTTTTTAAACACTAAGCGACGATATCTGAAGAGAAATGTTGTGTTGTGTCTGTTTCAGTGCACCAAACGACAAGAAGTCTTTCTGCTCCATTGAAGGAGAGTGGAACGGAGTGATGTACGCCAAATGGATCACTGGAGTGAGTCAATTTCTTAAATAAATGAAGAAGAAAAAAACAATTGTTAGTTGAACTAATCAAAATGAAGAGCTCATTGACTGGTTGTGACTATTTAGTTTGTGAAGTTGTATAACCTCTGGAGTGTTTTGTTTGTTCTTCAGGAGAACACGGTCTTCATCGACACTAAGAGGATGGGCATCATCAAGAAGAAAGTCAGGAAGCTGGAGGACCAGCTGGAGTACGAGTCCCGAAGGTCCGAACCTTTACAAGTTGCTTTTCAACCACTGCAGATTCAGAAACCGAAATGCTTTAAATAGAGTTAACACACACTTTTTTCTCACCCATTAGACTGTGGAGAGATGTGACAGTCAACCTGAAGCTAAAAGACATTGATGCAGCAACAGAAGCCAAACACCGGTTGGAGGAGAAACAAAGAGCTGAAGCCAGAGAGAGGAAGGAGAACGAGCAGCAGTGGGAGACCAGGGTGAGACTCTCGTCTTTGTTGTTCAGCGACAACTGCATGTCGACACCTCTTGTTCTTAAAATACTGAGACGGGAACACATACCCCCCCCCCCCTCCTCCCTGTAAATCTCAAAATCTCTTCAAAACAAATGCAGGTAGACTTAAGTTTTAGATTTGACAGAAAACTTTGGGCGTGAATTCAAAGCGTCGCTCAATTTATGACTGGAACCTTAATGGATTTGTTGCTGTAATTAGACGTTTCGATGATATTTTGCTTTATCTCGTAGGATGAGTGAGATGTTTTGGGGTTTTTTTTTAATGCTGAGGTGTCACGGTTGCTTTTACTTGTGTGTGTTTGCAGCTATTCCACGAAGACGGAGAGTGTTGGGTCTACGACGAACCGCTATTAAAGAGATTTGCCTCTCCGAGGCAGTGAGGAGATGCCGCCACACTCGAATAAACACACATACATATGCATAAAGAAATGCACACCGATCAGAGTCTTCATAAGAACTCTTTTGCAAAAAAAAACAACAAACCACTTCTTATCCAAGCCTTGATATGACTGATGATTGAAGATGTACACTGCTTAGCATTTGACTGTAAAACAATGGAAATGAATGAAAAAGCCTCTTAAGATGTAATATGAATATTAGTACCGCTCCTCTCCTCGTTTTCGGGGTAATCTTCCTTCCACCGCCACCGAGACCCACCACCTGCCAACATGAGACTCGGCAGCACAGGGTGGAGTCAGGAGAGCCGCCGCGACTCGCCTCTCGGCTCCTTCCATCAGCCTCACCGCCACACCATCCAGCAGCTCCCTGGGCAGTACTGAGCAGCACTTGTTTCCCCCCACAGACACACACACACACACACACACACACACACACACACGTGTGTGTTTATTGGGGAGGGGGAGGGGGAGGGGGGGAGGGGGGTCGGTGGTCGATGGTCGATGTTCAGTTCAAGTCAAGCTTGAAGAGTAAAACTGTGCTCTACATCTCAGGGAATCTGGTGACTGAGGAAAGAAAGCTGCCGCCCCCCCCCCCCCCCTCCCAGAGTCTGACAGCCTTATCACGGTGGACCGGATCAATCTTTAGCGGGGCAGGAGAGAAGTTTTCTGCTTGCCTGCAACTAGTTGTAACTGTTGTTTATATATAGATATACATATGATGGATATATATTCTTTTTTTTTCTTTTATTTTCAATGCTCTTTTTGTTTATTTTTCTTTCTGGCAATAGTGTAAAATATTTGAGGATATGAACTTGATGGCTTTATTTTCATCTTTAGGAATCATTCCATGGTAGCCTTTTTTAATGTTTTCTTCCCATTTCTGAGTGAACTTTCCCACACATGAGATCATTCACATTGTTCTGTGTCTCCAGTGTTAAATCCAGAGGTGAAGTCCTTGGTAAGCCATAGCATCTGAACTCGCCCCGATTGAAGGAGTTGCGATCGATTTTCTAAATATATGCAATACAGATAAACTGAATTCACTTCGCTGGTCAAAAGGACACATTTCCATGTCCAATATGCCCAAAAAAAAAAAAAAAAATCTTAAGAGAAAAAGGTTAAAGGGACTTTCATCTGGACAGACAATAGCACTCTGAGAGCTCTCCATCTTACCTGAAGGCATTGAGGAACAAATGATCGTTTACACATTTTTTGTCTTTCCGGGCAGTTGGTGGATGTGCTGTTAAAATTGCGTCTCCTGTTCGTGCTGCACATCACCCCATCCTTGATTCCTCTCTGATGTCACAGGGCCAATCACCTGGACCTTCCCTTTGAAGGGTTGAAGAGATTGAAAGCCAGGAATCAATTGTAGCCCTTTTGAAGCACTGCTCCAGTTTCACAGTGCTGCGTCAAGCCCGACGGTTCAGTCCCTCTGTGATTATACTTTTGTTGTTTTTCATGTTTTTTCAAATTTCAGAACAACATAGAGGGCAATATTTATCCTGCTGTACACCTCTGCTTTGTTGAATTCAGTCTCTCCTTTACAGCTACATAGGTTTGGGCTGAAACACAATATTTGGACGAGATTGAGAAATAAAATATTTTCATCTGAAAATGCTGTAGCAAGTCAGTGCAGCCCCTCTTGTCTTTGTTTTGATAAGATCTATCAATTGTCATGATGTGATTGTCTTAACATGAATTGAAGTAGATACGAGTCTCTCAAACCACAGATTGAACAATTAAGGTGAAGGAATTCTAAACCTGTTTTCTGGTGCTTGATCCAAACGGTGAACGATGAATCTCTCTCTCCTGTGGACTTTGTTCTTATAAAAGCAGAAATCAATGCCTTTCATAATTATCCAACTGAGTTAAGTGGTTTACCAAATCTAAAGCTATTATTTTGTCTTTCCTCCCTTCATGTGTTTGTTTTTGGATATTCTGTTGAATAGGGGCCTTGCCATTATTTTCGGTATCACTCAGTATTGCCTGTTATAGGAAGCAATCCAAACACATGTATTTTTATTTCCTTCTCATCATAACCGGTGATTGTATCCGATTCTCCTGTTTATTGATGCATAATATTAAATCTCCATGAGTTTACTCCCATGGGATCTTGTCATGGCTTCTGCGGAAGAGCAGCTCGAGTCACATTGCTGAAAGCGTCATCAGATGGATTTAGTGTTTTCACAGTAGTGACTTCAACTGATGGTTGGTGAATTCTGCTTCACAACGATAAGAGCCTACGTCAAAGCGCCACAAGCCAGTTATTCCTGTGGCAACTTTTCTGACTCCTGTTTAAAACCCCATAAGTCAGATGGATCGTGAGGCCCCACTTTCACAGGCTGTATTCATACTGAAAGTCGAGGTCAAGCGAGCCTTCGCCCTCTGCTCTCATGGCGGCACGTGTCTGGAGGCAGCAGCGGTTAATAATGGGTGAAGGCTCGAGGCTGGTCCCTGGACTGGTGACCAGTTGATAAAAGGGCAAACAGACACAACCCTTCACACATTTGTGCAAACCACTTAATCAAAGGTGCAAGTCTTTGGGCTCTGGGATGAAATTTACACAGACAGAACTTCAAACCTGGAATTTTCTTGCTGTGAGGCAACATTATACCACAGCAATCAAGTGTACAGAATAACAACATTTTCATTTATTTAACACAGAGTTCAAAAGTACTTCCTCTGTGGTTTTTCAGTAAATATACAGGAATTTGATAAAGTGTGGATTATCCGAAAGCCTGACTAGTTTTTGTGCACATGTATTTATGGAAATACTGAAGCCGATATGATCCATATCATTTGTGAGGGTCTGCCAACATCATGTGATTTCCTGCAGGGCTTAACCCAACTTCTACTTGACATTTCATTATAGCAGGGTAAAATACACACCTGCGTGGGTACCAAGAGATTTAAAATAAAACACATCCTGATATAGAAACACGCTGAAAGACCACATCCTGGTGGTTAAATAGTGACTTGGCTACCAGGATTGAGCAAGATGACGTATGAACGAATTTGCAGTGAAATGAGAATGACTGTTTCTGTTGGGTTTCATACAGTGAAAAATATATGACATATTGGGATTTTATCTGTGTAATTCTATCACTGTTCATCTTCAAATTCAAGCCTGTGCAATGTGGAAGGAAAGTCCCAAAAGGAAATCCAAGAGTATGTAATCATGATGATACATTTTTCAAATCATCGCGACGGGATTTTTTTTTAACCCCATACTCGATATGTACGCGAGGTTATGCCTACAGCGAAAGTGTTATGTTATGTATTATATTCATCTTGTTTTTACGACTTTTTAAGTAGTTAAGCATTTGGTACATTCCAGCAGTAATAATCACTTGGTACGTTCCTTATTTGTCACGTGGAGACGTCCGACCTCCGCCTGCTTTTCCCAGCAGCCTTTGCGCGTCTCCTTATAATGCTCTGACTCCACTAATCCCGCCCTCTCGTTCCTCTGCAGCTTCACAGGTAAGACCACATCTTTTATCTCCGCTTTCTTTTTTTCTTAACCTGCTTTAAATTCTAGTTGAATGCCACAGCGTGTGTTTCTGTACATAATGCTGCACACAGCTGTGTTTTTATTGCAATTTTAAGCAGTAGCGGTCGATGCTAGCAGGCCTCAGCCACGTGCTGTAGCTCAGCATGGTGCGCTCGCGCACTTCATGGCTTTGTTTCTATAGCTTTTAACATTCAAATATAATCGCGTCGTCACCTGGTTGTATGAAGAAATAAATGTTGGTAGGGACATCTGAGTCAATGTGAGGAAACGCCAACTACTCTGACTCCCACGTGACGACAGCTCCGGCCGTAGGCCGCAGGAATGACCTGCGCATTCATGACTGCTGCCTGCTGCAGCCTTTATCAAGTGTTTAGTATTACATGAGCTTATCTAGACAACTTGAAAGATTTTCTTGCGAAATGATTAAACGATGGCCTTTCTCTCAGGGTCATCATGAGATCGCAGTTTTCAGACGCCATACCTCTCCCAACTGGTGAGTCAATTCTTCTTGACCGGGCTGCAAGTTAATACCGGAAGTCGTTGATGAGTCTGATATAAGAGTAGTGGACAGAAGTAAATTTCTGAGCATTTAAACTACTGAGACTTAATGGTTAACACGGCTCTTTATCCACACAACCTCTACTGTGCTAATGAAAGTTTATCTTCAGGTTGGATGGCGATGGAGCGTGCAGCAGCAGGAGGCCACAAGGTGAGCACGTTTCTACTGGGAATTTAGAATAAGTCTAATAATGCTCTTCTGAGGTGTTTCCTGTAGGTCCACATTTGCTCTGCATGTTCAAATTTCCACACGTGTGATTATTACCTTTTTGTTATTGGCACTTTCTCCAAATTATGTTTTGCTTCAAAATGGAAACTGCATTTTTGTGAATGTAGTTTAATTTGTCTGATGTATGCATGTTGTAGGGTGGTATTTCATAAAAAGCTGCCATCACCATGCAAATCCCAACATACATGGATATAGTCATAATGTACTAAATTGTATCGTGTGTATAATCTACAATTTCTTTTTACATGTAACCCATTGGTAAATCTCTATTGCAGTTTGGGTTGCAAGGAACAATCAACTAACATTGTAAAAGTTAATCAACACGTACATGACATGCTGGACAATGCTATGAATCCTTCCTTGTTAAATACTCTTTTCTTTGCAAACGAGACCACCTTAGTTGTTGCCATGTACTTACAGTTGCATATTTGTTTGTTAGGACTGTAAATCCTAATAAAAGCAGCTGGAACAGAAATGACGTCTTCGATGACCGAATCGGTTTTTAGTTATTTGTAGACACCTCAGGGGTGCATTAGTATTGACTCCTGTACACGTTCTGCCCTGTGATGACTCTTATTTGCTACTCTTGACAAGCTGGATGACGATACAGACGACCACCAAGTCAATTATCTGAGGCACATGTAGTTTAAGACTTGTAAGCTGGTGGAGGAAGTGTTGATTACTAATATGAATCTTTCTACCTGCAGATGTGCTTCAGATTGCTCGTCACACCAAGGCCACAGAAAAATGGGTAATTTGCATATATTTCTAAGGATCGTTTGGTTAAAGCTGTCTATGATGATTTTTGTTTAAAAAAACAATGGGAATCTCTCTGAAAAAGAGTGAAAGATAACTTTTTTCTGATGCAGTGAAATGAAAGTTCATTCCTGTGAATTGCATTTTTTCAGTTTCCTAACTTACTGCCCTTTGACTTGCAGTTGGTCCTGATGGCATGACGGCTCGTCTTTCAAATACTGTATCACAGTTGATGGGTGAGTGATTACTTTGTTTGAAACCTCAGTAAGGGACTGGTCTGTAGTGATGAGTGCATAGTTCAGCAGATTACATGACGAAGAACAATTGTCTTTCGCTCCTATCTGACACAGCAGCTTTACTTAACCATTGAGCTCCCCGACTTCTGTGCTGGATGTTGACTGTCTCTTTATTACAGATGCTACTGCTCTGGGACCAGCCCCGGCAGATAACTTCTAGTAAAGGTGAGGTTAAAGTCTTGATGTGTCGTCTTAAAGTTGGATGCAATGATGAGTGCATAGTTCAGCAGATCACCATGACGAAGAACAATTGTCTTTCGCTCCTATCTGATGCATCAGCTTCACTTGTCCTTTGAGCTGTGTGACTTCAGTGGATGTTAATTCTGTTTCTTTCATCACAGATGCTGCTGCACTCGGGAGGCCTTCAAGGAAAGGTGAGGTTAATGTCTTTTACGTTGTCTTCTTAAAGTTAGATGCAATGATGAGTGCATAGTTCAGCAGATTACATGACGAAGAACAATTGTCTTTCGCTCCTATCTGATGCATCAACTTCGTTCATCACTGCACACCCTGGCTTTTATGGTCGGTGTTAATTCTGCCTTTCATTACAGATGCTGCCACGCATGCGCTTGACTCCAAATAGAGGTGAGGCTGGAGTCCAAAATGTCCTTTTAAGTTGGATGCAATGATGACTGCATAGTTCACCAGAAACGCATGACGAAGAATTTTTCATTCCTGATGCATCGTCTTCCTTTACTTGTTGTTCTATCATTTCTGTAGTCGATATTTATTTGCCTCTTATCGTTACAGATGCTGTGGAGCTCCAATGCACTTTCCTCTAACCAGATTCAGATGGATTGCTGAAACTCAAGTTTAACTGGTAAATATCATTTTCTGCACTGGCTCTGCTGCTATAATCTCATTGATGTGATGAATTTGAATCAGGTCGCTGATCCAGTTGAGGAAATAAGTTATTATTCTGATCTGCAATTTTACAAATGTGGTCCCGTGTCACAAATTTGCTTAACTTCACCTGAACTTTTGATCTCTGTAGACTCTGAGATTGCTCCAGCCACGGGATCTTCACGCATGGTGAGTACAAAATTATTTTTGAAAGTACAATGGGTCCAGGTCAATGGAGTTTGGTTCAGTTTAGAACTTGATTCTTTCCAAGTTGCTCTGTGCCAAACGCTGACTCACCTGGGCCTCATGTTTGTTGCTGATCCTGTAGTCTGGCCTGTGTGATGATAATGTAAAGACTGACCATAAACCATGGAGTCACCACTTTATATTAGCTCTAGCTGATGTGGTCAGCAGTACATTATATTGCATGGTTTGGTGTGCATATTTATCTAATTGATAGCTTTGTCCCCGCAGGTTAGAAACTGTCTGGAAGATGAACTCCTGAAGGTTCAGTCTTTGGTAAGTCTTAAACGAGTTATTCAGTTGGTGTTAAACGTTGACCTTGAGCTGTGATGAAAAGATTCTGCCAAATGATTTGTGTTGATTATAACCCATACCGTTCCATTTTAGTCTGAGCTTGTTTGGTCACCAAGTTTTTTTCTTGTAGTCTTGAGGTTTTCAGAGACTGAATGGCTGTTCTTTGTTTCTCAGGTACTGTCCTTTCTGGGCTGTGACGGGGCTCCAAACCTCTTGCACTGGTATTGTGCTGTACTTGAAATTGTGACTGAAAATAAAGTTGGAAAAACAACTTGTCTCTCCAGTTTTTTTTCTCAGTAAATTAGATTGTACAGAAACTCAAAGAAGCATATAGGGAATAATAAACCTTGTTTTGAGCACCATACATCTGCCCCAGGGAGTGCAAACATAGTTGGGTTGGTCAGTTCATTCGATAAGAAATGTGTAGCATTAAACTAGGAAAGATGCAGAGTCCGAGAGTTTCAACTCAAAGACATTGTGCCGTTATTTCACAGATGCAGCACTGACCTAAAAAAATCAATGCATGCCTCTGATCTGAAGATGCAAAAAGGTGCTTTCAGTGTACACTTAATCCATATAAAGAATTATTTTGGATTAGTCCAGTATTTTACATTCCATTTCCTCAGGCATTTCTCTTGTTTTGTAAAGCATTTTCTTAACCTACGGTCCGGATTCCCCGCACCACTAGAGGGAGCTCGCGGGTGGTGAGAACGAGCGGCCTCGGTTCGGCGCAGCACTGTTATGGTTGCAGCCTTTTTGGTCTACGGACGATTCCGTAGTGCACTGCGCGGTGTATTGTGGGAAGCGCTCTATTTCTTCACTTATTGCAATCAAAAGTGCGCAGTCCATTGTGTCTGTATGAAGCACAAATCGGCCTGATTTCTTCCTGGATTCCCCCCCAATCTTCTACGTCACACCAAGCACGGTACTTTTGTGAACAGCGCTGCCACGCGAGTTGGAGGATGTATAACATTCATAGTCGCTGGTTCCTTTGCTAAAAACGTGGTGTGACAGAACCGAACTAGTTGATAATTGGGACTATTTAACAACAGGTGAAAACTTATCGCGTATTTTAAAACTGGTGGTGGCGTCCTGAAATCACACCTTCGACGGGTTTGTGTTCGGCTGTGTAACACAACGTGGGCCTTTTATATGGAGTAAAAATATCGCGTTAAATCATTATGGTCGTGCAATTCAGTAAATACTTGGAAAATAAAGTCTGCACCGTATGCAGTCGTGGTAGTGCCCGCCCCTCCGGGATCAGGTGGCGCTACGGAGCACACAGCGGATAAAACAAGCGCTCCTCCGTAGCCCCCACCCAGCACAGCACGCAGGGGGGGGGGGGAGGGAGGGAGGAGAGGGTGGGTGGTGTTTAGGGGTGTCCTGCACGGAGCAGGCCGCCGGTGAACCACTGGCTCCAGATAAATGGGAGCGAGGGCCCGGTCCGCGGTGTCCAGTCTGCTTTGAGCCGCCTTGGGTGTCGCCTCTTCCCCGATGTCTGTGCGGTGGCTGCTGCCGCTGCTGCTGTGCGCTCTGCCCGCCGGGGCGGACCTCTTCCACCTGGACAGCATCTGCAACGTGTCCACCTACTACTTCAATTACATCTACTGTAACATCTGGGAGGGGGAGTGTCAGCCCAACCAGGACGATGCCACACAGCAAGGTAAGACACTGTCCTCTCGGGCCCTTATGGCCGTGCGGTGCTTGGAAAGAGCCCCCCGCACGGCCATAAGGGCCGGATCCTCCCCCCCCCCCCCCCCCCCCCCCCTTTAACCGCTTACTGAAGAGCATCTTCCTCTCCATGTGAGCAGTGCCCACCAGAGACCCGTGGTCAGGTCTGTCTCAGGACTACATCAGCCTGCTGCACCAGTGGTACTGTAGCCTGGGCCAGTGCTGTGAGTCCGGGGACTGCAGGGTGACCAACAACATCACAGGTCTGTACACACACACACACACACACACACACACACTGGGGGGTATTAGATTACATGAAGAGATGGTATTGAGCCCACCCTTCATCCACAGACGACCTGTTTTGTTTTTTTTTATTATTATTTATAGTCTTTTATAAAATAACTGCCTGCAGAATAAACTCACAAACTGCTTGAAGGATCGACGCTGCCAGGCTGTAAAGGAGTCTCATTCTATACTGATTTCTCTTGTTTATTCAAATTGCAGGTAGTCAAGTTATGAAACTTAACTATTAACCCTACTATTTCTAAGGCCATTCTTCTTTGTCACTCTCATTTGAAGCTTTTGCTCAGTACTACATACGCAATTCCATGGATGATGGAAAGGAATTCCACTAACATTACTGTATTTTAGGTATATATTCGCATGTATATATATTCGTAATCATCATGTAATCTGATTTGAAGTACACCCACAATTTGAATTTATATTCACAGCCTTTGCATGTTCATCTAACAGTTATTTTGATAGACTTTCTTTTATGTCTGAGAAATGTGTTTTAAATATAATAATGTCGTACTGGTAAATTGAATTGTTTTTGTATATTTGTGCATATACTTGAGTATTTTCAAAAAAACAATAGCTTTATTTGTCATTAGGTACATTTTAAGCATATATATTTCCATGTTTGTTCAGTAACTTCAATTTTAGCAGGAGCAAATATCAAGATTGAAAAGAGACCTCGCGATAAATATTAGACCATGCAGAAACCATATAAAACAAATAACGTGGAAAACATTAACTCTGACATTTAGTTAGGGAGGGAAAAGTTGTGTCAGTCCAAAACAAATATATCTGTTGTAACCCTAACACAACCAAGTGTCTCTTCTCCAACGTCCTATAGGCTGGCCTTGACTATATGAAGTCACAGATAAGCAGCTGATAATGGGCAGTGTGTGAAACAAATTGAAATTAATTCATAATATTTCTGTCTGTGATTAATAATAAGGGTCTGTTTAAAAAAATCCTTATTATAACTATTGTAACATGCCAGTAAATGCTTCTACTAAGATGCTTACTCATTACATTTCTTGGAAATGCTGCTCGCTACAAGGCGGTGGAAAACTATTCAGATCATATCAAGTGTCTTGGACACTTGGGAGTTATTTTATTGCATTTTTTTTAAAAACATCCATTTATACACATGTCACAAGTGTGCCAGTGTTCCGGCGGGTGATTTAAAAAAACAAAACAAAACGATTTTAAATATGTGTGCAGGTCTGGCGAGGGATCTGCAGACGAAGCTGCACGGCCAGCACCTGGCTCAGTCCGTGGTGCTCAAAGCCGTCAGCGGCTTCATCAACAACCCCGAGTCCAACAAGCCGCTCACGCTGTCCTTTCACGGCTGGTCCGGCACCGGCAAGAACTTTGTGGCCCGGATCATAGCGGACAACCTCTACCGGGACGGGGTGAAGAGCGAGTGTGTCCGTCTCTTCATTGCCCCGTTTCACTTCCCCCACGCCAGGCTGGTGGACACGTACAAGGTGAGAGCCCACTTGGCACAGGGGCGCTGGTCGTCTGCCAGGAACAAGGTGGGAGCTCATGTCTAGTCTGGGTTTTGTAATCCACTGTAGAAATGATAAAAGGTCACAGTTCAGACAGAAGTTTTAAATCAAACACTGATTCCACAAGATAGGCACAGATACACATGATTTTTGGAGCCTGGAGATCGACCAACTGGACCTCAGCTGATGGTCTGGTCCCCTCTGAACACACATTTACACAATCATTGCATTTGATTTCAAAACGTTTATTGACATAGACATCCTCCATAAAATCAGATAGAACTAGAAATAGTGCACAGGACCTTTAAACCTTTAAACTGGTGGCATCACAATCTGATAAGTGAATAATTTTTTATCACATTTGCCATTAAATTGTTAGTTTCAAAACTATTAACTTCCCACGTTGTCTGCTGTCACTACATGCAGTTATTAACCTGCACGGCTTTATCGTTGTAGTTTGGCATTTGATTGTATTCGTTTATTTATTTGACGTACCGAGCTTACTTTTATTTTCTGTACTTCTGCTTCACATTTACTTCTTAGTCCAACAATACGACATTAATCTTTTTTGCTATACAATTATTCGACATCATTATCTTGGAAGTATTTACCTTGCATTTCCAATTTACTTTTACTTTTGCATGTTTTAAATATGTCCGGCGTAATGGTTGTAATCATGTTGTGTATTTCTTCATAATTTCTATAATTCTGTTTTAAAATATTTGATTCACTGTGGAATTGACAAAAAGTATATTAAGAAATCTGTCGTAGAGCCAAAAACAAAACATGCCACGACATTGCAGTGAAAGTCTCTCAATTCTTCCTCGCTGTGTCCAGGGCCAGCTGCGAGAGGCCATCCGAGACATGGTCCTACGCTGTCCTCAGACTCTCTTCATCTTTGACGAGGCTGAAAAACTCCACCCGGGTCTCATCGATGCCATCAAACCGTACATGGATCACTATGACAACGTGGACGGCGTCAGCTACCGCAGAGCCATCTTCCTCTTCCTGAGGTTTGTTGTGCAAAAGTTTCAGTCGCATCACATCTCCTGAAGCGGGATCAGACACTGGTCCACATATTCTGGCAGCTCATCATTTTTTTTTGTCTATATTAGCACTTTTAGAGGGTTTTTCGGGTTTTCAATCACTCTTGTCCTTGTCCGGTATTTTGAAACATTAAGCACTTCACCTAACAATTTCGTAAAAAGCACTGTCTTCTTTTTTTTTTGGATACATTTTTTTTATTTGTCATGTAATTCTAAAAGTCTCCATTATCAATTCCAGACATTTTGTACTATGTAGTCCAAGAACAACTATGAATTAGGAAAAAAAAACAAAAACCAAAAACGTCCTGTTCTTTGACTGTTCAACCTAACCAGGGATGATCAAAATGTCTCCTAATCTCTACATCTCTGAAGATCGTCTGTTTGCGCTGTGCCGCTTGTCTGTGCAGTAATATCGGAGGCGTTACGATCAATGACGTTGCGCTGGACTTCTGGCACTCCGGTCAGAATCGAGAAGACATCGGTATGGAAGATCTGGAACATCGACTACGAGCTGAGACTATGGAGTCTCAGGGTGAGTAAGCAGAGCTCGTCTTCTTTTTCTATTAATTGGACTTTTTGTTTTATTTTTTGGGGAAAAGAAGCCAAAACACACAGTTTACAGATGCTGCTCACAATTTTTGTGCTTGTGTCACCAGTCTGTACCACTCAACCTATCAATTTGTATTTTTTATTTATTTTTTTAATCAGGTGGATTTGCTCAAAGTGAGCTGATGGCCGGCCACCTGATTGACTTCTTTGTCCCCTTCCTGCCTCTGGAGTACCGTCACGTCAAGCTCTGCGCACGAGACGCGTACACGGCCCGAGGCCTGGAGACCGACGAAGTTACATTGGACGAAGTAGCCAAGGCAATGCTGTACGTTCCCAAGGAGGAGAGACTGTTCTCGGCCCAGGGATGCAAGTCCATACCGCAGAGGATCAACTTCTTTCTCCCCTAGAAGGAGAGAACAGACGGGAAGGGGAAAGAGGGAGGTTCTGGAGGAGGTGTACCACATGCTTTTCCAGCTCATCTGCAAACGGAGCCACTGAGGAGACGTGTTCTTCTTTTGCTCTGCTCTGCATACCCCACCCCCCCCACCCCCTTCTCCTCCTCCTCCTCCTCGCAGATACAGCATGTGTCTGTCTGGGTCCCTCCGAGGAGGCCAGACAGCAGAGCAGATCCCGTACGAGAGAGGAGGGCAGTGTGGGCCGCCCTGCGGAGGTCAGCAGTAACGGGAGTCATCGGTTTGAGGTGTGGCTGTTCTCCTGCCCCACCCCACCCCCCGCCCGGTTCGTGTCCTCACGGTGAAGAAGACGGTCCCCGTGCTGTTACGCAATAGACGGACACACGATTGAGCCACACCCTTTCAACACCTGTTCACCTCATCTCAAGTCTGAGTTGCACTGTTTCTTATGTTTCAGACAAGGTCACCGTCGTCGTCGTGCTTCCAAGAGTTGTTATTATTTATTGATATCGTTTGTGCCATATATGAACATTATATTGTGACGAGTTGTTTTGTGGTGGGGTTTAGATTCATAGTCTTTGGTTTAGGCATTACCTGAGATGGTTGTTGAAGTGTACTACGTTGTGAAGTGTGGAAAAGAGCGAACACACCAAGACTAATCGTGGTCATGGCAATGTTGATTTAAGATGTTACTGCAAAACCTATGAAAGGCCGAGTTTCAAAAAAAGTCACCTAAAATGCATTTTTGTGTCTGTGTTCGTGATTCCTAATTTGTTTTTATAGTAGTTTTAAGCGGGTTTCTATGAATATCATCGTTGCTTATTATAACATAAAATGTTTTGGGTTTTTTTTGATGGCATGATTTACCACTTTACATCACTTTCACTCTTTCACAAGTTTGTCAAGAGGATCACACCAATATATACATAATATCAGTGAAATACATTTTTGTCAGACTTGGTCTGAAGAAATAAACACCCAGGAAACCAGCATCATTTTATTGTTGCGTGTTATTACTGATCATTGGTTCAAACTGCAAATGAGTTTATCTTTGGTTTAAAGACAGAACGTCATCACATTGGTGATACAACCATTCTGCTCAAAATTGTAGTTTCTTTCAATTACCTAAATTTGTTTTTTTGTTTAAATACATAAATTAAACTTATTTCAGCTGATGAATGGTAAATGTCAATAAACGCAAAATAAATATGGACAAATTAGGACAGTCACAGGTCACACATTAGGTGTTTTATACATAATGTGCAGACCTATAACCATAATGTGTTTTTTCAATTCTTCTCCGTGAAAGGAAAACTGAAGAACCTTTTAGTTTAGGGAAACTCTGTAAATGGAATACTCCTTCTGAAGAAACTTGAAAACCAAAATAAAATGATTTCTAAATGTTGGTTGAGTGACAAGGTTAAACACAATTCAAAGAAATGTGGTAAAGGCTGTTTTGCACCAGTCTGTGAGCATTATTATTTTGGTATAATGTGTATTTGGTGATTATTATGGTGCATTTGAAGATTTGCAACACAAAAACAACTTTGAAAGTAAGTAGAAAAACATGTTAGATTAGAATCAAATTCAGATAGATTCAGATAGTTTGCTCAAATTGTGCTCCATCAAGTAACAAGTAAAGTCAGTTTGGTTAAAAACAGCTCAATTTCCGAATAGGCCAGACCAGTAAATTGATTCTAACCTTTCAATAAATGTGGATAGATGGATGGATGATTGAATATTATGCCAGCTGTATCTTTGACTCTAAACCTAACATTTTCTTTGTTAATCAACATGCCAGTGTGCTGCATGTTTCGAGCCAGTATTGTCACAAGAGCCATATTTCGGACACCCCTGTTGAAAATGTTACAAAAAAAACATGTCGATGAAGTCCACGCACTTTTGCATAACATCCGTGAAGAATTACGTCACTCGGATATTTCCAGATATAGTCAGAGTGTTATAAATGAGAAAACACGGGCTAATTGTGGTATTTATTTCCACACACCGTTATTTTATCGCTCCTGCACCCGCGGCGCGTCAGTCTGCCTGTGGGCGGTGAACACCACCCAAGGCGTGGTCTGCCGTGATTGGCCGCGGCCATCGTTCCCCCCGCATGCGCCGTCTTCCGATTGGCTGTCAGCGGGAGCGCTTCCTCGTTGACATCGGGAGCGCGTCGTCCAATCAGCGTCAGACATCTGTTCCGTGCGGAGAGGAGCGCAGCGGCGTCGTCTCAGCGCTTTTCGCCGTAACATGACTGCATGAGAGGCCGGTGGAGAGACGCCGCGCTGCCGCAACAGTCCGCCAAACACTGATAGAGTCCGAGGCAATATCCACGCAGGTATTCGCAGGTGGTTGTTTCCGCGCTCCGGCTCGACACAATGACGGCTTTGTCGCTGCTGCTGGTGGCCGTGTCGGTCGCATCCTCACTGGCCGAGTCCACTGTGTATTTCCGAGAGCAATTTGAAGATGGGGGTGAGGTCTTCGGCACTTATCATACCTTTTCTTCCGTCATGTCGCTTTTGTGCATTGATAATAACATTTTTTTGGGGGGGAGTCGGTGCATGACTGTCCAAAACCCGGTCGTTTTAAAATGCCATCATCACATTATTTGATATTTCTTGCACCGAGCGAGAGATGCATTGTCTACTCACTGGACCACCATTCATCCACCCCCCCCCCCCCCCCCCTCCCCCCAACACCCCTCCCTGTTCACTGTGTTACCCACCCTCAGCTACCACCAGCCCTCGTCTGTCCCCCCCTTCCCCTCGCCCCTTCCCCTGGTCCTTCCCCGGTGTCCTCGTGCACCCAGCTGTCCTGCTCTCTCTCTCTCTCTCTCTCTCTCTCTGGCGGAGGCAGCCATCAAACCCTGCAGAGGAAGCGCCACATTGGAGCTGCACCTGCACTGATGCATCCTCCGAGGTGGAGTGTTGGTTTTTTTTTTTCCTGGGGGCATGTTGCTCAGCTCAACCTCACTTTATGTGTGCAGATGCCTGGAAGGGTCGCTGGGTGGAATCCAAGCACAAGACAGACTATGGCACGTTCGTCCTCACTGCAGGGAAGTTTTATGGAGATGCAGACAAGGACAAAGGTGAGTGGTTGATCGAAGTGTGTCCCCTGGGTTTGTAATGACCGACACGTGTAAATACTTGTCACAGTGTTGATCATTGAGTTTTCGGTTCTTTACCAGATGTGAGTTCGTTTTCTTGTGAGATCTCTTATTTACAGTATGACACGGAGGCCCACACTGTTGGTTGCTCTCTATTCAAATCTGAATTTGAAATGAGTTTATTATTTTTGCTGCTTCTGGACCAAAGGTTCTGAGAACTTTTGAGTGTTATTGAATATTGAGCTCTCAAAATATCGCCACAATGACCAACCTCAACATAGTTGGCTGATTGATGTTTGGACAGCACACAAATATATGTTTACACCTGGTATGAGGATTATTCATTCATGACCTTTGCCAGCTAAAGTCAAATTGGAGGGCAGCAGCATTATAACAGGTATTAAAGCCGATCTTAATATGGTGCAACTGCAGCATCTCTTTATCTCCTGTAAATACAGCAAGTTTGACCACTGTTTTTGAATAATTAAAGGAAAGATGATACATGTTGCTATGAATTCCATGTTTTTTTAAAAATATATTTTTATTCCAAGATCCACTATATTGATAATATTATAGATTAAAAAAAAAATGCAAGTGCCACTAGAGGGCGCTCAGGGACCACTGGTGGTTCTCATTCCACAGTTGGAGACTCTTTTGACTGTACTTTGTTACTGCTTCATCACTGGAGTCAGTCTCCACTGATGAATGGTGAAGGCAGGCTACCGGAGATCACCAGCCACACACACATACACACTATTAGTCAAAACCCACACGTGCCCAAAAAGAACATCGAATCGGGGATTTGTTATCACCGTGAGGTGAGGCGGCTCACCACGACACCACTGTCCTGAGTCTAGACCTGATTTGCAAACAGATTTCTATCATTTGAGCCGCTTTTCAGTCTGGGAGTTTCACCAGACTGGTCCACTTTCTCTGTACTGGAAGGAATATCAATACTATCAGTTTTTAAATGAATAAGAGATTGGAATAGATGTCAAAGTCAAATGAAATTGTGTTTATGCTCATAAAATACTTAATCAGTTTAGGAAAACATTTTAACTGTTGGGATAAAATTGAACTTTCATAAGGCGAAACAAGAAATAAGCAAAATATACTAACAGTATTGACACAGTGAGATTAAAATGAACGAGGAAATAAAATACAATAAAAATAGAAACATTACAGTCAAGTGGTCTGGGTGCACAACAGTGAAGTTAAGCCCGACTCTACTCCAGGACGATGGCCAATTTCTCTTGCTGAGAATATCGAACAGACAATTTGAGGGTGCATCAGTTGGTCGTGTATTTTCAGGAGACGCCGCCGCGTCGAGTCGACCGTCATCAGTGGCAACTGCCAACACTTGACATTTTGTCTGTGGAAGTTTTAAAAGATGTTGGGAAGATGCTTCCTTCTCCTCAATACGTTACTGTTGCTCAATGTCTGCACATACAGGCCGAGAGGTGAGGCTGACAGGATGTTTGTGTTGAGACATGGAGACATACTCTTTCTAACCAGGTTTGATACATTTCTGCCTGAATAGTGCGCAAACTCTTCATATCTTGAAGCGGCATTATAGTCTATATGAGACTGCACCTCTGTCTGAGTCATATCTTTTGTTGAGATAATGAAATGCAGCGTATTTGTACACTGTATTGTTTGTTATGTAATGTGGTATGCCTTCTAGTGTGTGTTATATCTTGCATGTATTGTAGTCCTTGTGTACGTTCTATGTTTGGTGGTACGTTTTTACCCCGTGGGACTGTGGATGGAAATTAGCTCTGAGCTCGATCTGGCATATTTACAGCACTTGTTGTCTCATTCAAATAAATGAATGAAAATAAGCAAAATGATATTTGCTCTGAATGTATTACGGTGAGGTGTGATTCTAAAAAATATCACACAATAGAAGAAGTACTACATTGAATGTGCTTCAGAGTTGGTTTTATATATTCGTTGGAGCTGCTTCGGTATTTCTCCACGCATTACTTCATTATATTCTGTTTTACAGGAGACTGAGAGCCTCTAAATTAAAATCAACCCGTGTAAATTTAATGAAACGGCACAAGGGAATTGTACCTCGCCGGAGCCTGTCCACAGTAACGCTGTTCTTATTTCAGGTCTGCAGACGAGCCAGGACGCCCGATTTTATGCTTTGTCAACCCGGTTTGATGACTTCAGCAACAAAGGCAAGCCTCTGGTCATCCAGTTCACTGTGAAACATGAGCAAAGTATCGACTGCGGAGGAGGCTACATCAAACTGTTCCCTTCTGAACTCGGTCAAGAGGACATGTTCGGAGACTCCGTGTACAACATCATGTTCGGTACGTGTGAATAGTGATTGATGCGTACTGAAGGATGCTGTCATTTATGTCATTAAAAACAATAGAGGCTTTACAAAAAAACCACCAAAAAAACCAACAAAGGTTGATTTTTCTATTGTCGAGACATTCTAGACATGGTGGGAATAACAGAACATCACCCACACATGCTTCACGCTGTAATTTGTAGCCTTGTGTGATTCATTCAGGTCCTGATATTTGTGGCCCCGGCACAAAGAAAGTCCATGTGATCTTCAACTACAAAGGCAAGAACCATCTGATTAACAAGGACATCAGGTGCAAGGTAAGAGCTCAGGGAAATAAGTATGAAAATGGAAAGCTGATTTTGCAACTTGCGACCGAGAATGTCTCACCAGCCAAAACGTTGTGTCGTATCAAAGTGTTTTATTTCGATCTCGTTTACGACAACCAATGTAAACGGTGAACATTCTTGCACTTCCCGCAGGACGATGAATACACCCACTTGTACACGCTGATCGTCAACCCCGACAACACGTACGAGGTTAAGATCGACAACAAAAAGGTGGAGTCCGGCAATCTGGAGGATGACTGGGATTTCCTGCCTCCCAAAAAAATTAAGGACCCCGAGGCCAGAAAGCCCGAGGACTGGGACGACAGGGAGAAGATTCCTGATCCCGATGATAAGAAACCCGAGGTCTGACTAATGACTGAGCTCATTTCAGAAGGGAAAAAGAAAAAAAAAACTTTTGTGTCTTTAAAGTTTTTCACATGTAATGAAAATTTGATTTTTTTTTTTTTTGAATAATATGTTGGAAAAAAATGTTTTTGTTGTTGTTGAAGGATTGGGACAAGCCCGAGAACATCCCGGATCCCGACGCCAAGAAGCCTGACGACTGGGACGACGAGATGGACGGCGAGTGGGAACCACCGATGGTCACCAACCCCGAGTACAAGGTACCCAGTAAAAACTACCAGCGTCAGTAACTGCAGCGATTTATACAGTTGGTAGCTCACGTCAGAATCGAGTTTCTCACTTTCTATCTTTCTGAATTTGGACCTTCTAGTTTTTTTCAGTGACGGAACGTAAACCGAAGCTGTAGGAACGTGATTTCCTGTCTAAGAAAAATCTTGTGTGTCTGTGTGTCCGCAGGGTGAGTGGAAGCCCAGAGAGATCGATAACCCGGCCTACAAGGGCAAGTGGATTCACCCTGAGATTGAAAATCCAGAGTACACGGCCGATGCCGAGATCTATAAATATGATAGCATCGGGGTGATTGGGCTTGATTTGTGGCAGGTAAGACGATCCTGAGGCTTGATGACAATTTGGAGAGATTGAACAAAACCGTTCAGTGAATGCAGGAATTACTCCGATTCCATTTTACTTGAAAGCCAAGAGCTACTTAGTTTCATGTTTTCACGGTGGAAACGGTGAGTCTTCCACTGGGGCCATTGGCAGAATGAATGAACTGCTCGGCACTTTTGTTTTGGTGTAGGTCAAGTCTGGCACTATCTTTGACAACTTCCTGATCACCAATGACCCAAACCTGGCAGAGGAAGTCGGCAATGACACATGGGGCCAAGCTAAGGTAATTACCAGTTTACAAATGACAGGAAGGCGTCATTCATCTCGTGGAGGCTTTTAATGTTGCGGCTGCAGCAGTATGACATATTCACCTCTTTACTTTGTCCTCTTCTGCTCCAGGACGCTGAAAAGAAGATGAAGGAAGGCCAAGAGGAAGAGGAGAGGAAGAAACGTGAGGAGGAGGACAGTAAGAGGAGAGAAGAGGCCAAGGAGGAAGACGAGGAGGAAGAAGAGGAGAAAGATGAGGAGGAGGAGGAGGAAGAGGAGGAGGAGGAGGGAGAAGAGCATGAGGAGGAAGAGGAGGACGAGGAGGAGGAGGAAGAGGACGATGAAGGCACAGACTCTAAACTCAAGGATGAGTTATAAAACTCAGGACCTGTTCAGACTGGCTGTGTCAGGAAGAAGGTTGGAGACCGAATGACTGACACTCGGTGGGGGGGAGGGGGGAGGGGGGGGTTGATTTGTTTGTTTACTAGGCAAGGGTTCAGGCCAACAAAGGGTGACTGCTATCTTATTTGTTGTTTCATTGTGCTACTACTACTACTACTATTACTACCACAACAACTACGATTAATAAACGAGGACTAGTAACAGAATGAAAATGTCAAGGCGAATGTCACGACCAGACTTTTTAAAACTCCCCGAGAAAATATGTAAAACCGTGGTTTGTGTTTTGAAGAAGTTTCCGTTCTTATGAAGTATAATGTTGCTGTGACATTAAACGGTCTATTTGATTTGTGGATGGTGCCACAAACCTGTTTTGTTTACCTCACGTGTTTAGTTTGTCTTTTTTTCTGTGTCCTTCTGTTTTTGTAAATGTTTTTTTTTTTCCCAGGGTCAGTCTGCAAAGTTTGATTGGGGTTAGATGTTGTTAGGCAGATTAATTTATTTGATCAAAATGAGACTGAAAGGGGAACCAGAGTGCATTGAGTGACAGTATATATATATATATATATATGTATACTAAGCCGGCTTCAGTGAGGTGGTCACATGAGGTGCTTGAGATGAAGTCTTCTGTAGAGTTTTGTACTGTATACTTAACACTTTTTTTTTTCACTTCCATGCACATTCTATAGTCTTGTGTGTCTAAATAAACCGTAGTACTCAAATGTAGATGTGACATCAAGAATCACTCCAGTAGCAGGAAGTCGTGCCATTGTTTGGTTTAGCCATCGTTAGCGTATGCAACCAGTTTCCTCATTTGTGAGTCTATTATTTGTGCACTGCTGTACCCCGACACTCTGACACTCTGTCCCAAACAGTCTGAAAGACGCTCCTTTTGTAAAAACAAAACAACACATTTTGTACTAATGGTAGTTCATGATACGGGATGATTTTTATGTTGCTGTTTGGAAAAAAGAAAAGAAAACAAAAGGCAGGTGTTCTGTTTAATAAAGGCAACCAGGAAAACGCAGAAGTCCTCAGGTTCAGTGGTTTACTTCTCTCATATACAGGTGCTTCTAAAAATAGGAACGAATGTCTTACCACAAATATACAAACACTAAAGTTTCAAACTTTGCTTTTGATAATTGTGGCCTCTGATAAGGAAATAGAAGTATGATTTTTGATTTTCTAGTATTTGGAAATATTTCATTTGGGATTTTTCTGACTTGTTTAAATAAAAAAACAGAAATACTCCGCTCATGTATAATGAAGATATAACAAAGGATTGATCTTAATATTTTAATTTATTGGAATTTTGAAACTTTTTACCTCCTCACATGAATATTACAGTCAAAACGAGAATATTTCAGTTTGGGCGTTTATACACCTACTTTCTATTTTGGCAGGTTCCAGGAGGTTTGTCAGAAAATTGTTTCTCAATTCTGAAGCAGGATTATTCAAAAGTCCTGGGCCTTCTATGCAGGATTTTGATGTTTCGTGATCAGTGTTGAACAGAGCCGTGTCAGCAAATAAGCTGCTGCTTGCATTGCATAAATAATGTTGCATAAATGTGGATGAGATATCGTGGACATTTATGGACTTCTGCTTTCTGCAAGTCATTTCCCTTCATCTGGATGCATCATATATGCACACATTAATGCCACTGGCTGCGTTCGTGGTGAATTATTCTGCTTCTGCAATTCCTCTTAGTCTAGTATTTCAGTCAGGTTTAACATTTAAAGTTGATTATTTTATCATTTTCAATAGATTTTGAAGCATGAGCCACATAGAGCAGTGATTAATGCTCTCACCTCACAGCAAGGAGGTTCTGGCTTCAAAATACAGACCAGGCCTTTCTGTGTGGAGTTTGCAAGTTCTCCCCCATGTGTCATCCATGTGTCATCCATGTCGTCCGGTTTCTTCCCACAGTCCAAAAACTTGCATGTGAGGTCATTTGGTGACCCTAAATTACCCCGAGATGCAAATGTAATTGTGTGTGGAGTGTGTACACCTGCTACCCCCTGCAGGATATAGCAGTGTGGAAGACGAACGGACGTTTCTGAGTTTGAGAATATAGTCACAGAAGCTGTGGAGAAGCTCGAATTACCTAAAATAACTAGGTCCAAGGTGTCTCAAGAGAATAAAGAAACCCAACGTGAAATAGTTTTGAGGAATAAAGAAAAGTGAAGAGTGAAGAGTTTCATATCATGAGATATAGCCATTACTCATATTTAACATCACCTTGTTTGAGTAAAGGAACATGTAGTTTAGTTTCAGGAGAAACACTTGTGTGTGTGTGTGTGTGTGTGTGTGGGGGGGGGGGGGGGGGGGCGTGCACGAGTAGTGTAGAAAGCCTGTGCACGCCCCTGCTGATTATAGACGGCGCAGGGGCTTGACATTAGAGAGAGAGAGAGAGAGAGAGCGGACCCGGGTTTGATTCCTGCAGCTGGGTCCAGTTCCAGGTTTTCGGGCGGCCTCTGTCTGTGGCAGGCAGCAACGCAGCGTGAAGGCAGTGGGAAACAGAAACACTATGGCTGCCACTCTGTCTCTGACTCAGGTAACACTGTCTTACAACTCTCATCTAACGTCTGCGCGCGCTGTCCGCCCTCCGCGCCGCCGCCGCTCTCTCTCGAGGGGGGTGGGCGGCATTCCGGCCGCTGGTCGCCCCGAGGCTGGCTTGGCTGGCTTGGCTGGCAGGCAGGCAGGCAAGAAGGGGTCGCTTCCCCCTCGCTGCTCGCCGCTGTTGGTGAAGTTCAGTCCCGCTCTGACTGAGAAAAGTTTCTCGCCTAATCTCTTCGGGCACTGCGTAAGGGCGTAGCTAGCTAGCTAGCTCCGGAGCTAACCGCTAAGTGGAGTGTCCGGGCTGCTTCCCCCGCCGCTCCATCAAACTTTACCGACACCGGGCGGCCGGCCTCGCGTCGTCTCGGGCCGGGTTTCCCCGGTCGACATTGTGCGCTGTCTGCCGTTTTCGCTGCAGGCCAGTTGGTGCCCGGCGAAGAGGCGATAAAATAGCGACTCCCATGTGTGTCTCTGTTGTGGCTTCACTGTCACATTTCACTGCCCGTCCAGCCTCCGCTAACACAGTTTCCGCGGCAAAAATAAACAGCTTTAAAGCCCGAAAAGGCCAGGTTGTTGGGCTTTTTCTTTCTTTCTGTGCAGCGTGTGTCGGTTGTTGTGTGTTTTGACTGTGTGTGGGGGGAAACAACAGCCCCGTTTTTGCCTATAATTAGAAGTAAACACGCCTGGCTGGCTGGTTTCAACCTGACCTTTCTAGTGGACAGTTAGCCTGTTAGCCGCTGCGGGTTAAAACATGTTTGTGTCATAAAACTCCGAATAATGTGTTGCAAACCAGTGAGAGGAAGTGGACACTGTCTGTCTGCGGCCAGGACAGGACATGCAGCTGGATTAGGCACATGGATTCGGTCACATTTTGAGCTGTTTTTAGTGTCCAAAACCGTGAAACTTAGTATTTTTTTCAATATCTGTGAGTTTTATTGTGCATCACAAAGGTCTAAGTATTGTCTCGACACCCTCTGCTTATTCTCAGAACTTTAAAAAACTGACTAAAGAGTGGTTTTATGTGTCTTTTCTGACTTACTGGATGTAAACAAGCTACTCGAGTTCAATGTCCAAAACTGATCAATCATAATAAAAGGCCTGATTTAATAATCCATGGACCCTTTTTCATAATATTGCTGTCCTGTATTAACTATCTCCTCTCTCTTTTATTCTATTTGCAGTTTTTGCACAATAATTGTATGATTGTAATATTAACTTTGCATATTTTATAACAGCATGACTTTTTCTATAATGATGTAAATAATTATTAACTTTTGCTTCTATTTCTTAAAGGCCCAAATTTTTTATTTTTTTTAGCAATAATTAATGTACTTTTCAAGCTTGCCAAACTTTCTTGCATTTATCAACTTAAAAAAAATCAATTCACCTTTCATTATTGATGTTTTTATTAGAATATGATATCTTGTCTAAGTATTGTGAAATAAATTAGAAGTAGCCATCCATTCCTTGCGGTAATCACTGTTTTGCTATTATTACTTATTTTGCTTGTTGGTTACTTTCTTTGTAGTGAAACTCACATTTTTGGCATTCTTTTTGGAATATTAAGAATATCTGAAAAAGTTTACATTTTATTCAATAAAAGCCTAAAATTTAACTGAAATGTTTTACATTCAACAAGTTCTTTCTCAAACAATACTACCTTTTTGAAAAAATTTTCAAAACATTTATTCTTAATCGTATTGCTTGGGTCAGTCAAAAGTAAAATGTCACGTCATTGCTGCACATCTTCTTCAGAGATGTCATAGAGCACAGTACGTTGCCATATTATGTAATATAGTAAACGTAGACCATGTTCACCGCGAATAAACGGTAATGGTAAATAAGATATGAAAAGGTAGATTACTTTGTCCATGTCTTTTTCCCAAGGCAGTATAGGTTCTCCCGTGTTTGTTTGTGTAGTAAATAACTTAATTTAACAGGTAGTTGCAAATCTCTAATAAGTAGGTTGCCGTCCCAGGCGTGTTACCTGAGCCACAGTTGCCTCTAACAACAGACCGGAGCCGTCTGCCAACAGCAGCCTTGACAGAATTGTCTCTCACAGATTACCCCCCAAAAAACCTGACCGCATATCTCTGACGGCCGAGGTCGTCGGCCCGCATGGCAGTGATGGATGTTTTACAGTTTTCTTTCAACCACGACAACTGATAATCCTCCCAACTGACGCCGTGTTCAATGTTGCTGGTAGTGACAAAACTGTAGGCCATTCCTGTGTGTGGATTTAAGTTGGTGACAATTCAAGACTTGATGGCCCTCTCCCCTCTTCTTACAGTCTCACAAGTGTGCAGTCTTCTGTCGTTTTGTATGGTTGAGCTTGGGCAGGCAATGATTGACTGGTGTTTTGTCAATGCTCAATTAAAGAGTCACCAGTACAATGACCACAGTGGTACAGCCAGCAACAGTTCCAGTCGCATCAGTGTGTCTGTACCAAGGAGAAAAGTTGCTTTGGATGGAGAAAGATGTGTGCGCATGCTACTCTGAATAATTATCAGGCTGCAAACCGGCACTTATGGACAAATGACCAAATTGACCACAGGTTGAGTGAGTCCTTAATTTAAGTCTTTCACACTGACGTCAAAGCTAATCTGCACTGTTCTGGCATCTTAACACCATCGCCATGCCATTCTGTCTTTGTGTAGCGTAATAAAACATAACTGTTGTCCTTTTAAGCCCGAGTCACAGTAAACGTGTGCAAGTTCCTGAACTCACCAGGCCTTCTTGCCTGTACTCCTTGGTTATTTTTTTTTTTATTTTATTAAGGATGTCTATAGAAAGTTCAGCCCTATCAAGAGTAAGGTTGCTGCTCTTTTGTTTCCTTGAGGTGGAACTCTAAAGAGAGCTTTAACCTCCCATTGAATAACCACTCCCCAGTTAATACGCCTCTCAAACAATGGCAGTCCCCTCCTTTTCTCCTTCCTTGCACCTGCTCATTTAAAAGCGCCGCAGCCAATCGCTGGTTGTGGCCATATGCAGAAGGAAATGTTGGTTTGTTTCCTGTGCAGCCCAGCAGTGGATCTTTTGTATCAGCAGAGGAAAGACGAGCGTTTGGGGGGGGAGGATGTGACCAATGGCCAAATTCGCTGCAGCCTGTGGTGCGATGTCCTGTTGTAACGCCAACTACAAACCGGAGGAACTGTAGGATTTATATCCTGAAGTTTTGTTTCCGTCTGAATGTACTTCAGCTGTAAACAATTTACTGGCCACTGTGGCGAACATTTATGAACAAAATATGGCCACCTTTGCTTTGGGAGCTCGGTGTCATTATAATCTTGTCAGTAGTAAAGTTTCCTAAGTTATCTGGAAGTAAATTTAACTTCGCACATTTAATTTCCATATGAACATTTTTTTTTCTTGAGATTTTTAATAAAGCGGTATGGTGAATCGATATTCCGCTTTCAAACTGTTTGGGTGATTATTGATATATATAAGTGACTGTGGAAATTGTTTTTCAAATGAGAGCATTAATTGTTTTATGGAGCAGTTCTTTACAAACAGTTGTAGCCCAGCTTTAACTGGGATGAAGAGTGCAAAGGCAGTTGTTTGAGATTCCATGTACATGTGGCGGTAGGGAGACGTGAGGTGGGGCTCAGTTATTAGACTGAGCTGTCTCAATCTGCAGGTTCAATTCCTCATCTCTTCATATGTTGATGTACCCCTGAGCAAGACGCTGAACCCTAAACTGCCCCCATTGGATGGACTGAATGCTTTTGGCAGCCGCTGTGTGAATGTGACCAACATTCTAAAATGTTTTGGATGCTGTTAAATCAGTGGAAAACAAGTACAAGTGGAATCGTTTTACCATGTCTAGTAGAAAGGGCAGTGAACTATTTCACTACTTGATTGTTTTGTTACGTTTGTTTTCATCTCCCCGCATTTTTATTCATTGTTCTTGCCAATTGTACATGTTTGTTATTGTAAGGCACTTTGAATTGAATTGTTGGTCAAATTTTCTATAGAAATAAGCACTAAAGTTTTGCACAAAACTTGGAGTGAGAGGATGCTTGATAATAGGACTCGGATGAAAACGTGCATTTAATATCAGCCACACGGTGACACGTTGTGCAAGAAAGACTTGAGATGAGAAGAAGAGCAGTTGATAAAGTGGTTTAGCAAACTTCTCGATTGATCGTTTTTGATAGCCATTGTTATATTATTTTACAGTATAGTCCCCCCCCCCCAAAAAAACCCCATGTCTTTCATAACCAATTAAAAAAAAACCTTTTGCAAAAGAATTCAACAGATTAACTGATAATCAAAATATTGGTGTGTTGCTTGCTGAACAGGCTGATTGTTAAATAAGGAAAATATTTTCTTTCGCACGTTATGCTTGGTTACTGCTTTGTCATTGCCTCATCCATCTGCAGCTTCGCCCGTATGCTGTGGTGAAACTCCTGCGGCCTGTTTACTGCCATAGCTGTACTTATGGGAGTGTTTCTTGCAGTGATTTTTGCGAGAGGAGTTCGTAAAGGCGGCCAATACGCTGCACAATCTTTGCCGTTTCAGACACGCAGGTAATCATGGCAATATTTTCGATTGTGGCCTAAAATCAGTGGCGTCATGTTTTGTAGAGGGCGGGGGTGACGGAACAGCCGTGGATAAGCTTGATTTAGAGACATTTCTACTTCCTGGCTCCATTTGAGCTGCAACTACTAACAAACAATAGAAACGAAGCAGAGCTGCAGCTAAACAATAGACAGATTCCTCTTGAAAATGCTGGACAATGTCCATATTCTCCATCTATTTCCTTACTGAGCTTTTTTCCCCTGTACATCATCAGCGTTCCTCGAACAAAAGTTTGATTGTTTACTTCCTGAAGAGCCCAGTGGCGTGTATGGATGACGATTTGGTTGTTGTTGTTGTTTTCTTCACTGAAGTACACCGTAGCACTTGTCACCTCATAGTGCGGCGTCACGCAGTTAAACTGAGGATGATGTTTATAAAACCGGCTTGCGCAGTGCAGGAGGTGATGAACTTGTACAACTGCTAAAATGTGGTTATATGTACCTCCAGCTGTTCAGAGAACAACAACAACAACAAGGGAAGCAATTCCGAGTTTTTCACGTGATTTTTTTTTAAAACCTCAGCGTTAAGATTCATGGGGCTGCTGTGACCATCTGTAACGGATCAATCTTTTCTTTTCTCTTGACAGCTGCATCAGCTTAGCAGATGACACACTTTAGTGTGTCCAGAAAACACATGCTCACTGTCCTCTGCTGGAATCACAACAGAAAGAGCATTTTATTTTTTTATTTTTTGGGGGGGGGGGTTAAAGAGTACTTTGAACTTTATGACAGTATTTTTGGCACCAATACAGTTCAAGCTATATATCCGTATTTGTATTTGAGTACATATTCTCTATATATTTTACCTTCTCTGCCTCCCACAGACTTCAGGATTTTTTTTTTCCCCACATTTTATTTATTTTTTTCATACTTAAGTTGAACAACAAATGACAAACATCCACAAAAGCCCCCCCCAACAATACTAGATTAATACAAGAAATACAATGAAATAACCGACGCATAAAATTGCAAATTCACTCTGTCTGAAATCAAGTAGAAAGAGTAAGTGATTCGGTGTCTAGTTGGTGTATTACAATTAACAACAAACAAAACCTTTTAGCTTATAAATCTTAAAAGATTTCCTCCAAAACAATCGGATGTCAGATGGTTTTCTTATTTTACAATTGAAGTTCAAACAAATTTTGCATAGAGAATCAATTGTTTTACAGTCACCTGTAAATCAATGACTTCTTTTAATCTGCCACTTGTTGTAACAAGGCATTTTTTTCCCCCCATCCTTAACAGCTTTCCAGTGGAAATCCGATCTATGACAAATACTATCGCCAGGTATGTGACCGTTTCATAAATGCTACGAAAGTAAGACCATGCTGACTTTGTCTTTTGCATTGTAATAATGTGCATGCTTGTGTTATTGGGTATTGAGCTGATGGAGAATGGCGCCATTCTGGTTTTATAATAATAATAATAATAATAACGATTATTATTATTATTATTATTGCAGTTTTGTTGGGATTATTAGAAGTAGCAGTTTTTGTATTTGATTTTATTCAGACTGTTTTGAGTACAACTGCTCCGATCACTTTATAGATTAAGATTGTCTGCGAGTGTTGTCAGTATGGTATGATGGCATTTTGTGTATTTCTTTTTTCAGAATAAAAAAGAAAAGGGAATTTTTTTATTATGAAATTCAATGTATTTCTTGGATGCAGCTCAATGTTCACATATAGAAAACACAGGCAAAAATAGTATATATATATATATAAATATATACATGTGATGCTCTCTCTTCAAACACGCATGCAGCTTCAGCTGCAGTATGAGATAGTGTTGCAGTGAGCAGGGATCTCTCTTTCCCTTTTTTTTCATGCCCAGTCTCAGTGTCCAACAGAGGAAGTATCTATGAATTAATAATGTCTCTCTTTGCCCAACATACCAGGGGAGCTCCCTCTGAGCCCCATGAAGGACTGCTAATAGACCACTGAGGAAATGGCTTTGGTTTATTTTCACTATTGATTTAAGTTACTCGGAGCATCTCAGTCCCAGAGGGCCGCTCTCACCATTTGTTTTTCATTCTCTATTTGCTACCCTTCACTGTCCAGAGAACCAAAAATGCTATGCATTTGGAGTCGAGGTGTCAAATGTTCAGAACCAGAGGCCAAACCCGGCCTGCCAGAGGGTTGAGTCCTACATGCATAAGGACTTTGCAGTGTCTAAAAATCACAAAGAAGGCAATGATCGCAGTTTTATCATTAAAAGTGATTGTTGTTCCTAAATCGTCCACTGGGAGTCGCTCTGCTGTTGTAAGATCAGCAGACAGCACAGACTGGGAAACTAAATGGTCAAAATGCTGCAGTAAAAACTTGCTGTTTTTTGTTTTTTTTTGCCACAAGTCAAATTGACTCTTGCTCCAGGAACTGTGGCCGTGAGAGAGTGACTGACCTCTGCCCACATAAATCTGCAGACACTCACTGAGGCAAAGGGAACAAAAAACAATAATAGCTCGATCCCAGTTTTCACGGACAAGTGCCAACTTGAAACCATCTGACTTCCGAGCGGCTTTGTTGTCAAAACTTTCTGTTCTCCGGCCGACGCGACGACGAACTAACGGCGGTAATGTTTGGGTGCAGGTGGATCCGTCTGGCAGCGGGCGGGTGGCAGCAGCTGACGCAGCCCTGTTTCTGAAGAGGTCGGGCTTGGCTGACCTGGTGCTGGGGAAGGTGAGCACAGACTCTCCCAATACAAGGTCCAGAGCCAGTGTCGACAAGCCTCTCTGAAACTGTGACTCTCTCTTCAGATCTGGGATTTGGCCGACTCCGAACGAAAGGGCTCGCTTAACAAACAGGTATCCCTCCACTCTACAGTGTGTCATGATAATTATGTCCGTCATTGTTCAGGGTTACATAATCATTCGCGTCACCGTTCGTCTTTTACGCTCATCAGCAATTCTTCATAGCGTTGCGGCTGGTGGCCTGTGCTCAAAATGGCCTGGAGGTGGCGCTCAAGAGTCTCAATGTGGCTGTTCCTCCCCCCAAATTTGTAAGTCCGACACCCTCCAGTATAAATCCATGTTGTGTCTGCCGCAGGTAAATCAACTTCAATCACAAGGGTTTTTACGCTGGCTGGCTGGCTGATTGAATCTCGCTTTTATTTGCAAGAATGGACACACTATTCAATCGCTGAAGTACTAAAATATTTTAGTTTTGTCTGCAGCATGACACCAGCAGCCCATTGTTGGCAGGAGGAGTGGCGATCGATGCTCCCTGGGTGGTCAAGGTGAAGCAGTAACTTCATGTTTTTATCTTATTGAACAAATGCTACAAATGTGTTTATTTTGGCTGGCTATGATAAGTTTTTTTTTATTTTATTTTTTTAATTGGGCTCGTTGGACCTTCTGGAAACATGTTGGTTAATCAGACGGAGGCTCTGGTTATACCCGAGACTGCTCGTTAGTCCACTTTGAGTTCACACTGGTGTGTTCAGCTTCAGACCAAAAGAAAAGAGCATGGATAGACTTTATCTAGTCATTTAGATTTGCATCAAAATGAAACTTCTCTGCAATGGCTCCGAGCACTGCAGGAATACTACAGACTTCATCATGGATGTTGTTAATATTCATGGCTTCAGAACGATGCTATATTATTTTGGGGCCATCATAGTGCATTTTTTTTTTTTTTTTTTTTTTTACAGCTTAAGAGCTATCCTACACACTGTGATGGATATGCAGCTCTTCAGGGGTCCAAAAAATTACTTTTCCATACAAAGAAAGATCTAGTGTGACGTGATAAACGGTCTGATACTTGTTGTATTGAAGTATCGTTTGAAAATAAAAAAATGTATGAATTAACAGGGGTTTTGGTTTTTATATTTTTTTTTAGATGTATTTATATTCTGTGTACATATTTTGGTCCATGGTTTGGTTGAGACATTAGTTCAAACATTAAGCATTTTTATTTTTGGAGACACAGGACCCGCCTGCTCAGTGTGAACACGACAACTACAGAGTGATCATTTTCTATTGGTGGCTGCATTAAGACAATATCGTGAATTCACCATTTTATATCTTTTAAATTTTTTTCTCCCAGCCTGAGGAAAAGATGAAGTTCGACTCAATCTTTGAGAGTTTGAGCCCGGCCGGAGGGATGCTGACGGGGGAGAAAGTAAAGCCTGTTCTGCTCAATTCCAAACTGCCTGTGGACATCCTGGGACGGGTATGAAACTCTTTTTCAAAGTTTCCTTATGCCTTGGAAGAAAAAAAAACAAAACCCTATAATTATCGATTTACACAAGTAGCTCCACATATGGAATCAATCAAATATATGTACCGCAGGTTATTACAGTAAATCAATGTTATATGAGATTATGAACGATACTGTCTGGTTGTTTACTATTGGAAGTCAAAGAGTCATTGGAAAGTAAAATAAGCTCTCAGTTTATGGCAAATCCGATTTTTGTAGTTTGTGTCAAGATAATGTCTATTTTGTACATTAGATGGCAGTAGTGAGTCACTATGAGACAAATCAGGGTAACTTTATTTGTAAAGCACATTTCAGCAACACAGTAAATCAAATTTGCTTTACTTCCAACAAGCAAGTGCAACATGAGAGGTGAATAAAACACATTTTCAAAAAAACATTTTAAGAGTACTGTAGTCTCAAATTTGCCTTCATTTCAGCTTTATATAATTGCAGTTTGTTTCTATTGTCAGTAATTACCAAACATTTAATCAGTTATTTTTGGTGATGGGCTGAGGACAAAGTGGATGCTTCATTTATAAGACTGGACAGTGTGAGGTTGACTCACAACACATATTGAGAAAACAACGTCATGTATTTTATTAGCTTATTTGGGAAAGTTTTGATATATATAAAATATGAGCTACGTTGCCAATCATTTGTATCGTTCAGTTTTGAAATGACAGATTGTTTAACATTGTGTTGAAGGTGTGGGAGCTCAGTGACCTGGACAGGGACGGCATGTTGGACAGAGATGAGTTTTCTGTGGTAAGACATGAGCAAATTTAACAAGTAAATATAGAAACCACATAAACTACAGTTTCCTTTTTAGGCCGACACGTTGATCATTAAATCACACCATTGAATCTTCTTGACGCTTGAATGAAAAGGAGGTTTTCTTAGCTTGTTTCCCACTTTTTGCACGCTGCTGTATTTCTAATGGTATTTGCTGCTGTTATTTTCTCACTGTTGTCTATCATATTTATATCTGACACCCTTACAGGCTATGAAAAAACATTTCTATCAAACTGTATGGAACAAAGTGAAGACATGAGGTGTAAATGTGAAGAGTGAATCACCACAGGATGGTTGGGTAATTGGTATTTTTCGCTGATTCTTGTCGTTGTCGCTCTTTCCCCCCAGGCTATGTATCTGGTCTATAGAGCTCTGGAGGGTGAGCCTGTTCCCATGTCCCTGCCGCCTCCCCTGGTTCCCCCCTCCAAAAGGAAAAAACCCTCCGTTCCTCCTGTGATGCCCCTGTTGCCCTCACCCCCCTCTGTCAAAGACAGAAGCTCCTCCCACGCCGGCTCCAAGACCATGCCCCACCCTCCAAAACCCGCCCCAGCTCCTGCCCCAACACCAGCAGCCGCCCCTGTGAGTAGAGGATCGGCCGCTCCTAATACAACATCTGAAACTATATTTCCGTTTTACTATCACGTAGCCGCAGCACCACATAGTTGGAAATGATCTCAAATTGGCTAGTTCAGTGTGTCTTTCAAAAAAAAGAGAACAAGATTAGAGGTAGCCCAAAGGTGAGGTGAGCACACTTCAATATTGCCAGAGGTCACACAGCACTTCTCCTGGACTCCTGAAGGGAAAAAAAAGCTGTTGAATGAGATTTTTGCTTCCTTAAACAGTGGGTGGTGACACCAGCAGACAAAGCCAAATATGACGAGCTGTTCAGTAAGACGGACAGTGACCTGGACGGCTTGGTGTCTGGACCTGAAGTCAGAGACATATTCCTGAAGACTGGGCTGCCCTCTGCCACACTGGCACGTATTTGGTGAGTAAAAAAAAACACACAAAAAACCACCAAAACTGGACCCTCAGCATCTGTGGACCCGGCGCATTAAACCCTGAGGGCTCTTTACAGCAGAGATCACGTTTTATGTGCTGCTTTTGAGTGGATTTTACAGTCTGTAAGACACTGATGCTCCGACGATCATTTCCATTAAACGGAAAGAAACGGAGGGCGAGTCGTCAGTAGGAAAGAGGAACCCATCAAATACACGCAATTATTTCACACGGTGGAAAAGGTTCAATGTCGGCTTGGTAAAATATTATTTATGGGAAAAACACCCCAGTTCTCAGGGTATGTGTTGGTGTGTTAGACTCAACATTTTGTGTTTGATTTAATGAAATGTGTTATTATATAAAAAGAGGAGACATGCTTTTGTCTCTACTTTTTAACTTTTAAGTCTAAAATAAATCTGTAATCCAGTGAAAATATTGCGTTAATGCAACATGACTGAAGTAAATTCATAATAATATGTAAACATTTTAAATATGCCTTCCATACAGTAACAAAGCACCAAAGCTTCTGGGAAATATTAATAGAAAGAATAAGAAAGTTTAGAAGGTTTTTTTTAAATACCATTAGTTTTAATTGTTTATCAGTTAAGGACATGAGGATGAAACATCCAATAAAAATACTGACATAGATATGTTTACAGAACTGTTATATCTGATATTATTATTGTGCCTAATAAATAGTATTTGACAGTCTAAGTAATTAGCAGATGCTTGTAGTTATAATTGAACAGAGCATGTTGGTATTTATGTTATAAAGTAGTGAGTTTACACTTCGGACCACGAGAATATCTCACTTTATATGGATTTTTGTGGGTTTGTTGCGCAGTTCATTAGTTTCTGTCCTGTTGCCTCCGCCCTGTGTATTGACAGCCGTCTGGCTGTCACCAAATAGCGACTGCCCCGGGGTGTAAATCGTTTCTCTCTTATGCAACGTGTGTGTCTGTGTTCTCAGGGAGCTCTGTGACATTGGGGATATAGGAAAACTCACCCGAGAGCAGTTTGCCCTGGCACTGTACCTGATCAATCTGAAGCTGACGAAAGGACACGACCCGCCTCAGAGTCTCTCCCCCGAGATGATTCCTCCGTCTGACAGACAAAACATTAAACAAGTGAGTCTCCTTTGACACCGCAGTCCGTGAATAACGACAATAGACGCTTGAGTCCTTTTCCCGCCTTTTCAAACGTGGTAGAGAATCCTGATTCTTCACGGTATTTGGAAAGTGATTCAGATAAATGTGTAAATTTGTTGACAAGGAGAAGTTTGTCATGACCTGATTAAGCAGAAGCAGAAGAGCACGCTGGCTGCTGTGGGGCTGTTCCTCGTGATATTTGACTGCTGACACATTGTCATCAATACCTCCATGATCAATAATTTTTTTGGTGGGGGCACAAGGACGGATCAATGCAGTGTTATTCACTCGCACTCCAATAACATGCGTGACAAAAAAACATTTAGGTGCTCGCCTACCTGTCACCTGATGCTCTCATCAAGCCCTTGTGAATTTTCTTCCTGTAAAAACAACAGATGTGTTCAAAGAAGCTCACATTTAATGATTTCATTATTTATTTATCCTCCAACTGTGTATACCATTGACATTTTTATTTTTGGCTCCAATAAAACATCTTCCCCAAGTCACATAATTGAAAGGTTTATACACATCCTTAATAATCTGTTCATGTGCACTGTAACAATGGAATGGGGCTAGAATATATCTGTGGCTTCCTTCGTGCTCAGTAGGATTGTTTCCGCATTTAATTTTCATCAGTTGTTAGTATTTAATGACACAAACCAATTTTCATCTTTTCAAACATACTATAACCTATGACACCCTCGTGTATTTGTGTGTGTGATGGATTTTTATTCCAGTTTGCACTAGAGTTTGCAGCTGCATCTGTTTTTCATTTCCTTTTTTTTTTTTATACAATTTCCTGTCAATTTACATTTCAACCACTTTATATGCAATGGCACATTAGAGCTTGAGAGTTTGGTCTGTAAATATCTAGTGGGGGAGTTGGCAGGTTAATTATTTACTTGTTTTCCATGTTTACTCTAAATTATTCTGTTTGCATAGTCTTCAATCACACTTTAATTTTTGAAAGAATATTTGCAAAAAGATGAGAACCAGGGTTGCTGTTTGTATTGTATTATTCAACTTTTGCCCATGCGTTGTGTTAACTTGATTGACAAAATCATGCTGCAACTAAAAAAAACAAGTTTGACCTAATTATGTCAATGATATCCAGTGGTGTATCCAACCATCAGTAATGTGGGCATCCTCTCTAGTATGTGCTTAAAAATGCTTTAGATTTCCTTTTCCGATCAATGGTGAGTTTTTACCGTCTTACTCACGGCCCTTTTCCCCCTCATTTGCCAGAACAATGCAGCGAACCTGGCAGCTGACTTCTCTGCCATCAAGGAGCTGGACTCTCTCAGCAACGAGATCGTCGAGCTACAAAGGTAATCACTTGCCTTCGTATATTCACAACTTACTGAACTAAAAGTATTTAGCTGTTGTTTCGGCTGCCACCAGCAGCGGGGTCATAATTGGGGGGGGGGGGGGATCATTTTTGTTATTAAAAAGTAAATGAATACCCCCGTTTGGATCTTGAAACTCTGTCATTACCACATTTTCTAGACGAAAAATGGCCCTTTTACGAGTTCAGCTGGTTATATTAAGAAGATGCTTGTATATCAAAATATACTGATGCATATCTGTGACCACCAGATTTCACTATATGACAGCAAAATGCTTCTGCAGTGCCACTCAAAAAACAACCTTTAATACTACTGCGTCGGACTGACAGTCTGGGTTAGAAAATCACCATTTAACATATTTTTGCATAATCCTACCTTTGTTTCCTTGCCCTGTCGGCACATCAGTTCTGTCTTTGGTTAGTTCCCTTTTCACAAGAGTTGAGACTGAGAAGTGAGAAACGCACACAAACACGCTGCAGGTGACAGATGTTTTAAGTTGGACAGAAAAGAGTCGATACCGTCAAGTCAGGCCACCGACGCTGGAAGATATGATGCGTTTTTGCCGCTGTTTCACAATGTTGCAGCAACCTTCCTCTCGGGATGAGGTTGCTGAAGATGAGGCTGATGGGTAAGACGAAGCTGGGATTCACTCAAGCTGCTGGAGGTTGCTGTGAGGAATAATTTGTTTTTTTTAAGGTGCGGTCAGAGTTGCAGTGTTTTGCTGTTATTTTTAGCTGATGTAAAATAGATGACGCAGCAGAAGAACTTTGATTTAGTTTGTGTGTCTGCTCTTCAGACATCTGATAGGTTTTTTCACTGAAAATGTACATATTATGTGGCGTTTACGATATATAACACTGTTGAACCCCATTCAAACAGCCATCCCCTATCAATGTGTCGTTCTTTCTCTCAAGTGAATATTTTTTTGGTTTCCTTCTAAAATGAAGCTGAATATTTTTGTAAGTTAGATGTTTGTTGGAGCACAAGAACACTTCAATAATGCATCATAAGCTTTGTCTGTTTGTAAAATATTAATAGGAAGAAGCTCTCATTGGTTTATTGTTTACCGAAAGCACATTTAAGTTCCAGCGTGGGTCGGGCTGTTTTTATCTGTGAATATAAATCACACTGAAGCTTGAAGTGATCACTGGTGTGTGGGTGAAATCCGGGAACATGTGATTCTCCTTGACTGATGAAAAACGATTGCCGGTCTGTGGCTAAAGCAGTTTTTACATCCTCATTCATGCACAATATAAATCTGTTCATAAAATGAATTTCGAATCTTGGTGAATCAGTTTATGCTGCTGTTTAGTGTCTCATATCTGAAACCTAAATATGATAAATAAACAAACGACACATATTTGAAGGTAGATGTAAGTCCGCTTTCTTATTTCCCTTTTCCTCTCCCTTGCCGGGCGCACAATATTGTGCGGAGGCTGTAAACAGCTCATATGATGGATGCTGTAGGTTGGCTCAACATCACTCATCCGTCCTCCCTCTCCTCCCTCCTTCTCGAGCAGCCATCTGCTTCTCACCCTTCATCTCCCACACATTTGATGGAGCGAGTTAAGCGCTTACTTTCCCCAGACCTCACCTCACTTACAGCACAGTGAGTCCCGGAAATCATCCAAACCCCACCCTTTCTGCTTTAAAAAAAAAAAAAGAAGATATATTTATACATATCACACCACGCAGATGCACACCAGTTCTCGCTGAAGCCGTTCATGCAGCTCTGAGTGCTGTGACGTTGTGATTTGAAGGACAGAGGATCATCATGGTAGCTCAGACTCAGGAGGTGGTGGTTGTTCAGGGGGGGCTTGGCAAAGTGTCTTCAGCAGAAAGCTGGCCGGGACTGGGCCGGCTCGGCTCATCGGGCCTCGCCTGTTTGTCCTTGGTCGCCGAGTACTCCCGTCTCTTGTGCTGGACCCCCAGGGAGAAGAGCACCGTGGAGGAGGAGATAAAGGAGAAGGAGGAGGCCATCCGACAGCGCAGCAGTGAAGTGCAGGTAAGATGTCCCGGTGTCATTTGAGCCTCTTCTCTTTACAGTGGACTGGACACGGAGAGGACGGACGGCGTAATAGCTGTTCACGCAGACATAAAATGCCGTTTCTCTCCTGTCTCCTTACAAGCTTTTATAAAGCTTTTTCCTCGCTGCTTGTCCCTTTTCGAGCGTCAATCCCCGCTAAACTTTGGAGGTGTTGAAGCTTGTTTTTCATTCCAGTTGTGATGAATATACTGCAGGAGAAAATCAATACTGCATTTCGCCGGCAGATAGTAGACGCTTGTTCTGAAACTCGGTTAATGTTACTAACAAAGGAAGCGGCTGATATCTTTAAGTAGGAGTGTCTGCCTCCTCCGAGCCTGAGAGATGGGCTCTATTCTCGGACTCGTCTGCGCCGCTTTTGAGAATTCAGTCTGATGTCAGAAAGTGGATCTCAAGAGAGCTGAATTACTCTTCTTCACTGCAGAGTTGCCTAAAGCACTTTTGGCTCTTTCTGCTTTTTTCTTTCTTTCTTTTTTTCCTTTTCAGTGCCGTCTTTTACATTTGGTAGTCTTTATTTTCAGCTGTAGCTCTGTTTGATCTGGAGTCTTGAGACGGCTGGAGACACCATGTTCCCATTCTGTTGTGATTTGCAGAGCAGCATTTAGCTCATATCTACCGGATGATGCTTTTTCATTATCATGGTTTTTACTTGAAAGACAATTGCAGCAGAAGCAGATATAAGCCCTCGTTACTCTTCTTTGGCCTGCCTGTCATGCACACATCCATAAGTCTTCACATTCTTGATCAGATAACTTGATTTAAAAAAAACAAAAACCTGATATTATCCCTTCTGGTGCAAATCTTTACTAAGCGAGTGCTGATGAATCCAAACATCGACAAGAAAAAGGCAGCTATTGATCTTCTTTCCACCATTTCTTTCTCCCCTTACATCCTTCATCTCAAGTCAATTTCTTCTGACAAAACGGAGCTCTCTACCTCGTTCTGCTTTTCTCTCGTATTCTAATTTTGTGACGTCTCGCTTCTGGCTTTGTGCCCGCAGGACCTTCAGGACGAGGTTGCGAAGGAGAGCGGGGAGCTGCAGCGGCTCCAGACACAGCGACAGAAGGTCCAAGAGGCTTTGGAGGAGCTGGATCAGCAGAAGAGCTCTCTAGAAGAGCAGCTCACTCACATTCGAGAGCAGACCTGCCAAGAAACCCAGCTGGTGGGTATATCTTTTTTTTTCTGGGCACTCATTAATTTTGACCTTCATGGGATTTCCAAACAAAATGGTAACTGTGACTCCCCGGGTGAGTTGAGTGTGTTCAATATCATCATTTCCATCCAGATTTCATCACTGCAGACGGAGCACGAGGATCAGGAACAGCGGATATGTCAGTACGAGGAGGAGTTGGTCCAAGCACGTGAGGAGCTCCTGGCTCTGCAGGAGGAGAGCAGGAAGCTGCAGGAGAAGGTGCAGGCTGCTCAGGAGCAGCTCACTCCACTCCAGGAGTCTGTGCGAGACTCCTTCACACAAGTTGCACAGGTCAGAAGCTCTGAGGGATTTTTCTGTCGGGTGAAAATATTAAAAGGAGATTGAGTATTTTTTTTTTCAAAATGTGGGACGTGTTTGCCAAGCAGTTTTTTTTTTTTTGTTGTTGTTTTTAAAGAAATTATGATAAAATGAAAAGTCAGAAGTGCTTTAAAATGATCAAATCAGCTTTAGCATAACACTTATTAATAATTCAAATTAAAGCCATCTATCTGGCATCTAACAATAATATCTCATAATGTGAAAATGATAACGTTAAGCACACAACCACAAACTATTTTGAACTATAAAAAAAAAAAAGCAACGGGGGAGGGGGTCATCTTGACACACTGAAAACCCTCAATTTAGATCATATTGCACCTTCAGTTACATTTCTTTGTTGGGAAGCATTTACAATCCAGTAAGTAATCGCTGTTTATAACATTTTATAGACGCGGTGGCAACTCGACAAAGCAGCTGTGCAACATTTACAAGATCTCTGTTGAACCTTGGACTTTGCTGTCATATTCAGTCTATTTTCTTCATCTCTCCACTGTGTAGGTTCAACAGAAACTGAACGACCTTCAGGTGGAAGAGCGATCAGTGACTGCTCAGCTCAGCTGGAAGAGAGCCCTCGAAGACAGCTCTCCCGTCATGGTGAATGGATCGGCCGGCCACATGGCAGAGCCTCCGCAGCAGCAGGGGGACCCGTTCGGCCAGGACCTCTTCCAGGAAGACGACCCCAAAGAGCTGAAGGTGGAAGAGCCAGCTGCTGGTGGCGCCCTGCCGAGCGAAAATTCAGATCAAAAGGAACACGAAGGAGAAAATGAAAGAGGAGAAGAAGAAGTGGAAAATGTAGTTGAAGAAAAGGAGGAAGAAAGTCCAACGACGTCAGAGGAAGAAAAGCCGAAACCCGATGCCTTGGACAATCTTTACACGAGTCTCGCCACCTCTGATTTGTACAGTCTGACAACTAATGCCAAACCACGGGACGCTACTGTAAGTCCAACCAATACACTACTCTAGTATTAAATTTTTTTATTTTTTTTTATGTTGAAAGCAATGACTGGAGAGCTTAAAGTTAGTTGCAGGGCTCCTATTCTGTTTTATGCAATACTGATATAGTGACACTGTAATTGTTGTGCTGCAAAAACAATTGTATCCTTTTCAGATAATTCTGTCAGAAATCATAGAACTATGACAAAACGGTCATTTATGTTTTTTTCCCCTGTTTTCACATTTATGTGGCACGAGTAAATACATAACAGTAATTTTAACCATATTCACATGAAGGTCTATAAATGCCTCAAAAATGTGAATTCAGTGTAAAGACAATTTTACCATAATTCAGTGAAACCTGACTGGTTTTATTACAAAATAAATGAAATTTAAAAAAAACATAGATCCACACACGCGCGCACATTTGTATCTCACGTGTTTGCGTTTCTCTCTTGTCACGGCTGTTTTTCTTCTGACCTCTCCAGGAGCACAGTAGTCCTGTACCCGACGTCTCCTCCGAGTTTATAGACGACGACGACGACGACTCGTCAAAGGATAGCCCGCTAAAGGTAACGGTTGAACCAGCTCACAACTTTGATCTGTACTTTGCCGGTCCTGTTTTTTTTTTTTTGGATCCGTTTCAGTTTGTACAGAGTGATACTTGGCAGGCGTGAATATCTGCATCTCAACGCCGTTCAGCGTATATTTTAGTAATGGATTAATCCAAATGTTTACACAACAAACGTCTTGTGGCCGCCCCGCAGGTTTCTTCTCCGGAGCCGGAGAGCCAACGGGAGCAGACGGAGTCCCCAGAAACAGACGCCACCTCGTTACCCCCTCCGGCTGGGCCTCGCTCCTTGCCCCCACAGACCAGCCCGCCCTCACTGCCCGAGATGGACTTTTTCCAGTCGGACCCCTTCACTGACCGTAAGTCTTCACGAGACAATCTTCCCGCTGGGGATTTATGTGTTTGTAACCGTTTCAATGTGTTTGTATGAAATGTAATTTCAGTTTGAGTTGCAACTCGTTCCGACTGTGGATATTTTGTCTTTTCTAGATGATCCATTCAAAGAGGATCCTTTTGGAAAAGCTGATGTTGCAGGTAAACCGAGTTCTATACCTACTTCAAGTGACGACAATATCGGGCATTTTGCTGAAGCCACATTGTCAAATGTTCACATTTTGTGTCTGCTTGTGTTGCATTAGATCCGTTTGGAGGTGATCCGTTCAAAGGCACAGACCCCTTTGCTGCAGACTCGTTCTTCGCACAGACATCCGGCGGCGCTTTCCCCCCAGAGGACCCCTTCTCTGCCTCGGCGGACCCATTCGGTACCACTCCCGGGATGCCAGAACCAGATCTCTTTGCCGCCAAGCCGAACGACGTGGCGGCCGCGACGGCGGCAAGTCCAGATCTCTTTAGCACGAAACCCACCGACCAGAATTCCGCGCCTGTGGACCCGTTCGGCTCCTCGGAGAACAGCACGGCTGATTCGGATCCTTTCGGAGGCAAAGTGAACGCCCTGGGGGAGGCAGATCCGTTTGGATCTCAGGACGGCGGGGCGGACCCTTTCAGCTGCTCCCCGCCGAGCGCTGACGTGACCGTGGTGAGTTGGCTGCTGCAAAACCTGACCGCTGTGAAGTTCCTCGACGTGTTGAAACAGTATTATTATGAGGGATGAATGAGTGAATTGTTTCACCATGCACCAAAACGCTTTGCCAAATGTGTATTTTTTTCAATTTTAAAATGTTGCTATTACATAAAGAAAAGGTTGCGTTATTTCAACTTGTAGCTTGTTTTTTTTTTTTGCTTTTCCCCCCAAATTGACTTACTCAGTAAGTATAGTAAGTAATCTAAAAGCAAATTCAGGTCAACCAGACTTGATCATTTGTCTTTAAAGGCACTTTGTCCATTGACATCGAGCCTTCACTGTCTATTCAGATACAAAAATTAGAGCAACTGAACCATGTCTGCCAAGTTTATTGCATTTCATTCCATGTTTGTTTTTTGTTGGGTTTTTTTTCTGTTTTTCTAGAAGGATTCTGCAACAAGCAATGACCCATTCGCCCCAGGTGGTACAACAGTCAGCGCCACTTCAGATCCAGGTATCACTTGTGTGTTGACGCCACCTTCTGGCAACAGAATGCATTTTAACTAGATCAGTAAACATGTTTGAAATCATTTTACAGTGAGTTTGAGAAATTGTGTGAGCTCGGTTTGAGAATGTTGACTTTTGGTTCCTCTGTTTCAGACCCGTTTGCTGCAGTGTTTGGAAACGAATCATTTGGAGGGGGCTTTGCAGATTTCAGTGCCTTGGCCAAGGTAATTCTCGGAATGGGGTCAAATAGAGGGATCGACATTAGAGTAAGCACTGCAATCTAGACAGTTGTGCTTTATTTATTTAGAGTTTAGAAGCGAATACACAATAATTATCAAAGCCCAATAAGACCACAATGTGGCCTAATTAGTGTCTCTGACAAAGGACATTGAAATGAGCCCTTAAACTGTAAAGCATTACAGGCACATAACTCCAATATTTACAAATAAATGGCCATTATCTAAATAAAACTCCCATTACAATATTACAATCCATGTATTTCTGGATAAATGCACCACCGGGATGTGTTTGTCATTGTTAAGAGTGAAAAGGGGAAATATGTGACTAATCATGTAAAAGTACATTGAAATGGGTAAAAGTAAAATTCCTTTCACCTTTTATGTAAATCTGATTTGATTCTGTTGTACTTTGCTACTAAGTAAATTAACCAACAGGACGCTATAATACACCCATATTGTACAGTCAGATTTTACACATAATTATGAATCACATTTTGTGTACAAATTGTTCATTTAATTTCAGTGGGGATTTTCTCGGCTGATGAAAACACACCTGTCAGACTTTTGTTTTTTGAAAGCACCTGCGTTGCACTGCGTCTTCTCAATGTGCCTCAAACCTTTTCGCAGTGTGGCACAACTTTGCCGTCACCCAGGAGCTCCGTTTTGAGTTGAATGTGATTTTAGGTTTATGATCGAGACCCTCTTGTTGCAGTCAAACGGCGCCGATCAGTTTGGCATCAACAACAAGAACTTATTCCAAGACGACAGTCAGTCTGCCGGCGCCGACGTTCCCCCGGCTCTGCCTCCAAAAACGGGTACGCCCACCAGACCCCCTCCTCCGCCTCCAGGTCAGTTACGTGTCCACGTCCGTACGATGGAAGTGCACATCAATCATTTGTGACGTTGTCGGGAGTGTCTTGTGTGGTCGTCACGTTGCTGGGGATTTATTAGCGGCGGGGGTTTTTTTTTCTTTTTTTTTCAAAAAGCTGAATGTCTGTGCCTCATCAGGTAAGAGGTCGTCCATCTCTAGAACAGAGTCCTCTGACTCCTTCCATCGACGAGGCCACTTCCCTCCCACAGACCTCAGGAGACTTCTCCTCCTCTTCCTCCTCCTCCTCCTCCCTGCCTGCCAAGGATCCTTTAGCTGACCCCTTCGCCCCCTCCTCCCCTCCTCGCCACAACGTACGGAAGCTGACCGATTTGCCAGCTTTGACAAAGTGAGCACCTCCCTCTCACCATCTCCCTCACCTCCACCTGAATGTCAGTAGTCAAACCCTCCTCTCTCTTTTCCCTCCTGCTGATAATAATTCACGTTCTTCAGTATGATTTCAAGCACCAAGCAAATCAGGCCACCTTTTCAGATCGCTCCATCCACTGCCAGCTTTTAATACAAATTTAGTGTCTAAAGCCGTCTGCTTTGTTTTTCATCCACCTTCTGCCTGTGTATTTGTCAAGTCCAAACATATGCAAGCTTCATATTTAGGTGTTGTTTTCTTTTTTTTTTTTGCCATGTAGAGATTTAGTTTTTCTTGTTACAGATGTTCTTTTTTTCTTGACAATGTAACTGAACATGAGCCTTTTGAATGAAATTGCACTGTTTTACTTCGTGAGGAACTGTACAGAAATGTGCTTCTAAAAGTTATCCATATATTAATATATTGCACCTGCTGCAAAATGAAAACTATTTGTGGTTTGTGGACTTGTGGGCTCTGCTACAAACCAATGGCTTACATGAATATTTATAACTTAAAAAAAAAAAAAAAAGAAGAAGCAGGTAACATTTGGCAGTGAATGGAGAGATGAGAGGAGGCTTGGTTTTTGGTGTTTGTTGGCCATCCTAACTCGACACGCTGTGTTAAATCCTGTGCATGTTGCAAGCATGGCTAAGAACACACTAACTATAAGATAACTTATCATATTGGACCTGACAGGTGTTTTATTCTGATTTTAACACGGACTTTGCCTCATAGTATATTTTAGGAGAGATGTTTGCACTGTGAATATTGTGGCAGTCAGCTTTGTGGACCTTTACTAACAGGTTGCAGAGAAATACTTGCTGTGCCTTGAGTTAAATGCCGTTTCGTACCATTTCAACCTTTTGGCCCCTGAGCTTTCCTAAACTACCATGGGTGCACAATATTATTGATTAAAGAAAGATGAACCTGTGGCAGTTGGGCTGCGCCAGAGGGCCTTTCTAACATACTGAGGTTATTCGGTGCTGATTACTTATTGAGGCTGTGTTGCTTTAATTGAGAAGAGCTGTCATTTCTTCTCACTCTTGAAAATAATGGCAAAAAAGTTACATTTTGAAGTCTGTTGGTCAAGTAATGGTTCTCAAAACAAACTAGCACATTGTACATTACTCTATTGTGCTGAAGCGGTCATGGATTTCCGACTACCAGTTTTAGAAGCCACCAAATTCATTCCTTTTTTTTTAATGCTGCGTCGAGGCAAATAGTTTTGAATTTGGGAGTTTCAAGGGTATGACTGATTCTCGTTCCTCTCGTGTCACATGACGGCGTCCAGCATGTCCCCGCCGACCTCTGACCTGCACGTGCTGACTGTGTTTGATTAGCTGGCTCCCATTCGCTCATAGAAAAAAACAACTTCCACCATTCCTTTTTTTTTTTTTTTCTCCTCCACTCTGTTGCTGTTTGTTTGTACATGCTCCCTCTGTTCATCCCTTCATCCAGTTCATCAGTTCACACCACAGTATGTTGTGCAGAAGCACATTGGCTGTATTCTCTCTCTGTCTTTTTACATCCTTGTCAAACACGTTTAATAAAAGGTTGAATCAAGGCCACCATCTCTGGCTTTTATGTGCATCCGTGACGTTCCTGTCTGTAGACCTCATCTTGATGGACCCCCCCCTTTTTTTATTTTTTTTGCATTTAGAGTTTAAAAAAAAAAAAGTTTAGTACTTTTACCCCTAAAAGCTTGAAATTGATCTCTTACTATTGTATTTCAGTTCTGTCACATTTTTTTCAGAAATTCTATATAGATTGGTACATTTTATTCTAAATTAAGACTTTATTGTTTAATTTAGTGTTGGTAAAATTAGATTTTAAGGGGTAATCATGATATACACACACACACACACATATGAACCACAGGTTGTAAAAACGCCAGTTGTCTTTTGTATGAGGCACATAAAAGTTGAAGGTAAATTAAAATATAGAAGTACTGAGTAGTTGAAGTACTTCCCACCAACGTCAGCTTTTGCTCCCAGTTCAGAGAATAGGTGAGCTGTTGGCTGCTCGTGACACACGCATCTTCTCCATTGAATTCATTTAGTTTCTTGAATCTTTTCATCACGCATGCCTTGCAAACTGCACGCTGAAATCATCCATTATTTCTTCTTTTTTGATTTGCCGCTCGACTTCCTGGTCATTGTCGCTTACCTCCCTTTGCATGGCTCCGTTCACTCCGTTACCCGCGTTGCTTCTGTGCAGAATAATGAAGCTGTTGACACTGTGTCCGACTGTAATGATTAACCAACATAACTGCATTTTAAAGGTCGACTTCCCACTTCTTGTGTCATCATGAACCTGTGTGCATCATCAGGTCCTAGTTTTAATGGATGTTTTGTCACATATTTACACCAAAAAAAAACAGTTCTGAGAAAGAAAAGGAAAAAAAAAAAGTCATTTTGATGTTTGAAGATAGTATTTCTAACCGTCGGATGTTTACTTGTAAGGAAGGCTCTATAGTCAGCGGGATTTCTACGGCGTTTAAAACTGCATCCATCGTGTGCGTTTTTGTTTGCTCTTTTTCGTTTCTGCCTTCACGGAGCAGTATCCAACCGAGGAAGACATGATAGAGTGGGCAAAGCGCGAGAGCGAGCGAGAGGAAAAGGAGCGACTTGCCAGGCTCACCCAACAGGAACAAGAGGACCTGGAGCTGGCCATCGCCCTCAGCAAGTCTGAACTCTCCTGAAGAGCCCCCCTCTTCCTCCTCCTCCTCTTCCTCCCCTCCCTTCCACTGGTCAGGCTCGGCACGGCACAGCACAGCTTGGCCCGACCCAGAAAGCACCAAAGCAAAGTGGGGATTGTACATGACTCATCCAGCAGCACCTGCTTCCCCATGTGGAGACTTTAAAAAAAAACAAAAAAAAACCTCCTGGCTGAATCTTTCAGCTTCCTCCTCATCTTCCTCTTCCTCCCCCGACTCCTCACTGTTCACCGGCTTCGTCCGCAGTGTCGCCTTCCATCCAACCCTTCATGGTCTCTGTGGATGAAGGCACGAACGACGGAGCGCTTGCTTGAAATCGCGAGCGGATCTCGGTGGGGAGAAAAAAAAGGGGGTTCAGGGAGTTTCAAGTTTTTTTTTTTCCGGATCGTGAAGTTTTGCCGATCTCGGCGCCAAGCAGCAAAGGCCACCCCTAACTCTCCAGAATGTCAATTATTTATCCTGCACTCACACCTAGAATGAAAGGGCCTTTTGTTTAAAAAGTCCAGGTTAAACCGATTATCTCACTCACTACACCTTGTCGTATCTCATTTCTCATAAGTTAGTGAGGATTTCAGGAAGGTTTTAGTCACACCCCCCCCCCAGCCTCTTAATATTTCTCAAACAACCACAGCAGTCTGGGAACATATGAGATTATCGAGGTTGTAAAAGGAAAATGTATTCCAGTGTGTTTTTTAATCCCTTTGAAATGGAGTACTGCTGTGTCGGCTGTTCAGCAACGGAGTGAACGTGAGATTCATCCTTTTCGTTCCTCTCCATTGAAAACGGCTCAACACAGTTCAAACACTTAGTTTTAACTGGAAGTTACCAGTCCTGTCAGATGTGAAAATTCGTATTTAGATTTATTCTAAAGTAGAACAAGTCTGCTACAACTACCACGTTCAGCTTTATGATGCTTTAACTTTCTTTTTGAATGTCAGTACTACGTTACCCTTTTCTTATACTTTCACAAACTACCTTTTTTTTTTTTTTTTTTTTTTAATTAATGAAAGACGAGGAATAAAAGTACAATAACCACATTTAATGACGACACATCGTTGCAATAGAATTGGGCTGCACAACCAATGGAATTATTATTTTGTAAGAAAACATTAGTGATACAGCCATTTTAATTGGTGGAAAATGTTGCATTTAGTATTTGTATTCCCTAAAAGTGGCCTAACATTTATTTTCTTTATTTTCCAATTACTTGTTAAAACAAAAAAAAACAAAAAAAAAAATTTGGCTTCCAAGCTATATTAAAAAGATGTTTAACATACTTATCAGCCGTAACCGCCGTGATGACCACAGAGGAAGACGAATAACGTTCATCAGGACGCCCGTTGGTTTGCCTCTGATACAGTTGGCAGCAATTAAAAGCATTAAATTGGAGGAGCGAAAAGGATTTTAAGGGGTGAATAAAGGTCCAAGTTGTTGCAGCGACACGACTGGATCGGAGCGCCTCCAAAAACTGCAGCACTTGTGGGATGATTCTGCCTTTTTTCGTGGTCAGTATCTTATCAAACTGGGTCCAATAAAGGAAAGGGAGCGAGGCGGTGGTCCAATTCTCTCGTGGAGCACTGCAGCGCCTCATCCTGCACAACTTGGTGTTGATCAGTCAGAAATGACTTTGACATTTGGCTGGTGGTCGTAATGTTACGGCTGATTGTCGTCTGGCCTGTTACTCAGGGTCCAACTTGATGTTTATGCACACAAGTTGGACAGCATTAACACTTTGTGGGGAAGGGGGGGGGACGTGACACTGCCTGATGAACAACTACTTTCAACACTTCATCTCTTCACGGAGGTTCGAGCCGTGCAGTCTTATCCACTCGTTTCATGGTTTCCTCACCCTCTGCCACCGTTGGTACTCGTTTTGTTTTTCCATCTGTACAAAACTGTTTTAAGCGGGCTGTTTCTCTGTCGCCGCCTCCTCGTTTTGACTTTTACACAAACTGAACAAATCGTCATGTGTTTCTGCACGTGGCATTTTACTTGCAAAAAAAACAAAACTGCAGGTGTTATGAGGAGGAGCGCTCACCTTGCACTGAATCCTCAAGCCTCTTCACACTCGGAGCCGCAGCCAGCGAGTGATTCCTTCTCGTTTGGTGTAATTTAGTGTCTCTCGCCACGACATGAACAAAGCTGTCAAACACTGAGCGGAGGTGGCAGGTCGGTGATGAGCGGGCAAGAACCCGCAGAAGTACGTGAGGCCTTATTTCTAGTTTCTTTGCCCTTTTCTGTTTTCTCCCTTTAGGGAAGATCAAGACGTTTCCTCTTTGATAGACTGTCTGCGGGTCGATGCAACACCTCTGAGGGTCACTTTGGTTGTAAATACAAGAGCATGAGCTGCATGTCGGTTCTCTCCATTCTCCCGTCAGACTATGTTTCATAGTTACACTCTCACTTTCAATTGTGTCCACACACACACACACACACACACACACACACGGTGGTGTCATTTGTACAGACGGTGCAGATTTTACAAATTCAGAACCACTTATGTTTCTAGGCTTACCCATAAAGGCTTTTTGAAAACTCTGAGCTAATTGTATTTTATTTTGTATTTTCTAACTTGTAAGAAAAATTAATTGATAATGGGAGGTTTGGCTAGAAAATGTAATGCATTTAATTGTAACTGAATAAATATTAAAACATGTAGTTTTGCAAATGATGGATTTTCATTCTTGTTGCCACTTGTTCAGAAAATATCACGGCATTTTGTTACACGTTTCTTCATTTTGTCACAATTTCTGATGTTTTCACAGTTCAGGGTTATGACACTTAATAAATGCATTTAACTGGTGGGTATTATAAATGGTGGCTAAATAAGGCAAACATTTTTAAGGAATACCTTCTAAGTATTGTAGAAATCATGCATGACTGATTTTCACTTTTTCAACAAAAAGTAAATATTCATCTACAATACTTAAAGTGTCGTAGATGAGCAAAAGGCAGGCACACAAACGTTCCTGTGGAATGTTGTAGTTTCAATATATTGATTCTTCTCCATCATTATGGACTGTCCAGGATGTAACCCACCTTCACCCACAGTATGCTGGGATTGAATTTGATAAAAACATCCATGAAATTGTCAGTTGTAGAAGTTTAAGGGACATTTCACTGTATTTTGCACCAGGAGGCGTCAATACATTTGGTTTTACATTGAAATTGTGGTAAATAGAAACAGTTTCAGATGTATACCTTGTGCTACAACAAAGAAAAAATACATTAAACTTTACATTTAAACATTAACGTGGCCCAATTGCGAGTCCAGCTCATTCGGTGAGGAATTAGTGTCTTCTACTGGAGCTGTTCAGTCATGTCAAATTATTTTATTAAAGCATCACTTCAAATGTAGTTTTTGTGTGCCCATGATGAACAAGTCCAACCATTTTATACGTTAAACAAAAAAAATCAGATATTCCATAAACGCTTAAATTAGTAGAAACAGTTTCTTCCAATTAGTATTTGCTGTACTTAAGACTTTTATTTGTCTGCGTCACCTTCCCTGTGATCTGGACGGCTTTAGGGCCGTGAAGGCCGCGTCTGCATTCCTGTGCATTTATTATAGCGGCGTCTTTTATTGTGGTGATGAGAGCCACACACCTTCCACACACCAGGAAGGAGGAAGACTCTTACCGCAGCGCAGCGCAGCGCCAGCAGCAGCCGCTCTCCCTGCACCGCAGCCCGGCTGAAGTCAGCGCGAGGCGCCGCTCTCCTCCTCTTCCTCCTCCGGTCATCCGTCCATCCATGCCCGTCGTGTGAAGCCTCCCGGTCCGGGATCATCATCCCCACCCCACCCCGGGATGAGTTTTCTCGGTTTGAAGCGGAGCTTCAGGAGAAGAAACAGCCGACAGTGAGTAGACGAGAGCCGCAGATCGTCTCTCTTGCGCTCCACAGGTTGGACTAATTGTCTCCGGGGGTCATGTGACTGCAGGGACACCGCAGTGTCGAGCTCAGCCTGTCCTGTCCTGTCCTGTCCTGGGCCCCCTGGACCGGCTCACGTCCCGGAACTATATGTTACACATAATAAATCTGTGTTAAAAAAAAAATAAATAATAAGTTTAGTGTTTGTGAAGGCTTTAGTGACTGTCTGCAGCCTGTTTGACAACATTACACCTCTGACGTGGTCTGTCAGGACGAGACGCTTCTATTTCACTTTATGTATATGTATATGTATATATATATATATATATATATATATATATGTACATGATGATGACTTGCTTACTTGTGCTTGGCCGTCAGAGACTTGAATCACAATAGAAAAAGCATTTAATTTTTTTTTACTTATTTAATTTGCCACCTGCCTTTTTTTAATCATTATATCGATTGATCTTATTTCTCTCCCTACCCCTTGTGTTTTTTGTTTTTTTGTTTTTTGCCTCTCTGGTGACAAAGCAATGCTGTAAAAGTACTGAAATTCTTCAACTTGACTTGTCCTCTATTGCAAGTGAAAGTACTGCTGTTTAAAAAAAAAAATCAATTTACAAACACAACTTCCCTTTTAATCACAGCTCAAAGTGTTTTGGTTACTTTTCAAGCACATTCGATCGCCTTGTGGATTAAAAGTCTTTCGGTTTAATATACCAGTATACAAATAGCTACAGATGCTTCTCACTTTAGTGGTGAATTAATGTGAAGAAATTGGTTGTAAAAATCAAAGTGAGTATGTTCAAACTGTGAATTGTTGATAAGATTTCATTTTGAAAAATCATACGATGCCAAAACTGAACAATAAATAAATAAACAATAACCAAATAATCAGGATCAGGATCCAACAGATTTGTCTGGTGACCTTTGGAAGCGAGTCACTATTGTTTTGGCTGTCGACACACTAATGAGTCAGTCCTAACTAATGTTTCATATGAGCTGCCACCACCTTAACTCTGACTTGCAGTAGTAATTATTGACAGTATATAGCTTGTTTTTCTATCTCAGAAGGATTCATGATGCTTCTGTGTTTTTACTGTGTATGTACTCGCTTTTTTTTTTTTTTTAGTTGAAACCAATGGAACACACCAGCTAATTTGTCTTTTTTTTTGTCTTTTGTTCACGTTGACATCCATTCCCCTTGCTGGCAGTTTCACATTATAATTAGAAAAGTCATCATCAGCTGCAAAGTAAAGGTAATAACCGCGTGTTGAAGCTTGTTTAGCGTGTTATTTTCCTTCAGTGCGAGGCCTCCTCATGAATCGCTTGCCTCAGTTTGATTGGAAACAATTTAGGCTTAACTCGTGTGGCGTTTTAAGGTCCCGGAGGTGACCGGCGTCACACATCTCATCTCCTTCTCTCGCCATCGTGAGAGACTTTCTCATGTGGGCCCGAAGCTGACCTCTGACCTCTTCACAGGGATGCTGGCCAAACAAGTGACACTCCTGAGAGTCCGGACTCCCCGAGCCGGTACGTTTGTATTGTGCGCTCCATTCTTTGTTTGTTTGTTTTGCTTCATAAAAGCCTGTCAGAGAATACTGCCACTGAGACTGAGGTTTTATTGTCGTCTGTATCTCAGGCTGTCGGTCATAAACAGCCCAGACCTGGATCCAATCATCACTGACTTCAAGTGAGTGTCTTCAAATTCAAAGTGGATTAATAAGACAATTAAAAAAACCTCTAAATTGATTTACCTGTTCACCTGTTTCATAAGCTTTGCACCAAGATACGGGTTCCACAAAGGTCGGATCTCAGAGGAGGTTTTTTGTTTTTTTTTCCACGAGTTGATAAAATCTTCTGACATCAACAAAGCTTTGTCAAAAAAAAAAAAAAAAATCAGAAGTGAGGGAGTGTCCACACATATCAGTGTTCCCGTTTCTATGGCTTTCCTGATCAAGTTGCTCCCACAATAGCCGGCCTTTCAGTGGGGTTTTTTTTTGTTTTTTTTTCATCCCTCCAGATTATCCTCTTTTCTCTGAACAGTCTCGATTCTGTCCCTCCGTTTCAGGTTACAGCTCCCAGGCGATGAAGATGCTCTGGGTTCAACAAATCCATCGAACGGGTAAGATGCAGGCAGTAAACAACAACGACGCCACACAGTCGGCATGTAATGTAATGTAATGTAATTTGTGCCATCGTGTAATTAATGTAAAATAATGTTACGTAATGTCATTTATTGTCGTGCAGCGTTACGAATAGTAATGTCATACAATGTAACTTCACCTCACAGATACACAAGTTGTACTATAATGGATATCAGCTCAGCGAGGTAACTTCAGGGTTCAACCCTGGGCTTTTAACAGTAGAGAGCTTTAATCAAAGTACATTTCCAGGGTAACTTATGCCGAATGCCTCACCTGCTCCTCAGAGCTCCGTTTTAAATTGTTAAAACGAGTTAAAGCGAGTTAGTTAGTCACAGTTAGTCACAAATATACGTTCTCCTAAAGTTCAGTTCAGTTCACAGCACAATTTCATGCATTTGTACAGATTATGACCTTCCCGTTTTACATGCTATCTAATGACTATTGACCACTTTAAATTAAAGATGATATCGTGACCTTAAACAAATATCTGAAAACGTTACTGCTACAAGAAACTACATAAATCCTCATAGTTTATTTCTTACTGCCTGTCTAGAATAGATTGTATACACTCTATTGTCCAGTATTATTTACAGTTCAGGATTTAATTAATCTGATTTGTTGTCCATAATTGGCTACTTCTTCTAGTCCTGGATGGTTACTTTTGTTTATCGGCTATATCATTGTTTTCTAAGAGGTGGAAAGAGTACTAAAATATTCAACTTCAGGAAAATTACAATTACTTTGGCAGAATTTTTCTCAAGTACAAATAAAATTACAGTGTAAGATTTCACTGAAGTAGCAGTAAAACCTACTGCGGCCTCTCTGGACAGACACATCTTACAACTGCATGATAAGGCTGTTGTCTTATGAATTTCTTACAATCTCTTTAATTTAGTATATTTTATTTTATAAATGTTTACTTTTTTACAGGTTTTTTTTTATTTTTACTCAATATTTAAAAAACAACAACATAAAAAGTAAAATTACAGAGTTGAATAAAAATGACTTTAAAAAGTACAAATACACAAAAAAACTACTCAATGACAGTAATGTGAGTAAATTTAATTTGTTACTTTCCACCTCTGTCTTTACTATATAATGTTTTATTTATCAACTAACCAAACAACCGTGACATTAGATCTTTGCACAGTTGATTGTGGTTTTTGTTTTCAATCAAGTGTATTCTCACGTGTGGTTGTTTAAAAAAAAAAAAAAAAAAAAAGTCACTTGTGTTTTACGCCACAGGTTTTAGATGCTTCAGGTCATAACTTTTTCCATAAGCATTCCTGGTGTTTCAAATCAGTTCTCACCCCTTAAACTCATGACCCAGTGGTGTGGTCTCCTCACATCCAGATGAAAGCATCTGTAAAACATGCTTCTACTCTCTCTGGTGAAATGGATTTGCCCTCATGTGTCTGTGGTTGATTGAGCTGCTTTGCTCCAGCGATTAATATGTCATATATGATGATGAACACGGTCACATGAGCATTATCTGTCTTGGTGTCAGCAGAGGTACAAAGTGTGTGTGTGTGTGTGTGTGTGTGTGTGTGTGTGTGTGTGTGTGTGTGTGTGTGTGTGTGTGTGTGTGTGTGTGTGTGTGTGTGTGTGTGTGTGTGTGTGTGTGTGTGTGTGTGTGTGTGTGTGTGTGTGTGTGTTTGCTTCGGAGCACAGCTACTTCACACTCAATGCTTCTCTCTGGAGGAAATGATATTCAATCTGATTATAAAGACTTTAATCATAAGATCCACTGAACTTGCAACAATTTGCAGCGTTGAGGAGAAAACACGGCTGCGTTTAAAAAAAAAAAAAAGTCGAGGAGAGGTTGTTTTTGTACAAATTTTCATTTGATACGTAAATATGTCACCATCATGAAACAGTCAGTAGATATTCCAAAATGCAGAAGAACAGTAGCAATGTATATTTTCTGTATCTTTTTTTTTTTTTTAATCAGAAGATTTGAGGGTTTTCGAGCTGTTGAAGTAATTTATCTACAATTTAATGAATAACTGCAAAATGATAGTGATCTAAGATTGACATCTGGATTTACTGTCATCTTCACATGTGTCCGACTGTTCCCCTTTCAGACATTTTTCCCCTTGTCGTGGTAGAAAAGGCCCAGACGTAGTTAACAATACCTAGTAAAACTTATCTGAACGGAAGCTTTACTGCAGCTTCACCTGGGAATACATGTGGCCAAATGCTGACTTGTATTTTTCCAGTCATGTGCCTCGGTACAAACTGTGAGAATGACCTATGAAGCACATCACATCTCTCATTACTACCAATATCGAGTTAAACTGCCCATATGAGATGCCAGTCACACCAGTCCTCTCTGATATCGCCTGATGGTGTTTTCCTCTTTCACACACACACACACACACACACACACACACACACACACACACACACACACACACACACACACACACACACACACACACACACACACACACACACACACACACACACACACACACACACACACACACATACATACATGTAACCGTATAACACTCTGCTGTATATAGTGATCTGACATTGGAGCTGGTGGCCCACATTACATCCATGGCTTCAGTTCAGTCTTGTTGAGTGTGCTGAAGTGCAGCATCCATGCCCTCCATTTCTGAGCTCTCTGCAGTGTTCGGACTCTTCCTCTGCAGCGCACCAGAGCGCCACCTCTCCCCGCAGCACGCCACCACCTTTTAGTCACATCTTTTAAACCTCAATGTTTTTATTTGGTTTACTCAGAAAATGTAGATTTCTGAAATTGATTGTCGCACATTTCTCGTGCTCCGTCTCATTTCCTGCCTCTTTTAACACTTTAATGAAGTATTTATTGAAGTAACAACCTCAGGCAGTGAGTTGGAGGTCATTTTAGCTCCGCCTGTGCTTTAGCGTGAGCCAATAGGAGCAGAGACTGCAATATGTATGATATACCATAAGGGGAATGATCGAGACACTGCTTTGTGTGTGTGTGTGTGTGTGTGTGTGTGTCAGTCAAGTAGACACTGCATTCTCTACTCGTGTGATAGTCATCCCAATCTTATTAAGAGCTGCTGTTGCTGCTGCATCCTCACCCTCCCTCCCTTCCTCTCTCACTAACTCACTCATTCATTCGCCTCGCTCTCTTGCTCTGGCTCTCTCTCTCTCTCTCTCTCTCTCTCTCTCTCTCTCTCTCTCTCTCTCTCTCTCTCTCTCTCTCTCTCTCAGTCACACTCTCTCTGGCTCTCTCTTTCACCAGACTGCCCTTTTGCTTCTCTTCTTGTTTCTGCTGCTACCGAGAGAGAGACACATCATTACACTGCACTACTGGGGAGGCCTCAGGCTTGCATCTTATCTCATCTGCCTCTTTTTTTTTTTTTTTTTTTTTTGTCTTGCCTTCTGACACACAAAAACATTTTGCCAGATGAAAATGTCAGAACAGGAAGAGACTCTGCCAAATGGGTAAGGCACTGGCTTCATGTTGGGATGACGTGTGGTTTGCCGCGAGACGCTTTTGTGCGTACGCTTCCTTTACTCTGCTGTCATCCTCGTGTGTTTCGAATGTGACACTCTAGGCATGTGGACAAACTCGCTCGTTCTGTAGTCGCCGGGTCGACGCCGTGAGCCGCTTGAACATTCTACAACGGCTGCACTGAAGGCGTTGAAAGCCCTTGCTGTGAACCACACTCGATAAACTGCTGCTTCGTCACTGTTGTGCTGGGTGGTTTCACATGAGCACTCGCAGGAGTGTGTTCAAGAGCGAGCGTTGTGTGCCAAGGCTGTGTGTGTGTGTGTGTGTGTGTGTGTGTGTGTGTGTGTGTGTGTGTGTGTGTGTGTGTGTGTGTGTGTGTGTGTGTGTGTGTGTGTGTGTGTGTGCATTTGTCTGATAGTGATCATCATTGTGCAAGTTACTCTCTGGAGAAATTAAGGCAGAATTTCTGACTTGCTGACTTGAAACTCAATTAAATGATCAGGAAAATGTGGGCTGTGCACATCCTGAGCCGAACAAACTCTCCCTGTCATGGAGGTTGTCAGGCCTTTTCTTTCATTCACACAATTGCCATTTATTCCTCCCATTTAAAAGACACAGCCTTGTATATTATGGGCATAATGAATGACAGCCTCCTTTTTTTTTGTTTTGTTTTTTTCTTTTCAGTATCCTCCAGCTTCACATTTTACAAGATGTAAACTTGAGAAAACTGTTTTCCTCTCAGCCCAGATGAGTTCATTTGGTTTCCAACTTCAAGGAAATGGAAAAAAAAATACTTTTTGTTTGTTACGCTCTACTAACCCTGCCAGCAGAGAAGTGCCTCTGATGACATTCCTCTTAAGATCGAAGCAAAGAATTTGAAAATCTAAAAACATTTCAGGGAAATCTGTTGTATTTTTCACGGTGGATGGATTTTTATGCTCGACGAAGCATCATGTTTTCATCACACAGGTCAAATTTTTGGTTAAAATTGGGCCGTCTTTTAAACGGCACCAAGTGATTTTACTCAAACATTGGCTTTTTAGTTTTGTAAATGAAAATATTTCAGGTTAAACGTAGTGTTTGGCTCAATTCAGTCAGCCGTAGCTCTGTTTTTACAAGTGGAGGTTCAGGGAAGGCGCCTGGACTGAATGCAATGGCTGAAGGTTTGTTTGATAGAAGGACTGAAAGTTAAACAGTGAGTCGCTGCAGTTTTGCTTCCACAGGGAGAAAACAGCTGTGGCACTAGAGAAAGCTCTGGTTAGACTGGTTTTGATTGAGTCTGTGTCCACTGTAGGCCGACATGTGACTCTTTCAGCATGATCACGTTCATAAACGTTTATACAATAACTTAAATAGTTTTTGCTCTTCCTCGCGCTCGACTTTATTATTGGTTGTAATCTATATTCTGATATTTCCAGACTCTCCATCAGATAAACTGGTTTATCATTTCATCTGATATTCTCATTTCACAAGCTAATACAAGTAAACAAACTGCAAATGTAATGTGACTTTTTTTTTTTAAATAGAAATTTAAAACCGCAACGATCAAATAGTTGTTAGTTTACGTGGCTTCAGTCGTCTCTGTCTTGTTTTTAAGGCGCTCGGCTTGCTGCTGATCATATGGTAACTCGACAGTCACCCGCATGTCATTAGGCGGAGCAGCACCAGTGTGTGTGCTGCTTTAAGCAGCACACACACTGGTCCTGGGGGTGGCGTGTATGGGACGAGTTTAAAGTCCCTGTGTGTTTCTAATGGACAGGAATGTGACGTCTATTAGTCACTGATCTCGCACACATTAGTCCTCGCTGTGTTTGCACACTTTCTGCTATTCCATTCTAGTCTTCTGTGGTTTAGCTAATGTCTGCAGCGAGCATCCTGTAGTTTGAGTATTGGAGGCGATTCTCACTGCCGGTGGTGTGACAGCTATTAAATACAAATGAAATGCTTTGCCCAGGGAATCAATACAGTGCATTGCAGAGTTCCAAGCACGTATAAATAAGGCTTGTTTTTTTTAATAATAGTGAAATGTGCCATGTTTGGATGAAGCTTTTAAAAAAAAAATTTTTAACGTAGAAATCTCATTAGAAATATTGTCTCTTAGTGTAACAAATGAGTTATAATGTAGTGAGAACAATTACCCCACTTAATGTCCTGGAACATTCTCGTAACCCTCCTGTCAGCCACTTACTGATCTGTTTCCTGCTCATTAAGTCAGCTCTTATCTATTTCTCATTGCTGAGGGCAGTTTGAAGGGAAAGAATTACGATTAAAATGAGAGTGATCACAGGCGGACGGGCCTCGTGATGGAGGGGATAGTATATGATTCTGTGTCACGACTTCAGCTCAGCGTGGCCTCCTTATACAACTCATCACGTCACGTGAGGCTCATGTGCACCGTTTAATGAATAGAGAGCAACAGTGTCATCAGTCATTCAGAGCATCTGTTCTTTCTGCATAAGGACAGATTCTGTTTCAAAAGGGATCCGAGAACCTGTTTTCTTTTATATTTAAATTTTTTTTTAATACAAAGATGTAGGCAGTTATGTGAGGGATGTAAATTATGCTAATTCACTTTGTAATTTGCAGTGCAACACAAATAGAAGCATTTCAAGAAATGACCTCAAAGTGTGAATGGGACCATCAATACAAATGCTTTTACCACATTTCAACACAATTTCAATCATACGTGTCTGTTTTGTGTGTGTGTGTGTGTGTGTGTGTGTGTGTGGCATTATCTTAAAAAGAACTAGAATAGCCTTGAAAAACAAATTGCCTATAATTTATCACTTATGTTATACTTGATGTAGTTTGAATTCTTTTTAAATGTTGATTGTGATCATCCTGGCCTCTGAAAAAAATACTGATGTGATCAAATGCTGAATTTTCTTTGAAGTACTGTAATTGTTTTTTTTCAATATTTAGAAGCTGAGATAAATAAAGCAAGCAATGATGAGAGACATAAATATATGGATGTTTTATTCACAATAAATCATAGGAAAACTGTACATGTTATTGACTTGCACCTGAACAGCTGTTTAATTTAATTTAGTTTAATTGCACTCAGCTATCGAAGCTGCCCTTCTTGATTATGAGCAGATGTTATTGTAAAACCTCTACCTTGGATAATGCTTCTTTTTTTTCTCCCCTGCTTATTATAACGAAGCTTCGTCGTTTGTTTTGGTCGTGCAGGTGCTCACAGTCCAGCCTGTCGCTGTCTCTGGAGGACTGCATGGCCGCCCTGGATATGTTCCACAGAAATGACTTTGAGGGGGCGCTGGCCCGCCTCCGATCCAAGTAAGAGCAGTACCTGCATCACTCGCTCACACAGCTGCCGTCCTCGCCTGGCCTCGTGCTTTCATTAAACAATATGTTGAATCGAAGCCTTTTGGAGAGTTCTGGCTTCCTCAGACGTTATGGAGAGAGAAACTGCTTGATGTGCAAGTCACAGGACAAGTAGTTTCTTTTGTTGCAGGGAGATGGAATCACATCCTGGATCTCACACACACACACACACTCACACACACACACACACACTGTGATCCACTAGCTTAATCATTCGCGAGAGGCACGTCGTCACCATGGAAGGTTTTAGAAGAACTGATATACTGATTATAGAGAAACACAAAGTTCTGGCATCCTATTAATGTCGCTCATGAATTCATTAACATCTACATTGATCCTTTCGCTTTAATTTTGAATCGTGACTATCCCAACAGCCCAACAAAAAAGAAAACAAACAAACTGTATCTCACACTGTCTCAATTCAGTTGTTCTATTTATTGTCCTATCTCTCATGTCAAGTTATCCATCATAGATTTGAACAAGTAATGAGTCAATCTTGAGGCTGTAAAGAGCGCAAACATTTGTGTTTAAATAGGAATAAATCAACTTCGAGCAAATAGAAGTAAATAAACAAACCTCTTGGTTTCCAATTTTATTTTAAGAATCTCCCAAATATGTGTAAGTTTCCAGTTTGTCACACACACTCGAGGAGGACACATGAGAGCAAGCTGATATTATACATCAGGCGACTGTAAGTTTAGATACACAAAGTCGCTCTCCAGATTTACACTCCCGCCTCGAGCTTTGTAGACCAACACACAGGGTCGTCAAGTTTCTTCTTTGTCCCACTACTTATTATCTGCCCTATTATCAGTGCCTTTATCACACCGATGCTATTCTTCCCCCCCCCTCTGTCTCTTATGTCTTGGGCAGTGGACCCTTCCTTTGGCCCAGTTTGGTCTGTTCAGAGCTGGATTTACAGTACAACACATCAACAGCTCCCTCTCAACTGCTAATCTGTTTGCCTGGTGGGATTTCTTCAATATTTCACCAGTCAGATGCAACTTTAAAGATGTTCGGTGGAATGTCGGGGCCATAAAACATAATATGCTTCAATGTTTGAGTGAGACGTTTTCACATATTTCACACAGGAGGGAAACTCCAGCTGCTGCCAGCTGAGGCTTGACAGTCCGTCAGCTATGTCAGAGTCCTGATCTGTCATGTTGGATTCTTCTTTGCTGTCTGGAGCCGTTTTGAACGATGACTGAGCTTGAATCAAGATAATGTGAAGGCTGCGTGATGATGTAACAGTTAGTGCTCCTGTGTCACAGCCTAAATATCCCTGGTTCAAGTCTGGGCATGAGTGACCTTCCTTAGTTGCCCTTTGCATTTTCTCCCTGAGTGGTTGTTCTCTGGGTCGTCAGCTTTCCTGACACAGGTTAATTGGTGACTCTGAATCTCCTGGGTGTGTGTGTGTGTGTGTGGGTGTGTGTGCACGCTCACTGTGTTTGCTCTGTGCTGGACAAGGTGACCTGTCCAGGGTGTCGCTGGCCTTTATCTGGAGACGGGCTTTCAGCACTCCCCAAGTGTGAGAAAGTCGTCGCAAAGATGGTCGGATTGAAATGAAATGGTGACAAACAGCATGAACTGAATAGAGCCTTTTCTATTTTCACAAAACAGATCTGCAGGTAGACAAGATTGAGTGACGTCGTGTTTTTATTTGTTTTGAATGTGTTGGGTTTGAGAGATCCTCCTGGAGACGAATCCTTTGCACATCTTTTCTCAGTTTGTTTTGTTTGTTTCCCTCAGATGCAGGTTGTTTTGAAAGAAGTGGGTTTAACTTACTCAGAAGGGAAGTTGATTGATTATTGCCACGAGCTTCCCACAGTTCATAGTGTTCTAAACACTTTTATTGAAGTTATAAGACAACAAATTCTTGAAGTTTTTTTTCTGGGGGAAAAAAAAACAACCTTAAAAACTGTGCAACTCTCCTGTACAACAATTGTACTTTAATATAATTCTACAGATTGCAGATCAAGAGGCTGAAGTGACAGTGACAGTAGACGAGGTAGTTCTCGTATCACAAACAACATTTTAAGAAGTATCACCTGCCACAAACAGCTCAAAGGCGACGAGTGAGCATTTTACATGATGTGACTATTAGTTGAAGCTGATTGATAGTTTTTGATCTAAATAGTCAGTATTGGAATCTTTATGTTAAGTTGCTGAGTGTGTCACAGGAAAAGACACAAAGAGTGTCCTGTGAGGGAAGAAGCTGCACACAAGTGTGAAGGGTACTCCTCGTGAGGGCTCACGCAACAGAAAGATGTCACAGGAAGTGACGATCACAAAGCAGCTGCAAAAAAACAAAAACAAATACAAAACAAAAACACAGCGTGCAAAGAACAGAGCAGCAAGAATGCTTTGTGAATTTGAGTCATTCAAACAGCTTCTGAAAAAGGCATCCGTCATATTAAGTGAATAATTTAGTGCTTCTTGGTATTTGGTGCAGTTCATGGTTGGTATTTTATGTCTCGTGAATACTTTCTTTTCTTTTGTGATTCTCTTGTATCTTAAGACCCAGCTACTGAATCAGCTGAGGGTACATTTAGCGTCCGGCATCAATTCAATGCTCCACATTTCTCTTCTCTATAGGACCTAAGTCAGCTATTCCCTCTCACAGGGCTCATCCAACTTGTCCTTGTAGACATGGCAAGTTTTTAACACTGGATTATCCTTGTGCTCCAACTCGGATTCTTCAGATCAAGAATCAACCTGATGTGCAAAGAACAACATGTTTCCATATCAATCAAAAAACATTTGAAATGATGGGTCAACTATATGAGTTATTTTTAGAGGGGACAATTTCAATAAGCCAGTGTCGGTGCTGTAAAAATCTGCGCGAGCAGTCAGGTGTCAACATGTTCTGAAGACGTCGCTATCACCTTTCCAACTCAGGTGGTGTGACGTAACTCCTCTTGCTGTTGGGTTCAGACATCCGAGACAAGAAGCTGCAGAGTCATTTGCTACGTGACAAAGTGCTTTCGATTTTTTCTTTTTTTTTCTTCCTTGATCAGCCCTCAAATCCCAGAGCTAACCAACAGCGGGGCTTGGCTGTATTTGCCACTTCTCTGTTCAAACATGCAGTGAAGCCACGCTCGGCCTCAAACAGAGCACTCTGACTGTGGTCCTGCCCCATTCCTTGCAGAAACGGGCATGCCAGTGTTCACACGTAATTATCATGTGAGCTGGCGTCCTCTGCTTTTGCCTTCCAGAAGATTTTGCGATGACAAATAATATATTATTCCTCATTTCAACCCCTGATAATCTGGCGCGTACAACTCTTGACACAGTTTCACTGTGTAATTACAATCTGAACCAGAGAAAGCCGCTGCTCTTTTGACAGCTCAGAATGAAGCGACGCTCTCATCATGACAGCACTTCCTGGTTGTTACGCGCGCGCATGTGTGTGTGTGCACGTGTACAAGAACTGTGTACAAGGTGTGTCTGCAGTCTGCACACATGATTTTTTTTTTTCCACCCCCCCAGAAATAACAAAGAAACTCCTCCCTTGGGTCAAGAACATTGTGGTGAAGAAATGTGGCAGACTGACATGAGCGTTAGAGGAGCGACAGCCTTTGTGTCTCTCCGGTCTAATGTCCTGAAGACTGAACAGTGAAAAATAGGTGAAATAGTTTAAATCGCAGCCTCTTTCGGCACGGCGAAACACTTGTGAATTTACCTCACGGTGTCTTTGAAGTTTTTTCTGCTCAAGTTGGGATTATTGTCGCCACAAAAATGTTAGAAATTGGCACGGCGGACAAACCTCTGGTTGGATGTTCCTCCGCCTTCTCTGGCTCCACTTTGTTACCTGGTTGTTACTGAATGAACAGTTGAGGCTTTGTAAACAATCTCACTTCTGCTTTACTTAAGGACTTATCAATTTCTACAGTCATAAAGTTGTCATATCAAAGATGAGAGGGGAATGATATAGCTATTGTATTCCCCAATGGGAATACAGTATTTATATATGTATTGAGAAACAACATTGAAGAGCAACTTTGGGGGGATTGAAAAATGCTGTGCTGGTCTTTCCTATGGTTTCCTCTCAGATATGAATGGATGTAAGACTTCAATCTCTGTTTGCTGAAAACTTTTAAATGTGCGCAGGACTTTTTTTGTCTGTCTCGTGTGGCAACAACATTAAGACATTCAAAGTTTGGTGGCCTGTTTATGTTTGGTTTACATGAGCAGGAAATCTCCTTTAAGCAGATTAATTGGACATGACTGTGCAAAAAAAGCTGTTTTAACATCAGAGTATCACATCAGAGGCTCGTCACACGAGTCAAACTGTGGTCGACATGCAGTCCAACGACATTCTTCTCTACACACCTCCACAACACCATTGTACTCTGATTCTCCATGTGCACTTTTGTGTGTACATATGGGTTCTAGGTACAACGTGGAGGTAAATACAGAATACAGAAATATCTTTCAACCATGAACGGTGACTGTGGTAGGGTAACTAATCGAAGATATTTTCTTTGTTGTAGTTTTTTCTATATCTCATTTATGCTGAGTAAGTAACTGCAGAGATAATCCTTTAAAACTGGTACCACAAGTTTCCATTTTTAAAACGAGTTCAACTAGTATGGTTACTCCAAAAAAAGAAATGTGCGGAACTCACATCTAAACCTTATCAGATAAAAAACCCATAGAACTTCTCTTGTGAGGTAGAGGGTGTGTGACGCGGCATACCAACAAGTACAGATGTAAATCCACATTGTTTGCTTTCATTTTTTGTTGTAAGGCGGTAGTTTGAGTCTTCCTGTTCTTCAGGGGTACCTTGTCTGTTGATTAATTTAGGTCCATCCTTGTTTCCAAACAACATATTTTAATCTAAATGTGCCTGAGCTGTGGAACTCAAACAGAACATTTTGTTTTGTCTACTTTCTTCTTTTTCTCCGCCACCATTTTAGAAATGCAGGCCATGATGACCTTTGAACCCGAACACATCGTGGCTGCAGGGAACACCATGAAGGAGGCACAGGCCATCTGCCAGCGGTGAGACTTCATGACCGATGACGGAGCATCTTTAGTTCCTTTCAAGTCGAGTCGGCAGCAGAAGTTGATTTTTATCTCTTGAAGTTATGAAGACACAACGAATTGTACACACACAGAATCGTCAGGCTTGTAAATTTGGTATTTCAGAAGAGAAAAAGGTATGATAGTGGGGCTATTGTGCACTTTCACCTGTTCAATTCATTTTCAAGGTCTAAAAGTATCTTAAAATGTAATTTGAATATATTTATTTGAAAGAAGACAGAAGGAGTCTGGTTAATGTTATTGGAGTTTTGTGGTTTTCCCAAGTAATAACTTAATGGAGATAGATATTTATTCATTTAAATCATAATTAAATTATGGCAACAAACATGGGGTGATTTTTTTATAAATTTTTCTGAAGTGATGATAATCGCCATCCAGCCGTGTCCAATGAGCAGGATGTCTACTGTCCATCACAGGGCAAGCCCTCAAGAGAGAGACGATAATGCTAAACACGCCTTAAGCAAAATATGAATATTATAAAAAGCTGACAGAAAAGTGAGATATTAGAGACTTTTCAGATTTTGGGGCAAGTTAAGAAAAAATAATAAGACCTAAAGGAGTGAACTGGCTCATAAAGAGTTGGTCGTTCTTGTACATACAGAGGAATATGACTATTTAGGGTTTTCCAAAGCAGTGATAAAATATATAGATAGATTTTTAAACTCAAGGGGAGCAACTTGAAAGCAGCAATGATGTGTGATGTGGTTGATTCTTCCCATGTGTGTTAAAAGCCTGGGATATTATGACATTGTGTAGGGAGGTTAAAGAACTTTAAAAAAAAAAAAAAAAAACCCACACAGGCTCAGGGAGAACATGCAAAACCTCTAGCCCACAGGTAAACTTAATTTGAGTCGAGAATTATTGACCACTACATATCATACATGTGCAGCTCATATCAATATAGTGTGATACTTGTGATGGAGTTATTTAAAAAATAATAATATTCCTAGTATAAGGGGTTACAATAACTAAATGCGTATTTTAAATGGAAACAGATACTCTGCTCTCCTGCAGATCTCGATATTCAGATGTGACACGTCATGAGCACTGTTATGACATCCTGTTGAAACTATAGAGCGTACTGACACTATCCCAGCAGTTCCCAGGAATGAGGCAGAGTTGGTCCCACCTGGATGACTAAAATGCTTTTAACAACACGAGTACTTAAAGCAACTACAAATTAATTTTACACTTTACATTCCATGTTAAAATTGCAGTTAAAGCAAATTTAAAAAAATGAAGAAAAAAAAATATTAGTAAGAATGGGAAATTGAATGCACAGTTGGCACATTTTCTCACAGCAACTTCATCCTGCAGCAAGATATTCGTCCTGTTTTACTGGAATGACGCCGAGTCAGTGACCAGAAATGCTCTGCAGTAAGAAACCAGTGAATGTTTTCGGCTGCTGATGGTTTGGTGTCCTCTCTCTTTTCCACCAGGCACCGCAAAAAGTCAAGCTTCACCAAAACCTTCACGGAAGGTCAGTGACATCACTTTACTGTGATGAATTAAACCCTCATTGTGTGTGTGTTTTTTTTTAAATATACATATATCAATATATATTTCTGTGGTTTTTATGTGTGAATTTCTAAGAGTTAGTGAATGTGAGACTGCATGGAGTAGATTTATGAAGCGCGTGCTGCAGCCTGGTGGTTTCAGCTCTCAGGCTGTCTGAAGATTAATGTAGAATTTTCACCTCAGACGAACTTCACGCTGAGGTGTGCTATGCCGAATGCCTCCTGCAGAGGGCAGCACTCACCTTCCTTCAGGTCAGAGCAAACGGCAAGTCAGGATATCTGGGGTTGTTCCAGGACTTCATCACACTTGATACTTGATCTCATGTTTCCTCAGGATGAAAACATGATCAGTTTCATCAAAGGAGGAATCAAAGTAAGGAACAGCTATCAAACGTACAAGTAAGAATCTTTTCGATGTCTTTTTGACATTTCTGACTGTTTTTGACATTTTTTCACACTTTTAATATGTTTCTACTTCTCGTTTTCTATTTTTTGTTGTTGTTGTACCCTTTCAGAGAGCTTCACACTGTCCTCCAGTCCGCTGGGTACAGTCACGGTGACAATCATGGTCATTTTGAAGGTGGTGTTAAATTGGGAGTGGGAGCTTTCAATCTCGTAAGTAAGAAGTCTGCGTGTAACTTTCTGTATAATGCTCACAATCGTAACAATTATTTATATAGAAGGTATTAAAACCAATGCTTCAAAGCAGTACACAACAAACATAAAACCCAGTTAATATAAAAATGTCATGAAAACTGTGAACAAGTTTCATCCAGGGAACCTTTGTAATTGCTCAATTCATTAATAAGTTAAATATTTTGGGGTATCAGGCCATGCAGAGCTATCAACTGAATGTTAATCTAAATAATACAAATATTCTACCTCTTTATATATTTATAAAGAGGCACATGCATGGACGGGACTTTGAATATTTTGTGTTGTTGTTAGTTGTTTTTTTTCACCAATGAGAATAAAGACTCATTCTGATTCTTCTCTTACATGAAGCTCAGTTTTTGTATCTTCATTGAGTTTAGTTGTCGTATTCAACGCTGTATTTGGTTTTGGACCGAGTCAATTTATTCCCCTTCTCTTCACACTATGTTTGTTGTAGAATCAGATGGTCTTTTTGTACAAATAATTGTTGTTCAATTTGCCTTTTAAATTCCATCGTTTGTCATTTTTCTACAGATGATTTCCATGTTGCCCACCAGAACCCTGAAGTTACTGGAGTTTGTTGGTTTCTCTGGGAATAAGGTGCGTCATCTCAGACCGAGGGCCACTTCGTGAGGGAAGTTTAGGCACAGGGACGTATTCCTTTGCACTATGTGTAGCGCTCCCTCATCCAGTACAACTTAGAGAACTGTGTGAATAACTAATCATCTGTAAGACTACAGAACAACTTGCTATGACAAAGTATTATTGCCGTGACAAATTCATCTTCTCGTGGATTCAGAAAACCTGTGTGCGTATTTCTACATATCTTTTGCATAGTAATAATCAGATTTTAATATCTGCTCAGATCGCCTGAAGGTAATCTGATAAACATGCAGACGCATGTCTGTCCTCCAGCACACCCTGACTGAACACAGAACAATGATGCAAACATCTGCAGTGTCGTCTCTGTCTGATGGTTTTCCTGGGTGTTGATCAACGAATCCACGAGCATAAATTGAATTTGGATTCTATATTTTAGTCTGTGCTTGTTTGGTGCTTCCAGGCACATGGGTGGAGATAAATCTGATTGTGCATAACCCATAAAAATATGACGGTCCTTATCACTGAGCAATTGTGTTTTTATCTATGGGCATGTTTTAGTGACAGGCTACGGTCAAGGGGGAGGCAGGGTGAGCAGAGGTAGGCATAAATATCATAATATCTTAGCCGACTTTCCTTTTTGTCTGTGTTTTTGTATCTCTGAGCTTGTCTGGGAGATTGCTTTGTTCCATGGCCTAATTTTGTAGTGTGTGTGTGTGTGTGTGTGTGTGTGTGTGTGTGTGTGTGTGTGTGTGTGTGTGTGTGTGTGTGTGTGTGTGTGTGTGTGTGTGTGTGTGTGTGTGTGTGTGTGTGTGTGTGTGTGTGTGTGTGTGTGTGTGTGTGTGTGTGTGTGTGTGTGTGTGTGTGTGTGTGTGTGTGTGTGTGTATTCATTCATGCAGGAGTTTGGTCTCCAGCAGCTTCAGGAGGGCTCTTCAGAAAGCACATTTAGGTCCTTCTTATGTAACATGCTACTGCTCTGTTATCACACATTCATGAGCTTCATTCTAGGTAAGCAGCGGAAAATACTCGCGCAAATACGCAGCTGTAAACATCCGGAAAGATAGATGAAAATCCGAGGTGGTTTTTCTCTTGACTGTGTTTCACAGGAACTGGAGAAGGAGATGTTGTCGATGCAGAGAAGCTGCTTCAACCTTACCTGAAAAAATATCCAAAGGTTTGCCAAACGGAGACTCTATATTTACTTCTTGATTTATTTATTTTGTAATTCAAAGTGCCCAAACACACTGCTTCGTATATCTTTTCCCAGGGATCAATCTTCTTGTTTTTTGCTGGTCGAATAGAAGAGATTAAAGGCAACTTGGATGCAGTGAGTAACTTTCTCATGGTCCACCCTTTTATCCAACATATGTTTCTTATGTTATATACAGTATTTATCTTATGACTAAAATACAGTCAGGCATGTCAGTTCCAGTTACATTTCGAAAATAACTAACTGACCTTCCTTGTGTCTTCTTTTTTTTTTATTTTGTAAAGAGTTGTAACAGGCAGATGTGAACCAATTTAGCCTTTCCTGCTCATATTTATTTATATTAATTTACGCTTTTCTCTGACAGGTGACATACCTGGCCGCTGTTCATTACACACCCGTCTTCTAACTGAGTAAATATGAGAAGTTGAGAGTCCCTGTGTGTTCTGCGCGTGTGTTTCTGTCAGGCTATCGAGCGTTTTGAGGAGTGTTGTGAGGCTCAGCAGCAGTGGAAGCAGTTCCATCACATGTGCTACTGGGAACTGATGTGGTGCTTCACGTACAAGAGGCACTGGAAGATGGCCTACTTCTACGCCGACCTTCTCAGCAAGGAGAACTCCTGGTCCAAGGTGGGATTCGAATGTGTGCCGCCTGTGTGGCAAATGCAAATCGGAAAATGATTGCAGTCCTGATAAAACAGTCCCAAAAAAATGTAATCATTAAGTTCTAATAATTAAGTATAATATAAGTTTTCAAAATAGGTAGGAGTACAGTAATCCCCTGTGGTCCTCTTGAATCTAAATTTGTGTCGAGATCTCAGACTCATCTATATAAGTGACTTCATGAATTAGGAAGCCTTTGCTAAAAAGTAACACTATTATTATTTCTACTGAAAGATGTATTTCATTAATTGCACTCATTTAAATAGTTTATTTTTTATTTTTTGCATCTTAGTGAAATCGTAAAACGAAGTTGCTGCCGTGTTTGTCCCAGTAGTGTGCTTTTTTTCTGTTTCTGTCCTCGTCTCATTTATAAAAAGAAAGAGGAGAATGCAATAGTAACCACATTTTCCCCTTCCTCAGGCGACTTATGCGTATATGAAAGCAGCCTACCTCAGCATGCTGACTAAGGACGACTGCCTAACCTTCGGAGAGACTGAAGTAACTCTTTTCAGGTACAAAACAAGATGCTGCTCAAATTACTCATCACTCTGAAACAGAGATGATTATGTAACTGTGACAGTTATATAATGACGTCGTAATGACATCTTCAGGGGAGGACTGTCCTTGGTCAAAGAGATCAACCTTACATGAGGAGTTCTTATATCATTTTCAGCCAAAGGACAATATTGTCATTTTGGGTTTTTTTGTTTACATTTATTTCTATTTGTGGCTTCAAGTTACACAAATGTTTAGTCACGATGCAATGGGGACAGCATTATATGCTCATCCTAGAAATACATCAAACTTCCATGCTGTTTTATCAGTGAACACCTCCATACAGGAAGAACCGACACATTTTGCTCAGAACAGCGTCCAGGTCCAGGTTAGGACCTGGCATGTTCTGTCTGTGAGGCAATAGTACTGCAATAGTACTATAACCTCAAGCTAATTGTCTTTACAAATGTGACACTTTTTTTTTAATGTAAAGACAACAAACTGGTATCATAGGATTTTGCTTCTGGACTTTCTGTACCTTGTTCATGTTTGCTCTGCATTATATTTCAGGCAGGTCCCAGGTCTGAAGCAGAAAATAGCGGGAAAGTCATTGCCGACTGAGAAGTTTGCGATCAGGAAAGCTCGCCGCTACTTGCCAGAAAACATCATTCCTCTTCCTGCTCCTCCACTGGTCAGTTGTGAACTGGGCTGCTGCATTTCAAAAGCTCTAGTTGTTTGTCCCCTCATGCTCTGTGACCTCGAGCCAAGAGATTTCCACTCATCAGCCAGAAGCAACGCCGTTCACAAGTTTGGCTACTGACTGTAACACATTCAAAGCAGGAACACTGAGCTCAAGGAACTGAGGCGCACCTTTTTGACTATTTGCTGTGTTGGTCATAATTGTCTTATTGCGAGCAAAAGCTGAAAGACTTGACATTAACAACATCGTGTCAAACAACGAGGTTGTGATTTAGGTCGATGATAACGTGCAAAGACCTCATGAGTCCTCCTGAATCCGATTAAAATGTCTGACTTTGCTCCTTGAGGCTGCAGCACCTCTGAAAGGATAAAGCCAGCGTGGATTTAAAAACTGCCTGTTTTTCAGTTGTTAATGATGCAGGCCTTTGTGCTGTACATATTGCAGGCTGCGGCAGATCTATTTTGATTGGATTTACCAACCAGTCTGATGAAGTTTTATGAATCCAGAACAAATGTATTGAGACATACCTGTGTTAGAGCTGTTAATGGCCCAGGCTTTGCCACATAAAATAATCTTAGATTGAGTTTCATCAGTTAAAAAGTTCTGGTTATATGATGTGCGTGAATTTTGTGTGTTTGCCTAGGAGATGATGTACATCTGGAACGGCTATACAGTCATTGGAAAACACCAAGACCTGACTGAAGGCATGCTGAAAACACTGGATGAAGCGCAGGCCAAACTTGAGAGCATGCCAAGTATGACGAACAATTAACTACTTTCACAAACAAGACATTGGTTGGAATATAAAGTTTATTTCCTCTTAAATTGAATTGTGCTATGTATGTTCAATATTAACTCCTCATTTGAATATAGTGTATCATAAAGCAATAGAGCTTTGAAACAGTTTGTTAGCGTTCCATCTCGCGTCATCTGTGTGTTTCTGTGTGTTTCTAACAGGAACAGAGTTCTCCATAGACGATCAGTGTTTGCTGAGTCTCTTGAAGGGTCTGTGTCTCAAACACCTGGGACACCGAGAGGAAGCTGAACACTACTTCACCCTGGTTCTCTGCAAGTAAGCCTCCCCCAATAGCACACACAGCCATGTACAGTACACTGCAGACATAATAGAGTAAAACAGACATTTCATTATTCAGGGATGTTAAGCGAGCAGACCTTGGGCCAAGACTGACCTACATAGGAGGACATTCTACACTGTACTGGAAAAATAATCACAAATATTGGGATTATGTTAGTTACATTGATTGATATTTACATGACGGTTACAAAGAATATCATAACAGCAATTTATCAATGGGAACTAATTGCTATTCCTAATTTGCCCACTGTGGGTCGCACTCTTTTCAGTAGGCAACAAGACACTTTGTTGCAAGAGTGAATTTGATGCTGCAGTGAAAGCAACTTAAATTCATAAATAAGTCAAATTGGATATTAGCGTGAAATGCAATCTGTGAAGATGCCTTTGGTAAAACACTGAAATTTGAAGGAATTCTGCAGTTTGAAATGTTCAGTCTGCTATATTAAGTCTGCGACTACTTTCTTTTCCTTTAAAAAAAAAAAATAGGAAAAGAAAAAAAAATTGTTCTTTTATAAACGGTGTGCCTGTACGCTTTTGCAAAAGATATATTTGTTCACAATGAATGACCTGTCCCACCATGTTTTCCAATGGCCTGCAGTGAGACCCAGATCAAGTATGACCACTACCTGGTTCCCAATGCCCTCCTCGAGCATGGCCTGCTGTGTCTGGAGCAGGGCAGAAGAGATGAAGCTATCAAACTGTTAGAAACAGCAAAGTAAGTCTCCTGAACGGTTAAAAAAAACAAACTTCAAGTTGGTCTGTACTCATTTTACATTGACACTTCCAATTGAAATAATATAGATAGTTCATTGTGTACATACTGCAAATCTTTAACTTCAAGCCATCACTGTTTAGAATTGTATTCCCAATGATATATTACTTAATTTATTCATCTTTGTAGTTTTAGATCATTTTAATGCAAATATTAAAAGTATAATGATTGTTTTTCTTAATCTCATTGTGCATTGTTTCTATTGTTTTATTTTAGGTTTTTGCTCCAATATGGTTATAAATGAATTGTCTTCCTTTGTTCCAGGCAAAATTATAAAAACTACTCAATGGAGTCACGGACACACTTCCGTATTCAGGCTGCTCTGCACAAGGCCAAGGGCACCGGGGAGAATGGCGTTCACGTACCCTCCAGCCCATAACAGACAGAGGAGGGCACACTTGGACAGAGACAGCTTTCTGCAGTCCCACAATGCAAAACCTAGAGCAGACATGCCCCGCCTGTCTGGCTGGGTGTCTTTTTTTTATTTATTTTTTTTAGTTCAGTTCAAGTATTGGGGAAGAGGGAGGCTTTTTGTGTCTCGAGTGTGCCAACCTTGTCGGCTTCTGCATCTTCCTGTGGCCTTGACTGGTCGAAGCAGATTTGCTCTGCCTCTTCCAGAGATATGTTAGAAAAAAAACCAAAAAACTTCACTTGTATGTGTGGTTTAAATTAGAGACTAATAGAAAAATGTGCCTATATTTATGAAATGTTGCTTTTAGCAGGCTTATTTGTCTTGTACTTTGCCCACTGATAAAGGGGTGCACGAGAGTAGAAAATAAGGTCAGCTTTGTGTCCTCTCCATACTTCAGATTATCTACACTGTACGTCTGAATAAAAATGAGCCAGGTCCCGTGACACAGGGGAGTCGTACGCGATGAAGCTGGACTACCAAACATCCCTCATCAAAATAACTGACACTAAATCCTCTCATTTACCTTGTTGGTTCAAAACCTTCCCATTTTTTGTGTAATTGACATCAGAAGGTATTGCTTTTCTTTTCGTTTCTTGTCCTCACACATACAAACAATAATTTGTGTTGCTCCTCTTTTCACTGAAAAGAAACCACAAACAGGCCCATGTAACATCTCCTTTCACCAAAGTGCTCATTTACAGGCTGTATGTATTGCAAGGATGAATTGTGAGAACAAGATGAGGAATGGGGTACAATGATGCAATCACACAACATTACAAATAATTTGCATTTGTCACTAAGGTGTTGACATACTCAATTAATACAAACGTGAACAAAGTAGATAATAATGCTGGATTGTGGAGTTCCCTTTTGTCAGAACATAATCATTGATTTTGTGGGGTTTTTAGAGTGAGTGAGCATTTTATTGTGCATTTTACTCTTTTTCGCCTTTCCATAAAATGTATTGAAACAATCAAAAATACGTTAATGTTGGTGAAATATTCTTATCCCGTGTCCTTCTGAAGAATGATCACATCTGAAATTCTGATGTGTGAACATTTACATTAAAAGGCTTTTGCACACAGCTTTGTAAAAAAACTCGCCAGCCAAGCAAACTCTCCAGAATACTCAGAAAAAGAAAGACTGTAAAACTTGCAATGAGAGTTGTTCTTTACATTTATATACCTCGCACCTTTTACAGAAATTGTCCCGTTTTAAGAGGACAGACGAATGTGTCTTTTAGAAAGGCAGACTCCCTTCTTTTTTCCTACTGGTGTGTGGGACAGACTCCAGCAGCACTTGAGCCTAAACAAACAGGCCATTCACAATGACCAGTGAGAGGATGCGTGCTTGTTTGCCTGCTGCATGTTTAGTAGGTGAAGGAGCTCTGACCCATCACAACCACTACAATCTCCCTGTTTCAAAAACATCCTCCTCTGCTCATGTATCCGCGCTGTCGTTAAAAAAAACAACATCTATAGAATATATATATATTGTATTTTATGTCCTTTCTCAATGACATAGGGACAACTTATGATAAGATCAATGTTTAAGTAATTGGAAAGGCTGTGTACCTGCAACAGGGAATTCAGCACCTACAAACTCAGATGGTGTCTCATGTTTGAATTAGGAGCACTACTGATTTATTCATGATTAGAGGTAGCTTTGAGAATCAAGATGATGAGTACGAGCCAGTTAATTTCTTTTTTTTTATTATCTTTCTTTTATACGGTGGAGGAAATAACAGTCTTATTATTATTATTATTATTCTAACAGCAATTGCTTTCCTGAAAATTCCAGTTACAAAAACAATTTACTTTCTAATAAATAGTCAAGCTAATATTTATTTTTTAGCCTCTCGGTTTAACATGTGTACCGAGAAAATATTCTAACCAAATTCAGTGGCATTTGCAATGTTTACAATCTGTGTCTGATCTTGGGCATGGCTACCACTGAGCAGAATTACATTCTTGTACATACTGAATGTTTCTGTTGTAATTTAAGATGAAATAATGAAAAGCAACTAAACATTCCATTTTTGTGTTGTCTGATTTGTGTGTTGACTTGCCATGACACAACTTATCCATCCATCCATTTTCGATAACTGTTCAGGGGCGTGGAGCAATGCAGAGCAAACACAGAGACAAGACAACCACACACACTCACATTCACATTTATTGGGGCAATTTAGTGTCACCAATTGCATGATTTTGGTGCATGACACACCAACACACCTAGAGAGAACATGCAAACTCCACACAAGTATTTTAACGTGCAACCATCTCGTTGTGAGGCCAGAGTGCTAACCACTGCTCCACCATGCAGCCTAAATTGTACATGATGAAGTGGGATAATTCACAAAGCAAATGAGCTCAGCTATCCATCAGTCTTCCACTGGTGGCTCATCGCATATGGCAAGCAGGGATATTGAATAAAAGATTACACACTCCATATTTATTTTAAAATACACATAAAATACTTCAATTCAGTTACGAGTGAAGGAAAAAAAAGTGTGAGATCGAAAGAAATAGCTTGAGGCCAGCTTTGGGATAAACAGGAATGGGCAGAAATTGCACTTACAAAGACTCATTTATCGATTCCAGTTCTTGTGTTTATGTTTTCAGCGAAGCGCACGTCATCACGGCTCTGATTGGCCGTCGCCAAGAGGTTCCTGAGCGCAACTGAGACCTCATTGGCTACTTTCCGGAGGGGGGGGCGGGTCTTCGTGTGGCTACATCACCACCTTTTGTCGTTGCTCGGCTGCTCCCTTTGCAAACTGGAAAGTCCCTGATAGCGTAGAGAGGGTCCACTCAGATTTTAAACAGGAAAAAAACAACAACAACTTAGCTCAGCTTTGTCATTCTCAATGAAGGGTGTTAACATCCTCGTCTGCCTGTCAGCGTTAGCAGACATTGACGCTCCGCGAATGGTTGTTTGAGGCGGGTCCTTTCTGTGCTCCGAGCGCGAGCTCGGCGTTAGCATGCTAGCTCTTTGTGCGGCTAGCTGCTAGCTGGGGATGTTTTGTTGTTGTTGTTGAGCCGAGCAGCCCTCCCGTCGTCTGGGAGAGGACACTCGTCAGCTGTGGATGGGAAGGAAAAAACACCCTCTCGACACCATTTCCACCCACTGGCATTGTCTGCGAGAGTGACTGTCGACGCCAAACAAGAGGGGAGAGTTTGATTGAATCAAAAGGGGGGGAGTAAAAAAAAAAAAAAAGGAGATGGGAAACTGTCTTAAATCTCCCACCTCCGATGACATATCCCTGCTTCATGAATCCCAGTCGGACCGGGCCAGCTACGGAGACGGTACTGACCCGGACCAGGAGCCGCCGCCTCCCTATCAGGTAACTTTGACCGGACAGCTGTTTTCAGACCGAACATATGCAACGTCTGATGTACTTTAGCTGGCTCTTATGTGATGTTTTGAGTCTGTCGAATTTTTTTTATTTTTTTATTTTTTTTCAAACGAGGTGACGTGAATAAAAAAAACTAATGCAGGATTGCAGGTTACATCAGGTTGTTGCAGACCCGACATCACCCTCAGACAGCAGCAGCCCAACCCACTGACCCCGGTCCCTTCACGGCACCGCCACTAATCCGCTTTGTTATATTCTAAGTTTGTCCGTCTGTGTCCAGTCATGTTTATCTTTCATTGATATGACAGCAGCACGACGTACCGTCACATCCATCCAGACACGACCAAATCAAGTGATTTAACAGCCAAGAGTGAATCCAGGCACAGGTTCACGTGGTTCTGTTTGTATATGTCCAGAGTGAAATCTAAATCTAAATGAACGTGAAGCCCCGTTCCCAAGTTCCACATTTGCATTAGAATGAGTTGGGTAGTTCTTTTTTTTTTTTGATACAGGGTGACATTCATAACCTCCTTGACATCTACTGTGGCCGATCTCCTTCAGAGGCGCTACTTGGTCTGATGTCCTTTCCTAAATTAGATCACTTTAACTACAAACAGACAATGTCATGCTGTTAACGCGTTAAACGTGTAGCTTGCCATGGTTTTTGTGTTTTCTGTGTCAAATAGTAGGGTGGCATGTGTTATGTAAGGCCCTGTCAGGGAGATTGCATCTTATTAGGTTAAGCCAAGCCTTGTCTTTAGAATTAAGATAAGCGCGTGTTAAAGCATGTGGACCAGTAGTGATTCCAGGTCAGCTTGGTATGAGACCTCTTACGGAGCAAACTATTTCCTTGTTTTTACCATTTATACAAGCGAGTGCAATGTCTACTTGTAGAATATTTCTAATGTTAATGAAAAACAAAAACAGAACAATTCTTGTGTGTTAATTGTACAATAACCCCGATGCATCCTTGAAAAGCAATATTGTACACGGCGAGAAAGACAATAAGTAGACAAACGGTTGATTGGTTAAATCTTTTGAATTTGCAAATAAAATGCACTAGACACATTAGTGTTTCTGGTCAGAAAATATACATACAATTTTAATTTTTTTTTGGGGGGGGGGTCATATTTGCTAATAAAACCCACATATGTGTGTTTAACATACTGACCCAGTCTAAGGCTGCATTACATTAGTCTGGAGACTGTTCAACTGAGCTGGGAATGTCGAAAACTTTCACATTTTCATTTGTTTTCGTTCACTTTCCCACTGCAATTTTGAAACTGAAACATACGGGTGGATTGGCCAGGAGTGAAAAGGGAAATACATCATGTTGAGCCCCCTTCACACGACCCCCCCAAAAAACCACATGCACAGAACAATGAAACAATAGCACTGGTGTGAAAGCATCCCGAGTCTATGAGTAAATGATTTTAATAAATGAATACTTAATTTTCCTGTCCCCCACTGAAGAAGTGCGTCACTCTGTCAATGGTCAAGTTGAGTGAGACCCATTTCAAAGTCAGCGTGAAAGCATCCAGTTTATCATATTATAGAGCAAAGGTGGCAAAATAAACAACACAAGCAGGTCTTGGTCTTTATGGAAATGCCCTGAGGTTTCCAGCTTTATTCATGCTTTACAAGAGTTTCACAAGAAGGTTAACTAACTAGTTAAAATCTACTTATACAAAACTCTTTCAGGCCTGCCAGCTTTTCCCTGGTGACCACAGTAATCAGCACCTTCATCGTCTGCACCCAGCCTGAGAACACGGCTCACTTTTTTTTTTTTGTGTACTTTGAGTTCAGCTTAACACACTTTGGAAGTCCTGTGTGTGAGAAACGGGACTCAATTCTCCATTGTTCCTCTGATTTAAATGTATTTGGCTTAAAAGTAGTTGAGTGAGGAGTTCAAATCCCATTACACTCTGAATACTGGCCGGAGGCTCGTCCTCCATACAGAGGGAGAGGTTTTATAGGCAAGGTAGAAAAATGTGATACTGGCAGGCCCATCAGATCCACAACATACAATGTGAGCTGTGACGGAGCCTCGGATAGATTCACTCTGTATTAAGAGTCTACCACTCTTAATTTTTTTAGGAAAACAACACAACATGTTACCAGAATAAAGGAAGGTCTTGATAACCCTCGTCTAATTAGATAAAAAATGAACTAAAGTGGGTGGCTTGCTATTAACTTTAGATTACAAACTAGTAAACAGGCAAATGAGGCCCCACAGACTCTCGCTCAACACAAAGGGTTGACTAATTGTGAGCAGGGAGTGAATGTGGGTGCGGTGAAAGTCAAGTTTCGACTGAATCACATACTTCAATTTACGTGTGAGGACATGCCATTGATTTGTTAGACTATTGTCTTAAAGGGGCTTTTCTCAAAAGCCCATAAAGGCAGAACAACACACACAAAGCTGCAAAAGGTTTTATGGCTTCAAACTTAGTTTTTTTTTTTTTTTTAATTGTTTTGCGATGTATTTGGTCACGGTATTCGGTGCAGTGGCTCCAGTGAATCGCTGACATTCATTAGTAGTTAAATCAGACCGCTGCTATGGAGCGCCAAAATGTGATGCTGAATTTCACTTCCTGTGATCGAGGTAAAAGTAGGACTGCATGGTGGTGTAGTGGTTCAGACTCTTGTCTCTGGAAAGCTGGAAAGTCATTTGTCATTTTTCTTGTTTGTATGTTCCCCCAGTGCTTGTGAAGATTGTTAAAAAGATCCAGTTGCAGCATTTTTTTTGCCAACTGGAGTGCGTCACAATAGTCTTAATTCATGAGCGGATAAAAGTGCGAATTGTCCAGTCAATGTGGGCGCGATAAACATGCTATCAGAAATCAGTCGACTCTGCTGTTTTAGCTTTGAGGACAAAGAATCTGAATCTGTAAGAAAGTCGTCACCAAATAAAATGTCCTCCGTTTTATCCTCATTGAAATGGAGAAAATGTTTCCCCAGCCACAGTCTGTTAGGGATTGAACACTGGTAAATACATCTGTAAATCATCAATATCATTCGCGATAGATTAATACTCCAGTACACGGTGTGAATGTCTTTGTAATCTCAAAGTACAAATGCTCTCAAATAACAATGCGCTTTCTCTAATCCGATCCAGTTTAAAATAAATAAATTAAAAAAAATCACATGGGCTGGTTCTCTGCAGCGGTATTTCAGTAATAGAGCAGTTGTTGACCTCTTTACTCATTTCATTTTAGTCGTAATGTTAAAATAATGAAGTGAAATGCATTTAATTAATATTTTGGGGAAGTACACCTCCATCTGATTTGCCAAATATGTTCACCTACAGATCATGAATTCACAATACGTGGAAACACAAATGATTCCATTTCAATCAGTCGTCTTTAATATCTAAATTGAGAATTTTGATATTATGGTAACAATAAATTCACTGACTTGTGCCATTCTAGTGTAGATTTATTGGAATCACAATTGTATTCCACTTCGCTGCAGGTGGTTTTGTTCTGCAGATTCAAATGACAAAACAGGCTTTATTGTATGTATGTATGTCTTTGACATAAACTCACAGACAATAAATGCTTTCATTGACTATTTCAATGGCAACAAGAGTTTTGTTTGAAACAAAAAGTCAACCTGTTGCTTTAAGGCGGTTTTTTTTTCTTTCTGAAAATTCAAGCCTATCAACTCCGGGGACAGTGAATGAGTGAATAATAATAGTTGGGCGGATGTGAAGAGAATAAGATCATTCATGTGGGACAACCAACTAGATAAATCAACGACTTGTCAGAACGAATCTGTGTGTAAAGTGTTTTGTTTCATATCTGTTGGGACAGCAGCAAAGCAGAAGGGGTATACTTAGTCTGGCCTTTGGTACCTACTTTTGGCTTTCGCTGTTATCCCCGTCAGTTAGTGTGTCACCGTGTGTTGTGAGAAACACAGTGTGTGTTTAGTGTGGTGATTTTCCTCAGCAGCTGGTGAGACCGGTGCTGACTCATCGCGGTGGAACTGGACTACAGCAGATAAGGCAGCCCTATGTGTTTCCATCTGAGAGAGATTTTTGTTGCGTTTCTGTGTGTGTGTGTGTGCTTCTGGGCCCCTGGTACCCCTTGTCGTGGCTTCGTCTCCCTTTTTATCGATTCCCATTTACTTAGGTCTCTATGTCACCCGGCTTTATTGGCTGGGACACCTCACAGACTTTCGAAGTCTGAACTTCCTTGATACATTCCTGTTTTCAGCGTTGTTCACAATTTCTGCCTCAAGAAGCAGGAAGGATTATCATTTGGGTTGTTTAGTGGAATTTGACCCACCAGCAGAAAAATATGCAAACCTACAAGTTTAACAGTTCCACTGTACATATCATGATGCACCAGATATTCCCAATTGCAAATATCTAACTAGCATGGAAGTACCTGTGATTTTTATTGTCAATGCATGTGGCAAAAAATGAGGAGGTTCGACATTCAGCCTGACATTACGACCTTTTAGGAGACGTAGCGTGTGACAGTTGCGCTTCAAGCTCTGAATTGGGTAATCATCCCAAACTCATATATATCAAACATGCACTGGTCCAAGACCAGTAAAGTCTCTCATCCAGTGGTTTATCGAACCAGACGGAGGGAAGGATCACTCACTGTTGCAGGTGCACACAGTCTCACAATCGAGAAGCAGAGTCTGCCTTGCCAACCCTTTTGCACTGCTGTCAGGATGAGGGGGTTTGCTGTCAGCAGTTTGCTTTCAGCTCGGTGAGCTCAGCTAGAAGAAGTGGGGATAGAAAGTTTGCTTTGGAGGTTGTTTCTAATTAGCTGTCAGACCTGGACTTGAAAGAGAGCATATAGGGAGACAAAGGGAAGAAAGGCGAGGAAAAGATAAAATAAGGGTGAATTTCTGAATGGCTGCAGCTTTAGAAAGTTATGGCTCATCTCATTGACTGTAGATTGGGACAAGACGTATAACAACAAACATGAATGAATGGTACGCCGGCTAGGTTATATTTTGAAAGTGAGAGAAAGTGGCCTTGTCCTTTTATTATGGATGTGCTCGAAAACATTTAATTTAGAGTTTTCGTCTTTTCTCCAGGTGTTACTCAATCAGTGGAGGGAAGACAAAAAGTTCCTTGTGTTTGTATAATCAGTAGGTGCTGAGAAGATAAGCGAAACTAAAACGCCTCCTCTATCACTAGAGGCATGATTAAGTAGCGTCAGTCGAATTTGATCAGATTTTTTTTTTTTTTTTAATCTCTGTAAGGCAGTGGTACAATCTCATCTGAGAGTCCCTTGTAATAGATTACCTAGCGTCTTGTCCTAATATGGTAACAGAAGCAGTGAAGTGGGAGGAGGGGTCAGCGCTGACAAACAAGCCATTGTACTACAGGTTAGTGACACAGTCTGTGGGCTTTGGCTGACACAGAGGTTACTGTTCGTGAGCGCTTACCACAAAGGTTTGGACTCCCAACAACCGCCACTGAATGTTTTTGTCTCCTGCACAACTTCATCTAACAGTTTAGTTCCAGGCTTCTTTTGATTGACTGTTCGATGTCTGGGTGACTTTAGTTCCAGTTGGTATGTTAAAAAGGGCATTCAGGGCTGCTGAACGTCTTGTTGACACTGAATCAATGCAATATATGTTAATCGCAGAATAGAAAGTAATGAATGTCTCATATCATGGTATCATACTTTTAATCAGATATAACCCCCTCCAGTATATTTTGACCTATAACGCGAGGAGGACGTTGTTTTGATCTTTAACCATTTTCCTGCAAACAGCAGCTTCGTCTACATGGAGACAAAAATGTTTCCGTTCACAAAAAGTCTTCCGAACACACAACTGTATCCAGAGACATGAGTGCATAAAACTACAAAACACATTGTGTCTATTATACCAGCTGTGTAGCGGTGATGTTATGCCGCCACAGAAATGCACCAAAACCAGAAGGATACACAAATTTATGGACGGGGCCTCTAAAGAGCCACATGTGTCTTTATTCATTCGGCCTCTGAGGTAAAAAAAAAAAAAAAGACATGTACGTAAATGTCCCGGTCACCAAAAGGCACATATCTGCTCCCCAGTGTCCCCCATTTAGCACTGCCTGTCTGGCATCTGCCATAAATTACCAGATATGCTTTTTTTTATTGACTAACATTGTTTCAACTGAGTGAAAATAAAGCAAAATTCCTGTAAAAAAAAAAATCCATCACATTCAACCACCCGTTCTTGTTCGTCTAAAGTGAAACACTTGTGCAGGTTGTTCCTCTCGGCAGACCGCCGTGCCTCTGCTTCCTGCTGTGATGAAGCGATGCGATACGCACATGTCGACATCATACCGTCAGCCCGACTCGTTATCACACCAACAAAACACATCCTGTGATGCTAATGTCCATCCTGTCACTTCTCCTTCTCCCATTGTTGCCGACGGCGGCTGTGTGCACTGTCCCCCCTCGCATTGTGTCCAGACCTCGTTTAAAAGATTGTCACTTTGCTAATCCCCGAGGTGGAGAGCTACAGTTTCAGAAACTTGACAAATGCCTCGTGTTGGCATAAAAGATAGAGCCACATTAAGCGTGTGTATTTGACTGTGGTCTAAAAATACATTACAAAGGCCTTTTTTTTTTCTGTTTACAAAGTCTGGTCCCTGTAATTATGTCCAATCCAAGTGCTGCTCCTCTGCAACTCATTCCTCACATGCACATTAGACCTTAAATGCTCTGGCTGGCCTGGTGTGTGTTTATCGCACCGGCATGGCCGCATGTTTTCAGTTGTTGCTGCGGTGTTGTTTTGCAGTGCGAGCGGTCGAGTCGTTTACCTGTAAAGCAAGAGGCAGACTCCATAAATTAGTCAGGTTATGCGAATATGTTGGAACATTTCTTTTTTTTTTTTTTTTGCTCTTTCATTTTCCCAACATCTTGCTGGGTTGTCACGATTAAAGAAAAATAACGTTGACATCTGTGTGTGAATGCCAGAAATCCAAAATATTTTCCCAATTATATAAATATATTATGGGGTGGAGGGACATACATAGTGCGGATCGTAGCCAGTTTCATTCATATGGTTACACACATGCATAAACACAGGCCTGGCTCCTCTAAGAATTTGTTATTGTTGTTGTAACTCTGGTGACTTGTATTTCAGCGTCAAGGCGATGTCAATGGATTGCTAATGAACTTGTGGGTTGAGAGTACTCCTCGCTTTAATTTGCCTGAGAATTTTGTTCAGGGCACAATATCTGATAGGAATGGGAATATGAATTCCCCCCTTTTCCATTTATATTCCCCTCGCTTTAATCGCGTTCGTCAATACCGATAAGTCTCACCTCGCTTCCCGCTGCCCATTAGCAGCCATTTCTGTTGCCGTGCGCTTGGCCCCAGCAACCCACAGCATGCTTGGCAGAGGAAAACAAGGTCTGTGTCTTTGGCTCAGCGGGCCGCCACCTTTCACCCCCCACCCCCCCATTACTGGCCGCTCATCCTCACCTACTCTCACCCTCTCTCTCTCTCTCGATGGCTGTCCTTCTGGTCACCCCGAGGTCACTTAATGAACAGTTATCACAGCCAGGCTGACATGGCGTGCATTAAATGGGAGAGGCAAAAGACAACAATTATACTGCTGACCACAGCACAGCTGAGACACACACACACACACACACACACACACACACACACACACACACACACACACACACACACACACACACACACACACACACACACACACACACACACACACACACACACACACACACACACACACACACACACACACACACACACACACACACAGAGCACAGCTGTTGCCCCCTCAGAGGCCCCGTCTGTGGCTTTTATTCTGGCTGCCGCCCCCTTTTTGACATGGGCGAAAAGAAGTGGCTGGGGAGGGGGGGTGCTGCAGACAGCATCGGCTATTAAAATTGTGCTGACTCATGAATTCGGGTGCCATTCAGTCAGCTGAGAAGCGAACCGCTCGCCCGTACGTCTGTATTTGTCATAGAACAGTGATTCAGCTATTCCACTATATAGCATAGCTCACGGAATAAAACCGTTTCTGAAGTATTTGACGTGCCCGTCACCTCGATTCAAAGAAAACACTGACAAATTATTTCATCTTTTAGGTCATTTCTGCCTGCCTTATTACTGTGAGAAATTGAGTCGTCTTGTTGAACCTCATTGCTTTTGTGTGACAAGATCATGTTATGACATTTATCTTGTCGTAAGGTTAAACAGCCTGTGAATGAAAAATTCCAGTGGCCTTTCAGCTGTCTGCCTTTTTGCTGTTTTAGTTGGACAAAAAAAATAAAGAATATGTGGACTTTTGTTGGATGAATAAATCACCTGTCCAATTATAATTCACACAATACAAAAAATTATATTGTTGGGAATGTCTATTTATTTTTAATGGATTTCCTTCACAGGCTGTACTTGTCCTTCAAATGTGGACTCACCATTTCTGTTTTATTATTATTGCTGCTGTTGTATTTGGGATCAGTTTGTGACTAGACGTTTGCCGGTGTGCACAAAGCAACAGCACATTAACATTAGCTTAGTCAATAGGGTATGCAATAAGCCCATGAAGAGGGGGGGATCTTAGAGTGGCCTCTGTTGGATCACACAAAAAACTACATGACATTGTCTGAAGCGCCCATCAAGAAAATAAGAGGTAAACTATTGCTGGAACGTGAACTTTTCATCTCATGTCCAAATCAAATGAATGTTTAAAATTCAAATAAAAACTGATGGCATTTCACATCAATTTAAAATGAGCTTTAAATATTGCGTAATGATATCTAGGCCAAAATAAAGTATAAAATTAAGAGTATTTATTACTTGGCCATCTACTCTTGCAACCAGTCACATTGACTAAATAAAAATAAATATGTCTTCAAGGTTTCTAGTTGGTTTGTCTTCTACTGAGCCACGTGTGACTTTGAGCTTCGTTCATATGTGTTCATCACATGTCAAAAGTTGTTGGCGGACTGTGGATCTGTAGGCGCTTAAAGAAACGTAGCACTTAATGTCATTAAAGGTGACTTAGCTTAATGTCTGGCTGGGCTGTGAGAGGTTTTCAGCTGCCTGACATGACGTTATGTCTCAAGAGAGAACTAAGGAACGGCGAGGAGGAACCTGGCAGGCTGTGTGTGTGAGAATAAACAAGGAAGGAAGATGCAGTAGCCACAAAGTGAGACAGTCATGTGACCAGAAACGAGTGTTTATATTGTGCGAAGATACTTAGTTGGTGCCGCCTGCCTCAGAGAAGACTAATAATATAACAAAGATGACATGATGAAGAGAAGATAATACTAATCCGTCTGTTACGTTAATATTTCTTAAAAGTTGTTTTACAAAAGCAGTGAACCAATCAGATAGATTGGTCAGTACTATAGACCCCACTTCCAAAGATTCTGAACTTTTCAGAAGATGGCTATATTAAAATGGCCAAAGTTGGAAAAGTTTCAAAGCTTTAATTGCAGCCTCGGACAACCATGTTAGATTTTAAATGCTGCTGAAGCATTGAGGCATGGAACAGGCACTGGTCCAGTCTGGAAGTTATTATTTCGCAGCATGGTGTATTCAGGATTAACATACAGGTACATTATTTCTCCACAAGGCTGCTTCACACTTCAGGTGCTGACTGGCAGGAATACAGACGTTCAATTGTTTAACTGAGTAATCTCATGCATTCTTAGTCAAAATACAGTTACCATTGTATATACGGTACTTGATGTCTAATATGCAATATAAGCTGTGGTTTGAATTGACTCGTTACAGTCATTAATGGAACCATATTACTGCTGTGGCTTTCAGAACTGTTTCACTATCATATGCCAATGTGTAAAATCCAAACTGCATCCTTCGCTGTCGGCTCAAATCAAAAGCAAATTTAAAAGAATTAAAGAGCAAAGCTACTACTGACCACTCTTTGAAAACTCACATTTCAGGCTGGGCCACAAAAACAAACAACAATAAAGAACAGGTTTTGAAGTGGCAAAGAGATTTTAGAAGAGGGCAAACATGGGGAAAGATGTCCATGATGTCATGCCTTGTGTTCGGCTGATCTGGATTTAAACACTGGAGCGTTTGCTGCCCTTCCCTGTTGTGCTGATGAAGATGAAGATAAGTGGAGGTGCGTTAGAAATCCTGTCACAATAATCATCGATTTATAAAGCAAGAAAAAAAACAACATGCCTTGAGATTAAATTTTCAGAAGTGTGTTGTGGTTGTACTTCTGCTGCACTCCAGTGAGAAAACACTGCCACCTACTGCCGGAGATTATGAAGTGAAATGGCTTGAGGAGTCCATCCCAAAAGGCCTGTTTTGTCTCAAAGAATTATTTACATCGCACTTTAAATCACGTGTCTCGTTTAAAGCAGGTTGTTTTTTCGTCCTCGGATCGCTCTTTGCTCCGATCGTCGTTCGCCGCGAATCGTAATCTCGTGTTTTTAAATGCGATTTCCTGTCTTTGCGCAGGAGCAGATCCACGTGCCTGTCTACCATCCAACGCCCAGCCAAGCTCGCCTGGCCACCCAGCTGACGGAAGAGGAGCAGGTTCGCATTGCACAACGGATCGGACTCATCCAGCACCTCCCGAAGGGCGTGTACGACCCGGGGCGGGACGGCTCCGAGAAGAAGATCAGAGAGTGAGTAGACATGGCCTCGGCGGCAGCCGGCCGTAGCCTTCACGCTTTCGTTAAAAAAAAACCCCACAGAAGACGGAATCGCAACGTTTTCTGAGAAAATGGTTTCGTTTATTAAAGCGCGTGAAGCGTAACCACTCAGCTTGGGTTTGACAGGCTGAATTTTCACAGCAGCGTTCCGCCACGTCACACGGATGGTCGTCTGAAGAATGTTCGTCACATTTGACAAAGTGAAATTGGTGCTGATGTCATTTCCTCTGGAGACTCAGAGTGCGGTATTAATCATGCGTGTTTTTTTGGAGCAGAGAGTAATTTCGGGTCAAATGGCAGATTCTCTCATATTTTTCACAGAATAAGATATTTAGGCAATATCGCACTGTGACTTGCTTGAATATCCCCGCCACCATGTTGATTTTCAGTCGGCATTTTTAATATTTTGAGCATCGCTCCGTTTTCTTACTGTCGGTTGGCGAAACGCAGGTGCTTGTGGCAAACGTTTTGAGGGTCTGTGTTCACCTCTGCAGGTGCGTCATCTGTATGATGGACTTTGTATATGGCGACCCCATCCGGTTCCTGCCCTGCATGCACATCTACCACATGGACTGTATAGACGACTGGCTGATGAGGTCCTTCACCTGCCCGTCCTGCATGGAGCCCGTGGACGCCGCACTACTCTCCTCCTACGAGACCAACTGACACGAATGCCCCCAGACCACACACACACACACACACACACACACACACACACACACACACACCGCACACCCCAAATATGTACACAATTGATAATACACACAACTTTCAATCTTGCTAACTTATATCCTGGATTAGTAAGATGGTGATACGAGTGATAATGTAAGTGTGTGTGTGTGTGTGTGTGTGTGTGTGTGTGTGTGTGTGTGTGTGTGTGTGTGTGTGTGTGTGTGTGTGTGTGTGTGTGTGTGTGTGTGTGTGTGTGTGTGTGTGTGTGTGTGTGTGTGTGTGTGTGTGTGTGTGTGTTTGTTTTATTCCTTTGTTATTCCTTCGTTGGCCTGCTGGACAGGATTGCATCTGGGAATGGAGTGAAGACAGTTTTCTGGTCAGGACATGAGGGGCTAACCCAGACCGCTGAAAGGACTGAAAAAAAAAAAATGAGATAGGAGAGAGTAAAGGGGAAGTCAAACGGGGACGGATGAACGCCAACTCCTATTGGTTTAGAAATGTTTCAAAGAGTTGCTTTTAAATATGCGATACGCTCACACTAGTGCATACACTTCCTTTATTTTATCTCCTGTGTTGAAACAAGCCCACGAGAGAACACTGGAGAAAGGACATATGACCCCCCCCCCCGTGTCCCCAGGCTGATGATGATGATGTTTGTTGGACGGCCGGTGCCGGATTACGAGCGAAGAAAGAAACGCCCTTCAGAAGAGCTTCCAGATGCCTGCGGCTCGGTCAAAATCTGCGAGAAGAACTGCGACATGTGCAGATATGTGGCTCAAAAACTGCTGGAGATGAACATCAGACTTGGAACTAAAGACCCGAGCTTCATTCCGCAGACGTCACTGCAGGCGCCATTGTCTTCGGCACTCGGGCCTCGAGATCTCTCTCTTGTCCAGACGATTCCTGAGAAGAGTAGGATCGGTCCGTAACTGGATTGTCTCTGTGGCTTCGTGAAAACCCGTTTTCTTGGTTTGTTTTGCAGTCAGCACAAGGGCTCTGTCGAACCAGTGTTTACCAACAACACGGATGTGTCAAAAGCAAAACGTTACCCCCCTTTTCCCACCAAGGCAGTCCTCAAGTTGTTTCAGAGCCTTTGTTTTTTTTTTTGTTTTTTTCATGAAGTAGCAAAATAACCCATTCTTAGACTTGGGGGGGGGGGGGGGGGGGAACTGGTTCCAGAGTGGCACCCAAATGTCATCAAGATCTGTTGTTATGGTAACGTCTGGCCAGGTCTCTGCAGTCGACTCACTTTATATCAGTAGTCTCTGGAAAAAAAAAATTATAATGCACAGAACAATACATTATCAAGCAATCTGTGCAAAAAGTACCGGTACTCAAACGACAAATGTTTTGTTTTGCTAATGGAGTCGGAGGAAGCCCGTCTTTACTCACAATGCAAATATGCAGAATTACTCGTTGCTGCTCCTTGCTGGTTTGCCAGTGGAGAGCGTTCAGCAGCAGGCTGCTGACCGTGGAGGAACCAGCCGTCTCCGACGTCTCTTGGAAAGCAGACATGCATAATGTATGTGTACATGTAAGAGGCTGGGCGTCGGGTTCATACGTCAGACCAGCCGCGAAAACCGGCTTCAGCGTCATCCAGAACCAGTAAGAGGTTCGTGAGCATTGGTGGAAAAGGGGGTGAGTATGTGTTTTTAGTCACTAATTTGAATCCTAATGATCCCCCTAATGATCTCACATTATTGGCCAAAGCACACGCGCAGACCAGTGGTTGAAACTTGCACTTCTTTATCAGATTTCTGACACAAAAAAAAAAGAATATATACATTCAATAATAATGTCAATGTGAAGAATATGTTTTGCTTTGTTGGAAGAAAAAAAAATCCTCATGGCCATTGCGCTGATTTGTTACGAAAGGCCACCATCTCTGTGGACCAGGAGTGAACGCTTAATTTATTACAGAGGATATTAAACCGAACTACTGATTTCATTTTAAGGCCTGTTGCTCTGTTCCGTTTTTTTAATTTTTTTTTTTAAAGAAAATCAAAAGCATTCAGATGGACCAAATTTAAATGATACATCATATTGAGCTCATTTTATGTGTCTGCATATATAAAAATGTATCTTCATCCACACTACTAGATGTAAAGAAAATACCCGAGACAGGCCAGTTATACGATTCTCACCTTGTTCTCAATTTAGACGTGTTATATATTTTTGGTCTACTTTTAAGTTCTTCGTTTATGTTACATCAAGTTAAGGCCGCAATGCAAATGGTCTCTCCAGAGTTTTTTTTTTTTTTTTTTTTTTTTTATGTCTATTGCCCAAGACACCCCCGTTTATTGTAAAAGCACAAATAAATAAATTGCTCAGTTTTTTTTAAAATATTTTTCTTCTCCTTGCGCCAGTGTTTGGCTTCTATGTGAGTTTATATGCAGTGGTAAAAAAAAAAAAAAAAAAAGTATGTGAATCCTGTATTTCTTATTATTGAACATAAGCATTAAACATTCATAATAGTTGGAGGGAAAAGACTTGGGAGTTGCTAATCAGAGGTACACGATGCTCAGGAGGAGATTTGGACCATTCTGCTAAACAGAACAGCTTTACCTCTTTCAATTGAATTTAATTGTATATATTGTCAAATAAAAGTCATCTCGAGGCACTTTTGCAGAGAAAAGCCCAATTCCACATGTGCAAGAAGCAATGGTGGAAAGGAAAAAAATAACAAAACGTTAACAGGGAGAAACCTGCAGAACCAGGTTCTGAGGTGGAGTTGGGGAATAGAAGGAGACGACAGACAAATATTCATCCATAATCTTCTGAGGTTTGCTTTGAATGGCTCTCTTAAGTCCCTTCCACAACTTCTTATTTTCTGGATTCAGGGCCGGGCTCTGACTGGGCTAACTATAAAGGTGGAGCTTTTCTGTTTTTGAAATCATTTTTATTTCACTTTGTTTCGAAACAGGGTCTCCCCCCCCCTCACCCCAATTCACATACTTTTTCTTGCCACTATATGTGAGACCTGCAGGAGGCTGGAAAATCATTTGAGCTCCCTGCACAGTGGGCATGATACAGATCCAATACAGTTTGAAAACATGCCTTTAGTGATCTGTGTGTGTGTGTGTGTGTGTGTGTGTGTGTGTATGCCAGTGCATATGTGTCAGCTCAAGGCTTTGCAGCCTGTGTGTGTGTGTGTGTGTGTGTGTGTGTGTGTGTGTGTGTGTGTGTGTGTGTGTGTGTGTGTGTGTGTGTGTGTGTGTGTGTGTGTGTGTGTGTGTGTGTGTGTGTGTGTGTGTGTGTGTGTGTGTGTGTGTGTGTGTGTGTGTGTGTGTGTGTGTGTGTGTGTGTGTGTGTGTATGGTAAAGATCTGTGGGTGGCAGTCAGCACCTTAGTTTTTGCACAGTACTGTAATGTACTTTATATTGTCCTCCATCATGAAGGTGGACCTTCATGGCCTTAGGTTACACACAAATGGGGTTTGATATCCGCTGCTAAACTGTGAGTGAAGTCAAGGGAACGATGATTATAAAGTGGAAAGGGGGTGGTAACACAGACTGTTTCAGATCGCTGTCGTCGGGCCGTCGGTCACTGTACATGTCATGTCGTGAAGAATTCGAGAATTCTCATCGCTAATAAATTAATCGTCGGTGCATTGTTGGTGTTTGGATTGGATTTCTGTCCCGCCGTCGTCCCGCTCTCTCCCCCCGTAGGACTGCACCTTCCTTTGACGGGCAGTCTGCCACAGGTTTCGGATTGAAATGCCTTTTTGCAGAGAGGGCAACGTGTCTGATCGCCGTCTGGATCTAATCGAGGATGAGCGCAGATGAAAGACATTGTGGGAGTCGCTGACCTTAAAACTCTGCCGTTTCCTGTGTGTGTGTGTGTGTGTGTTTTATATGTGCCACAGGTTCTGCAACAATAATCGGTTTTACTGAGGAGTCCACATGCCTACACTGATTTATGTGATTATAAAAGGCCTCCCAAGGGTATTTATCATCAGAGTAACAGTTTGTGGAGCTGCATCATTGATTCTCTGTAGACGACGATCACAAGAAATATTCATGTTATTCCACACAAACGGATCTATTTTAATTGTGCATACTAAAAAAACAACAATAAAGTGCTCACATCCTCCTTTAATGATTCACCCCATGTCCACCGTGTTTGTCAGCAAGGGTTTTGTTTGTTTGTTTGTTTAAACAATGACACAGCTGCACAAAGTGTTCCTTAACCACAGGATGGAAAGAGTCTGAGCCCTCACTCGGCCTCAAGAAGGACTTATTTATTGAAAATAGTCAAACTCACAAGAAGTGTAAGCTCGTTCTCATTCAGACATTTGGTGGAACAGCAAAGCATTTCTCATATGTGAATGGTGTGTGCTGTGTGTTTGTTTTTGGATGCTTGTAAAACCCTGTTTGTAAGCAAAAAATATGCATATGCTATGTACTAAAGTCGAATAATAAATAGATATTGCAACAGAGCAGAGGTCCCAATGAGTTTTGATTTATCAATGACATGAGTAGTAGAAAGTGGAAGCTTTTTTTTTTTTTTTTTTTATTTGTTGTGAAATTCACACACAAGATCACAAATATGGGTTCTTTTGAAATGCTCTCTGTTACAGAACATTTCGTTTTTAGACACAAAATCACTTAATCACAACATTAAATTGATTTTCAAATCAAATTGTGATTTTGGCAGGAATAAAAGCTCTTTGATGCTATCATAACTATGGAAAGAGGACAATATTATTTTGTATATTACTTAAATTCGAGGACTTTTTTTCTTTTTCTTAAGGTCGGTAAAAGCCTGAACATGAGACACAGACAGTGTCACATTAAGTGCAGGTCTATCACTCAAATACTGAATATATATTTACGCTTTGTGATACAATAATATTCAGGACTCTGTGGCCTTGTAACCTTGCTGAGCTCTATCCCAAACACAAACCAAGAATGAATAAATAAATAAACAAACACTCACTGTGAATTAGATTAAAACCACAATACAAATCTTTCCTCTATGCTGGTCGAGAGGTGCCACGGGACCCGGAAAAAAAAACCAGTAATGAAAATAACGAATAAATACTGGTGCGACAAAGCAACGGAGATCTCACCGCCACATTATTGCGACATATTAAATCGACGCTTGCGATTTTCTATCGCAAACGTTAATGTTGAACCAGGGGCAAGACGGTGTACTTGATTGACATGACTTGAGACTCACCCTTCAGCGTGTTGTTGTTGTTGTTTGTTTTTTTTATCCCACAGCCCCCTCTAGTGGTAGATTTCTAAACACGCCCATGTCTCGTCATGTCTGCAACATTGCCTGACATTAATTTCTTCAAAGAAGAAGAAGCTGAACAAGGTACCAAAACACTAGGTATAGAAAAACAGTTTCAAATTACAGTAACATGACATAAGGAATATACGCGCTAAAGACTGGGTTTTACCGTTTCACTTTGGCAAATTTGAATAAAACAACCGAATTTCCAGTATTGTGAAATGATAGAAAGTAGTGAAAACGGACATAAACACTGGTGCAACCAGACAGGACTTATTAAAACGTCTGATAATATGAGACAACGTCTGCATGTATTTGATGCTGCAAGCAGACTTAAAATCTCGGCTGTGGCTGAGAGAGCAAGCTCTCTCAGGATTGGTTAGGTTGAAGGCTCAATTCCCTACCTTTGCACATAAGTGCCATTGAGCAGGACACCAATGCCATGTGTGAATGTGATTAAACACTGTGAAGTGTCTTGGAGAATGTTGTCATACAACACTTCATAGTACATGTTGAAGAACTATTTGGGAGGAGTTGACTATTTGTGCTTACTATTGGTTTAAATTAGCTTGCATTGAGCAGGCATATTGAAAGTGTCTGCATTATGTATTTATTTGTGGTTGCTTTTATGTACTCTGTAATTGTTCACACAAATTGTTTAAGAAATATTAAATTTTAAAAAAGAACCAAAAAGTTGCATAAACTTTATAGGCCTGTTACCTGGCCGAAGTGTTAATGTGCAATTAGAAATTAGAAATTATATTTTGATTCACTGTGAGTTGTTCGCTCACAATAATATATTTTGGTGGGTTATATGTATAACTAGGCACCCTGGCCTGTCAATCAACATTTATTATTTAATGAATTTATTTATTTAAATTATGGGATATTTCTTTTGGGGAAATGTATTTTGCGACCGGAAGTTGTGCAGTCAGGAAGTATTTAAGTGGCGCACTCCCGTGTTGTCACCTGAGCTTCACTCCTGGAACAGCACGGTAGGTTGAACTGCAGCGTCCCCCCATTTATTTGGATTCATTCATGAAGTTGGTTGGTTGTTTATTATTTTTGTTTTCTTTGTTTGCACGCATACACTCCCAATCAGAACCTTTGACGCTGCTGCAGGGCAAATATCCCTCCTTGGTCAGCAGAGTGAGGTATGTTTGGTGTTTGTTTATTCGTGGCAACTGTTTTAAATACGAGTTGATTTTATAATGTATTATGAAATGAATATTTAATTCTACGGAGGTTTTAATTATGGTCGGGTTTTGTAATAAAGTAAATGTGTATTTAAATTAAATGAATTTTATATAATGAACATTGAAATATATTTTTGTAAACTGGGTGAATTAAAAAAAAAATGAAATCTTTGTTTTGCTTTTAGTTTCACGGTGCCGATTTAAATAAAAGGCAAGTTGCACCAGTGGAATACGTCTGCTTTGTTCGAGAGGCCGGGGGCAGCGACACAATCCACTAACTAACTCTTAACACTAACTACACAGTGTCAAATAGTTTTGCTCATAGTTTACTCATGTGCTTCCTGTTTCCACTGCTCTTTGAGATGTTTCTGCAGCTTATGTTGTCCATCTGTGGTAAATTATTTGGACAGACACACACCTGTCTATATAAGGTCCCACAGCTGACAGTTCATCCCAGAGCACAAACCAGGTAGTGACATAAATCTTCTGTAGACCTCTGAGACGGGATTGTCTCAAGGCACAAATGCAGCAGGAACTGGAGACTCGTCAGGACGGAGGGAAAGACGAATACAACAATGTACAGAGACATCCTGGACGAAAACCTACTCCGGAGCACTGTGGACCTCCAGCATAGGAAGACGGCTCATCTTTCAGCATGGCAACGACCCAAAACCACACAACCAAGATATTAAAGGAGGCTTCAGGACGACTCTGTGAATGTCCTTCCAGCTCGAGCCCAGACTTAAATCTGATTGAACATCGATGGGGGAGATCTGAAAATGGCTGCGCACCGACACTTCTCATCCAAACTGACAGAGCTTGAGAGATGCAGCAAAGATGAATGTGCCAAACTTCCCAAAGATAGCTGTACTAAGCTTGTGGCATCACATTCAAAACGACTCGAGGCTGGAATTGCTGCCAATGGTGCATCAACAAAGCATTGAGCAAAGTTTTTTATTTGTAGCAAATTTGCAAACATTTCAAGTAAATGTTTTTCACAATGTCATTATAGCCTGTTGTGCGTTGAATTTTGAGGGGGGTGGGGGCGGGGGAGCTACTTGCTTTCGTTAAAATGCTGGAACAAAACAAGGAAAAAGTGAAGTGCTGACAATACTTTCCCGGTGAATGTAATTACCAGCAAATACCTGTGGATTAAATTGTTCATCTTGCAGCATTTCCATTCCCAATCAGACCCTAACTCTGTCCATCAAGCCATAATAAGGCTTCTCTCTCACTACCTGGAGTGAATATGCCATCATGTCCCATAAGAAAACCATAGACACAGACTTGGAAGTGTGAGCTACAACTGCTTCATATTAAGCTGCAAATAAAAGCAACGCACGCTTCAGCTGAAATGACATCTACACCCAGGTTGCCCAAATTCAGTCCTGGAGGGCCCCTGTCCTGCATGTTTTAGTTCTCTCGCTGCTTCAGCAGACCTGATTCTAATGATGATGTCGTCACCATGGTTGTGAAAAGGCCCAATAACGAGCCTTTCATTGCCATCAGCTGTGCTGCAGCTGGGAGAGAGCTAAACCCTACAGGACTCCGGCCCTCCGGGACCGAGTTTGGACACCGCTGATCTACATGAAGAAGGCCACTTCCTCAATCCCCATACATAATGGCCTTTTGACTCCAACAGTACTTTGTTACTTTTTCTATTAAAACTGCAAAAGGACTGGTGACAGAATATCAGGTAAGAAGAACAGATTTAGAAGGGGTGTTAGAATAGGGGTCTTTATATCAACTGCAGGGCATGCATAATTGTGGATTTCTGGTCTCTGCATACAGTGACCCCCCCCCCCAAGATTTGACAATGATTCTGAAAAAAAGATTATGACAAGTCATGTTGTATTGTATTAAAAGCTGTTTATTTAGCTGTTATGTGACAACCTCTGTTTTGCAGAATATTTAATATTAGGTGTGGAAAAATGTGTCCCCACCACAGATGAGGCATGCACAAATGTTATCAAGGTCAAGGTATAGCACAGAAGTAGCACACAGAATGCTACTGCACATAAACACACTCTGAAGTGAGAATGATGTACAACTGAATACATTTGTGTTCAATAAATGGTCGACTGCACATTACAAATGTCATTGGTAGTGTGAAAAAATTATTTGCATTGAATTAGACCACAAATCACTAGGTTTCAAACTGACTAAGCGATCAAATAAATAAGTCTGTCTTTGCAAATACAACTATCTTATTTCATAACTGCTTAAATGTCTCGTCTGTTTGAGGCTTGACATAATTGAGAAAAGATACCTTTCTGTCATTCTCTCAAATAAAAATAAATGAAAATATACTACGGTCACACTGCAGGTGTTAAAGTCTGATTATAATTTTTTTCGTAGATACGATATTTTCCAGAGGTCGTTTCCCATTCTTATTACAAGTAACAACCAACAGAGTGCAGTGTGAGCGCTCTTTGAGAGGATGTGACGTGTCACGTGACGTCACATGCAACGTAAAATGTTTACGGAAGTACTGTGTCGATCGCGTTGTGTTGCATTTGGAGTGAAATGCCTGTTAAAGTGAAAAGGAATCGAAGAAAAACAAGAAATGATGTGTGATTTTTATTATCTTAAGAGGTTTATCATGGAAAAGACTATCAGAGCATTTCCGAATTTATGGTTTCAGGAAAAATAGTGAGGTTGCTCCTTTTATATACAGGAAATACATTGCTAAAAGACAAATATTGACAGGCGTTTGGCATTAATGGAGAACGGGAATGTTACCATAAATGACGATAGGAGACCTGGAAGAATCAGGTACAGGTGAAACATTGTATTTAAGTACCTAAATGATATCTACGTGGGGGTCAAACATTTTGAATTTGAGCCAAGGCTTCCATCTTAGCCCATGGGTTGACCCTGCAGAGTGATAAAAAGAAAGAAAACATTCACATTCTTCTTGGTTTTTAATTTGTAATAAAACGAACTTCTGCTTTAATTTTATTGTAATTGCTGATATGTTTAAGGAATGTAATGAACATAATGCAGAGACAGGAGTAGAAAGAAACACAATAAAAATTTTTTTAAAGTATTTCTGTCAAACGGAATAACTAAGAGTAAAAATAGGATTTATAAAATCTTGACGTCCATAAGAATGTACAGTGTCTTGCAACAGCTGAAAATGTGGTATTTAACCTTTCTTTAACTAGAAACAAAAAATCTGGGACCTGGCCAATGGGATCAGCAGCACACATCACATCTTCAGATTTAAAACCAACACAACACAATATAACACTTAAATTGATACTGGATGATGATGATGACAAAGGATGTGCAGCATTGCAAATTTAAAGCAAAAGGACATTGAGGTTGAGCATCAAGCTGCATCAGGCTCGGTGGGTCACAGCAGGGCTGATGTCAGCTGTGGATCATTTCTGCTTGTATGCATATTGGAGCGAGTCCACAGTCACAACCTCCTTCAGAACTGGAATGAGTCCATTGATTTGGTCAATCAGTGAAGTCACTATGTTACGGGCAGATGATTGTGGAGCTCTTACGGTCATGATGGGACCCTGTCATGGGACGGTGAGGTGGAAATATGATTTATGATTTATTATTGTGTTTCTACATCTGGACTTTGGGCAATGATGATGTGCAGAACAATTACTAAGTACTGATACTGCTCTTTCTGGTCTGCTGTTTTTGTTTTAATTGATTCATGGAAAAACAAAATATATATAGTTTGGATGAATGTGTATTTTCATCAGTTAAGATGTATTACCATATTTAAGTCTTATTTAATGTTGACTGGCATAACTAATTCCTCAACATGTGAAACTGCTGCATAAATGTTCTAGATAAAGGTTCTAGACATGCTGGCATTGTCACATCAGAGACTGAGGTGTGTTCAGATGAAGGCTGGCCATTGACAGTCATGTTTGGAACTGAGATACAGAATGATGAAGGATGCTGTTTGTTGCCATTTTACTCATGATTTAAAGAAGAAAACACTTATTAATTTACCCTACTTACGCATATTCTCATTGATTCAAGGATGAGGTCTCTCAAGCAATTGGATTAGGTCAGCTGGACTTGATCATATGACTTTAACAGAAACATGACAAGGTCCTGCCTTCCTCATAAGTTTAGGTTTGCCCTCACACATGAGGTTTTTGTGCAATGTATACGATTAAAACTGGTTGTACTCAGCTCAGAAAGCAGAAGTGTTATGACTGAGGCACGACTATACTACAAGGCAGTGTCTTGAGGTGGCCGGTGGAGAGCAGAGGTCAGAGGCACCGCGGTGGGGGTGGCGTCTGTTGATGAACACTTTGTCCAGAGGGTTGACACGCCGAATGGAGACGTCACTGTATGGAGGGACATAAGGAGTCCTGCAGATCCGCTTGATGGAAGTCCCCCGCCACCAGAGAGTCACTGGGAGGATGGATAAACAACCGTCGTGAGTTCCTGCAGCGGATAGTCAGGACAACATTTCCACTATTAAATGTCTCGCGGCCTCGACGTGTCCCCGACACTCAGCAGTCCTTTGTTGATAAGAGACGTGGGACCTCCTCCTTTGCGGGAGCTGTTGGTCTCCCTCTGGTGGCCGCCCATCGAGCTGAACGTGTCTCCGACAGGGACAGGGACATCGCGGTCTCTCCCGTCCTGACGAGTTGGAGGTCAGCGTCAGGGATGCTACAGTGACAAGTCAGAAATGTCTTTGTGAAGAAGCATCAGCATTAAAGCCAAAGACACGCTGAAAGCTGGAGAGATGGTGCAGCCCGAAGGGTGAACAGGAACACCGTGGCAGACAGGACTCACACCTTACAGCAGACATGGAAACCCAAATCCCCCCCCCAAAAATTGTGTCATTGCTTGGATGCAATACAATTCACGGAGAAGATACAAGCCGTGAATGTTGAAGTATCTCTGGACAATTTCATTGTATTTTATACTGGGACAGTATAAATATGAATGTCAGTATTGTCACAATACTGACATTTTACTTATTTGTCTGGATAAAATTTGACTTTGTGGAAAGGTTTTTGACTTATTATTGTTTACCTCAGTATGATTCGTGCACTTTAAATAGTTGCTAAAAATCACAAAATAAATAACATGAAATAAGCCTAAACACCATTGGGAAATAAATGACAACGAATACAGTGACGTACTTCTGGAGGTAGAATCCAGAGACAACATTTACAGCATCGCAGACCTTTTTTATTAATGTGTCCATGGGAGCTCTGGGGTCTCCCGTCGCCTCAGGCACAAACGCTTTGCATATCAAACACTCCGCCTCATGTCTGTAAAGACCGCGACAGTCAATCTGGAATTATTTCTTCAGTTCCTCTGAAAAGCAACGCTTAGGTTCCTGACGCCCCTTTCTGCCTCTTGTGTGTGGGCTCACATAGCTTCCTCCCATACAGCAGCACACTCCCGAGGAGTGCGACATGTGCAAAAAGCCCAAGTTGTTCCAGAGAAAGCAATAGGAAATACATACATCCGCAATACAAAGACATACATTTATAAGCCCCATCCACACGGATAGGACGTGCAAAGTGGATCGTCCCGGTAAAATATGACACAATGACACGCTCGTTTTCTTACAATTGCACTATTCTGAGTTGTCAGTCAATTTATATCTGCGTTTCCCCTGAGCCGAAATTAATTTATGAAGAAAATGTTTGTTTTTGGTTTTTTTTTTAAGGAGGGGCGTTTCCCATGCCCACACAGTAGATGGCGATAATGACCACGAACGTTGTTTTGCGGCCAGTCGCGAAAATAAAAAAGGAAGAAGAAGAGTTGCTCCAGCAGCTCCTCGGCTTTACGACACTCGCTGTCACTTAACGTCACCCGTGCAGCAGTGAACTGGCTTCACAATGATGGTGTGAGAGAGCCCCGCGCCGTGACGTTACTTTACTCACGATTGTCCACCTGACGCCGCAAAGTCCCGACAAAATCAGACAGTGCCCATTCCGCCGAGCTGTCACCCGTCGCCGCGTCCGAGGCCGAGGTGCTGGTAAAACTCCGTGTCCTTTTTTTTGTGTGTGGCGAGAGGAGCGACGAGTGGTGGAAGAAGAATCGCTTTTAGCCAGTCATTGCCATGGCCTCCGAAAGCGGCGAGAGCAACATGAACCGTGAGATGATTCTGGCTGACTTTCAGGTTTGTCCCCCCTCTCCGACGCGCCCAGTGCGACTTTTCGGTGGGAAGGAAATCCGCCTGTCATCGTCGAAATGTCCCCGGTTATTGTCAGCGACACGGGCTCCCAAAACAACAGAGTTGAGCTGAGCTTTCTGAAGTTAGCACGTCGAGCTAACCGACTGACTGCCTGCTAACTCATTAAGGACATACTTACAAGCTTTCAGCTAATTAGATAATGCCTTCATACAGCTGCGGACACAAACGGGCTGGTGTGTATTAAAATTTTTCCTCAACGGTTGCAGCTTGTTTGTCCGGCAATCATCGATGATCTGGACGTTTAGCTGCCAGCAGAGGCACAGCGCCCTCGGCCACTTGGAACACATACTGTTTCTTGAATTGTGTTGTTGTTTTTTTAAAATTTCACCTTAATGTTCAGGTGAAATATCTTCGTTTCGGTATTTTACGAGATGTAATATAGAACAAGTATATCATCCTACTGGGAATCCAATAGCCGTTAGCATGTTTTCAGTGACGTTTAAAAAAAAAAAAAAAAAAAAAAAAAAAGGAGACGCATAAACACACGCAGTTTAATGGCGTTCTTATTGTTATCGTCGTCAAAATACACAGACACTTATTTGATTTCGGTTTGCAGCTTTCTCTCGCCCTCTTTTATGTGCTGCCCTTTCAGCAATTATTTACAGGGTTATTAAACATCAAAACAATTTGTTGGGGCCAGCTCCTTTAAGAAGAGGCTCCACATAGTCCAGCATTTAATCTGTGATTAAATAGGACAGACATTGTTGTTTACATCTTGTTTTGAGGTTTACATAAATTCTTACCTGTTACTTATAGCTCAAGTTATATGTAATAAAGCTATTCATTAGTTCATTAACCCTATAGGAAGTTACTGGTCAACTGTTTCCATGTTTACTTCTTCAGGAAATGAGGAAATTTCTCATACTTTGCGAACAGGTTACATAAATAATAACACATATGTAATGTATAATAGTTTGAATGCATACTCAATGCAGTGTTACAGAACACATCCTAATCTATAGTGACAAGGTACTTGAATACACTGCTTGTCACATTTTCTCTACATTCCCACAATTTCGTATATTTGTCAATATATCTGATAATAGGGTTAGGGCTCGGCAGGATGGTCCAAAAGAGCAATGTTATTCCCCTCAACTACTCCATTTAGCTTTTTTGTGCCATAAGCTTCAGGATTTTTATGTAATTCAAAATTGTAAAACGCTCTCTGCAACAATGGGGCGAAGAAAGAACATTTGTTGCTTGCCTTTGCTTTATTGTCCCTCTTGGGGAAATCCTTTCTCTCCGTGTAAGCCATCCTATTCATAGTTAACCATAACCATACATGCATCGAGAAGCACCAGAGTTGCTTGTGACCTGTTTGCCGTGGCATTTGAACCTCCAAACCCAAGTCCAGTTCTCTAACCTCTTGGCTTCGCCATCAGGCTGTCGGGTCTTGAAAGCAGATCTTTGCACAGGATTTGGTCATTTAAAGCGTCCATCGGCTGATTGAGCAGCCTGTTTGAATTTAAATACAAATTTCAATAAATTATTCGCTCCATTTCTTGTTAAATGTTTTTTTTGCTCTTTTGCACATTAAAGCTCTAATTGGAACCTTATTATGATCTGTTGGTGTGTAAGGTGCTTTCCCTGGTTTTAAGATTTTGTTTAGGAGTGTATAACTCACACTCGCATATGACTTCAGCTCTTTACTTAAGAAAAATTTAAAACTAACTGCTCTTGTGAAGTGCCATCCATTATTATCTTGCTCGGGGGGCTTCAGGCAAAAACTAAACAAGTGACAAATAATACAAACTCTTATCAAAGATAGTCGGAGTATTTTTTTTAGATTTTACACACTTTACACCTTGGTTACTATCACAATACCCATATTGCATTGCAAGTTAGTTTGGTATTAGTGGTGTAACTTCAGTAATGATCAGGTTCCTAAAATTGCCATCCTTTATTCAGTGCCTGAGGGGAAACAGTGGGTAGAATAAACCGATTCGTTTTTATGAGTGATTCAACAGGTATTTCTCACTCAATAACACAACCTTCATTGAACAATAATGTCCACAGGCACATTTTTTTTAGGTGGACACCATATTTCCTTCACACAAATGCTTATTTTGCCTCAAGATTGTTCTTCTCCTGATTTAGCAAAAATCAGATTGGCTTCAAATTCTAATCTATAAAACCAATTGCAACACTGAAACTTCTCTAGAGCTTATAAAAACAATCATTTGGTGCAAATGTGAAAACCTTAAAACCAAATTGAAATTTGATTTCTTCACATCCTTTTGTACATCAAGAGCAGGAACATTCCCAGGATGTACCACATCTTGCGATCCACTCCTGATGAGGTGACTGGGTCTGTCACATCACGTCTCAGAACACAGGTTTTCAAGTTCTCACTATGCCCGTGAGCATTGTCTTCAGGTTTTCTCATGATCTCGGTTAATTTCATGTGCGAAAGACGCGTTTCTTAGCTTATGCTATAAACGGGATAAAGCATTTATGACAGATCAGTAGATTAAAGCTAATGTTGACTTCAGAAAAGTGCTATAACGGCCACTGGGCTTCACTTAAATAGATATACCGAGGTATGGATTCTAGTTTAGGAGTAACAATTGAAATGTTGCCCCCAAAGTGCCCGCGATTGTCAGCTGCTCTGAATCACAGATCCACAATCTCATCTCACAAGTTTACCTACAGTTTCACGAGTGGTTTCTCCAGTAATTTCTTCAAAAGAACTGATGTAAATAAAGCATCTTGTGCTTTTTGCATTGTTCATGAGGTCTTCAGAGTGTTATTAAGAAATGTTTTGGAAGTTATTTAAAAATCCATGTCATAAATAAATACTCTAAAGCAGAGATGTTAAATACTTTTCTACACAGTTACAACAAAGTAATGGCAAAAATACAAATATCTCTCTTGGGCTTATTTGACCATTTAGTTTTACTTTTATAAGAAAATATAGTTACTGGGCTGACAAATCAAGTCATTGAGTGCTCTATCTAAAAAAAAAAATGTGTGTATATATATATATATATATATATGATAAAGAATTTTGGCAATTTTTGGTTTAAAACTTTAGTTGAGCATCATACAAATCAAATACTTTCCTTGAGTTTCAAGCTGATTTTAAAGGTTTATTTGCTTTGGGGGATTTTGTTTACATTTGCTTGTGAGATAACTTTAAAAAAAAATTATATAATGTCTCATGTCTCCCAGGTCAAAAGTCCACTTTGTCAACATACTGGCTATATGGTACTTTAAATTTGACATTAGTTTCACTCATTATGGTTTGATTCTAGTTCTTACTCTTGCATCAGCTCAGAAGTCTTTCTGATGTGTTTGGGGTTATTTTGCACTTCCGAGAGATTACACAGCGATTAAAGTAAAGTCGTTAAAGAATAACAAGTATGTCATGACCTTATTTTAGTTGTTTATATTTGTTTTATAAATAAAATGCTTTTAGTCGACTTTGCCACTTTCAGCTATCCAAAGATATCTGTGTTTGTACAATGGGGCTTCTGTTTGCTGAAATACGCAATGTTCTACCAGTGTTTTTCATGACGTGTTTTACTCAACTCCAGAGAATGAGGCATTTCTGTGTGCCATCCATGTGACGACTGTTACAACCGATATTTGGCGGCTCTGAGTTGCAGCACAGGGGTTCTAACATACAGCAGTTATTTTTATACTTGTGTTGTGACACAACATCATCAAATGTTTCATTGTCAGTAGGTACTAATGTTCTTCTCTTGTAATTCTTAATGTGTTGGTTTGTTCCACAGGCGTGCACTGGGATTGATAACATAGCGGAGGCAATCACTGTTTTGGAGTCTAATAATTGGGATCTTGTGGTAAGTTCTCAGTCTGCTGTTTTTCAACTTTTAGGATTTGCAATTTTGGGCGGGTGAAAAGTACGAGTTCAAGAAGGCAGGAGCCGTCTGATGACACGCACTATGTGATTTTTGAAATATCCAAATCCCTTTTTCATTATATTGCAGTGCTTTTTTTAATAAGCAGCCTGCACGACGGCATTGAGGTCATGGGGAAAAATCGAAACAAAGGTATGGCAATGTAAATGTTGTCTTCAGAGGCTCGATGAAAAAGATGCATCTTGCCAGGTTTTTACCCCACGTTTGAAAGGATCAGTCTATATTTAGGTTGATGCTGGCAAGAGTTCAAAGCAGGCGCCAGGACAGACGGCACTGGACTCGCTGCAGCTGCAAACCTGATGACTTGCAGTTCCTCTGTAGTGCCTGTTTTTGTAAAAACAAAGCTGCTGCTGGGTGCATGTTTGCTAGGTGGGATGGCAAAAACATTTATGCAGGGATACTTAAATGGTGTTTCCCCTAGAACTGTCTCGAGAACAGAGTAATGAACAGTGAAATCTGCATCTGTCTGCACTTCACTTTATGATCCATTTAAGTAGGTGTGGGAAACTAAACTATAACCCCCCCCCCCACACACACACACACACACATACATACACACACACACACACACAATACATTGAATGGATTCATATATATGTATATATATATACAAGCAATACAAGCAGTTATTTTATTCACAATTGCTCATGATAAAGATAAATACATTGAACATTTGACCCTTTCATGAAAAGTATTTTATTTGGGATTGGATGACAACACATTTTACAATGCGTAGAGCCAATCTTTCCATTGTGTACAAACTCTTATTGTATCAATTGTGTACAAATACCTGTGAAGTGCAGAGACTAATTGTTGGACTTTAAAATAAATATCCCATTAGCCACTACTATATGAACATTGAAAATTGGGCCCAAAAAGGCCCAACTTGATCCAAATGTTTATTTTATATATATTTTTTTTTTAGATAACCAGACAGTTTGCTCTTCAGAGGTACTTTGAGCTGTGTTCAGTCCTGATAAGTGTCACGGCAGTTTGCGAGGCTTCACAAACAGGGAAATGTGCGGTGTTTGGTAAACTGCAGATGTCAGATAAAGGGTACACGCTGCGTCAGAAATGAGCCACAATAACATGTGAAGCAGCTTTGAAAGGGTTCTTGCAACCTCCTTAACAAGCATGGAAAAAACAAAACCCTTCATGCTTTGTAAATTGTTCATAGATATATTTAAGTGTGAATATTTGGCTTGTTTGTTGAGATTGTACACAAGACTCTCGTATTTAATTTTGTATTCATCCAACACACACAAAAAATGCATAGTGTACCAGAATGCACTGCCTGACTTTAGGTGGCTTATTGTGGCCATTTAGTGTAGTTAAGAGTTCCAGAGAAATCATTTATGTTCTCAAACAAAAGCTCCCTACAAAGCAGACTCGAGTTACATTTGTTCTTTCAGTCCTCTTTGTTTGGTTGGTCGTTCTCCTTGAATGGTCCAACTGAATGTTCTGTGAGGCTTTACTTAAAACAACATGTATGTAATGTATCAGTGTAAACAATAATAGTGACAATAATAATAAACTTGCAGCACAGTCGGCTACAAAGCGCCCTACTTGGAGCCATGAGGAATCAAACAACTGGTGCTGTGCTCCCTATTTTGTATATTCAACTGGTGACAGATGGACCGGCGAGTTTGTCCAACTGTTCATCTCATTTTTCACCAGGTTAGTGTCTGTTTACAGACAAGAGAGCCAATATGCCCGTTTCAGATTAGATTACATGAGAAGTCAAACTTGGTTAAAGGTAATATTTAAATTATTATAAGTATATACAATTTGGAAATGTCCTGGAATGAGTTTTAATTTGCTCCTGTAGGAGTTATCCATTAAGATGGAGAGACGGATGATTGGTTTTATTCACTTCTGGGGCGTCTTAATATGACCCCGTTAAGTTCACTGAAGACCACTGTGCTCTGGAAAGTCTGTACTTCAAGAATCATGCAGGTTTTAGAGAGTAATGTCTATAGTTGGTTTTTTTAATGGAATGTCATAAAATCTGGGTCCTTGAGCAACGATTTAATAAATCACCAGTGTCTGCTAGGCGGAATGACTATTTTATGTCGAAGTGACATTTACATGGTCACTGATTGTGATCGAGAAAATCTTTGTCTGCCTGAGGTGTCCTTTATAATATTACAGTTTTCAGCAAAAAGTAGTCCAACCTTGAATAAGACTGGTGGACTACAGAGTAGACAGTGTTTTCTTTACCGGTGTCAAGAGTGCCAAGATTGTAGCCGTTCACGTACTAGGTTTACTTCACGAGGTTAGTTCATTCTCAATGAGGCCGAGTTGCTTAATCAGCTGTTTAGAGTGGTAGAATAACCTCCGCATTACCGTGTACCTTTCATACAATTTACCAAGGTGGCTGAAGCATCAACAGCTTTCTGGAATTCATCCTTTAAAAATTAATTTGTATCAGTGTCAGTTAAATGTATCTAATAGTTTTATACCCGTCATCATTTTGGTTACATTTTTAGGTGAGATTGATAATTCTGGCTCCTGGTAAAGAATGTAAAGATTGATTTTATGTATCACAGAGCAGGTGTGTGTTTATGGTGCGCTCGTGTCTCGGTTCAAAACCACAACGGTGATCTTATACTGCTGTAACATTTCCTTCTGCTCTCGTTACAGGCCTCTATGAATGGAATCATTCCACAAGAGAACGGGATGATGCAACGGTAAGATATGTACTTTAAAACAGACAGTGGATCAGCTGATCTTGCGACAATTAGTAATACCACTACAGGTCATACATGTGTAATAATTTTGAATGCCTACATGTTTTTTGTTGCATGAGAATGAGAAACCGTTCTAAAACGAGCTCAGAAAATGTAAAAAAAATCTTGGTGTGAACCCCAAGTCGTGGAATACCAACACTGCCGGTACAACACAAATACTTTTTTAGGTATTGCATGAGCCAAATATTGGAAAGCGGGTTTGTTAATATGACCAGATGCTCCGCGTTCCTCCCAAGCATCTTCAAATGGCATAAACTCTTATTTGGAGAAGGAAAAATGAACAATGGCATCTGTCAAAACCCTAAACCCAGCAGCAAAGGAATAGCAGCCATGGACATGGAGTACTCAGGACTCTCATTGCCACAGAACAGACAAGTGGATGTGAGACCAAAGAAACATATCAAATGGAGTAAAACTGCACAACCACAAGGAGCAAATGGAAAACAAATTGAAAACATTTCTGCAGTTGCAAAGCCAATCAACAACTGTATGGTTAAATGGTGAAGGGCAATCAATAAATCATTGTCAAATCGATTCTGCTCAAACCAACCCAAAACTGCTGCTCTGGTGCAGCAACAATGTTCCTGTTCGCCACCACCCGGAGACATCCCGATATTTGATGCTGATCCTCTCTAATACAAGTTTTCGTTAAAGCTTTTGAACAAGGAGTGAAACAAAAGGCAACTCAGGCAGACTCTGTACAACTTGTAACCATTCACCAGGGGGCAGCCAAGAGAATTGATGCATCACAGTCAGCATATGGATCCTGACCCGGTATATATTGCCAAAGGTCTTCTGTTGGAACATTTTGGAAACTGCTACAAGGTTGCAGATTATTATATACAGAAGGTTTTGGCATGGCAAACAATAAAATCTAAGGATATCAAGGCACTGCAATCATAGCCCTTATTTCTTCCCGGATGCTGTAATTGTAATGCAGGAGCTTCAGTACATGCAGGAATCGGACATGCCTTGAAACATGAGAACCATTCTGTCACAATTGCCTCACAAAATGAGGGAGCTATGGAGGACCACTGCTCAATGACCTAATGGAAACGACCAACAAACGAGCTCACTTGCAGGATCTTGTTGCGTTTATGGAACGACGTGTTGTATCCTTTCCGACTCTCTGACGTCGTACAGGATTCAGCCTCTGGTGTGGTTGGCACAAGGATGTTCAATAAGTTCAATTCACACCTGAGGAACCGAAGAGAGGAAACACTTGTCGCACCACAGTTGCGTCAATGGACTCGTCTGAAGGACCTAGTGAGGTGGCCTCACCTCTGCGGGCTGCAGTAAACGTTAAGAAACCTCGATGCAGTCATAGCCACACCTTGGAGGAGTACAAACAGCTCAAAGAAAAGAATCGCAAGGAAATGATCTCATTTCAGAAGGTAAAGGGGGTTTTCTTTGCATGTTTGAATGTTGGTCACATGAGCGGTGATTGCGAAAGGCACCTGACATGCAGGGTTTGTGATCAAACTTGCCCCACGATGCTTCACATTAAAAGGCAACCACCGACTACAGAACAGCTGTGAGGAGACCGTCTATAAGTCACCCCAAACATGTGGACCAACAGGGGCCGGTAAGGACCAGTGCATAGTTATCCATTCTTCCTGTGAGTTTGAAAGCAGTGAAGGGAAGTGACATCGTATAAACTTGTGCCTTCTTAGACCCGCGATTCTCCGACATATTCTCCTCTGAACATTTAATGAAGAAGCTGAATATTACCAGAAGAACAAACCGACTTCCTGTGAAGCACCATGGGACAAGAGGCAGTCGTTCCAGCCTACTCATTACCTGCTTTGGAAGTAGTTGATTTGGACAGTGGTGATTTATATCTTCTTCCGGTTTCTGCCCCAGAAGAAAATGCTGGTCACTGCTGATAGCATGGTGACCTCAGAGGAAATGGCCGTAACTAACCAGTTTTGAAATCCCACGCGTTGAGGCAGGTTTTGACCTGTTAATTGGAACAAATGCACCCAAGATATTGGAACCTGGAGAGGTAATTAATAGCCATGGGAATTGTCCGTATGTTATTAGGACAAGTGCTGGGTTTGGTTGTTAATAGAACACAGATTGAATGGAAGCAATGCTGTGGTAGAAATGGACTTTTTCCTTTTTCTCTGGTTAATAGGATCTCTTAGTGCAGACGAGAAGAAATGCTGACCAATCAATATATTCATGATTTCAATGAGACAGCTGTGAAGCAGAATGAAATGTCCAGAGAAGACATAAGGTTTATGGAAATTGTGGAAATTTCAACAGTACTTCAGGAGGGGGAATGTTGTATGAAATTGCAATTTCAGAGAGAGAATGTTCTGGAAAATGTAAAAACGAAACACAACACATGCTGAATAATGTTTCTGATGAGGCCATTGTGGATGTAAATGGAGAAAAGAAAAGGCAGGAACTGGAGCGGATCAAGGAGAGACTGCAGACAGTGCAGAGCATAAGCCAGGCCAGCATTCATAGAGGGTCTTGTGCTCGATGGGAGACGACCTGTAGATCCACAGTTCAGGAGACCACGACCTGAAACAGACATTTATCCATTGATGGCCCTGGGCCTGGTAGGGAAAAGGCCTGGAGAAAGCTGGATCATGGGAATTCTAGACTATTTTTCCAGACAAACAAGGTCTTGTGCTTTGTGTGAAGTTATAGACGAAGGGCAGTATTCTTGAAAGGCCTGTGATTAAACTGTCTGTTTCAAGAAATGTAAATATTTGAATCGTTAAATTTCTCTTTTTTTAGCTCCTGTATTTGTTTTGTCTTGAATTGTTATGTCTGTATGCCATTAATAACTAGGGGCCGTCATGTAGAAGCCAAATATCGGAAAGTGCGTTTGTTAATATGATCACAGGGTGGCGCTGTGGTTATATAAGGGAAGATTTCCTGTCCTGTTAACCCCCAAGCACCAATAGGTTTTTGAACGTGGTGTTTTTGAATGTTTTCTAGACTCACTGGGAAGGCCAGCTCGTGTATTCTAACTATGGACACAATAAAGGATTAATTACTACAAGAAGAACCAGAAAGTGGCCATTTTTGAGCAATCGGAGTGGAATCCAGGAGGCAAAGGGTTTAAACAGTGCGTCAGCCACTTCTAACATGGTTCAAAATTCCAGCAGTAGCCAGTATTAGACTAAACTACAACTGCTACAGCTTGATTCTACAACGACAATATGAACTAAAATCTCTTGAGGAATGTTTCCAGGACCTTGATGAACCTCGGCCATGAAGACGTACAGCAGCTCGAATTGCCAAAAAGGGCGGATGAGAGTATGTGTCGTTGTTTTGTAATGGATGTGTGTGCACAACAGCTGTTAAAAATAACAATGGTGAAGCTGATGTCTCGTATTAGCAGGAAACAGAATCCCTCACCTTATGGATGACTTTACAAAATGAAAGTTTGACCTAAAGATAATGACTATAGTTTCTGCCATCTGTTCACAGTTGATGAGTATGCATTTCCATGTTGGTTAACAAAGGCAGTGCAGCTCTATAGACCTATAAGTTTGCTTATCTAGCATGTAACATCAAGTCATGAGCGACGGATTTGGAGGGTTTTGATCCTGCTATGGTTTCTCGACTGTTGCTTTAAATGCGAATCGTACCAATAGTGGAAACACAATGTAGTTTTAGCGCTTCCTGAATGGAATTGGTTGCTTTGAGACGCTTTAAACTCTTCAGTTTACTGTCGTGGTTCGCCGACACTCCTCAATGCCATCTAAATCTTCTCGAACTGGAAATATTCAGTGAAAATGAAAATTTTCTACGTGTGTGCATGTTTCCACATGCCGCAGGCTTTTGAGCCACGAGAACATTGCTGCTCTTTCGTAAGTCGACACATTGCTATGAATGGTGGCTGGCTGTATAACCAACAGCAAGCACATTTACTAAGTGGTTGGCATTGGTAGGAGCAGGCCGACGTTGCCCAGTAAACAGATTCTGACGATGTGACCTGAGCCTGGGCCAACTAGTAAGTAAGCCAGCATGCCTGTCTAAAAGGCAGTCCCTTTTTTTCCTCCAGACTCCTCTTCACTAATTAGAGAATTATAAGAAGCTTGTGTAATATGAAAGATGGTTTCTTGCAGATTTTGATTTTGAAGTGCTTTGTCTATAGTCGGAGCCAGATTGGGACAGTTTCCCGATGGTCATAGCTGCTTTTGGCTGCTTCTGTGTTTCTCTTGGCGTGCGTGGGGAAAGAGTGCCATCCAGAAGGAGGAAAGTGAGAAATTTCACCAAAACAGCAACAGCAGATTTTTCGAGGCTTTAATTGTTGTTCTGCCAAGTTTAGGTCAAAGTGCAAATGGGATCAGTTTTTCATGATTTTAGCCAATGTATAATCAGCGGTTGATTCCAAGATAATCTTTAAATGATGACCCAGGATAGAGATTTATTTTCAATTTAATATATATATATATATATATATATATATATATATATATATATATGAGACTGCTCCAGCTGACATTCTTATGTCATCTCTGTTATTTGACAATACTTTTGTAATATGATCCCTCAGGTTCATGCACATTAGACATTGTGTAAAAAAAACCCCACATTTTCTGCAAGGGGCACATGAGAAGAGATCTGTAGAGGTCTGAGCCATAAGTTCAACTCACTTATGATAAGGGTTAGGGTTAAACCGATTTTTTTAATTTAAATTTTTTCACACGAGAGTGATCGAAATCGGGTATGTGTTTTTCTTCAATGAGCAATGGAGCTCCGGGTTGTTCGGGGGATTTATCTCGTGCCTGGCTTTGTGGTGATGTTGCAGCAGGCACTTGGTCTTTCAAAAAGGACTGCGCCACATTCAACAAGAATCCCCTGAAGGACTTCTAGTAGGATAATGTCAATCTTTTGGACCGTCCTGCCCATGGAAAGAATTTAAGAATGGATGACAAAGAGAGTTTACAAGAACACTCGTTTCCAGGCTGTGGAAGTCCTCTTGTGAAGCCACCGCATTCACTTTTCCACCAACTTCCTAGAAGCACACTCATCAAGCATACCTGAAGGATTTTTTTGAAGCGATCAATACTCTCTGCAAAGTCCTTTGTTGCCCCTGTTATTTAATTATTTTTCTTGTTTTTTTAAGAAAACCCCATCAACAACTTTGTGGTTTTTGTTTTCTCTTGTCTCTTGTCTCTTGTCTCTTGTCTCTTCCCGTAGCTTTTTGACTTTCCCCACTGCGATTTTAAGATTTTGTTCAAGAGTATTTGTATGAAGATATTTATATAATTACAGATATGTACAGTGCACAGATTCCAATAATCCACGTACAGTTCTTTTTTTTAATTCCTCTATTAAATACAGCCAATATGAGGAACAATTATTTCCCAATCTTCAAGTAATTGTTGGTGCAAACATGAGATAATGCAGGAAGCAAGTATGGCTGGTATATAGTAGTTTTTCTCTTGTTACTGATCCAAACTGTTCCATATATGTTGATTTTTCTTTTTTCTTTTATCTATGTGTTTGGACCTCATTGTTCAAAAGACTGAATCTGACCCTCTTTTGTTCTTTTTCTTGCAGAACAGTTCCTGAGGTCTCTTCAAGTCACAAAGGGTATACTTTGTTCACATTTAAACCATTGACAGTGTTGTGTGAAACTTGGTTCTCATCCAGATCTGGCTGTGACTGAATGTGCAGAGATTTTCATAAATAAAAACACTTCATAGAAACACCTCAGGTTGAAAAGTAGAGATTAACATAGAAAGGACATGTTAAGAAGGGTTGGACAGGGACTGAGAACATATTTTCAGATGTATTGGACAAGGAAAGTGGAGATGGCGCCGTCCAGCATTAGATTTGTCAATGTAGTGGAGTACATGGAGATCGTCGGTATTACACACGTGGCAAGAGATAGAATGAGATGGAGACAGATGATCCGATTCATGACCCCTGAAAGGAGCAGCTGAAAGACTAAGACTTGTCCTTCTTAGATTTTAGAATTTGAATTCACTGAATACAATACACTGAATTCTGCCCTCCATAACATTTAATGACACATTAAAAAAAAAAAAAAAACACATCTTAAAAATGTTCCAGTCAAATTTTTTTTTTAATTCATACGTTTGTCCTCCCTGACAGGGAGCCCAGCCAGGCCAGCCCTTCAGAAGCAGCTGATGCAGCAGCAGGAGGTATCGTCCCTCCCACCTCGTCCTCGCCTTCATCCTCTTCTCCGCCATCATCCTCCTCTGCCTCAGCTTTCTGCCCAATCAGCCCATCCTCCCGACACATTGTTGAGCGCCAGCCGCGGATGATCAACTTCACTGTGCAGTACCGTCAGCGCTCCGTGTCACTGGTGCTTGAAGAGGCTCACAGTACAGTTGGTGAGAAACACTCAAGCAATATGCAACTGACTTGAACCCAGAACATTAACATATAATAATTTCCGTCTTTATTTACTCCTCATTAGTGGTTACTACTACTTTTCTTTGGGTATCCCGTTCTTTAATGCAGTGGCTCTCAAAACTGTTTTACTTGACGTATAAATTATGACTCTCCACCCCAACAAAACTATAACAGGGTGATCAAGTCCTTTTATTGAACATGTTATCAGGATTAAAACACGAAATGGAAATTGCAAATTTTTTTATTAACGTGTATTTTATATGTATATACACATACGCACAAAACATCTCGCATTAGATGTCACTGATCTAGCACTTTTCAGTGATTTTACCAGTGCTCAAAGCACTTCACACACTCGGATGCAAGATGTTCATCAATTGAGAGGAATTTTGTTTACAGGACATTTTGGGATATGGTCATATAGGAGATTGACCCTGAGATCTTCTGTTTGTCATACTACCACTCCACCAACTGAGCCATTTAATTTCACCATTCGACCAGAGTCTGGATTGGCAGAGTCTGTTGTATTAAAAAGTCTGTGGCCATGTTCTGCCTGTGAGGGTATTTTCCCAGGAAAGTGCTGTCGTATATTTTTAGGGGGGAGAAAAATTCAAGCCTCAATTCAATATTTACAAATTCCACCTGATTTAATTTTCACAAGTAAATACTGTCATTATGCCAACCTTACTTAAGCATCAAAGACAAACGTGACGGCTCACAATCACTGTGTAACTGTATTAACTGCAGTGAACATGCATGTCTTTGTTATTCACTGATGCTGTTGCAATAATTTCCCTGCTGACAATATTTAGAGTTTTCTATGAAAGAAGTCCACGTTCCAGACTTCTTTTTAATTTGTTAAGCTTCTTGCTGTGTGCAGTCCGCGTGTATAAGATTAATTATAAAACCTTATTCTGTTCATTTACTGAAACCCAACTCCAAGATAAGCATCTTGACATTTTCGTTTCTCTGATTTGGATTTATTAAACCGGCGACGCTTTATCTTCCCTCTTTCTGAAACACCTTTTGTTTAGTTTTTTTATTATTTTGCGATTATTTTTGTCCTTCCCCCGTTATATTTGTGCACACCACACTTTTGAGTGCCACAGCTGTAACCTTAAGTGATCTGAAAAAGTAATAATTTTCCTCGAAAGGAGTCCCAATTTCTGTCCCAATTGATGACTTAAGTCCCCATACGGTGGAGGAAGTCCAGTTGACCCGTATTAAAGACAAAGCCACACACTTGTCTCCGTCTACTCTTCCACACAGGGCACACTGTTTGTCTGTTGGGGGGGAAAAACTGATTTCTTGAGTTCTTGTCTTTGTGTTATTTCAACTTACAGGTAACATCAAAGAAATCCTCGAGACACAACTTGGTGTTCCACTGTCTAAACTGCAACTGAAAGGATGGAAGAATGGCGATGTGTCTGATAGTGTGAGTTAATTTTCTCCATTTTGTTTTAATTTCTTTCTTAAAATATTTTTATGCGCTTACAATATTGTATCAAGAAAGTAGAAAAGCACAAGGGATACTAGTTGTTGCTCCCATGTAGTTATTTAATTACATTTTAATTGATTTTCTGTTTTTCTTAGACTCTTTGTAACATCAGATCGTCGTTTCCACAACACATATTTCCAAAGCACGCGACAATATTGGCAACCAACTATCCTGACCTTAATAACATTTTGCATATGAGCCTAAGTCTGTTTTGATTTTTTTATCCCACAATCAATAGAAATTTGTTCTTGATAAGTTTTCCATTCCGAGTCAAAATGCGCAAAATGAAAGGCTCCCCTTAAAATACTAATGGGAAGAGATTGTGCTTTTAGAAATGAACACGTGTGTTCACAATCACAAATGATCTGAGCACAGGTTCCATTGCTGAACAATAATTGTCTCTACAGCTGTAACTCGTCTTCATTTATTTGTCCGTTTTTAAAGCGGTTTGTCTTTTTTTTGTGTCTCATCAGACATTGCTAAAAAGTTTACATCTGCCCAAGAACAACTCCCTGTACGTCCTGACGCCAGAAACTGCTGCGACAGCCAGCACCAGCAATAACAGGTATTCAGACCACCACCCTTCACAGCCCTTCTTTTTTTAGTACATCTGTCAAACTCTCGTGAATCTTCCTCCTCTTCTCAGCCTGGGCACACATTTTCAAGTATGTAGTCACATGCATGCAGTACCCAATAGTGGCCAGTAGGTGGCTGTCTCTGTCAATTTATGTCGAAGATGTATTCAGTATCCAGCCATCAAAAGCCATTTTCTTCGAGTTAATAAGAGACATTTGACCTGCTGGGGCACATTCATTTCCCCACATCCATTTTGACATTTCAAGAGGAGCGTCTGCTGCCACAATCTCTGTGTTGTGTAAATAACAATTTCTGCTCCTTTATTTGTATTTTCCAGCCTGATATTGTTGCTTGCTGTGGTCATGTGTTTTTTTTTTGGTTTTGCTTTTTTTTTTTTTACATCTGGATCTTCACAACCTGTTGATATTATATCCCAGCTTCATATTTATTATTTATTCCCTTTCGCTTCTAAATCATAACAGTCACAATGTCATAGAGACAGTACCGATTTACTGAGAACCCTTTATAAAAGCAGTGTCTCTATCCAGAGGTTCAGTGCCTGGTGGTATTAGCAGGCTTTCGCTCTGAAATGTCAGTCAGCTCAATGTAAAGTCACAGCAGTAATACAGTCACAGGTGGCAGCGGAACATGAGATTGTTTTCTAATCAGTGGCAGGTAAACATCTTCCAAAGAAATATTATTCCGACTCTCACATGCCTCTATATTGTCAAAGAACCAAGATCCTTTTTTTTTTTATTATTTATGACAAGACATCGGGGTTGTAGGGATAGATTCAAGTGTATGGCACTTTATTGTCAATAATAATGTTTTGTGTATTTATTTATTTATTTTTGTTTTGTTTTTGAATTTGTGTGGTTTTGTGCTGAGCTTGCTTAGGGTTTGAATCAAAGCACAAAGGAAATTGCATCCATCACTTTGTCTGGTATTTGCAGATCTCTTTTGGGAACGTGAAGCTGATTAAGATGTAAATGGATTTTCACTTGTATACAGTGTACAGTGCTGCTCGCTTAAAAACAAGAGTCCTATTTATATTTTTATTTGTAATATATGTGAACCTTTGGTTTACCAAAACAAAAATCTAATCAATGTTAAAAAAATATCTTTTTAGTTGAGTCCTAAAGTAGAATGGTAGTTACACTGGTTTTCAGAGAAAAATAACGATACACACTTATTTTTAATATTTAATATAAAATTCTATACAGACTCGCATAAATTATGTTTCTAAAATTGTCTATTATTATTAGTGTTGTTGATTATGCTGTCAATGTCATAGTAATTATTTGTTGTTTCCAAAAGAAATTAATCATAAAAGCATTTCAGGGTACTTGTTTTCTTTCACTCCTCTTAAAGAATGATCTATTTATTAGATATTCGTTTTTTTCCTCATTTTTGTTGTGTGTGTTTCGTTGATCCTTGTTTGCTGACAGTGGCTTCAAAATAAATAAATACATTTAAAAAAAAAGAAGCTCTCCCGAAGTTCTCCTACAATCACCGACAATAGCCCAGTCAGCACAACACTTATGAAAGAACTCATTTGGCATTTTGCCGCTTTGGCTGCTAGTTAGGCTAAGTGGTAGTTATATTGTGTTGGCAGCTAATGGCCCTCATCTCCCCAGTATCCCCTTGCTCTCTCTCTCTCTCTCTCTCTCTCTCTCTCTCTCTCTCTCTCCTCTGCCTCCTCTCATCTTCTCACTCCCCCACTAACTGCTGTGTCTTTTTAGCAGCACCGTTGCCATTTCCCTAAGTGTTATCGATATCATTTTGGGTGTCAGGCACTCATTATTCTGTGTCAACTATTTTAATGGTGGACAGTCTGTACTGAAAGGAGTTGTGTCTGTGTGTGTCTGTGTGTGTGTGTGTTGACCCAGCCACCATACTGGGAGAGAATAGGTGACACATCCCAGAATATGAGAGGAGCAGTCCCCTGCAGTGAGACCAAACAAGCTGTTCGCTTGAAGTAAAAATAAACTTGAGTCACACCACATATCCTCAGTATGTGCAAATTCATGTAAGTGCCTGAAAATATGATGCAGACGACACAGCCTCCTGTGTGCGGAGGCCATAAAGTTGACGATGTCAAATAATATAGCGACATTTACCTTTAAGATATGCTATTAAGAGAATGAAGAATATTTATCTTGATGTTGAAGTGACATTTATTAATCATAAGCTATTTTTGGATCACCTGATGGGTGAATTTAGACACGATGAGGGATATTGTTTGTGATAAAGGGGTCGCTGACATGGCAGTCACATTTGTGGATCTTGCATCACACTTTTTTTTATGAAATGGAGACATGCTTTAAAAAAAAAAAGTTAATTATACTGCCCTTGTTTATTTGAGTGTCGGAAAGTAAAAATAGGTGTAGTGACGGGTCCTCTTAAGGCTTTGTGTTTTGATCTTTGTGTAAACTATGCTACTGTTGTGCTCTCTTATGACATATGACACTATTACAGTTGTGTAGCTTAATAGTGAAAATTTGCAACTACTCGCTCTGTAAAAAAGAGCAGCTTGACAGATACTTGTGCCTTTGATGATATTTCATCAGTTCCTGGGACATTCATTCGTGTCAGCATGCTTGCTGCTAGTTCCAATTCAGCAGCTACCCCCCCCCCCCCAAAAAAAAAAAAGTGAAAATATGTTGACAATCTATTATAGATGATGTACCAGGAAATTATAGTCTGTCTTGTCACATCAGCCACATATCATGTAGGACACATTTACAACAGTTTTGTTTCTGTTTACTGTATTAACTGTTGCTCAAACTAGAGAACAGAACGTAGCATTAATATTATGTCGAGGGATGCACCAGATGTAACAAAGCCCCCCCCCCCCCCCCCCCCCCCACACACACACACACACACACACACACACACACAGATAACAGAAGCTTTATTGTACAGTACATCACAATGTGGGAAAGTTGTTCAAATAACATCTGTGGCAAAAATAAATGTGTGTATTAACCTCAGTGCTCGGTATCGGTGAATACTCGATTGCAAATACACTACTCATTCAGGAAAAAAGTGGTACTGGTTCATCCCTAATTATGTCCTATTTAGACACCAAAATAATGTCAGTCGTATGCTGTACTTGACATGCCAATTAATGGACAGTGTGGCGAGGATTTCAGATGTTACACCAGCCACAGATAGTGTTGTATCCATTGGAAAAAAACAAAACAAAAACGATTGCAACGCAACAGTTTTCCTGTCGTCTTGACCTGCCACCCCACAAGTCTCCTGTCATAAGCCATACAAAATCCAGATCTGTTGTTCCATTTCCAGCATGTGATTAGCATCATCGGATGAACCGCGATTAATCTGAAAATAGAAGAAAATCTAATTAGTAACATTTCATAAAACTATGTATCTCATTCTGCTCTAAGTTGTCTGTTTGTTTGTCTTAACTTGGATGGATGTTGCACACTCTAAAGCCGTGTTCAAACATGCATCCGGCAACAATGTTTGCTTCAGATATCCACACAGTCAGTTGCCTCTTTATTGGGTGCACGAGTATAATCTCGCACAATTCAACACAACAGCGCTGCCATAAATTCTTCCTTTTATGAAGTTTATCATGTTTTTGCGCCGGCACTGCGTAATTATATGTTTGTGTTTATTACGGAGGCCATAATTAACGGTGGTGCTGTGCTGCATGGCGTTCTTCTGACAGGTGGTGCTAATCTCTTGTGAGAGGGAGGCAGAATGTGGCGAAACCCTTTGGAAAATAATGCAATCCATCGTAGTAGAGTAGAGCCACTGATGACCTAAAACCTTCAATTTAACCTGAACATTGTATCAAAAATAGACTATTGCATTATGCTTGGTGGGTTATAGTAATTAAGGGGCCACTAAGTGAATAAAAGTATGCTTTTTTTTTTTTTTTTTTTTAGGAATAACAAAATATCTACAGGAGCCATCTCGCAAATTCCCTCAACTGTGGCTCTAGTGTTTTGTCAAATTATCTCAAAATACTGCATACCTGAATAAAAAAACAATTGACATTCTTTTATATGTGTTTTTCCTTTAAACAAGAAATGGAGCCCCCCAAAAAAAACAAAAAAAAAACGCATAGCACTGGATGACATAGTTGTGACTTTTTATAAACCCATGAAGTTGCATCAGTTTACAGTAGGAGTTCACTGTAAACTAGGACACAAACCTAAATACTACAAAGCACATAATGTTTTTTTCTCCTCCGCAATGTCTGGTTATTAATGCCACGATTTAATAGTTTCACAATTTTGCTCAGATATTATGGCTGTGTTTAATTATATATTGTGTATTGTGAGTATGGTTAATGAAACTATATTTGAGTTTGTGTTAGTTTTAGACAATAGTCTCCTCCCCCCTCCCCCTCTCCACTCCCCACCCCCCCAATTTAATTTCATAGTGCTTATATGCTTCAAATTGTTGCTGAGTAAAAATGCAAATGTCCCATAAATGGTAATATCCCTGGCAATTACTTTGTAGAGCTTGGCTCATGCTGCACACAGACCGAAACCAAACTGACTGATTAAATAGTGCTGCACTGTCATTATGATCCTGCTGAGCAAACTCCTCTTGGTTGTCTTGTTTGATTAGAAATAAATCTTCAGGCTTTGGGAGATTTTCCTTTGAGCACCAATTCATCTCAGGTAGTTATTTAGTTAGCGATGTGATGTGATGCGATGTGCAGTTAGTACTGCGGTGTTAAAAGCCTGGTATGAAGAAGGGTGTGTGTGTTTTTTTTTCTTTCTTTTTCTTCTGTGGCCATGTTGATGACTGCCTGTGAATACAAGAGGGTGTTGAGGAGGAGCTAATCTTTTGCATAAATGATGAAGGATTGATGAATATTTCAGTGGCGCCTGTTTCCTTCCTTGTTTACTCTCCTCCTGCTCCCAGTTAGCGTGTTTGCCAGTGAAAGCGTATCTTAATTTTAACTCTCAAATAAGTTTGAAAAAAAAAAAAATAATAATTATCCATTATGTTCTGTGAGCCTTTATTGAGGCTGGTTCTGCGTGTCACCTCGTCTGTACCCGACACATGGGGGGGGGGGGCTTGAGGAAAACCTAGCCAGTTAACTAAAGTCATTCTCATGGGCAGCATCCAACAGCTTATCATGCTCGTTAACTTCGAGGCAAGATGGCAGATCAAAACAGAGCAGAGTCTGAACGGTTTCGACTTTTCCTGCCGTGTTGTGGATGCAAAATGTGGAGGAGGTAAGACCCTGTGTGTGGCGTCGGCAGCTTCTCTACTTATTAGAGTCAAGACGTGTCTGCGTGTCTTCTTGCACTCCCAACAATGGAAGCAGACAAGTGCGATTGTCAGTTTCCATCAGTCAGAGGTCCAGGAGAATGTGTGTGTGTGGGACACTGGCGTGTCTCAGTATGGGTATTTGTGTTTTGTCGGCACATGTCACATTGTGCGCGCGTGTGTGTGCATCAATGTGCCTGGCAGTGCTAGTTTAATAAGGTCTAGAGTCTGCTCTGTGCCGCGGGGACTCGCAGCTTAGGCAATGGGCTTACCTCAGAATGAGACCAATCTGTTTAGCCTGCTCTTCTCCCCCTGCAAATTGCTCCATTTTTGCTGTCCATAAAGTTAAATGACATTTTTTTTCCCTCTCGACACCCTTATGCCATGTCACGTGCCTCCAGAGATGTTGCAGGCCGACCTGGATGTCACCGTTTATGTGTGTGTGTGTGTTGAGTGAGAAAGAGACTTCTGAAAGCAGAAGCAAACAGTGAGACGTCCACATTTCAACCCCGTACTGCTGGAGGGCCCTGCCTCTATCAAAAGACCCGCAGTTCTGAAAACATCAGCGGTGAAAGCAGTTCAAAGATGTATTAGACTTGAAACAATGGTTTTTGCCATTTGTATATGAACCAGCAAGTCTTCTTAGGCAGATGGGAACAGCACGGGAATGACTGGCTGAGAATGGCAGATTTCCCCCACCCCTGAATGCCTTTATTTAAGTATCTCTGTGCTATAGAGCACAATCACCAATCTGATTTTTCAAAGTAAATCTTGAACAGAACTCCACCCACGCACATACCAAATGGCTCGCCGGCCTGCCATAAATGACTGATAAGATGTTCTTTCTTTGCTTGGAAGGACAGAGTAACACTTCTTCTCAGTTTACCCTCTATCTCTGCCTATTTAGGAGTCGAGCTGCCTGCCAGCAGCAGCTCGGGACTGTGTCCAAACATAATCGTGATATTAGCTAGATCCTTATTTATGTGTCCCTACCCCTTCCATTTCTTCTCTCTCTCTCTCTCTTTCTCTCTCTCTCTCTCTCTCTCTTTCTTTCTCTGTGCCTCTCTCTCTCTCTCTTTGCCTGACTCTCTCTCCCGCTTGCACACATGCACACACATCTCTCTCATCCTTCTGCTCAGCCCTATTACATATGCATCCATCCTTCCCACTCCACACATTTCCAATCTTCTCCAGTTAGCTACAACAAACATTACATTTACATATTGATTTCGTAGTTTTAGTCAATGTAAATATGCTGTCATTACAGTAAATTTGAGCTTCTGTTAACATAAGCTCGTCCAGATCTGCGCAGATTAAGGGTGTGATTGCATAATTAATGTGTGCGCTACATATTAATTCCCTCATCCCTCTCTTTCTCTCAACTCTTCTCTCCTTCGATTCTGAGCCCCGATTAAGTGCCTGTTTCGGCCTTTAAGCCTCCCATTGCTATTCAGCATCACAGACCCAGCGTTTGCTCAAAACGCTACTTAACCTCACAGCTTATTGTAAATGAAGCTTCCAAAAGTTGATTCCCCCACCTCCTCTTCTCTAACTGCGTATTTGACACTGCTGTAAGTTAGAGAGTAAGCGACTGGTGTCCGTCCAGAGTCGATGCCGTCACCTGGATGCACCATTGCTTATTTGTTCCTCCATTAATGCTCAGTGATCACGCACTGAGATGAAAAGGAAAACGTGAATTACTAGCATTTTTACTAATTATGACGGGAATTTCTTTATCAGTACACTGTGTCTTTAGATTATCATATCCGGAGTAGACCAGAAAAACATGTACAGCGTTTTGGTTTTAATATTTTTTACACTCTAGTTCTTGTGTTGTTGCTGTATTTATTACGGCTTTTTTCGTTCTTTCCAAAGTAACATACAACCTGATGACTGAGTAGGTTGATGATGCTTTATGAATGAAAGAATCAACCCCCCCCCCCCCTCAAGTGTATTTCTTAATAGTCTCCAGCTTTGTTGGTATAAATGCAGGTTTGTGGACTCCATGCTGTTACTGTGCAGGTGGTCATAGATGTAGGCTCCTGCTGAGCTGAACATAGCCCTGACCAGGCTTGTTAAAACACAACCAGTAAAGTGGGTGACAGCCCCCCTGAGGAGGCACCCACCTCCCCGTAGACCAGCAGACTACCACCAGTTGACAAGTCGAAGCTTGCCCTTTACTCTTACTCGTGTTTTCTTTACCCCCCCCCCCTCTGTCTTTTATTTCTCTTGCATCCTCATATTGTACGATATTGTGTTTTTAATGACTCTCTGCATTAATTCCTGTTTTGTTTTTTTTATTCTACAGTTGTTCTGAGTAATTCTGACAGTGTTTTCATTTGTCCACCATTATTTAGTGCTCTCCAAGAGTCGTTAAACCAGAATTTCCTGCTGGTCATTACCCACCGCGAGGCTCAGAGGGACTACAACCTCAACTTCCCCGGCTTCAGAACCATACAGGAGGTAAGTCACCAACAGAGTGTGCAGACCCAGACCTTACAGGACACCAGAAAAGCATTTTTTGCGCATAGTCGCACCAAAGGTTCCCAGTAATGCACCCACAGGCTTTCGTATAAATATTATTGTACCCGATTCCAGTCTCCCAGAACAGAGCTTTCATTCCATTTTCCAAACATTGCTAGTCTATCTCAGCCATCGATTCATTATTCATCACAAATGATCACATTTCAGAGCACATAATTACTCTCACAGCTGCAGTTTGGTACAGCCTCCCCCTGTTTCTCCCCACTCTCCCCGTGCTTCGTCTTTCTGCCCCCCTCAGCAGTCTCGAAGGCAGTTTAAATGACTGAACATTGTTTGATCTAAGCATGCAGGAGCAACGGAAATCGAAAGAGTCTATTCATTTTCTTGATCTGAAACTAAACAGTAGATTTTGCAGCCTATGAAATATTTATAGCGACTCATTCTGGACCCAGTGTGAAAGCAGTACACCTCTATCTATTGGTTATTACCATCACAGCTGCAAAAGGATTAAAGGTTAAGGAGCATGAAAATATAAGTGTGTGCTTGCTTGCCTATGTAGATGAGTAAGCATGTGCGTCTGTGTCAATGTTTGGGCCCATATGAGTTCAAGTCGGCACTCTCAAACACACACACACACCAAAGCATTATTGCCCTACCACTATCGAGCGAGACCTGAGCATGCCCCATTTATTATTCAGCGTGTCGCCTGCTGTCACAGGTAGAGAAAACACCCCCCCCCCCCGAAACTGATCAGGTGTGATGGTCAATCATTTCCTATTTGTAAATTAGATAATCACCATTTGTACTAGACATGTAGGATCTGTAGATATTTTAGTTTTGGATTGTTGTCAAGCCCTCAGTGTTTTTTAGTGTGTGTGTGTGTGTTTTGTATTTTATATTAAGAGGTTTTAATCTTTTCTTGATAGCTGCAGCTACTGTGGTTTAAATGTGTTTCTTATGCGCTGGTGAAGACTACGCCAATAATAATCGGGCTACTAGCAGAGCTTGTAATGGCGCTAATTGAACAGATTAGTAAAACCAGCATTTGCACTGGAGGCAACTTGCCTCCCTGGACTTCTGTCTCATTCTCTCCTTTTTACTTTTTTTTTTTTTTCTCCCCCCCCCTCCATCATCCCTCTTTTTCTCCCTCACTCTCTTCTCAGGCAGATGGTTTTGATGAGCACCCACTGTGAACCTTAAGTGTTTCTGCTGGGATTACAAACACTAGGGAGGGGTCCCTGTGGTGTGGGAGGGGGGAGCCATGGACACAGAAAGGAGGCAAAGGACTGTTGGCTTGGTGGGGGTGCTGTAAGAGGCAATAGGGGATGGAGAAAGGACAATGTGGGCTTAAACAGGCCCGCATGTCGTGGTCTTTTCCTTGCATATGCTTGTCTTTAGGCATCTCAAGGATCCCCTGCAGTGAAAATGAGACCCACAACTTTAACCTACATATGTCTTGTGTATAACCCCATGCCAGGGCCGTCTTAGAAAAGTTCAATTGCCAGCTACAGGTGCAAGTGCAGTCACCAGGCTGGGTAGTGGCGGTGGATAATCTCGGTGAAATTGCTTTGTAAAAGACGATATGAGGAATTGGATTAAAGCATTTCGACGTAAACACAATATAAATGGCTCCCATAACTACAAGAACTCATTTTTGTCAACATAGAAAGACTTAAGAATGCAACAAAGAAGTAACACCATATTCAGCCTACTCCCTTTTCTGCTCAAACTGTGTCCACTCACACATATGGACTCCACTACAGAGCACCTTTTTCTCTCTTTTCTCCCTTTTGTCTTAGCTCAAGACTAACCGATGGTCCCTGCTTGTGCATATCAATAGGGATGGAGTCTTCTCTTCTTGTTTGTCTTTGCCAAAGACTCTGGCTTTGCCTTGTGGCTCTAAGGGAACTGCCCTTACCCCTCCTTTTCTATTCCTTCTTTCTCAATCTTTCCCTCCCAGTGTCTCTTTTCCACCTTCTTTCTTCTACGTCTCTGGAGCTCAAGGCTGGGTAGACTCTGATTGGCATTACCAGACAAGGGTGTGGGGGTAAGTTGCTGGCTAGCTTCTGAGCTAAGCTGGAGAGCAAATGTTTGCCAGAGAAGTAGAGGGTAGAATAGGAATGGCTGCTGGGTCCCGAGTTGTCCGTGACCAGACCAGTTGTCCTTGGGATTTCCCTCGTCTACTGCCCCCCAGGGCTGGGCCTGGGCCCCATCTCTACCCCGCAGCTGGGAGACATATAGGACCCAAATGCAGACAGGGCTACAGAGCGGAGAAAAGGAAGGTTGGATCGAAAAGGGAGTGAAAGAATGGCATCTGGTGCCTAGGAGAGATGAAGAAAGAGCAGGAGAGAGAGTGCTTGTGACTGTTTAACGGAAACCTTTCCTTTTCTTTGATTTGCTTCCAGTCAGGGATTACAGGCAATTGGCATTTACAATGATTGGATCATTAATTTTGCCGTGAGGCGTCGCGCCCAGCAGCTTAGCTTCACCACCAGGCCAGCAAATGTTGTGTATAACTGGCGTGTACATCCCAACAGCACCGATTTATTAGATTTGTGTCAAAATCCTGTTCCACTCTGTTCAATGCTTTGGCTTCACATTTTAGCTGCTTTAATTAGAAGTCAGGTAATGGATCCGTTTCATTAGTCGCTGGAGTTCAATTTATTAAGCCATACGAATATCACATGATAAAAGTACTGTTTTAATTTGATAAGCAAAGCAAGTTTTATCCGTTTTTCAGAGGGTAAATCACAATTTAGAGTCGGTAATATCATGTAATTGTTTATTAGTTGGAGTCTAAGGCATCACTTGGATAGCTGTTGTGGCAGATAGGGGGCAGCATTAGACAGTACTGTGGGATGGCTGCTGTGGCCGCCATACAATGCTTTTGTAACCAAGGCTGCAACAAACATTTCAACTACCTGCTTAATTTAAGGGAAGCCTGTGTGTCACCTTGAATGTGGGTTGCTTTGTATTCCACACATACTTTATTTGTTTTTCACATGCCCTTATCAGAGTCTAATAAAAGCAGCGTATTCATGTGTCACAGAGGGCTGGACGACTGCCCGGACACTCTGCTGGTGTAGTTTCAGGTGCACAGGCTTGCTGTGTCGCTGTTTTCTTTCTGTGGTAAGATCAGATTGTCTTCTGCCAGGTGTCTTTTGCTCTCCTCCTCGTCCTCCTCCTCCTCCTCGTCCTCCTCCTCCTCCTCCTCCTCCTCCTCCTCCTCCTCTTCCTCCCCCTCCACCTCTCACCTTCGCTCTCTCTCTGTGGTGGGCGTTAGTTTGTTGTTTCTCTGATGCTGCTTTAACCTCTGACAGCAGCCTCTTCATTACTAGTGTTTATGCCTCTCCTTTCCTCCCTTTTCCCCTCTATTCATCGGCCGGCCGGCCGGTCAGTCAAATCCCTGTAGTCTGGCTGGTCAAACATAGATATTACACTCTGTAATAACACTGGCCACCCGCTTTGACCCCAGTCTGCTATCCTGCCCATAGCCTCTCTTCATAAGGATAGGCACTGAGCCGTGTGGTGTGGGATTTATGATAGAAAGACAAAGAATGGTTGTGCCACTCATTCATTATTGTTCCTTTTTTTTCTTTTTCTTTTGCTTATTTGTACGGCGAATTGCTTTGCGCTGCTCGGTCCAGCACAAATAGAATATGATTTCAGTTTCCATGATAAAAAAATGAAAAAAATTTTTTTAACTTGTATGTAAAAGTAATTTTCTTTATGTTTTCATACGGCTACACAAGTTAATATATATCATGCAAGCGGATGCGCAGTGTTAAGAAGTACAAAGGTGTTTGCCGCCAAACAAAGTCTGCCCCCGTTCTCTTTACAGTTCAGTGTTTTGCAGACACTTTCCTGCTTTAAGATTGGCTTCTGCTTTACATTTGTAGCATTCTTTAAGTTTCCACCACTCTGACTAGCGGCCCTGAACGTATCCAAGGATCCATCTCTTCTCAGTGCGTTTTACAAAGGGCAGGATTTGTCTTGTGTATCTGAGGGATATTTGCTCCACAATAGAAAGTTTTCTCAGCATCAGTGTCCAGCCCTGCGGGTCTGAATGGCGGATTTCTGCCGACCAAATGCGCCAGAATCCACGGCCGCCAGCACTCAGACGCCGACGGGGCTTTGATCAACCTGGACGGGCGCACATCAGGCTGGCGTTAGGGCTTTAAACCAACAAGCCACTGAACGGTGTAACACGGCGTTTGGTAGGACAGGCCACCGCCAGCTGCTAACTGTTTAAAAGCGAGGAATGTTATTAAGTGATGTAGATGCAAACGTCCGCGCATGAATGGGAGAAGAGAAATACTGTTCATTTCAGAGTGTGGAGCTGTTGTTGCTGGGAATTAGCTGTGGCATCTGAAGAATGCTGATAACACTGCCTGTCTTTTCATAATTTTTTTTTTTTTTTCTCCTCCCCGATCCTTTTGACTGAAGTCCTCCTCCATTCTGGGCCATCCTTTCTTGTTTTTCCTTCACGCATCTGAATGAAAGAAAAGCTGCAGAAATTGAACGCGTCGTGTTTACTGTATACACGCCCTCAAAGAAATACTGTCCAATCCTAAAATTCACACAGTTTTTAAGCTTAGTGTGGAGTCATATTTGAGCATTTATTGTAATGTGGGTTTTTTTTTTTCCTCTGTTTGCTGTCCAGACTTTTGACCCACTTTTGCCTCTGTTCGACCTTTTAGCATGGCGTAACAGTAATTGTAATGTTTTCCCTTTTGCAGGTGAAGAGAAATGTTTCAGACTTGACCAACATCCCAGTACGGCATCAGCAGTGGGAGGGGTGGCCTGCATCAGCATCCGATGATTCTGTAAGTTTTGTACGCACACACACATAATCTACAATTTCACAGAAATACTACAAATGATATAGCGTCTTAATATTTGTTTGTGCCATAAGTGCAGGTTACATATTATACATTTTGTCGGAATATAACTTTGTGTTGTTTTTTTTTAAAGTCACTGGAAAATGTCATCACGGCTTCACTCTTCACAGGTTAATAGTGGGTTATTGGCATTATTTAGCCAAGTTACATTTGAAACCGTTCCACTCGTGCGATCCACGCCGAAACCATCTGTCAGACGCGTGAAAGTAAGACGTTGGAGCTAATTAAGATGTCAAAGACGGTTCCATCCTGTGCCCCCTATCTGTGGACATTAAAGCTCACATCATTGAGTCCCGCTGACCTTTCCTGTCCAGGGGTTGCTCTTCCCAGCCATTCACTCCACACCCAGTCAAGCTGATCAGAGGTGGCCCTCATCCAGAACCTTGAGGAACCTCTGACCCCTTTTGTCACAGCCCTGCTTTGATAGCATATGTGTTCCCATGCTAATTGTTTGGCATGGTTTATCATGCTACATTGGGAAGCTGTTGTGCACACATTCTTGTGTTAACCCCTCCCTAACGTTTTCTTTTTTAGACCTATGCGACCATTGTCTGATTCAGAGCATTGATATTGTCATTGTTTCTTCATTTTCATACTTTAGTATGTGTCCTGTATGATGGAAGTGGCTGCAAGGGCAGTGCATGGTTGTGACGAATGAGGATTAAAAAAAATGTTTTAGTACTCTGGTGGATACAGTCACTTTGACTGTAGCCCATGATTTGTCTGTGGTCCATTATTCAAATATCCAAAACCTAAAATAACAATAACTGCACCTGTTTTTATGGCTCAAAGTAAAGCTTTGGGATTAGCAATGAAGGCAACAACATCTCACCCATTGTTGTGCACAAAAGGTTATGTATCCCTTTACTCCACAGAAGATTGTTTGCTTTATTTTGTTCCATCACAGCTCCGAGCAGCCAATTGTAAAGCCAGTAACCACCAAACAAACCATACTGCTATGATGCAGATTTACCATTGTTAGCATTATATTTGTAGACTTCCAATTATGTGATCAGTAAACACCCTGGCAATGCAACCGAAAATACAAATCTTACTGCAAAGCTGAGAGCTCATTGTGGGCATGTGGCACAATGACTGACCCCTTTTGGGTGAACAAGCTTCTGCTTTTCTGTACCAAATGATTTACTGTTCAGCTTTGGAACCGCAGCTTTGCGAGTTTCCGCTTCTCATTGAAAGAAGAATAGAGCAAACCACATTTCATAAGTGTTCAGGATATTAAGTGTGTTGGTCTGCTCTGAGTTGAGGTTGGAGATTGTGGTTCCTCAGCCCCCCCCCCCCAAAAAAAAAACATTGATTGTAAAGGTTCACTTTATGAATATTCAGTTTAATATTAAGATGTTTAAGGATTACATGTATTATTGGGGTTATCTTTACATTCTGTGTGCTGATTCTTAGCGGGCCTTGGCTTTTCTCCTCCGGTAGCTGTGGAAATAACGGCCTGGATTCATGAATAGATTTCAGCTCATTGTGGCGTCATGGGGCCAGTCGGCACTCGGCGAAACACACACATCTGCAGTGTCTGCGTTTCCTGGTTGAGGAGATATTAAAAAAAGCATAGAGAAGAGACAGAAATGTAATAATGGCCTCTGCACTCGCCATAGCCCTCTTATTGAAACGTCTGAAGGTATTAACAGAGAAAGCCCGGGGCTTGGCTGGCCTAGCAGGCGGGTAGGGAGCCAGTGTTAGTGTCTAGCTCATTAGCCGAGTCTCATCTCCCGGGGTTTGGGCCAATAAACATGGCAGCCAGAGGCCCAAGATTGTGTTTAGCTCCACACACTATCCCACTCATAGTGGAATCGATTACTACTTAACTCTGCTTTGCCTTCAAGTGTGTGATATCTCTTATGTTCACCTGCGTGTTTGCATTCGTGTGCATATTCACGTTTTCAAATGTGCCGTCTGAAGGCGAGCGATACTTCACCACAGTAACTGAGCTGTGTCTCATACACTGAATTCTGAAAATATTTTTTGCAAATTATATAGTTTAAATTGCAGTAATGGTCAGTTTGGAAGACTTTTTTTTCATGTTTCTCATTTCATGTATTGGCTGCATTATAATAGTTGTGGAATTTCAATTTGATGATGATGAATGATAGAAATAAATTTGGTTTGAACCCTTATTTCTTACAGTGATGCAGAATTTTTACCAAATAAATGTGATTAAAAGTAAAGCTGTTTTTGGAGAAAATAAGATAAATTTGTAAAAATTCTGACGACAGTAGAGTCTGCACCACCGGTTAATATTCTAAAAATGTTAAACACTCATACCATTGGTGTCGCTGCTCTCGTTAAGTTGGTTTATTGTGTACACAAAGACCCCTCTTATTGTGACATCATTCGCCCGAATAATCAGCCAGTTCAAAGTATACGTTTCTTCTGAGAGTTATTCTTATCTTCTGAGAAAGTTCTTCGAGTTGATGAGATGTTGGTTTAATTAACGTTGTGCATTGTTGGGAGTGTAAGAAAATAGTTGGTCAGAAAGAAATTCTCACCTTTCAGAGAAACTAGTAGTTGTGTGTTGCGTTTCCCCCCACAAATGCAGTCCAGTCAATGTGTTTCATTGTTTATTGTGCTCCAAGTTATTTCAAGCTGTACGAAGAATAGAAATTGGATCAGGACATATAATGCTCAAATGACGGTGAACAAGAGATCAGTTTATTCAGTACGCTGTTATTGTATGTGGTATTAGATGCAGGAAGCTTGAGAATTAAAGGAAGTGGAAGAGGCACAAAGCAGCATTGAGGTGATGCTCATTTCCAGCAGGTAGATGACATAGACCTGGTGAAACAAGTATTAGAAATCCTTTTTATATTAAAAAAAACCTTTTTTCACACACACCTAATTGTGTGGCCATCGTGTACTTGCTAATATAGGTTTTTATATTTTCATCCTTAATATGCCCACGCTGGTTTTCTCTTGCCCCAGGGCCCAAAACTCTGAGCTGTTTTCAGTGTTGCGGAGTTGAGATATTAAACACCCGCTCTTTTTACATCAATATCCGGAGGACAAACTTGGACAAGCTTCAAGAATCCTGAGTTTAGTTTTCAAGATGGCTTTGTGCATTTTTGATTTTGGCATAAACAGTGTTTTAATATTCTATTTGTGTGTCTGTGTTTCTGTGACTCGTACATCCAGCCCTGCTACAGTATTGCTGTCTGACTTGCAGTGTTGAGAAACATAGAATGAAACATGTTGGGATTTTTTTGAGGAAAGGAGGTTCTAGTTTTATATTTCATAGCACTGAAGGCAACGAGAAAGCAGAAAAATAAACATCTAAAGCATAATGTTTCACTTAACCCTTACCCTTTAGTGACTCCAATCAAATTTAAATAAAAAAAAAATCGGATTTCTTTTTTTTTTTTTTTTTTTACTGCACAGGAGTCTTATTGATTGATCAGAATGCAGTCTGTAATATTCGCCCTCCTCACTAACTTGTGGATCATTTGTGGCGACACACACTTTTGTTTTTTCCCCATGTTTGGTTTAGCATTTCTTTTAATTTTCTTTGGTTTTACCGCATTAAAATCAACAAGTCTTCTGAGGACTGGAAAAAGTTCCCAGTCAGAGAAAAGTATGTTGGACTTTGCTATAGTTAAAACTAGATGAAATTCACTTTATTCCAAGTAGATTAGGACAAATACGCCGGCATTATTTGCAAATACCAGGATCTATCACTGCCTTCAAATTCCCCCCCGATTCTCGTGGCTTTAACAAATCTGCTGCGAAGACTGCCGAAAGTAATGACAGAGGTCTTTTACAACTGCTGATTTCAGGGGCCATCAGGATATTAACTTTCCCTTGCTGTTGGAAATGTGCCCGGTCGAGGCTCTTCCCTTGACTCCTCCGGGCGCTTCTCCTTCGCCGAGACAATTTAGCATGAACAGTTTCCAGATAGGCCTCATTTCACTAGCGAGGCTTTGATTGACAGTCCTTCCCGCACATCTGTCGGGAGTGATTGACAGCCAGTAGGACATCCTTATTACATCCCTTCCTCTTCTCTTCCTTCCAGTGCCGCCCACCCCTCCTTCTTGCCAGTAATTGCTGACATTTATGCAGTGTTTCATGGTGTTTGCTAATGTATTAATGCTGCAGAGCCTCCGAGGTGCCTTGCCTTGTAGGGCAGCACCTCCCTCCATTTCCCACCTGGCATTAATGCAATCCTCCTCTACCTGTGAAACCTGGGATTTATTGGGGGGGGCAGCAAGTGGTTTCCGTAGCAACATGTCCTATTTGCAAACTCGGGTAGCCCCTCCTTGACACAACTGGAATCCTTGAGGTGACATTCAGAACTGTGTTGGTCTATAGGTCCCCCCCCCCCCCCCCCCCGTCTCTCGTTTATTTATGGAGGAAGAAGTTCCTCTTCATGAGCTTGATCGCAATTAATACTTCTTTCTTAAAAGCTGACGTTAAGTTTGTAACTACCAGAGTACAAGATTATGAGTTCAGGTTCTTTATGCTTTCACACTTTGTCCTTTCATAAATTTTAAATACTTTGAGAAATGTATCTTAAACACAAATGTACTTTCACATTACATCAACGCACTAGACTATACAAATGGAATTAGACGGAAGTAAACCTCTTCCTGTATCTTATACTATGTTGTCTTCTGTCTCCTGCTCTTTGGCAAACTGGTATGAAATAATTATGAAAAAAAGACTACCTGATTTTTATAATGAAAACTTGTACACATAAGTTGGAAAAGGTGGCAGAAGACTTTCTAAAATATTTTACAGTCTTTTAGTTGAAGAGGAACCTATTTTTCTTTTTCAAACAAGTTGAATCATCAGTATCAGCACTTCTTTTTTAATTGAAGGATGAGCATAATACTGCTTCCCCACTGTGTGTGAGCATAGAAGTACAACACCATGTTGGAGAGATGATACCACTTTTCCCACTGTTAGGCATCCTGCTGATCCCAGCAGTCATTTATTAGTTTCGAGCTTTGTACTTGTCAGCAGCTTGGCTCACTCAAAGTAGCCTGGACCAAGTAATCCAGCTCTCCTTTTTTTTTTTGTTTTCCTGTCTGGTCTTAGTTTTCCACATGTTTACACACTTTCTCATCTTTATCGTTGCATCAATCCAGTTCCTTTAAAAAAAAAAAAAAAATCTCTAATCCTCCCCCCCTTCAGTTTCTCTGTTCTTCAATCTCTTCATAAATGGCATAGTGGAGTAAGGTAGTATACTGTGGTTTTGGTTGCCTTCACTGCAGCTGTCAGTGGTAATTATCTCACACTCACAGCCAGACACCTAATCTAAACACTGCCTCCACCAGAAAAGAAAAAAGAGGAAACACAGAAAGAATGAAGGGAGAGGAAGGGAGAGAAAGAAGGGTAGAGAAGGGGGAAAAAAGGGTTGAAGGGGAGAAGGAAAGGAGGGGGGGTGGAAGGAGAGAGAAAATTCTTTCCCTGTATCGGCCCGTGAATGCCTCGAGCTTCAATGCAAGTGTTAATTAAAAGAATCCAAAAAAGAGGAGCCAGTTCCTTTTGTGTGGAGATGTGGTGGAGGGTCTTTTGGGGGGGGGGGGGGGGGACCCCATGCCCTGCGGCGCTTCAACCTTGTTTCCACGTTTTACCACTGAGCCGTCAAGCTGCACTTGTGTACCTCAACATCGGGAGAAGCCACTGGGTCAAAGCAAGGAAAAGGACTGAGAGGCACTCACCCCCCCCCCCCACCACCACCACCACCACCACTTCTTTTCACCTCCCCTCCTTGCATCCATGTCAGCCCAAACCCTCCAGGCTCTTTGACAAGGGAAGTGATCAACTTTATGTATACACTTATTAGGTCCTCCAACAAAATCTCTCATTGTGCATGGTCGTGGTGAAGGGTTTACGGGGATTCTCTTGGCAGTCATTTTGGAGATTCTCACGTTTGATTGCCACTCGATTGCGGGGTGAGCAGAATAGACCTGAGCCTATTACTTCACACCATTCAAGCTTAATCTATCTTTCTTTGGCTCAATACATACAGCTCTGTGTGAAGTGGACTCTCAGGCCGGCCATACGTCGTGTCTTCAGTGGTCGTACCTTTACTCTACTGGCAGTTGGTCTTTATTACCTTCTCCAACAAAAGTTGGCTGAGAAGGTTGTTTTCGTCTGCATTTATTTATTTGATTAGTTATTAAGTTAATTAGTTTGTTTGTTTGTATGTATGTATTTGACCAGGTTTTTGCAAAAACTATTGAGCCAAATTGCATGAAATCCTCAGGGATGATTGATCCAAGGACCAATCGATTAGATTTTGGGATGTTACCGCTTCTGAATAAAACTGTGAAAAAGGTCACATACAAAGGAGATAGAAGATCAAACAAGTTTAAAGGAGATCAGCATCTTGCCATGGAGATGCTCTCTGCTCAGTATTTCACACAGTGATGTCGCCACCTGACCCAATTAATCATCAATATGAGTGAACGACTATCATGCTCACGATGGTTACTCGCAGTTGAGTAAGTATTGCTAGCTAGTGGTTAAAGTTATAGCTTTGACACATTCCTTTGTAAAGTCACAGGTTACTGTTATGAGAAGCACATTTGACAATTAACCTCCGCAGCACTAAAGCAGTTAGAGTTGAGTTACTTCTGTAATGACGAGGCAATTCAGCTAAGTGTTCTTTGTAGGTGTTCCCGGGACACTAGACTGTCCTTGCTGTGATACAAGTTTGATTGTAAAAAGAAAAATACATTTGCAATTGAGTGTTAATACACAGTCGACGCAGTGTGTCTCTTCTATAGTGTCTTTAATTCAATCCCAGTTGTTTTAGATTGCGCCTAATAGAAGAAAAGCATCTCAGGACAAAAAAAACCCCAAAATAATTCCACTTTCGCAAGGTGATTGAGGAAGGGAAAACTCCCTTCTATCATGACCAAACCTCCTACTGATCCAGACTCAGGTATCCGTTTTCAGTTTGCACCAGTTGTGGTTAGAGGATAGTGAGCAGAAAAAAAGGTAGGGCAAAGGACAGCAAACAGGTTTGCGTCATGCTAGGATACAAGAAGATATTAAAGCTACAAGCAGCATCGAATGGGCCCTTGCACCTCCACACACATACGTATTCTATGAATTTTGTTCTATAGAAGCCTTCAGGGCTGGACTTGCGAATCCACATTTACAGTGTGAGGCAGATTGGAGGATGTACAGGTTACTTTGTTAATCAATCATTTTTTTGGCCCTGTGTTAATACTAATAATCATCATAATAACTTGTAACATGGTCGGAAGCACTTTCAGTTTTTTGTGCCCTAAAAATGGCACATGGTGACTTCAACCTGTCCGAACCTTATCGAGTCGGACTGTTTCAAGCCTGGGTTTAACAGAGGAGACTGTTCGTCTCCTGAACTGGAAAATGGGAGCTGATTGTACTGCTCAAAAAAACCCAAAGTCTTCCCCATTTACCCTCAACAGTGAGTGGGATGGGAGCTATTTTTGCATTTAAAGCCGACGTGACCCTTCGCCAGTGGTCTCTCTCTTGGTTTGTGTAGTTTTAATATTGCATCGGTGGTTTTTCCACTGCTTTTTTTAAAGCAATTTTCTGTGCTTAAGACAACACGGAGGAGGAATACTCATCAAAATCAAACACTTACAAGATCTGTCAGGGGAGAGAACGGGTTTCTCATATAACCTCTCCTTTGTTGCTGGGAAGGCGGAAATTTGAAACACAGTGTTCAATATTACAACCGGTTTCAGTATATTCTCAGTCAACAGTTTGAAGGCTGTAATAAACGGTGTGTTTGCCTGCCAAGAATCGTTAAGAGAAAGGTACTTTTCTCCCTTTGGGAATAAATCAATATAAACAGCTCATATAATTGGAAATCTGTCAACACAAATGTCATTTGAGAGCATTTGACTATTGGACATGTCACATGAATAGATCCCTTTTATCGCAACAAACTGTATTTCAGCATTACAATCACTATATAACGTACACTGTGTATTTTCAAAATATTTGCAAAATGTAACACTTTTTTTTTACACATAGTAAAACCAGAGAAAAAAGGTTTTGGTGTTTGTTTTTTTTTAAAGCAAGCCTTAACAGCACTATGGAACATTTTGTGTGAAGTAATAAATAGTGTATCTCTGAAATTTGACAAACTATATTATTGTAATGTTGCTTATTTTGTTAGTGAACACTAAATCTGTAGACATGCTTGCAGGTGGCCACAGTTCTTTAGGTCATTTTTGTAAAAAAAAATATCTACTTGGTTTGGCTCTATTTTTATTGGTGGGGGGGAGGGGTGACTGTTTTATCAAACAGTGGGATATGATGTCAGGGATTCGTCTCTTATTTGTGCAAGGTAGGCAGCGTTATACAAGTGAGTCCATGTTGCTGACAAGGTTTAGTGATTACATTGTTTTGCCCCGCCGTTGAGACCGAGGCCAGTAGGAGGAACCTCTCTCGTCGTGGAGAAACATGGGGAGAAACTCCCTCGAGTGTGGAGCCCTTTTCAGATTCAATTGGCGTTGCATATAATCGTCTCTTGATTCACCCGTGTCCAGCTGCTCTTTGTGTGTCTTTGCACCGGACAATGGGGCAGATCACAGGACCTCTGCAGGAGACGAGCAGCGTCTCTTGCCTCTTATCACACCCGGCTTGCCTGCCCTTCCTCAGCCCCGCTGTTTAGAAGTTCACTCTCCCAGAAAAAAGTCTTTGCATCTGGGCTTTCTGCTTGGCTCCTAACAAATAGCACGCCAGTGAATTGAGTGCATTGTTGCATTATTGTGAAGTATCAGTATATTCAGGCAGTCACGGGTAGATGATTGCCAGTCCTGCTTGTAATAGTGTTTGTTGATAGGACTTGACAAAAGGGTCTTTGTGTTGAGGAAACGTCAACTTTCACACTTTCTGGCTTTGTCTAATGTGATCCAGTGTAACACCTCTTTTCTTTTTCTTTTTTTTTTAAATCATCATATAGTAGTTATTCTTCTGTTAATATAATTTGCATTGGTTGTATGCTTTGGTGTGTGGGCGTGTGGGCGTGTACTTTTAATTGATCAGAAGTTGTAATAATCAAGCTATGCCACCCCTTGTTAATAAAGTCATCTTTCGTTTCATTCTTTAGACTCTGCAACAGCCTTGCTTATATAGTTGATGTCCCCTGGGGTCTCAGCAAGGAGACACCAGCTGTAATGAGTCCCCGCTGATCACTGACATTTTCAGTCCAAGCTTTGGATTTTAGAGCTCATTAGTCAGGTGTTCTTTTACTATCAACCGCCACCACACTAATGGTGACTGCAGGTGCACAAAAACCTCGTCGAGATCGGCCCTCATTAGAGAAATGAGCAAGGCTTTGTTCAAACATCCTAAACTTTCATGCGATACAGGTTTTTGCCTCTGCTGCTCATTTGTTGAACCTGTTTCAGTTGACTGAAGTTGACTTTTGTCACTGGATTGATGATAAATTGGATAAAACTGTTGTAAAGTTTCCTTTGTTTTGGTTATACTTCAGTTATTCTTAATCAATAATGAGCTACATTACTACTGGTATGTTAACATCATGGAAATGCGAGGTATCAAATCAATCAATGAACCATTTACCACAGTACAAGAAACTTAATATTGTTCTTTTATTTTGCTTTTTTAATTTGTTTTAGATGACACTAGCCCTTTCCGGAATCAGCTTTCCCTGCCATCATCTCAGTGTTTGTCGAAGGTCCTCACCAGCAATCGCCCAGGAGCCCACAGAAGAGGTTTATAAGCTTCTGTCATTTTTCAAACACACCTTTTGGAGCTTTAGACTAGTTTTAATGTGGGGTGGGGGGGGGGGCTGTTGTATAAATATTCTGTGTTAAACGGTTGCTATGTTATATTTTAGTACTGCAATCTTTTGAACAGCTCATTATGACTGGGGTCCTCTTAATGTTCACCTTTGATGTATGCTGAGATAAAAGCACATGGCTTCTTCAACCCTCATCCTAAATTTTGTTCATTTTTGAAAATAAATATGTAGTGCCGTCATAATTTATTTCTATATACTGTAAGTAACCTGAACTGTTCCTTATGTCCGTGTCGACACTACTGGAGTTGTAGTCCAGAAAATCACTGTTCACAACAATCCTCAACAGAGACTATGTAAATACTAACTGATTAAACAGGGGGGGAAAAAAGAAGCTTCTGTTAAATGACTTTTTCCATAATGATTGTTTACAGTGTGCAGATGTCATTATGATCAGCGACAGTGAGGGTGAGGATTTCGAAGATCCATCAGAGTTTGGGATGGACGATACGGAGCTGTTCGGAATGAGCTCCACGAACTGCCCAAGATCACCTATGAGTACGTTGGAGAAAAGCAGTTTGCTCAAGGCTTGTTTATTGCTTGGAAGACGGTGTCACAATTCAGCACAACACATCTGAAGCTTGACCACAAAATTATTCTCGTGTCTTTTGCAGTGCCAGAAAATATTCAAAATGACACTGATGCCTTAGTTCACTTTACTGATGAATTTTCTTCAAGGTGAGTTCAGTGCAACAACTTTAAAGTCTCATAAGGTTGAAAGAGTTGAAAGTGTTGATACGCTGTTTACCTGTTGTGTCCCACAGGTATGGTGAGACCCACCCAATGTTCTTCATTGGCTCTTTGGAGGCAGCGTCTCAAGAGGCCTTCTATGGCAAAGCCAGAGATGTAAGTAAAGTGTTGAAGGCCTCACATGAACATTTTTAATTTACTACCGGAACTGTAATATATCACAGAATTGTTTTTCTTGGCACATTAACATTTCAAACCCCAATTTTGACGAGGTTAAAGTTTTTTTTGGTACTACTGTTACCAATACTCTTTTCTTTAGCACTGATGTCATCTTTCCTTTATGTGATCTGTACACCCCCTTTTTTGAGTTGTTTTCTTTTCTTGAAATAACACCAAGAAGGAACACATACCAAGTCTATTATTATTCATTCTCTGTCAAGGGAGATATGGCATTTCTGTCTTTATTAAGAAGCTGGTGGGAATTTGAAACACAATAATTGTGTATGTATGTGATTAGGCTCATCTTTTCTAGGCCAGACTGCAGTTATGGGTCTTGTGATTATTTAGTCAGTGTTGCTATATATTTATATATCACATCACTTTAGCGTAATATTTTTATTAGAATCTAGAGAGAAACAATAATCCCATATGGAGAGAAAAAATTTGGAGAGAAAAAAAATGTCAAGGTGAGCTATTTTTATCAGCACAATTAATAAGGATCAAATAAACATATACAACTTGACCATATTAATTATGGACAAAATTCAAATTTACATGTAAAAACCGACAGCCCAGTTGCTCTGCTCGATTTTTGTCGGTGCAAGATCACTAGTGATGTTCCAAATTGCGGTAAAAACATGCATTTTTCCCCGAGTGTTTACTATGGAGGCTAAAGATTTTATAACCATGTTGATGTAATTTTTTATCAAAACCCTCATCAAATTTTCACCCTGACAGCTGAGGCTTTATTTTTAGCTGTCCACCCCCCCATGTTTTTTTTTTGCTTTTCTCCTTTTAAGGATGCTTGTATCAACTGACAGCTTGTGTGGATTGCCGCCTTATTAGACTGCAAGGACACAGCAAGATGTTAGGGGGGTTCAGATCACCAGACACACAAAGAGGGAGGGCAATGAATGATACTGGGGGGAGTGTGGTGCGAAGAACACGGCGTGAAAAAAGATCTAGAGGGAGTGTGCAAAAAAAAACCCTAACCCGAGAAACTTGAAAGGAGAAACTGAGTGAGAAGAAAATGGGGACAACAGCATATGAATTTGAGGGACGAGGGTAAGGGATGTGTGAAATCAACAAAGATGGGTAACAAAAAAAAAAAACTGAAGAGAAAGTTGGAATCTTGCCTGTTTCTCAGCTGATTCCCCTCTTAAGCCAACACAATATGGCCAGTGTCTCTCTGGTGTTCACACATGCTGTACTGTACCACTGTGCTCTACAACAGTGCGAGGGCAAAATAGTATTCATTTCCACAGTATTTTCTTTTATTCTGGGTGAGCTTGATTTAGCCTGCCAACTGTGCTGTGGTTAAAATGGCTTTGGAGAAGCTGAATATGTGCAAAGACGCTGCATGAAAACAGAAGCTATTTGATCTGTTCCGTGTTTGTCCTGTTTTGTCACCAGCATCCCAGACAACAGGCCAAAACATGCTGCTTTTCATGGTTTCATTACACAGTAGCATATGTGCACAATAACGCCGTCCCTTCTCCCCTCTTTTCCAGCCACCCCATCCTTTACTCTTTGCTTCCTTTTGAAAAGGAATGTAGAGTTTGTGTCCTAATCATAGAAAAAGTACTTCATTAAATGGATATTAGAACGGCGCAGATCTGACTAAAGGGCGAGTCGAGGAGGGTTTCTAAACAGAGGAATCAGTCTCACTCTCATACCCGGGAAGAGGCTAATCACTAAGCAAAACACTACATTTGATGAAGTGTTTTTGAAGGTGTGTGTTGGGGGACTGTTGAGATAGAGTCAATCCATCCTTAATGAAAATGCTTTGGGCTGCAGAGCTGAGCTGAACCCTCTTGGGGATCAGTGGTTTGTCAGAGCGCACAGAGAGATAGGCCACCCATCGCTAACCACGATCCTCACTAAATCCCCATCAACGCAGTGGTTAATCACTCTAACCCCGCTCTCCACTCCTCTCATGTCTGCCACACACAAAGACGCATCAAAATTCATAGCCTTGCCGGAAAGGCAAGTTCAGGGATCTATCACCGCGAAGTCGCCACTTTTCAAACCCAGCAACAGCCTCGCAGAGTCGAGAGGGAACTGCTCTGGTCAGTCCAAACGTATAGGGCTGCAGATATATGTACAACTGAGAGCTGAAAACCTGAAAACTAGAAGCACTTGGTGAAAACCTTGTTGAAGTGAGAAAGATGACAATATATATAATTGTACACTCTGCTACTGAAGGCCATTTGGGAATTTGTTTGGTCGTTCAACAGGGCATGCCGTGCACAATGTCTAGCCTCAAATGCAGTACAGAATCGTGTAAAAACCTTTATCCATTGTTTGATTGTTGCTGTTAGCTTAATATCTTAAGCACTGTAAGTAAAGCTTTATTTTCCAAAGAAGGAAAACAATAGTTTTTTATACGTTATAGTAGGTGAAATGATAAACGCTTCATAAAGAAATCAATTTGTATCAAAGGGACTGAAAGAAAACAAAACAATGGTGTAAAAGGTGTACATATGCATATGCATAGGTATAAATGCCTTATGACCCAGCATCTTCATCGCTATGGGAAAAACAAGATGAATGCTGATCTGCACTAGCAGTCTGCATGATCAACTCTTTCAAAGTGCCTTCGGGTTTTTTCGATAATGTATATAACAACAAATGACTGATAATAATAACTGAAATAGTAGGGGAGACTATAATATAAGAAGTGCAATGGCCAGTGAAAGTTATGCGCACTCCTCTTCATTGTGTGGCCCATTTTTAACTTTCCTTGCAGAAGTGAATGTTTAATAATAAAAATGATGCAACTTTCATCTTTCATTCAGTGCTATGTGGAAAAGGTTTCTCGTCGAGTAAGACATTTATTTACGGCTAAACGTAGCATAGTTTCACAAAATAACATGTCATATGAATGAAATGAAATGAATCCTGTAAAATCCTGTTAATCTATCACTTAAATGTTGCGTCCCATGTGGTGACCGCAGGTCTTAAAATAAGCTGGGCCCAGATGTTAAAGTTTTTAACGGCATTATTGCGAGATATTATATAAATGTTTTGCTCTTACTTCAATGTGTTATACTGTCTGAAGGATACCAGTAATTGGCGTCAATACTTTGTCCGTATTGTATAACAGTTATGAAACACAGGCTGAGAGCGGAGACAGACAAAACAGGACGTGCTTTATGGTGGCTGTACTGCCGACTTCTCCAGAGGTAAAAAAATAAACCACGCTCAGTGTCGTCACAGTCTGATACCATCGGCTTCCTCAAATGATCACCTCAGAAAAGGGACACTAAATGCTTTTAAATGCAAATAGTTTTTCTCCCTCCAAATATATTTACACTGCGATTTTTCTCCCCCTTTTAAAAAAAATAATTATTTAATGAAATTCTTTATTGATCTACCTTTGTGTTATGAGAGCGCCGGTGATACAGGTGCATCAGCTCCAACACTCTTCTGCTGAGTTAAATTCAGAGTCTCTCTGTCACGCGTGCACAAAGCTTCGATTTAGGTGAACAGGTGTGAAGAAAGGCTATGGGGTCACTATCTTACTCAGGTTGGACCTAGTAATTTAGCTGAACCGAGGGATTTGCTCCTCCCTGCTAAGACGGGCAACACAAAAGATTTACTTGAAAGCGGATAGGGAACAGAGGGGTACGGACAGTTTAACCGAGATGAAGGAGTTCAGTTGGCCCAAAATGCCCACTTTGATTAGTCTTTACACTTGCTCTAATTGAGCATGCATGTGTGCGAGTACGAGTCCCTCGCTCGCAGGTACGCGGGCGAAGTTTGTGCATGTGTGTTGAAGACGCCGGAGCTCGAGTGTGTATCGGGGCTTTTTTTTGGGGGGGGCCTTTTCTACTTGTTGTAAAACGCTCCCTCTCTTCGCACTCATTCCTCTCTCAAGACTGAATTTGCTTGTCTTCTCAGCATGAGTGTTTAATCTTTTCAGGCTGTTGAATCGGACGCCTGAATGAGTCCCCAGCTCCTTCTCTCTAGGAGCCCTGGAGATTATTCTAAAGCACTAATCGTTGAGCAAACACAGCAGTGCTCTCCCATTCCCATTCTATACGGGCCACAGTATAGCACAACTTCTTTCAGTTCCCCGCACGTTTTACGCCTTGTGTAGATTTTTTTTTTGCTTTTTGGCGCACGTAGCCTGGATCACTGTTCCTGAGAAACGGACCCCTTGACTTCCCCGCTCACAGCCGTGGTTAGAAATGAACTGAGTCGAGACTGAGAGTTTTTATTATTTGTTCTTTTATAGCAAGAGAATTGACATGTAATTTAAAGAGCATTATTTCCAACATTGTCCCCGGGAACCTTTTATGTTTGTGGGTGTGTTTGTTTTTTAATTAGATCGTCAGGAGGGAGAATCTACCAGGCTTATATGATGGTGTCAATATCCTTGGATTTGGAGCTTCGTCAATATTGTCTGGCCCTGCCGCTACTAACCTGAACAGGCTGCTGGCATTTGGTGTAAAATAAATAGAGTGATTTGTCTGTTTTGTTTTCTCCACATCTTCTTCGCCTTCAAGAGAAGTTTTATTTACACCGCTCTCCATTTGATTTTGTGTGGTATTTGCTTCTTTTTTTTTTTTGGTCAGTTGTGGCCTCGCTGCGGTGTGGAGAAGTCCTGCTCGCTCTGCATCCGCTGGTCTCCCGTGTCATTTTATTTTCATGTAATGTGGTGGCGTCTCTGCAGTGATGAGACACGTGGCTGAGAAACCCAACTCCACCGTGGAGCCTGAGAACTGTGGCTGCATAAAACTCTCATTTCGAAGGCGGATCACACAGACAAACTTTTAATCTGTATTTCCTTGGAGCTGAGTGTAAAGGTTGCTTGTTCAGAAATTTAATAAAACTCTACCTTACAGCCAAGTATTTTCTTTTTTTTTTTTTTTTGCCAAATTGAATCACAGATTCTACTTGATGTTAGAAATCGGTGACGATTCAACAGGCCACGGCAGACGTACCAAAGAAATCATCCTTAAAATGTTCTACATCTTTGATTTCTTTACCCATAAATTCCTTGTGTTCCTCTCCGCAGAGAAAGCTGCTTGCGATCTACCTCCACAACGACGACAGCGTCCTCAGCAACGTCTTCTGCTCCCAACTGTTGTGTGCCGACTCCATCGTCTCCTACCTGAGCCAGAACTTCGTCACATGGGCTTGGGACGTCACTGAAGAAGCTAACAAAGCAAAGTACAGTATCGGTCATCTCGAAGCTATTCGATCATATCGGTCTTATTTTACATAATTCCTCCGTTAACCATTTTGCAGTAATATATTCAGGCGTATACAAAAATATCACAAACTCTGAACTTTTTCATATTTCTTTTTAATATAAGTGCATAAGACAGTGTATAATAAGTGCTAATACATCATTGCAATGTTACCTGATAAGTCTCCCTGAAAATACTATTGAATTTGGTGTAAACTCAGTGGGATTGATCCACTTCAACAGATTTTGTTTTTTAATTGAACAGGGCTTCTCTGTTTGATAACTTGCAATCTGATCAAAAAAGTTCATTCTTATAGCTTGCGAAATGTATTTCGACTGCAAAGTCAGACAGAATTAAAGACCTTAACGCTCTTATATTTTAGCAGACTGAACATAATCGATGGCAGCTCTCCATGTGCTGCCAAACACTGGTTGACCTTTCAAGTTATTCTCTCTAATGGAAGACTTGACAAAATATGTTCTGTCGATTCGCCAATAATTATTTTTGTTGGATTTTTCACGGAATTATTTTCTGTCTTTTTAATCAAAGTCTTACTGGTTTTATTTTCAGAGTCAGATTTTTTGTTAGTATTTTGTTTTTTAAGAGTGATTTTTTTTTTTTTATAAGCATTTCTAGCTTTTTGCTTCTCTTTTTTTTTTGCCCTCTTCATTGTCAATTTGCAAATTGACTAAACAATAGAGCCATCTCCGGGTGCATGGGAATTCTGTTGCAAAGCATGATCTAGTCTTTAAATGTAGGGACAGCTTTGTTTTGAGAATCGGTGCATTTGATTAAGTCCATCCACTAAGTTTGAAAATGAAATAATGCTGTAAAAACCAAACCTAATTCCGTGGAAAGGGTGCAGTGCCATCTATCAGAAACATACAGCATTTAATATTTAATTTTGCCAAATATAAAGTTTAGTTGTGCAATAACTGGAGCTCTAAGCTCTGACCGCATGTTTAATCCTTATGTTTTATTTATATGTGGCTTCCTGTCTGGAAGAGTGGGCTGTTTGCATAAATGCTGAGGTCTACCTAATAAATAGGGTATTGAAATATATTTCAGTAGGAAAGAAGCTTGTATGTCATCTGAGAGCTTTGTGACCTGCCCAGACACTCTGTTTGCTCAGCTAATGTCACAATTGTAGTATCTTTTTCAAGTAATTCTCTCAGAACTCTTTGGATGTTTTGTGCCCAAATTCTTTCCCATTTAAAGTCAGAAAATGTTGGACTCCCATGACTTGACCGTTTTGATTTATTTCATGTAAAAAAAAAAAAAAATGCAAGTGTAGATGAATCGTCATTTGACTCATGGGCAGCAATTTAAAATCCATTTGGTTTGTCCTTTAATTGCCGGCATTCAGCTCTCACCCCACCACTCACACCCTCCATCGCCGTCCTCTCATTCTCACTTCAGCTTCATTCTCTCGTCGAAGCTTGGAGGTTGGATGCTAACAAAAGGCGTTGTGTTTGCATGGTGAGGCCCCTGATTGGGCAATCTTGACTAAGCCGTCTGAATGGAGGGTCAGTGTGAGATGAAGTACTCCACTGGGGTCCAAACATCTCTATCTTTTCACTTGGCCTCAAAGTGCGAGCGTTACTTCATCACCGAGTGTTGGGGAATGTTTTGTTTTGTTTTTTTGGAGGCACTTGTTTACCACACTGATACAGTGACTAAGACAAATTTCTCAATTGAATGCAAACGTTAAAATACCGCCAGTCGCCAGTCATGTGTTCATACTAATCAGATCTGCAGCAGCCGAGGTTTTAAGTGGTTTAGAAGAGGAGATGCAGGTGGAGAGGCTATTGCCCCCGTCATCACTGTACCTGTGAAGGCTTTGGATTGCTGTTACCTTTTCTTCATCTTGAGGCTACATTCTTCTTGTCTCCATCCTCATCTTACTGCTCGCTCCTTGATTTTTCACCAGCCCAACCCTCTCACTCTTCACTGAACCTCCAGAGTTAAGCCTGCCCTCTGGTAGCAGCCATTTAAGAAAGACTCGCACCCTGACCTCACCCCTCCATTATTTCTTTTAAGAAAACTCCCTCCTTCCTTCATTCCGCTCTCCTTTCTCTCGCATTGGTCCCCTTTGCTTTTTGCCCCAGCTGGGCCTTTTTATTGCACATTAAAAGGGAGGCAACATCTGGAGCTTTTCAGCACACACAGCTAGTCACAGCTTCGCTGCTAACGACGCATGCATGCACATGTGCGCGCCAACTCCTCTCACACACACACACACACACACACACACACCGTCGCTCGGCATTCTCACGCTCTCAGGCTGATTCAAAATGACTGATGATTGGCATCAGTCACACAGGTTTGTGTGTGTGCGTGCGTGCGTGTGCACTGAACCTGCTGATACTGGAATGTGCCTGCCTGTTGCTCAGCTCTGTGTATTCTCACAGGCTTCCCAGTTAGATGATTAATTATGTATAAATGCAGTACTGGTGAATTGATGCCAGTGTAAATTTCACTCGTGGGAAATGCATTTGCTAAATCGCACAGGCGACATATTGTCATTGCAAATATTAAGACTATTTGTGAATATGTGCATTGTGCTTCTTCAAATGCTTATTATCTATATGCTTTGCTAACATGTCTGTACAAGCTTTTAAAAAAAAATTGAATGTTATTTTTAGGCTAAATGTTTTGTAGATATTTAATCATTCAATATAGACTCTCCAATATGAATATTAATAAAAATGAAATGCAGTTTAATACACAGCCAAAACAGTTCAGTGGGAATTGATGTTGTAACCACTGAGGGCAGAGATGGGCCAATATGCAAATTTTTTATTATGCACTTGGCTTCTGCTTTTGACATACGCTAAGCTGAAGAGTTAACTGCTTCACAGGAAGAGCGAAATGTCACTTTCGAATCAAAACATGCCCACGTACACTCTGAAACAAAGTGTGTCTGACACAGTGAGCTACCACAGCATCCGGTTCCCATACCCTCCGCCCACAGGTGGCTGAGTGAAGATATTCCCTGCAGTGCTACTGTACTGGTCTGACTCATCAGCTGCTCAGTGGAGCAAACGTCAGGTCTAACCAGTCCACTCGCATCTTCACAAAGCACATTGATGTGAAGTGATGCAAGGTGACAGCGCAGGGAAACATTAACTATTTTGGCTGTCTGGCTCCACTGTGAGAAATAGAGATGGCATGGGCGACAAATTACAAGCTGTCAGTCACATTAGCCATCCAAGCAGAGCTTTAAGTGCATGTTAAATTGTAAGTTGCAGGTGTTTCCTCTCCAGTTCGATGCCCCTTAAGGTTGTTTGAGGGCCGCGGGTCTTCTGTGGCCGAGGTTACATTCTTCAGCATGTTATATTATGGCTGGATGACAGCAGAGCAGCTTTGACGTCGGCCTGCCCTCAGTATTATGTCCATACTTGTTCCTAAAGTAATTCACAAGTGCTTCCCATCATAGTCACTGCATTGGTGCTCGTCTGAGTGACAGTGGATGCATGGTCAGATTAGGTTGTGTTCCCAGATTGTGCAGTTTTTTTACGCCGTCGTGATCATGATCATTTATATTAAGTTGGACTGACTTCCTTGGTTTTGAGATTGGAAACCACAGCAGGTTTTCTTGTGCTTGATGAGAGATTTAAGATTGGGTTACCCTTCAAGTTGTTGTCCATTGTTCCCTGGCCTTTCATTACAGGTTAGAGTTTCCCTGTGGACCATTGTCATGGTGTGGTTGGGTCGAGGTCTGAACAGGGACAAATGTCAGAACAAAATGATCTGAAAGATTTAGGGGACCCAAGGTTTTTTTGGGGGGGGGTTTAAGGACGCGGGTTACTCAAAGTTCAGTGTTTTTCTCAATCGTATTCCAAACATTTCATTCCAAGAATCATATTTTGAGGGTATGTACAGAAAGGATTATTACTTTAAAGTGACCATAGTAGGAGCAGGGGCTCAATTTCACAGTTTGAAAAGTCTGCAAGTAGCTCCCTCAGCTTTGGCTTCATATTTTAATGAGTTACACCCCCCCCCCCCCCACCCTCCCCCACTTTCAGGCGCTAGCCCTTCTTTCTGTCTTTTTCCTCTGACCTGCCATCCTTCCATCTATTCCATCACTTCTCTATTTTACCAGCCAGTTATTAAAGTAGATCTTATTAAAAGGCGGGAGAAAAAGCTAATCTATATTTGCATTCCGTCTATAGCAATTCATTAATATTATGACATTTACAGGGAGCTTGGCGGGGCCCCGGCTGCCTGCTACCCTTTTCCCTCTCTGAAATGTTAATTTAAAAAGTTCTGTCTTTGTAATGGAATAAGAAATCCTCTCTTGCCCTATCAATTCTGGGCGTCTGGTGAGGAATACTAATTCATCTCAGGTTCCAATTGAGATAGCGTGTCACTCTGATGGAATAAGAAAACGCAGAATTGGTTTTAAAGTCCTTAATGCCGTGAGTTATGTGTATTTCTCTTTTCTGCTGCTATCTCAAAAGACTACTCCTCCTTTTCCATTTGCTGGAAAATATTTGCTTTACTTGTTTTAGTACTTGCTTCTATTGTATGTGTCTGTTTGTGTTTGCTTTTTGATTGGGTTTTCTTTTCCTCTTTGAATTACAGACTCTGAAAGATGAGTTGAGTTCCAAGAAAAACCAAAGTATTTATGAAACAGAATGAAGATTAAAAGTTAATTGAATCCATTTCTTTGTCTTCCAGACTACTCACTGTATGCTCGAGGAACTTTGGCAGCGTGGTTGCACGGACTGTACGGACAAACAAGACAGACCAGTTCCCTTTGCTCCTTATTGTCATGGGCAAACGCACATCCAACGAAGTCCTAAACGTTATTCAAGGTAATTATTTATCCACGTGACCTTTAATTGTTTGTTTAATAATGTGAAAATGCAAAGCTTGAACGTCACAAAGCAGCACCTGACTGACTGTTTTCTTTAGGGAATACAACACTGGATGAGTTGTTGATGAAGTTAATGGGAGCAGTGGAAATCTTCACAGCACAACAACAGGAGGACATTAAGGATGAGGTAATTAGATGCACAAATATTGAGACCAATATTTGAAACATGTGAGGAATGCTTGATTGTTTTTTGAGGTTCCCGATGCCTGATAGTATTGTCCTTTTTTGGTTACCCCGATGGTCAGGAGAGCTTATAGAGTTGCATCACAAAATATCTGATTACTATTAGTAAGTTAAATTGTTCCTTTCAAAATTTCTAATATATAAATACCTTTGTTTGGTATAACTTTGGCCTTGTGTTGAAAAAAAAGAAAGAAAAACATCAGATTTCTGAAATATTGTAATATTCTGAAATACTATACTTTTGATTTACAAGCAGATTGGTAATTGAGAAGGGAAAAACAAAATGAAAATGTTTTGGTTCATATGTCGTAATTCAGAAAAGGTAGCAGCTTTTGATTTAGGAGTCTCGTGTGACATGAGGACAGGAAGACATTATTAGCCTGTAAACATTCTAACCAGCTGAGCTCGTTGTGTGTTCAGATATTTCTTCCCTCGTCTGTTCTTCCATCTCTACTGACAGAATTTGCCTTACATACCATCACTAATCAACCTCTTTGGAAACTTAATAAAATATCCAATCGCAGAATAGACTCACCAAGTGTGCAACGCATTTGCAACATGTACAGTTGTGAAAAAAAAAACAGTAACTGAGTGAATTGATTAAATTCTCTCCGTAGAGTGAAAAGAAGAACTCCATTATTCTTTTCTTTCTCAGCTGGAAGTCATAACCTCCAAGTAACGAGCTGTGGGAACAAACCATAAAGGATTTAAGATATTACCAAACATGTAACGACTGGCAGAAAGCCACTGAACCTTTTCAGTCCCTTTCGGCTGTTTTTTAACTGTACCATCTATAGTCTTCAGTCTGTGAATAGGTACAGGACTCAAGTCCACCTCCCATTCACTCTGGTTTGTAGGTAATGCTATGCTGCTACGTGTCTGTCAACTACCTCTTTCACTGCCATGCAAATTGTGCAAACACCATTAAAGGATACAATCTGTGCAGAGCACAGAGGAGGGGAGAAGTGATTCCTGCCTTTCATGTGACAAGACAGGAATCTGGGACGGTGCGACCGAGAGGACCTCTCGCTGTCCAGGCACCTGATCCCATTAACCACCGATTGATGTGTTTACACAGTGACCTCAATCAAAGAAAAGAAAGAAAGACACTCGATAGTGTTTTACTGAGCTGTGTATTAAAGTCATCCCTCTAAGCTGTGTGGTCGCATATATTTCAAGGCAGTGTCTCACTATATAGTCTGTTTATATACCAACAAATGTGCTGAAGTAACACATTTGAACAAAGTAGTCATACTTGTGATCTTCTTTATTTCTTAAGGGTCGTGTGTGTGTATGTGTGCGTGCTTGCGTGTGTAGTTGCTACAATATTGTGGTTGCATATTTCTGCCAGCCTTACCTAACACTGCTGTGCTTTTGTTTTTGACAACTGTTTCTATAGATGACAGGTGTCTTGCTGTATTAGGTCTTTTAACAGTTATGGAGTCAATCAACCAAACAGACTCCTCTGTAATAGTTTTATTGAGGGAGTCACCGCATCCAAGTTATGGGAACCGCTCATAAGAACTGAGTGTTGTTACACACATGTCCCGAGGGTTAAACTTCCTCAGGTTAGTGACTGACGGCTGAGTGGCAGCTATTCTCTCCAAGTTGTTATTATGTCCACAGTACTTTGGCTTCTTTGCGGATTTGTCACTCTTGCACACTCTTCAAATAAATACTCTTGACAGGATGTCATGAGAAGTATTCATAGAGCATAGAACCACTGCTGTGTTGTAAATATCAGGCGAGCTGTGACGATCAGATGATCCAACACATCCAAAATGTACCAAGAATATAGGTGTCCTTTATCAAGCTTGTCAAACTTACAGACCGAAAGCTGCCTTCCTGATTAGTCACTTCAACTGCAAGATAACCACAAAAACATTTTAAAAGCGAGTAACTGAGAAATATTGTAGCAGGCAGGATTTCAGACCTTTTCGAAAAATTGCCAAACATTGTGAAAAGTCATTGATTGTATTTCCACATCCATCAACATTAAAGTAGAAGCTGCAAATGGAGGACAGGTCCTCATAATAATACACAACAACCAAGGACCCAAAACTGTTGATACATGGCATCATTGATCTACACAAAGTTGTTATTGGAAGGAAAATAATATTGCGCCGCGAGAGTGTGCAACCATTTATTTTAATTATTCTTTTGGCCTTATATGATACACTTTCTAAAACTAATTTACATTAAATCGGCCTGTACCGCAGTGGAAAACAGATTTTTTTTCACTCCCTTAATTATACATTACATTCACTCTGCATGTAATTGTAATGCTTTTTGTTTGTTTTTATTTGAAACAAGGAAAAAGGTATTTGTTATATTTTGCAAATAGAATTATGATGTCCATGAGAGAAATAACATTTAACAGCGTATAAGGTTATTGAGTTGCTGCTATCAGGGGGGCTTATTAAATCTAGCAAACAGCTTGGTATGTCACAAAAAGGACAATATACCAATGTAATTATTTATAATTGGTAGCATTAACATAAACACACCTTTTATCCAGTAAGTGATATCACAGCTCCAGAATTAATTCGACAAGCTCACCTTTACTGAAGCAGTACTGACATGCTGGTGAATATTCTTCCTTTCTGGACTCTTGTTCTTCTTTCTTCTGTTTGTTTTATTGCTTTTTTTTCTTTTTTTCTCCTCCTCTGACTAAAAGCAACTTTAGACATGAATACAAACTGACCCAACCCAGACATTCCACATTGACAGTGACTTTTGTGTTTGTCTGGAAATGAAGCAGCTGGACGGCCACATTGTGTCTCCAACCCAACTGTACAACCCGTCTGTGTTTGAGCTTGAGCAGTTAGTAATCCAATGACGACTCACCGCAGGTTTGGTGGTTTGCATCGGTCAGCTTTCCTCAAGGCTGTTTCAGGTCATTTCCAGGTCATTTTAGAGTTTTTATGTGGGGGGAGGGAAACAAAAGAAGATGAAAACTGGGCCCAGTTTCATGACGTGTCATATCTTGAGAAACTATAAGTTCCAGGTCAGTTCCTTCATGTAAAAGCACCAAAATGTGTAATTTATTGTTCATGTAACCTGAGAGCCAATCAGAACTGCTCCGCTTTTGCTGGGGGTTGTTACTATAGGCCAAATTAAATTAAATGTAAAAGTTGCCTCTGTATAAGCAGCTCACCTCACTTGGTCCCAGCATTACACAGAAAATTAAAAAAGGAGATCTTTACAGCTCTTTTCATTATTTCTTATTTGCACACAAACATTAAAATGTGTGACAGCTTGATGAGCGGACGTGCGCTGTCTTCTCATCACCACGAGAAGACGGCGCGTCTCGCCAACTTGAACAGTAGCCAGGATCTACTTGTGAAAAATCTGTTTCTTTTTTCCACTGAAGTTAAGGCCCTTGAAATCACGTGGCGTCTGAACAGATACATGTCAGATTAGCATTTCCCTTCATGCCTCTTCACATCAAGCCATTCTGGGCATTTCAAAACATTTGCCAACAGTTCAACTCAAGTGTCAAACAAAAATCACTGTGCAACTCGTTTGCGTGACTCCGAGCCGCTTTATTGAAGGTCGGTACTTTTGATGCTTTTGTGCCACTGTGCCATTCTTTTACACTTTCTTTTCATTGCTCATCTATTGTGTGTGGGGAAAGGCACAAATGTATCTTTGCATTTTCCGATTCAATGCAACAATGTCTGTCAATTTGCTTGGCCACTGTTTAGCTGTGCAGTAGGCCTCTGATCGTCACAATAAGCTTCCTTTGCCATATCCGGGGTGGCACACAGCATGGGCCTTCAGAAAATGGGAAACTAATGGCCGTGCACTGTTCACACAATGGACACTCGTATTTAGTCCCCGTCTTTATGAAACACTTTGTAGCCACAGCAGGTAAAAAGAGAAAGGCCGCCTGTCCCCTTCCCTCTGTACAAACAGGAAGAGAGAGGCTGTGTGAATGAAAGAGAAAAGGAGGGTGAAACCGAGATGAGGAAACAAAAGCGGCTCGGGAACTGGTAAATGGCGGCCCGGTCACAATGAATTCCCCTCTGGTGTAACTCTTTCATACCTGGTGTTTGTACGTAAACCACACGAGACATGCTGCATTTTCTTTTGCCCCGTCCCTTTCTGGCTTCCACCCCAAAAGCACCTCAGCTTAGATGTTTTGTACATGTGCATCCTTTTATGATGTTAATGGACCCAACTTTTTTTTTTTTTTTCCTTTCCCCCCTCTCCTTCTCATCCACCCAGGACGAGCGTGAGGCGAGAGAAATGGTGAAGAAGGAACAGGATGAGGCGTATCGTTTGTCTTTAGAGGCCGACCGTAAAAAGGTACGATCAAAACCAAACCAATTTGCCGTTTGTGTCTAAAGTGGGTTCCTCGCCGTGGGTGGCTATCATCTTTTATGCTTTTCAGTGAAACATTAGACCAAGTTAAACCATCAATTTCTGTGCTTTTGCCGTTACTATGGTACTTTATTTGATTTTTTTGTGGTGTTGTGTACGCATCCATGCGCAAACACATATATACACACAAAGCAGACTTGGTAAATCTAAATTAAAATTAAATGAAAATGGGGTTGGAAAAGTGGAGAAACATAGTCAGGATAGAGACTCGAAATAGCTAATGAAATAAATCCGAACAGTATGTTGATAAATGAGTTAAAAATAAAGCAACAAACTTAAGAGAAAACCAGACAGAAGTGGATATAGTACATGCACAAGGGCTCAAGCCAGTAACTACATTTTATTTTTTTGAGTAGATAGAGCCATATTTTATTTTATTAGATTAGCAGTTTTAAGATTATTTCCCCGATCCTTAAATTTTCAGGGTCTAATGGCACGTTGTGCCCAGATCTACTGGATAACACTTAACACTTCCTTAAGGCCATCTCAAACTCAATGTATTCTAACAAAGTGAAACGTGCGAGTTTACATGGAGCACAAATAGTGAACAATCTGAAAAAAAGATACAAGTCTATGAGCCAAATCTGAAGTCGACAGTGATTGCCCTTATATATTAGGCAATAAATGTGTATCATTCAAGTTTAGACTTCATATTAATTTACACACAAAGACACAGCAAAATTAGTTCAGACGCGTATCTAGATCTATCTCTTTCACAGATACAGATATTGATGAATGACCTAATGAATGTTCTTGTAGAGTATAAATGTGGGGCATACAGCGCATGGTGAGTAAGAGCGACTATCCAGATAACAGCAAGAGTTTCTTATATTCTAGTGAGTTAAATGTGCTTTTTAAAATTTTTCTTCCAGAGAGAAGAACAAGAGAAAAAAGAGGCTGAACTGGTTCGTCTTGAACAAATGAAAAAGGAGCAGGAGGAGGAGAAGGAGGTAAGAACTCCAGTCAGCCTCACAGTCACTGCAATCAAAATGCTCCAAATTAATTTTGCATTATCACTGCTGGGCTGAACAATGATATGTTGTGCCAGCACACAGCGACTGTGCCATTGTCCCGTCCTTTTATTGTCCGTCCTGCTCTCACTTCACTATAATGAGTCAATTAGACTGTGGTTTTGGTGAAACCTGTAAGCCAGCGCGGCCGGAGCAGTGTCGGCACACCGCCATCTCAGAAGAATCAAACGTCGTAATTACAGCAAGACCAGTCCTCGTTAATGTCACCCTCTGTACACAGTTATTGTTCTGTTTAACTGCTTTTTTTTTGCTCGTACAGCACACAGCCTCATATTCAAAGCCAAAGCGAACAAAAGCTTGAGGCAGTTCGCGAGGCAGGCCTATGCACAAACATACACACAACCTAAGCAAACACACACATTCACTTGAAAACAATTATTGTCCACGAAGTGGGGGCAAATACACACCCACACAGAGGCAGACACAATGTCACGCATAAAGGAAAACAATAATCGCGAGGATGGCACCAATGTTGTAATACAGTCCATTGTAACACAGTGTAGTCCCGGCTGATTGTTGTTTACTCAGCAGCACAGAGCCTGAGGGCAGCGAGAGGTATTGGATGGCCTGGCTCTTTCAGATGATTTGTCACTTAAATCAAACAGATGATGACAAAACATTCCCAGAGCCGGCCTTCTTAATTATGTCACTGTCGTCCACTCACCAAACTCTTGTGTACACACGTGCGTTATGTGTGTTTTGAACAACAATAGCCTTGATGACCTTCTGTTTCCTACTTATATTATTCTGTCTGCTCAGGCTTGACGGCTTTTGTGCCAACACAGTTTTCTTATACTACAGTCCAGATAGACATCCAAAAAAAAGGAGTGAGAGGAGGAGGATCAGCAGCTTGTATGACTAAACAGTGAGAAATGACGTTTCATATATAATTATAGACGGCATAAGTCAATTGTAAAATCAACTATTTTCTAATGTGTGTAATTAGGAGCTTTGGCTCCGGTCAATGAAGACACATTTATAGATTCCTCGTAAAAACTGAAGTTTTATTTATTTATTTATCTATTTTAAATCACCCAATAATTTCTACATTGAGTTTTGCTTGAGTTCCTAAATGTATAAAAATGCATTTTATTACCAAAACTTAAGGAACCACACACATTTCAACCTGTGACATGCTCAAGTCGATGGGAAACGTTCGACATTTCTGTGATTTTAATCATTGCATTCAGCCCAGTGTTGTTTTTGATCAAGGTCTTAATCCATCTGATATAGACATTTCTGTTTGTGTCAATCATTTGTTCTATTGCCTCAATATCTTTGAGCAACAGTTTAATGAACAACTGCTCAATTCAATAACGTTGAAGAGTCTGCTCAGAAAGATGATCTAATTTTATCGTCTTCATTTCTTTCTCTTCTTTTCACTCTCCTGCGGTCTTGTGAGGCAGTGACCCCCACACTGTGTAGGACAGAAATTGCAGACACAACAAAAACACCAGTTGCCACCAGAGATCGGACGATGCTAGTGGGAATGCCTTCCCTGTGATTTTGTGCCCCTGTGCAAAGAAAAGGGAGATGAAAGTAGAAGGTGGTGAATTGGGGTGGTGGCTGTGGAGTGGCAGTGTGTATGAGTTTCATGTGCCGCTGTGGGCTAACGTTATTATTTACCTCCTTCTGGGGGCCTTAGCATACAGTTGTGTGGCTGTCAGGTGTGTGTGTGTGTGTGTGTGTGTGTGTGTGTGTGTGTGTGTGTGTGTGTGTGTGTGTGTGTGTGTGTGTGTGTGTGTGTGTGTGTGTGTGTGTGTGTGTGTGTGTGTGTGTGTGTGTGTGTGTGTGTGTGTGTGTGTGTGTGTGTGTGTGTGTGTGTGTGTGTGTGTCCCTACCACCACCACCACCCTTCATCTGTTTGCTTTCTGTGGTGAGCTGAGCAGAGCCAGAAAGGCAGATAAATGGCGGCAGAGATGCTCCTGATTGTTTGTGTGGACCTTCCAGGGGCCCCGAGGCTCGACCAAACGTGTGTCCTGTGGTTTCTGTAGGGACGCTACGTCTCACCGGTGTGGATGTTTATGCCCGCGTCTGTGGTTTGCAGCCTGTTTGTCCGTCTACTGTCTCACACTGTGTGTGTGTGTGTATGCACACGCGTGTGCATGTGTGTGTCAGTTTGTCCCCGGGGGCCCCTTTAACTCAGTCAGCATCAGTTCTCGTACCTGAGGGAGCTGATGGCGGAGCGGCACGCGCCCTACCCTGCCCACCCAACACCAGAAGCTGCTAATGAGCTACTGTTGTACACTCTTATGAAATATAATTGCATTATGGTGTGCAAATAAAACCGGGGCGTGTTGTCACAGCATATGCTCCCCGGCTGGCCAAACAGGAACAACAAGCCAGGGGGGGGAGGAGGAGGAGGAGGAGGAGAAGGCGGCGGCGAAGGGCCGCAGTAGAAAGACGGGGAAGGCTCAAGGGAGCAGCTGAAGCATGTTTTTAAGAGCTGTGGGGCGTTGATTAGCTTTGCGATGGAAGATGACAGTTCATTGTTGTCTCTGTGCCTGTTTAACCGCTCTCACTTTGCGGTGTTGAAAATATTACCATATTCAGAGCCTGTTAAAGAGCATATTTCCTCCGACGAAATCAAATCTTAAAATTATCTCAACTCGACATTGACATCTTCAACAGGCTCGGTCCAGGGATAAGAAAGCACGATGGCTTGTGAGAAGAGCTCACTTGGCTGTTTTTAACATACTGTTATGCTACTTGGCAACCTTCTGAGCTCTGCAAGGCTTTTGGGAGCAGGGTGAGACGCAGGGCAACTAATTTAATAACATTCTTAGGACAAGAAAATCGTTTAATTAATGTGAAGCAACAGTGCTGCAATAAGGCACTGGGAGAAACTTCTTGGCTTGTCTTTCATAAATGCTTGGATAGTGTGTCATCATCTTGATAACAGCCAGAGTCACTGACGAGTCTTTGGTTTAAGTTTACTGAAAACACAGACAGAAAGAGAGGACGTCTTCATGCGCTGGAAATGACTTTGTGAAAAGCTTCTTGGCTTTCTTCCTTTCCTCTTCTGTTGTATACCACAGTGTTTAAATGTCCAGGAGTCGAAATTAGGCAAATGTAGTTATAATAAATACATTCATACTGTTTTGTAGACATTGGTGGTGGTAAATGTTGCTGTGGGTCTGTAGAAATAGTGATGTAGCCTGATGTTCATTTAATTTGGTATAGGAATGGAATTAATGTCTAGATTTTATTGTCTGGTCATGTGGAGTTGCCAATCATCAATATTTAACAAATAACGTTTGAGGTTTTTTTAGCATCGGGGATGTACACTGTATATATAATGTGTATTTTCTTTGAATACTGTGTACCACAACACTCCTGCGTCATACCTGTCCTCTACTGTAGTGGTCATCACATTTTTGTGTCTCGGCAAGAACATCCTTTTGCGGAAGGAAACCAGATAAGAGGCCTGTGAGAAAACACAAGCAGGCCCTCACTCCCAGTCGAGCAGTACTTCTTAAGTACCTGCAGCTTTGGTCTATTCCGTCTACAACCTCCACAAGATGGCGAAAGCTTTTCAGAAGATGTATGGATGTAATAATAAGAACCCTCGATTTTCTGTGTCTGTGCAGGCAGTACGCATGACATTGGAACAAGGCCTACCTCCAGAGCCCGACCAAGAAGCGGGGGATATCTGCACACTGAGGATCCGCACCCCGAGCGGCAAGTTCCTCGAAAGGCGTTTTCTGAGTACTTCGAACCTCCAAGTACTGTTTGACTATGTGGCGTCCAAAGGATATCCCAGCGAAGAATACAAGCTCCTCACCACCTTCCCTCGCAGAAATGTGAGTGTCTCACCAACACACTTTCAAATGCACTTGTAAAAGAAATCTAGCTGAAAATGGTCTGCGGGTGGGGGGGATAACCGAAGGATGCAATACCAGCACATCACTAGGTTAATTTCTTTTTACTGGTGCTTATTAAAAATGTAAGTAAAATTAAAATGTTCATTTTTATCATAAGAGAGCGACTTCCAGGAATTTGGGATTTATTTAGACATGAACTGAGGTATATAAAGCCTTTCATTCTTAATTCACAATATTAATTGAATTAGAACTATATATTTTCCCTATTTCTTCAACTGGTAATGACATTTTCAATACCTGAATCATCTTCGTCTGTGTGTTTTGGGGTTTTTTAAATAACTGAAAAAATATATAACCTTTCAGTGGTATTGTAATTGTCTTCAGGTATAACTGTAAATGCCCTTGTCGGTACTGAGTTCGGTGGGTTTTTCCACAACGTCTCTCAGATGCTGAACAACTTTTTTTGGTTTTAAGCTGCCTCAATGTTTTTTTCTTCACTTGATCACAGATTCAATTGAGGGGCTTGAGATTAGGGCTTGTAGGGTCGACGCCAACTGTTTCAAGACTCCTTGTTCTTCACATTGCTGAACATAGTTCTTGGAGTCTATCGAGCTGTGGTAAATGTACTATCACAGTACCTCTCTGATGGAAGCTTAACATTCAAAGTGCCTATTGCATTTGTATGTCTGAGCTGTTCGAGTCAAAGATTTATAATTTGATAGAAGCTGACATAGTTCTGTTGTCCAGTTCCAGGACTTTTCTGCCCGCATCAAAAAAGTGTTTCATTTTACCTTCCTGCAGAAAAGTGTCAGTAGATTTTGAAGTACTTTTGGTCAGAGCAAACATCCCCACTGGAGAGATCCACAGCTGTCATTGGCTTTTCAGTTTGAGAATCAAGCAGTGGCTGTGAATGAAAAGCAGCGGGGACAATAATTCAATCGGTTATGACTTAATGGTGATTGTGGGTTGTTTTTTTTGTTTTTTGTTTTTAAATTATTCCTTTCTTTTGTTTGTGTGCTGCAGTTGCTCTGTTGCATCACCGCCTTTGTTTACTCGCACCTGTGATGCGGGAAGTTAAGCCGACTGTTTATCCATCCACCTGCACGCATGTATTATTCACTGAATATTAATTAGTATCGGTCCACTGTGAATACAGTACACTCTGATTGTGTTAAGATACAGTTGTCAGCGCTAACAGAAGTATTCTCTGTGGCGCTTCTGCTAACGCCCGGCAGCACTCTGCTAGCGACAACTAGTCATTAGAGGGCTTGGTCAAAGCGCGCCGTGGTAGCGAGTTAATGAGCACTGTTTTAACTACCACTTTAATTAGCCATGCTGCTGGAAACAAAAATGGGATTTCCATTAATCAAGAGATGAGTGCGTGTGGAGGGGTGGTGGTTGTATGGAGAGGTGTGTGTATGTGTGTGCGCGCGTGTGTGTGTGTAGGCTTGCCCAGGCAGTGTGCCATCGTGGTCTATGGAGACCGCCGGGGCACAAACACCTCAAAGTAACACACACATTAACGCGCAGCTCACACTCGCCTCCTCGTCACAATCACACACTTCAACACATGCACAAATATTTTCAAGCAAACACATGCCCCGCTCACAACTTTGTCACTTAAAGGATTCACAGTTGTCTCTTTATAATCAAGAGTAAACATGTGTTTGAGACAGAGATAAAGATGTGTCTGCATCGCAGATGAAATTCCGGCAAAAACAGGATGGGAGGATTAGAGGGGGAGAGGAGCGAGGAGAGGATGGAGACTGCAGAACTCGTCAAAAAAAGGGAACAGAGAAGACAAAAGCTTAAACAAAGAAGTGATTTAATCAGAGAAACAGTCTGAAAGAGAAAAGGATAGAGAAGACAAGTGGGGAAGATATTAAAAAGAAGAAGACGGGAGATAATTTCAGAAAACAGAAAGGCGAGAGATTTGGGGGAAAAGAGTGGAGGAAAGCGGCTCATTGGTAGTGCCAGTATGAGGCTGTGAACACAGGCCCCTGTCTAATCCTGCAGCTCTGTGTTGTAATTAAATGAGAGGAGCATAGAAAGCCTCCATCCCGTCCAGACGCTCTCACTGTTGCTCTGCCAGGATCAGAGGATAGAGGATAGACCACTATTGCATTTGTAATACTGCACAACTGTTGAAACCTTTTTTCCCCTTCTCTAGTTTCCCGGGGCTTTGAGCAGTGTCACTCTTACTTTTGCTATTACTCCTTCTCGTCAGTGTGCTTTATGTCATCTCACTTCATTCAGCTGTAGCACAAAGCAGTTAGATCTACTCAATCCGACTTTAAAAAAAAAAAAGTTGTGAAGCTGGATTGAAGTATTTTCTATCTACAACTACAGCACTTTCTATCAAGAGACAGAGCTTGGAAATCTGGTGGCACAGCCCTGTACCCGTTTGTAAACCTCAACTGCAGCCACTCCGTGGCGGGGATGTCTGTCTCCCGCTCGCGCCACCTTCCTGTAGCGGCGCCAATAAGTGTCTATTAGTCTCCACTTTTTGGACTCAGCCTCTTCCTCAACATTTGGTATCAGTGGCTTATCTCTTCAGCACTACAGCAGGCCTTACACTGGCATCATTTGTACTAGGCTTAGCCGTGCTCAGGGAACTAACCCTTTCTCCGTTTCAATGACTGTCAGCGAGTTTGAGGAGAAGGAGGGGGAATTTTAGTGTTTCAGTTTTCCGCCTTCCATTCACGAATTTCCTCCTTTTCCCTTTGATACTTGTTGAGCACGAGCCTCCGTCAGCAAGGCTCCAGGTCTTCTTCTTCCTTCAGCATGTGGTGAACATGTTTAGACTGCAGTTAAAATCATTTGCATTAGGTTCTTTCCTGCCTGGCGGCTCACAGGTACCCAAACACTGTCAAGACAGCGTATTAGTTTTCTCACTGTGATACTGTACTCTATTTCACCTTGTCGGTAATCCCTCTTCCAGCTCTGTCTGTGAATTTGCCCCGGTAAAGTCTTAGACAAAACCCGAGCTCCAGAAAAAATAAGCAAACGCAGAAGAAGAACTTGTACTCTGCGCTGGAATAGATTTTACATCTGTCATACTGGTGTGTTTTTTGTTTTTCTTGTCCGGCTTTCTGAAAGAGCTGTAGGAAAACTCGCAGGAAACTGAGCATCAGTTTATTTTCAAAGTAGTTTCATTTTGAAAGGCTTCCTCAGGACTTCCTCCGATATTACCTCCATCTGACTCCAACCTGTATGGCTGCTTCATCTCTGGTGGAGGAGACGGAGGGCAGCATCGCCTTCATCCACTTATGTCTCTCTTTACTTCAACTTGCATTTTGTTTATCGCTACTTCACTTGGATGTTTGCGCTTCTCTATGTGGGAATGATGCATGTGGAGAGCTTTAAAAGTTTTTCCAAGCCATTGACATTGGCCGAGCGGCAAAAATAAAGGCGCCTGATAGATTTTCCTGCAGCACCGTACCCAAACATGCAGAAAGTCATAAGGAACTATTTTCAGCCACAATAAGGAAAAGGGAGTCCTGCAGCAGATGGTGTGACCTCCACAGAGCCCTGATCTCAACGTCATGGAGACAGTCTGGGATTACATGAAGAGACACTGAGACGGGGCTAAATCCACAGAACTGTGGCAAGTTTCTCAAGATATTTGGAAGCAAGAACCTGAAAAACTGTGAAAAATGAACCTGATTGTACGGAGTTAGAACATATTTCCAAGTGCATAATTTCATCGTTTTAAGACATTTCCACATCTCTGAACTTAGAGGTGTTTCTTTTTTCTTTTTTTTTTTCTTCCCCCGCCTCTATGAGCTGAAGGATGAGTTGATGGACTAAACTTTTCAAATTAAGAATGACATGGAGGGCTAGATTTGATTAACAATTTCAGAATAGGTCAGTTTATGGAAGTGGGTTATTATTTTATAGTAGTATATATATATATATATATATATATATACCATTTAAAAGCTGATTTTTTTCCCCCTCAGGATTTTATCTCCATCTCTTTTTTTTCAAGCTTTTCCACCCTCTGCCTCCCTTTCCCCTCGTCTTCATCTCCCAACCTTTCTTCCTCTTCCTCCTCTCTGCTCCCGACACAGCGTTCATCTTTTGTCTTTTTACATTTTGCTCACTCTCCTTTGTATCACTCACTATTTGTGCCTTCTCCATCTTCATCCAAATCAACGGTTATTACCTCTAAAAATAATCAGTTTTTATATCTACATTTTTTTTTAGGCATACACAAGCCTACCCTCTTTTTTCCCCCTCATTTCATTGCACTCTCATTTTCTTTTTTCTTTCTTTCTTTTTTTTTTTTTTTACCCCGTTCTGCATTTTTCTGGTTTTTCCTCTCATCCTCCCCCCATCCAGTCCGCGCGGCACTCCCTTTGAAGTGTCTTATTCTAGTTGGCTCTTTTCTGTTCACGCCCCAGCACTACGTGTTGTCAACGCTCCTGGCAGCAGATAATGATCTCCCACTGCTTTTGTAATTGGCCAAATAAACACTTGACAACACAAGTTTAAAACAGACAAGTTATTTGGTTTTAATTAACATAGCAGGGCCTGTAATGGCTTCATTAAAAATGCGTTATTTCAGCTGCACGTTTGATTATGTTGGAAACGGACATCTTGAGGTCCCGTGTTTATTTTCCCTTTCTTTTCTTTCACGGCTCAGCGTTGCTTAGTGTCGCGTCCTCTGTTATCAGTGTGTTTTATTCATTTGAATCAGTTGACTTACAATGTCGTATTTATTTTAACTTCACATTAGGTGCTAATTATTTCGTTTAAACTGTCCTGAAATCTTCTGTTTATAGATGGCAAATACATAGAGTTCGTCGTAGTCTAATATTATATGTCTAATTTATTTATTTTTTTATCAGAAAGACCAAGAAAATATTGAATATTGTTGAAAGGCACCATCTGTCTCTCTGTTGGGATCCAGTTTTAAAATTAGGCTTTATAATGCAGAGCTCAGTAACTGCACTTGTTATTATAATATCACTTTAGATTTTGCTTCAGGCAAGCCGGGCTTAATTAACTTTTTTTTCTGTTAATTTATGTAATTTTATTTAACAGTTGTGTTCTTATACATATTTGATTGATTCAAGTGGTATTTTTTTCCATTTCATTTCAGTTTGATGAAAACCTTTACAGAATAATCTCTAAATGGGTCAAATGGTTTTCTTATTTGGCTTATTGATTCGATCTGAATTGAATAATAAGAATTATATTGACTCAAGGTTAAAAAACAAACCTGAAAACATAGAGCTAGATTGTGTCTTGCGTATGTATGTATGCATGTATGTATGTATGTATGCATGGCTGTGTAGGCACTGGAAGGAAGAATATGGCTTAGGCTGAGCAAAGGAAAAACAACAGCTTTGTTTGTTGACAGATGCCTCCATGCTTATGGTCTGTTAATTGGATAACAATGTAAACAATCACCGATGGCGCCCGTCTCCTGTGTCAGTGTGGCATCTTGTTTCCCTACTTTCTTTTTCAGAGTCAGATGCTGCTCTCCCCGTCGTCTCTCCCTCGTGCACTGCGAGCACAAACTCCTCCTGATTTCATTCAGCACACACACACACACACACACACACACACACACACACACACACACACACACACACACACACACACACACACACACACACACACACACACACACACACACACACACACACACACACACACACACACCTACACCTGCTCCACCCTCAAAGCCTCATTTACTCCTACCTGATGCTGTGGTGTCATGACAGCCTGTCGGGTTCATTAACATGGCAGCCATTTGTGACGCGGCGCTCCTGAGGTGGGAAAAGGAATACAGCAGCTCTGTTGGCCGTTTCCCCACCGTTGGGATGGATAATGTTTGCCGCTCGCACGCACGCGCGCGCACACTGAAACACGATCTTATAACCCTCTCATCACAGCAGCTCGCTCCCCCGCTGCGCCGTGAGCCAGTTGACGAGGTGAGGGACAAGAGGTTGCTGTGGCACCCTCTCACTGCGAGCACCGGGCTCGCCAGAACCCTGCTGAGAAGTCAAGGGTCTAAATGACACTTGGAAATGAGGACAAGGAGATGAAATCGTGGAGTCAAAGACCCCCCACTTGCACATGGTGTGACATTTCCAAACACCCATAGGAGAATGATAGGTTATGTGATGCCGCTATGTCCTCACTTTCCCCTCGTTTACAACCTTTGATTTTAATTTTTTTTTCCCTCTTTCTCTCTTTCTCCTCCCTCTGCATCATTTTACTTTAAAGATTTTCTCTTTTTACAATTCTTAATTTTATGAACACAAATAAAAATTTGGCTTGTGTTTTAGTCGCACAGGCCTTTTGTAATCTTTAAATTCTCTGTGACAAATTTAACACTCAAATAAACAAAGGTTTCAATATTTCCTTATGCCCCGTCATCTGTCCAGTGCCTTTCACTGCATACGGATGAGTTTGTAACTCTAACCCTTTAAGTTAACCATTGGCAAATAAAAAAAAAAAAAAAAAGCCTTGAAGTAAAAATGAGTCTCTTTAATGGTAAATGTGAAAACTATCACTTTGTCTTTTAATGTAATTGTTAAATATTTTTTGGCTGCACATGCCTTGATTATCTGTAAGATTTTCCATGAGCATGAGACAAAGAACAGATATACATCACTACCACAAATTTTAAGAAATTCTTATCGCTGATTTGTCATTGCAAATTGTAATAAATAGATTTGTATTTTAGTTTTGTTTTTGTATTTTTTCAAATCAGGATTTTTCTCATGAAGTAACATGAACACTGCGGTGCTTGCAGTCTAAACGTGATACCTGCTACAAACACTGCAGGCGACCGTAAGCAATGTTCACATTTCAGTCCCCGCAGCACTCTTGTTTTGAGCTTTTCACTTTGCCCGTCGTGAGGCCGACCTTTACGGTGTTCGGCTTGTCCTCCGACCTTCTACAACCCCCAGTACAGGGAGCGGACTAATTATCCTCCGCACGGTTTGAATAGGTTTCCTAATCAGAGGGGCTGATGCAGCAGTCATCAGATAAGCCCTGGAAACATCTCGGTGTCCCACTGCCTCGCCCAGCCAGCCCAGGTGTTAGATTGGCCCGGTGTAACACAACCCCTCATGAGATTAGCTCACATAATCTAAGAGGCCCACAGGGGTGGTGGGTGTCAGAGACAGTCGGATTGTCCTGTTTTAAAATACGTAGGTCAGACCCCCCCCTCCCCCCCCCCCCCCCTTATGAGGGCTAACTCAATCAACCCCGTTGTGGGTGGCAATGCAGTATTTCTCCACTGAAAGACAATAGCCACAGAGTAGATAAATGTTACCTTCCTTCTAAAGCATCAGGGACGTTTCAGTGTGACCTTCGTCAAAGTTGAGATGAATCATTATTTGCATTCGATAATCCAGTTCTCTCTCTCTCTCTCTCTCTCTCTCTCTCCTCTCTCTCTCTTCTCTCTCTCTCCTCTCTCTCTCTCTCTCTCTCTCTCTCTCTCTCTCTCTCTCTCTCTCTCTCTCTCTCTCTCCTCTCTCTCTCTCTCTCTCTCTCTCATCTCTCTCTCTCTCTCTCTCCTCTCTCTCTCATCTCTCTCTCTCTCTCTCTCTCTCCTCTCTCTCTCTCTCTCTCTCTCTCTCTCTCTCTCTCTCTCTCTCTCTCTCTCTCCTCTCTCTCTCTCTCTCTCTCTCTCTCTCTCTCTCTCTCTCTCTCTCTCTCTCTCTCTCTCTCTCTCTCTCTCTCTCTCCTCTCTCTCTCTCTCTCTCTCTCTCTCTCTCTCTCTCTCTCTCTCTCTCTCTCTCTCTCTCTCTCTCTCTCTCTCCTCTCTCTCTCTCTCTCTCTCTCTCTCTCGTCCTGTAAACTTCATTTGTTTGCTCCAGATTGGTGCCTTTTTTGAGAAAACCAACCCAATGGAAACAAAGCTCTTACAGCTCAGATTACACCTCAGGCTCTCTTTTCTTTTTAAACAGACTGCTAGAATAATACACACCATACATACACTCTCAGGTGTTTCAATCAGCGCTACACTGTTCTCAGTCTCAATCACGGGGGGATGTACAGCTCGCCAGCAGCTTCGGGAGTTTCGTTGGTGTGAGATGCTGCTAATGAGATTTGGGCAAACCTGCAAAGACGCTTATTTAATATATTTTATTAGTTTGACTGAACTGTCATTGTTTCTACTTATATTTAGGAATGAAGGGCTTCAGATTGATCAAGGTGTGTGTTCTCTTTGACCAACCGGAGGATTGTGTGTATATATAGTGGGAAGTTGTTTATATAATTCCGTTGATCGGACCCGACTATGAAACAAAGCATTTCCTGGGTGTTTGTCTGACGTTCGCCCTCTGTTTCCCCTACCTCATCTCTTCTCAGGTATCAGACTTGGATCCAGGGTCGACTCTGCTGGAGGCCAGGTTGTTTCCACAGGAGACGCTCTTCCTGGGAGCCCAAAGAGTAGGAACTGCCCCGTGGATTACTGAGAGACTGACTGATAAACTGGCTGGATGCACATTAGTCACCAAGCATGGGCCCCATTCCAGTCTGGGCCTACACTATACACACAGCCACACACACAGCCACACACACACACATAGATTTACACAAAGGTGAAACTTTCAGACGTAAATGAACACAGTCAGGCATACTCACACAAGTGCAAGTAAGCTTTTCTGCCCTCGGCCCGGTCGTGATAAATGAAAGGGTGGTGTGGTGTACATGTGTTGCACAGAGGAGCAAAGACAGTATCACAAGCACACAGCCAAACACTCACAAGCCCTAATCCTGTCTCTCTCTCTCTCTCGCCCCCTTTCTCACTCTCTCTCAACTCCTCACATACACTTAACACACTTCACCTTCCAGGACTGCTGTGTCATGGTTTGTCTCGCACAAGACAAGCTTAGGACAATAAGTGTTCAGAGACTGAGATGGCAAATCTTTGTCACAAACAAAAATAAAGGACTTGTTCCCGGATTTTCAGTTAAACACAACGATGCTGTTTTGTTAGAACATGGTTTTTGTGTTTGAAATAATAAAAATGATATGAAAATGTTTTAGGAAAAACTTCAATAAGTCTGAGCTGACTCATCTGAACCTCTATTTACCCTCCCAAGGCTAATTTATGCTCGATGTTCGATACGCGCATGGATATGCACAAAGCCTTCCATCTCTACCTTGTGTTCATTTCATCCATATTTCTTTCCGTCCCCTGGAAGTGTACGGATATGGACCAACGGAGGAGTGCCGCCGCTAGCCTCGGGGGCAGCGTAGCCGCTGAGTGCAACTGACGGTGGTCACCAAGAAGAAACCAGTCCGTCCTTGAGGGCAAACCATATTGCGTAACACGGCTCGATAATGTAGCACAGTTGCAGAACCCAATTTGAGAAGTGCTACCAAAGCTTGCCAATTCCTGTACGGCGGAGGTGACGGGGGGACGGCGAGACGTTCAACCTCACTGACGGACGACGTGACTTGTTATGCTTGATGTGGGGCGCCACTCAGCCGAACAAGTCGCAAAACCCAGCGTGGATATCTTGAAATATCTCAAAACGACTGTCGTCATCAAGTTGCCTATTTTAAAGGTATAGGCAACCGCTGCTACCGACTACACTTTCAATTCTCCTGCCCAAACGGTACATCATCGTGTCCTCACCACTCGCCATGTCATCAACACAACTTCTGCGACTGTTGGCGTGGAACTCATTGCCAAGGCCTGTTGACACAGAGCTGCCCCCCTGTGGAGGTGTAGTGTACTGTCCATGTCGGCAGAAAGGGCGTATAGAAGCATACAGGCAGTGACGGAAACATCTTCTCAAATGCATTCACTTCAGTGTGTACATGGAGCATAAATCAGCCTTCAATCTTTCCCAACTCCACATTTTACCGACCCTGACCTGACCTGACTTGACCACGTCTTCCACCACCTTGCACCTGTCCGTCCGCTACCCAATTAGGGGACGGGGCTTGATGGGACACCAGCAGCATCTGCAATGTCTTTTCAGCCTTTGCTCGTCCATGACTTAACCACCACTGCTCAACAAGCCAATAGAGTGCTCAGTGTTCAGGTTTTTTTTTTTTCTTTTTTTTTTTTCTTCTCTTCTGCTGGATCCTTGTTGAAGTTTGTTCCTGTGTTAGGTTCAGTTTGATATACATTATATAAAATATATGTTTATGAGCATCAACTTGTGTCACCCTGTAATTTCTTGAAACCCATCGCACACACGCGCACACGTCTTTACCTTCGGTTGATTGAATCAGTATTTATTTTTTTTTTTTCTAAAGGCGAGAAGATGCAGAGAAGTCATTTTCAGTTTAATCGTTGCTGTTTGAAAAGTTTAACATTATCCACTGTGGTGAACCAGCCACTTTATGAAGTACTCCTGTGCAATTATGAAGCAGGGGGAGGAATGTACATTCTCTGGCACGCCACAGAATGTAGATTAAAAAAAATAAAGAATGAGGTGGGCAAAGTTCAGATGAAACCTTGTCATAAATATCAGCATATCTCTCAACAAGACTGATATATTTCTCCTTCAGTTTGTTAAATTAATACTTAAATGTCCATCGGTTGTGAAAAATGTTCATCTTGAGTTTGGAGTTGTGTTCATCTACTGTTTCACACTGAGCCTTGCCCATGATGCTCTGCTGCTCTCAGTCTTGCTCCTTCTAAAATATGTCAAGCATTCTCAATGTTCATAGAATCCAGTTTAACATTAGCGCATGCTACAACCACACAAAAGATCAACTCAGTTACACTGGATGATGTTTATAGTGCACGTTTACTTCTTCATTGTCAGAGCTCAGTTACATCCACACAGGCACTGGCCAGAGAGGCACTGATGGGATTCGAACCGCCAGCATTGAGATCGAAAGATGACGCCACGACCTGAGCCGCATCTACTCCCTCAAATGAAGCTGCACGTTGTCGTCTTGATGCCAGAATTCATAGCAGACTGGTTGCACTGGGTGACATTAGATGGTCTTTTATTGCGGCCACCCTGAGGCAAACCTGCGCAGTAATCCTGCTGTCAAATAGGCATCTTGATATGCCACACCTGTGAGGTGGAGAGATTATCTTGGCAAAGGGGAATAGCTCACTAACACAGATGTAGACACATTTGCATACGATGCTTGAGAGAAATAAGCTTTTTGTGTAACAAAGGGGGGAAAATAGTCTTCGATCTTTGAGTTCAGCTTGTGAAAAATGGGAGCAAAAGCTAAAAATGTTGGTTTGTATATTTTTGTTCACTGGATACAACTCCAAATACTTCTCGTTATACCTCCACTAAATTAAAAGTTGTGCGCAGTGTTTCACAGCCTCCCGTAAGTTAGGCTGTTATTTCTGTTTTTACATCAACTCCTCTGGTCTTTGATGAGGTGGCAGTTTTCAGACAGTTGCTGGTGCTTTGGGTAAACCTGCCGCTCATGTAATCCACTGGATAATGCACTTGCTTGATAAATTCACCCTTTTAAACAAAGTTTCATCGAGACCACCAGGAAATGTTAGTGTTCTCCTGACTGGATGTCTACTATATAGATGTGCTGACAAAAGTTCTATGTATTTGATCTTGGTGTACTATTGCAGATAGTTCTGGAGCAGACGCAGACTGGCTCTTGTGATCAGCTTCAGGCTTCTGGTCTGGGGGCCGCCAAGCAAGTTGACTGTTAGCCCAGACGAAGAAGGATCCCCTGGTCCTGGAAGGTGAGGGGTTGTGGAGGAATCTCCTCACTTCCTCTTTTTGATCACAGCAACATGTTAAATCCTAATTATTGTGTACAAGCCGTTGAACAGCTTTTAATACTTTATTGCCCCACGTTTTACACAAGCTTCCCTCAATTGTCCAGTTTTCTATTCTACCGATCCGTATGATTGCACCTTCATTTGCTCCTCGCAGACCCGTGGAGTGTCTCTCTTCGCAAATGTTTTAATATCCTCACTGTCTCACCACCTGGTAATCTCAGCCACACCGTGGCTGATTTCCTACCTTCAGTGAGCAGAGATCATGCAGGCTTAGCCCCCATCTGTAGCAGAGCTGATGAAGAAGACATCAAGGACACGCACACACACACACACACACACACACGCACACTGGTGCAGTGAGGTGGGTCAACTTGGACAGAGGTAATAGATCATTACTTTTGATATTATATTGTTTGATGGTAGACTTTCATCTGAAATAAACGAGGAAACCAAGACAAGAGATTGACACTAACTTAAAATGTGCCACAAATTGCCTGCAGAGGAAATAGAATTATTATGTAAATCCACTAAATATACACTTTTTACTCTGCATGTGTTTAAAAAAAGGTTCCACATTGAGTAAAGGGTGGCCAAAAAATGTATGTGTAGCTCCACTGCCAAAAACAAACAAAATAATGTTTGTGTTCCTGCACAATCATAGCCTTTATAGTATGTGATTATTGTATTTATTAATTTAGATTGTTTATGAGCAATGACGTGCATTTCACAGTTTTTTCTTCTTTTTTCCCCTTGAAATAAACTCATTAAAACAGTATTTTAAGATCACAAGTAGATCAAATCTCCTTAAACTGACCATCATTCTGCCATTACTTGTGAAACAAATCATTTACTCTCTCTCTCTCTTATTAAATTGATATATGAACTACAAAGTGTGGAGATGGGCTCGGCAGTTGGAATGTCTGAAAATGAAATCAATCAAGCAGTATGGGATTATAAAGAGTTTTTGTTTATATTATTATCATTAATATTGTCCAATACTAACTTGTAATGTAAGTAAAATCCCAACTTCAGATATAGATTTTCATTGTGGAGAGAAGCAGCCTGTGAGGGAAAGCCTTCTGACCTCATTCTTCTTTATGAACCGGATTCTATTAATCTACTATAAAATTACTTCAGGAAACCAAGTCATTTCAAGTTGTTTTGAGTGAATCTACTTTCCTGCAGGCTTCGTGTTAATCCTGATGGGGTGAAAAAGACAATTATCCATCTCTGTAAGCAGTGTCGTCAAAAGCCTTTAGTGCATATTTTTGAGGGAAAATGTGAGTCTCGAGGTGGGTTATAGAGTTTTTTTGTTTGGTTTTTCTTCAGAAATGTATCACAACGCAATCCAAACCTGCTTTGAAACACTCCCTGGCTGCGTGTGAGCGGCGCACTGGGAGTATTTCACGCGAGCATCCTGGTGTGTGAGTGTGTTTGTCAGTTTCTCCGCGCCTGTCATGATTCTCACGCGAGGAATGAGTCGACCTAATGCGCTCAGCCAGGCACGCTTCCTCAGGTTTGACCAAACTGGAGATTCTGCTGAAGGCTTCATTCAGAGCCTGGAAAGTGCTCCAAGACATCACCCCCCCTCTCTCTCTCTCTCTCTCTCTCTCTCTCGAAACAAATTACTAAGACAGAATGGTCTATTAGGAAATAACATGGTTTTTAATTAGATTTTTTTATTTTTGTTGTTGTTGTTGTTTTTATGGGATCTAACAAGCATTTATCTGCTGCAAGATCCTTTATCAAAATACAGGTTTCCCTGGGTTCGAAGACATCTTTGATAGGCTCTAAAACAATAAAAAAGTTACTGGTAATTTCTCCTTCAAACCCGTGTGGAGCAGGAAATTGCAGCCTTTTTTTTAACAGGCTGTCTCAGGAGCCACAGAAGCTACTCTGACTCTATTGATTGTTGCTGTGATTAAGAAACATGTACCGCACTTGTGCCAAGAAGATATAATAGCTCAGACATTAATCTTTAAAACATCTTTGCTCGTATTCTGGTAAAATAATCAATACGTGAAGTAAAGAGGTTCATAATTTCTATTGCAAAATGCATTAGGATGATTATGGTTAAATCCCTGTTAAAAGCTTCATGTAATCAGAGACGCCTGCATTATTCATTTAATAAATGGATTTGGTCTTTATTCCCACGCATAATGCTTTTCTTAGTTTACGTGAAATCAAGCTATATAGATATAGATATGTGCAAACGACAGAAGTTTAAAAAAAATATATGTTTAAGTTCACATTTGAAGGTCACCAGGCTACAAATTAGTATTAGTTTGTGCCAATTTTAACTTCCACCCTGTGTCCAGGTTACTGATTGCAAACGCTCATAATTACTGTGCTTGAGCAGTGGAAGCTGGCCAATAGCAACCCCCCCCCCCCCCCCCCCCTAAAAAACAAAAAAACATAAAAACACATAAAGATGCAGAAAAATATATTATAAAATATATTCATAAACTTATAATTAAACTATATGTTTATGCCATAAACTAGTATTTGGCCTTGAACTGTATTCCTTTTCTACATATAACCTCCAGTTAAAGAGAGGATTTTACTAATTTACTGACACCAGAGTGACTGACATGAAATGAAACCAATCAGCGTCATTCTATGTTCGAGACTTGGGGCGCCTTGTAAATCGTGTATCTCCAGACGTGATTGGCTTAAAGTTAGTTCTGGTTTGTTCTCGCGTGTTTCCACGAGATGTTGAAGACAACAACCGGTGAGTGTCTGATTTCTAACTCGGTCACGTTTCTTCTAATTTACCCGTTTAAAAGGAGAAATGTGGCTGAAAGGCTGCAGGTCAGGTTTAACTTTCTCCATGCTAGTTATGTTTAAATGCACACAAACACAAATGTGTTTGGAAATTTGCAAACGTGTCCAGATTTGAATTGTATAAATGTTTCGATACGTTCATATTTATTAGTGACTGAAAATCTAAGAGCTTATATACACATCTTATTTTACAGTTCTTTTGTGAAGTTTCTTTCAACGCATCGAAAATACGTTGAACGATGAATTGATGTGTTGTTTGAAACATATACCTGCTATACCTTTTGTTTTCCCTCAACTCAGTCATTTCCAGTAAACCAGCCCTAAAACACATTTATTTATATAAATGTATGTGTATATATATATATATATATATATATATATAAAAGGGACTAATGAAGTTCTGCTTGTATTTGTTTACAAGTATATTAATAAAAGAGTCTGAATAGGTGCTCTCTATTCGCTCCCTGTTTACATGTACAATGATGTTCAGCACTAGGGGCCTGTCACAATCTTTAAAAGGCCAGATTGTTGTAATGTGTTTTATATTTAAATGAAGTTAACATTGGCTGAAATTGAATATTAATGAAGAGCCCCATCTAAGACATTTACCACCAGCTGCCACTGTTGAACAGTATTTTTCTACTTTTATTAGTATTTCTGTCATTTTTGTACTTTTATGAGTATTTCTGTCATGAAAATGTAATTTTTGGTACTTAACACATGCTTAGACTTTAGACACACCACGTTTTGTTTTGTTTTGACCTCTTTTCATAATTTATGGACTAAATAGATACATTCAAACCACTACCTGCTACTGGATGTGACCCAGCTTCCCACCAATGAATTTATAGTGTCCTTCATCACGTATTTGTAGAACAAATAATGCAATTATTTCTCTGTTTGTGTGATAGTCCATCTCTTGTTGTTATTTTGGGTTTGACAGCAGTTGGCATCCATGAAGTTGCATCTCTTTGTTTGGGCCCCGTTATAAATGTGTGACCTGGATCCTCTCCAGCCTCTTGCCACCATAAAAAAAAGAATAAAGTGGTTATAGAAAATGACGTGGTGGAGTGTCACTGAGACGCCGCAGCACCAGAGGTGATCTGTGCCTCAATTTCTCCACAATCGTTTGAACCCGTTTGTGCTCACCGCTCCATGGAAATGTTGACCCCGACTTGACCAAGTAGGACCTCCTGAATGTGAGTTGGGTTTGTTTTTTGGTGGGGAGATCGCTGAACTTTGCTGAAGCTCTGAGGGAGAAAAGTTAAATGTCCATCGATGACATTTGCATTACTCAGATTGAGGGTTGAACGCGGAGCCTTCAGTGTGTGTGTGTGTAGTGTGTCTGGTGTGTGTGTGTGTGTGTGTGTGCTGGCTGCACAGACACGTGCAGCTCGGGGCGAGGGTGAGGAGCTCAGTGAGCGTGACGAGACAGACAGGTGCACCTCGGCCGCTCTGTCAGAGTGAGTCTTCCTCAGGGAACGGCCGACATACTGCAGCTCCACTCAACTGTGACATTACAGTTTCTATCGTGCAGCTTTCTGTACGTTGATTCGTGAGGGTGCACCTGATGATGATGATGATGATGATGATGATGATGATGACGACTCAGGCGGGAAATGCTGCTGATACTTAATGATGCTCCTCTTTAATATCCCAACAAACTTGTCATAAGTTATCTTGTGTGATGAGTCAATGTCAGCGTTGGTTTTTAACTGAATGAAATTAGAAAATCTGACAGTTGGAACAGCTTGTTGTTGACAGACAAACTGACTAGCATGACAGCATTTTTACTTTTACTTTACTTTTTTCCCTGAATGTTCAATATGAATTTGTAATTTTTTTAATTGTGAGGAGCTTATTTTTATTATAACTTCTTGACATCTTTAACGGGGTAGATTCAGGCTGTTGGTTAAGGTTTTATCATCAATCTCAGCATGTGTCAAAGTACCTTTTTTTAATGTGCATGTGAATGGAGCAGTGATGTGTGCAAAAAGTGACATGATTTCTCATCTAGCTTTCATAAGACTTCCCCTGTATTAGTGTCACATTTCGCCTTCTTAACAGGCTTCTTACAATATCTTTGAAATAGCCTGTAAGATATGAATCTTAGAATGTATTAAGTTATTCCAGATGACGAGGGGAGGAAAGTCCATTTAAACACATTTGAATCAGATATTAGCGGTGCTGGAAATAACAAGTAAGAAATGATTGCAACGTCACTACTTTGGGCAAAAGTGTGCAAATAGCTGATTGACATGAAAAGACACAAATGTAAATACATACAAATTATTTACAATACAAATTTACATTTGTGTCTTTTTATGTCAATCAGCTATTGGCAGATATATACAGTAGTTTACTGGTATTTTGGGACAGCAGTGCTCAATACCTCAATACTGTAAAGGCTACTTTTAAATGGCATCATTATCGTGTGACGGTGAACCTTCGTACTTTGAAGGTTTGGAATATAGAATTATTGATCAATGCCTTAGGTTTAAACATTTTAAATTCAGCGAGTGCCCTGTAAAGAGTTATACTTATAAATCAAGCAGGAAAACAACCTTCATTTGCTTCCTTTCATAACGCTGATCTCTGTCTTATGCATTGTATAGCAGAAGCATTTAGTGCGATTCCATTAAGATCCTTTAATTGATTCTTGTTTGACGTTTCAGTTCTCTGGCTGGACGTCTCAATCAGCTTCTGTCTGAGCAGCAGCAGCTCTTAAATATGACACAGGCCGGGACAAAAAAGTGTCTGTGTGGTAATGAGCTTACTCTGCTGGCTTCCCCCGCCACAGACTCGGTGATAGCAACATCAGGTTGTCGACGACAAAAGAGGAGAGCGTCCCTGATGTTTAACCAGCTCCGCCAGGGTCAAGAATGCAGCCCACTGGCGAGGGAACAAAATTCCTGACACAAGTGATCTTCCCCTCCCTCCTTTTGAAGTGGGACCCATTGAGATGGGCAGAGCATGGCAGCTCCTTGAATCGCAGGATCTCTGCTTGTGTCCCAGACTGGCCTAACCTGGAAGGTCAGCCCGAGTTTACTTTCTCAGAGACGTGGGCCCTGCCCAAAGAAACAGAATCTATGCAGCTTAAACTGTTGGGTGGGCACAAAAGGGAGGGTCATCTCTCCCTCTTTTCACACGTCTGTTTGTTAATGACACAATAGACTTTGGTTTCTATCTCGAAAACAACAAAACACATTTTTGCACACATATAACCAATTGGATTATAAGAGCCATGCCTTTGAAATTACTATAGATTATTTTAGAAAAGGAGAAAACCTATAAAGTCCCAGATCCTTTTTTTTTTGTGTTTTGACCATTTACCTCAAGACTCAGCAATTATTTGGTGAAATTGAGATTAGATACAAACCTAATTTAAGTAGGTTTAAAAAGTATTAAGCCCATTCAACATGTAGATGAATACAAATAATTCCATTACTTGATCTTGTATGTTCCCTTTTTTTCTTTCCTTATATACACTCCTCTGAATGAGTGTCAGTTGAGGAGGTCTATCAGGTCACTTTGTGTTTGACATCAGCTTTCAGTCAACACACATGACCCAGTATTCAAAATGCATACATGAGAATTTAATCAATAATATTTCTGTCTGATGATTGTGTGTCTCTCAGTAAGGAAACAAATATATTATTGACAACTGAACACATCATACAAGCATTGAACAGTTCTTCCTTTGTCAACATGTTTGTTTTTTTAATTAACTTGTGCATTATTTGTATTTATTCTCTTAATATCACACTTTTCTTAACAGTAATATTAAGATGAATTTTTCAAGGTCGTCTTCATAATTAATTTCGTCCCGTCTGTGACATGTTAAATTAGACTGATGATCTTTGTCTGTTTGCACAATAGATCATTTTGTCGTGTATTTTTTAGCCGCTGCTGCACGGACCCATTCCTTTCCTGTGATTAGTTTTTATAAAATTGCCAACTGGCCTTTGGTTTCTATTTCGTCGCGTGCACCTGATGTTGAGGGAAATATTCCTGTTTTGATCTGCGGAAATGTTGTCATTGTTTCACAATTGATGAAGTCAGTGGATTGTTTCGATCAGCGGTTGTTTCCAAAGCATCGAAAAATCTAATGATATAATAATGAAAGTTTTTTTTTTTGTTTTTTTTTGTTTTTTTGTAATCAGAAAGATGGGGAGCCCGGGCTCCACTCCACTCCCCGTGGGTTGCTGCCTGTAGGGGGCGCCCTGGGCGCTGCAGTGATGGAGAGAACCCGCATCTCTGCGGTGACACCTGGTCTCATTAAAGCTTTAGATCCGCAGCGGGTGTGCAAACCTTCAAACCAGATGAAGGATAAATGAAAATTAAATAAATATACTTTTCGAAACGATATCTATATTTTTGTGGCCTTATGAAGATTTATTCATAGAACGAACTCTGGGTACAATCTATCCATTAACTGACTCATTTAGTCTCATTTTATTTGTTGTATCATGCCTAAATTCTACATATTAAAAATTCCCCATACTTAATATGTGTGACGGTGTACGCGTGCGTTACATCGATCCCACCACACGCAATAATGTCAACAGCCATACACGAGCATCAAATCCATAATATGGATAATTTATCAACCTATTACTTCAAGCCATTTGTGCAAGTTTGTCATTTATGATTAATCGTGTGCGCTAACCTTTATTGCCTGTATCCTTCAGCCTCCTTTGGCTTGTTGCTCAGTTTATTTATACACTCCTCCAGATTTGCCTCCTTCCATAGAGGCCGAATAAAAAAAAAAACCTGTGGTATTCGGATTACCAGCCGCATGGGATAAAGCAATAAATGGGCCAGTGGGGTCCTGAATAGGTGCAGTGGCGTGAAGGAGAGTAATTACAGCTTCATATTAATTGTGTTTTTTTGTGTGTGTGTATGGCGCGCGCAACACACACACACACTGAAGCGAAGCGGTGGTGACATCCAGGAGGGCCAACTCTTTGTGCGGAACACTTCAAGTTTCAAAAACAAGGCCAATTGAAGCGGCGGAGCTCAAAGCCGGCACCATTGTAGGGGAACACATTGAGTTTTGATTGGGGACAATAGTGTTTCTCAAATTTCTAGCAAAAAGAAAGCCATACTCCATCTGTGATCTCAATGAGCTCCTATTCATGAGCTTCCTTCTTTTCTGCGCCATTCGTTGGTGGAGAAAAGGAGGCAGATGTGGAGGGATAGAGCGAGGGAGAGTGCATTTTAATTGGCTGCAGTGTGTAGGTCTCTCTCTCTCTCTCTCTCTCTCTCTCTCTCTTTCGCACACACACACACACACACACACGGAGTTATACGCCACTATAGGCTGCTCAAAATGGAAAGCGAGGCAGCCCAATAATCTCGCCGTGTTGATGAATACTTGTAGCCCATTCATTAAACAAAGATAATCCCTGCCAACCTACCTCGGGGCACAAAAACGTATTTGTGTGTGTGTGTGTGTGTGTGTGTGTGTGTGTGTGTGTGTGTGTGTGTGTGTGTGTGTGTGTGTGTGTGTGTGTGTGTGTGTGTGTGTGTGTGTGTGTGTGTGTGTGTGTGTGTGTGCGTGTTTGAGAGAGAGATAGAAATTGCCTGAGTGCTGGCCAACTGCTTTGGCAGACAGGGGGCTTTCAAATCTTTGAAATATTCATACGCCATGACGGGGTGATCCCCATTTACAAATAAGTGTTATTCTAGCGGGTGAAGAGCGACGCTTCAGAGACCTCTGCCTGCCTCTTCAGCTCAAGTGCCTCTTCAGCTCGTGGCCTCATCCAGCCAGCTCTGAGCAAGCCGATGTTTGCCTTTGACTTTTGCAAGACTGGCTGTCACAGCTCAGGGGGGGTGGAGGGAGGAGGGAGGAGGGAGGGAGGGAGGGAGGGAGGGGGGATTTCACATCAATATTCCAGAGAAACAGTTTTTCAAAAGCTATTTCTGATGAGTCCACAAAGTATGGATTAATTATCTGTTTTTCTAACGGAGATGGGAGTCCTTCCCCAAGATATTTCCGCCTGTGATCGCAGCAGAAAACCAATATTCTTTAAGTAGCAGGGTGCCTTTTATTTCTAATTATAGCACATTTCTCGATTTCAGAGGAGACGCTTTGCAGTGTTTCTTCCACTTAAGCCATTATACTTCAAGAGCACGCTAGGTGAAACACTTTAAAAAAAAAAAATTTAGCTTGTTATTTGACAAATAAGGAGTTATATGGTGAGGTGTACGCTTAACAACACTTTAAATAAAATGAAATCTAACATTTATCTACAATTTAGTTCTTTTCAGTCGGCTTTAACTCCCATAATGCATACTAACGTCGAGGCCTCTTGTGGAGGTTCTCAAAAAAGGAATTTAGTGAGGAAAACTAAAATATGACGGGTTTTTTTTGTGGAAAATGATCATATCGTGCATCTGCATGTTGCTGTTGCGTGCATGCTTGTGAAACCCATAAAGCTTCCTCCTTGCTGGGTCCCCGGCCCTCTCCGCTCCCCCCTGACTCTGCCTTTAAAGGAATGCGTCGAGCCTGATCCATTTCCCCGGCGCGGCGGCGCGGGTGTGAAGTGGCAGGTTAACAGCCCCCTTGTCTATAAGCCCGGGCCCATACTCGGTGTGCCCGTCAAGCGTGTAAATACTTGAGCGAAAACCCCCGTGCGTTTCCTTTCTGCGCAGCCCCCTTGTCTAACTGCTACTCTAACCTCTGCTTGTGTGCGACAGTGCCCGGCCGCTGCAGCGGGAGAGCGCGGGAGGGGATCCGGGCCCAGCCGGGCTGCAAGGCGGGGCGGCGGCAGTGGGAGAGGCCGCTCCGAAAGCCGCACCGGGGTGCAGGGGCAGCGGAAACATGCTGCTACATATGTTGGGTCAAGCATGGCCTTTGTTGTGATCTTAAAAGGGTGTTAAAAACCCACTCGTCTGTAGCCTTCCTGAAAGAAATGAAAGCTCCGCATAGTTTTTTGATGCATAGGCCTAATGAAGTGGTTAAAAGAATGTTGGATTTTCTAAGTGCTCACAGTCACTTTTAATTGCGCGGGGGGCATTTTTAATTGGGCCATGGGGAACAATCGGGAACTAATCCCTATAATAATACATTTTTTTTTTTTTTTTTTACAAAACCTTTCCGTTTCGCCCAGGAGAAAAGGTACACGGTATGCAAACCAGAAAAAAAACAACCTAATTATTTATAAATTAGCACACTAAAGCCTTATAATAGCTGTATTTTTTTTAATTTATTTTTTTTTTTTTTTAAGTAATTGTCCACTCATCGTTTCCTCCAGCATTCTATTTAAAGATGAGAAAGGTTGGCCATAAACTTTCTTCTTCGTTTCGTCTCCCCAGCACTTAAACCGGCGGTTTATTTTGAAAGCCTTCATCCTGAGGTGAAACTACAGGTCCATAATCCTCCTCTGCTGTTTGCTACTATCACTTGCTTTGCGAAACCGGCAATTTCCATCCGCGGGAGATCGTCGCCCATGCAGATAATTACTTTGAATGTCAAAAAGATGTAGTTTTAATATCGTCTCTATTAGCCTGTTGGCTAGGTAATTAAGGTGCAGATGACAGCGGCGAGGGAAACAGATGGCATTTGCTTACAGTGATTCAGAAAGTAAACAATGAGTCTGGGAGGGGAGAGAGGCAGGGCTGCACACACGCTCACTGCTGCGACGCACCGAGCAGCCATTTCTCCTCTGCTCCAAGTTGTTGTTGTTGTTGTTGTTGCTTACTAGGACTTGTCATCCTCTAAGGTACTGACAATTGTTGATTCAAAAAGAAAAGAAAAATAAACAAAACACCCATGAAAATAAAAAAAAAACAAAAAAAACCCGAAAAACATCGAGAACTTTTTAATCTGATTTCCCAAAAAAGCTGCAGGCGTTGATGCGGAGTGAACAGGTGAGGAAGCAGGTGGTTTGAACGCGGTGCCCTTTTGTCGCTCTGTGCATCGTGAACGGTAAATCTCTATAAGCGCCAGTGGATTTCAGTTTGTCAGTCTATGGAGGAGAGCGAGAGGACCACATAGCACGGCGCCTAATTCATAGAGGTTATTGGAGAATGGAGAAGTATTATTTTTTTTACACCCCCCATTTGTTCCTCTCGTTTTGACAAAAAATAAAAAAATAAAAAACCCGAATAAGACCAAGACGCAAAAGTGGAGCCAGATGTCTTTGATAGTCACACATAAATTGTTTATTTAAACCATAAAAACGAAAATTATAAAAACACAACAATAATAATAATACATCTAACACATTTCACAATTTTATTTCAAGATATTTATTGTTGTATGATGTTTACGCAAAATTAAAGTAACGACACATGTTGAATAGAACAGACGACGACATCTGAAGACAATTCAAATAATTCATAAACACTTAAATTGAAAAGCACTTTCAAATCTCATATTTAAATGGGAAAAATACTACAAAGTGTTTAATTTTAATCTCTTTTTTATTTCTACTGAATTATATAGACAAATTCGTATTTTAAGTTTTAATAATGCTGCTAACAAGGTTGTTTGTCACATCATGCAATGTATTTCTCCGGTTTTATTTTCCCTTCTTATGTTGCATTAAATAATAACAGGAGTTAAACAGTTTCACTCTGAATATAAAACCAGAAACCAAGTATATCCAAGTTAGAGTGAAGCCCAAACAATGAAGCAGTCCGAAAATGCGATAAAAAAAAAAAGATTAATTCAAGAGGAAGAAAAAAAAAAAACACAAATCGGAAGAAAAAAAATCGAATTTGTAGACAAAATAACACATCGTAGTAATTTTTTTCTTCCCTTAAATATGCCCCATTCAAAGTTTGTTTCTGCAGGTAAAGTTGCGCCCACAAGACGTGTGAAAACACGGCGAAGCAGTCCGCGGTTAAGGAGAAAACAAAACAAAAACCCCACCCAGAAACCGCGGGTAAAATACATCCTGCACTCGTTACCTGGAGGGAAATATCTTCTTTTTTTAAAAATTCAATATAATCACCTTCATCTTGAGTAAAAGAAATAAATACTTACCTTACAGATGAGATAGAGGCAAGCATTATCTTTAATTCTGGGAAATTTTAGATCTTAAATTGACTTCAAATCAATTGTGTCAACAGACACAGCTCAACAACGAAAACACCAAATAACAGAATTTCTCTTAAAAAAAAAATTATACAGAGTTTTTTTGGGGAGAAGAATGTCTCCTTCATCTCGGGATTTAATTGTTCGTGGCCGACTGTGCTCCGTTAAACTTAAACAATAAGCAAGGGGGAATAATAAGGCCTGTTATTTTCAATCTATAAACTCATTTTTATTTCAAATAGACGGCATCGATTTCAGCTTTCTGGGAACTCCCTTCAGATTCTTAACACTTGATATTCGGGGAAAAAAGAACTCAGGTGGACACAGTCGAAAAAAAAAGGCAAGCCAATCAGATCGCTCCTTCCTCCTTTGGCCAATGACAGGCGCCACATTGTTGTTAAATTTGTCTAATGAAAACGTAGGAGCAACAATAGAGAGAGGAGAGAGGGTTCTGTATCCACTGACAATCTCTGGAGGAAGTTAGTGTCTCCGGCTGCAGCGAGTAACAACCTCAGCTCCTCCCGGACAGCTTCCACTCTCTGTCGGGGAGGAATACCCGCTCTTCTCGGCGCAACTTCATCCCGGATTTAGTCTCTTTTTAGTCGCGCTTTTTGCTTTTTTTCCCCCACCCCCACCCACCCCCAACACACTCCACCTGGACAGTTTCAATCGTATTTTGCGGCCCCGTCGGTCGAAATCTTTGACTTCACCTGTTGCCCGGGGGATGTGGTGAGCATCGCGGCGCGTATGTGATCGTCTCCGCGTCGTTTAAAGAAAAGAAAAAAAATCACCGCTTTCCCACTACATCTTCTACCTCTCAATAGTTTAGTGACATAATAGCAGTGAGCATCACGGGCATGGATCTGAGACCGGAGCTCCCCACAGTCTCTTCTGCTTCACAAGTCCACCCGGGAGCTGCTGCTGCGGCGGCGGCGGCGGCGGCGGTCGCGGCGGCCTCCATCCCGGTGTCCATGGCCGGCAACCTGCTGCGCGGCCCTCCGCTCCTCCTGCGGGCCGCCGACAAGTACCCGCGCACGCCGAAGTGCGCGCGCTGCAGGAACCACGGCGTGGTGTCCGCGCTGAAGGGCCACAAGCGCTACTGCCGCTGGAAGGACTGCATGTGCGCCAAGTGCACCCTGATCGCGGAGAGGCAGCGGGTGATGGCGGCGCAGGTGGCGCTGCGGCGGCAGCAGGCGCAGGAGGAGAACGAAGCCCGGGAGCTGCAGCTGCTCTACGGCACGGCGGAGGGACTCGCCCTGGCCGCAGCCAACGGCATCATCCCGCCGCGGCCGAGCTACGAGGTGTTCACCTCGGTCAACAGCGAGAGCAACTCTGGTGAGTGCGCACAGGTGTACAAGTGTCCGCACGCGGGGATTTTTTTTTTGGGGGGGGGCAGGTCGTTGTGTATTAAATGCTAATAAATCTATAATAGGGGGAATCACAATGTGGATAAAGTTAATTTGCGAGTCTGATCATTTAGGCCCGAATATTGATCACACAAGTGGAAACAGACAGGCCCATCGTCGCACTGGTTTTACTTGATGCTGAAAGACTGCAGTGGAATCTAATCTGATTACAGTGACCGTAATTTACATTTTGAACCCCAGAAAATATTTTTGATAGTTGTATTGTCGTGATTTGTTGACACATATCTGGACAACGTTTAAACTCTCTATTTGAGACAGACCGTGTTCCGGTCTCGACCATGGAAACGTCTACGGCTAAACAAAGTTTAGGTTTTTTTAATGTTATTTTAGGATGTGTCACTCATTGTCTTTGGTCATATTGTCTCTCAAATCTGACTGTGTGATTGTGTCGGCAGATTCAAGTATCCAGAAGTATGAGCTGTTCCCAAAGAGCCAGCTGTCCAGGTCTGCCACACCTCAGCAGTCTGCAGGGAAGCCCGCTTCCACCGAGAGTGACTCGGCCCCGGGGATCTCCTCCCCGGACGGACGACACGGAGGTTCCGGTTCGGAGAACGGCGACAGCGAGTCCTTCATCAACTCGCCGGTATCCAAGCCTCTGAAAGACGGAGAGGAAACCCCGGGCTCCATCAGCTCCCTGGGTTCTGACTCCGGCTCTGACACCGACAAGGACGAACAGGAGCCCTCCCCGTCCTCAGCGGCCTCCCGGCACATGAACGCCATCGACATCCTGACCCGAGTGTTTCCCACGCACAAGCGGAGCGTCCTGGAGCTCGTGCTGCAGGGCTGCGGCAAAGACGTGGTGCAGGCCATCGAGCAGATCCTCAACAACGGCGGCGGACAGGGCCCCAATAAAAGCGGGCCAGACGAGACGTGGACTGCGGAGAGGCTCCTCCAGAGTGCGCAGCAGCAGCCGCCGCCGGCCTCTGCCACCACGACGGCGCCCACTCGGCCCATGCTCCCCGGCGCCATGACGCTGAGCAACCGCTCGGCCTTCTCGCCTCTGCAGCCAAACGCGCCACACTTCGGCGCGGACCCCACCGCGTACCCTCTGGGTACCCACCTGGGACTGAACCCGCTGAGGCTGGCGTACTCCGCGCACAGCCGGGGCCTGGCGTTCATGACGCCCTACTCCACCACCGGGCTGATGCCCACTTTGGGCTTCAGGCCCCCGATGGACTACGCGTTTAGCGACTTGATCAGAGACAGGACGATGCTGCACAAGGAGCAGAGCTACGCCAGTGGCCTGTACGGGCCCCTCGTCAACAACACACCAGACAAACAGTGAGACTGGTGGACTTTCCAGTGACATACATTCCAGTGTATTTGTAGCCCAAAGTGTTGAAATCTGTTATGTGTTTTGGCTACAGGCTGCTGTACATAATAGGATTATCTGGCTTGTAGTCAATTGCTCTGAGAGAGAGAGAGGGAGAGAGGAAGAGAGAGAGAGAGAGAGAGAGAGAGAGAGAGAGAGAGAGAGAGAGATACCCAAAACTCACCTGTGTGTAATTTTTTCCAAATAATTTCATATCTTAAACCACAGATGTCACGATGGTATTATCCATGTACGACCCTAATACATCATCCATAAAATGATGTGAAATTGACAATGTAGAGTCGAAATAAATCCGGATCAAGCTGGGAAAGTAAAAATTCAGCCCAGGAAAAATGGTTGATACATGCGTACATTTATTTAACATTTTTTGATGTAAAAACCCGTGCGAAGTAACGAAGAAATTATTTATCAAAGGCTTATAAAAGAAAACCCAAAACTTTACAGTCGGTTGGTGATACTGAAGCGCATTTTGCGCAAATACATGGGATGTTAAAAACGAGCAACATTAAGTTATTAAACTACTTAGCTTCCAGATGTTTAACCCCATTTCTGCTGTACAAGTTGAACTAATGTTGTGTAAAACTGCTATTAATTTCATTTCTCTTTGTATGAATTATTTCAGTTTTTAGTTTTAATTCCAACTGCCTGTATTATATTGCATTTGGTTATATGAAATGCTATGCTATATTTGACTTTTCATTTATCCGTTAGTCAGCTCGAATATTTTGTAACAAAGTGCTGGATCGAGTTGGTTCCTCTTCAAATGTTACAAGCTGTGCTGTCACATTGTTAAATATACTGGAAATAAATGTTATTTTAAAAAACTGTGAAAATGCATGGTGGTTATTAATGTTTGGTGAAAATGCACAATGAAAACACGTTCAAGTGTAAACGGAGCACGTAAACACTGAAAAATGGTTTCACGAACATTCACCGAAATCCTTCAAGCAACTGATACTTCTGTATTTCCATCTTTAATCGGAGGTCTAAATCATTATTTGCTGCCTCCAATCATTTTCAGGCCATAACAAAAGCGCATTTTTAGACAAAACAAAGAACAATAATTACACACAAAAAAAGAAATCCTTTCAGATATTTTCATTTTTTTTAACTGATGAATTAAATTGAGTCTAAGACACAGTTTAATATGGAGAAAAGTGTTTTTAAAGTAAATATGATTTCGTTATTTTAATTGCTACAGTTTCTTTCGGTGTCATATTAAGAAGATTTATTTCTCTTTTAACTCATTAATTTTCTTGATTAAACATCTCAAGTAAATCTCAATGACATAAATATGTTTTTGTAATTCAGTGACTGTGAATTCCACGTGGTATTTGTAAATGTGAGAGTGAATGAAACCCTGTCATGCTCTAAACCGGTGAGAAGACCCTGCACTCTCAAATATTTCTGCCTGATGACGTTGCTTTCGTTACGGGGGATATTAAAACACTATAGAGGACAAATAAACCAATGGCATTTATTTATTTTAACTGTCAGTCCTCTCTTTTTCGTCCACGTTCATCTATTGAGTAAACGATGAATACAATCGTTTTCAAACAGCTTAGACGAGTAAAACTAACAGGATTCGAAGTCGATAACCAGGTAAAATGCAGTTGACAATCCCGCATGGGCATGTGAATAAAAGGGAAACAAGGTAGAAAATTCAAATTCATTTAATATCAGCATAAAAAATTAGAGGTGGAAACGAAATACTTGTTGTTTTTTTTAACCACCGGCAAAATCATTTATTCAATATAAATGGTAAACATGTCACATGTTTAGATCATTACTTCACACTGAAATAATACACAATTAATAGAGAATCAGAGCTCTACATGTTGTCAGAATTAAACCCGAATAATAGTCTCTTGTAAACTTGTAAAATGATATCTCTTGTGTAAATCCTGAAGATAAGTCGGAGGCCCCGTTTTTTTTTTGTTTTTTTTCCCGTTTTTTTTTCTGGCTTGTGGATTGGTCAGTTTGCGCATCAGCGCCCTCTCTCTTCACGCCCTGTGAGAAAAGGCAAACAGCAGTATAGCACCACCTCGTGGACATTTACTATCTATAGCAAGTGGGACTTGAGCCACACTGGAGTCATTTCAAGCAGCACTGCCATCTCTCGTTCCTTGATTGTATCTGGACTGGATGTCTTCCCGAGTGGAGCGCGCGCTCCCTGTGGGCACGTGGGTTTCTTAAGGACAATCTAGTTTTCTCCTTCAATCCCCAAAACGAGCTTGGGGACATTTGATGACTATAGAAATGTGTATGTGTATTTGATTTGTGGTGGTAAATGTGAGGCGACCTGTCAAGCTGGCTCTGCCTCTGGATGGATGCATAGATGGACGGATGACTGGATGGATGGACGGATGGAGTGCAATATTTTGACACTGCTCTGTGCTACAATTTCACAGGTGCACTGAAAAAAAAAACCCAGAATAAAAAGTTAGTTATTTAATCAGTAACCCATAGCACACAGCCATGAACCAAAAATTGAAAACGTTGATAGGTGTGATAATAGCCTTGAAATGGGAAAAATTAAGATTTTGCCCAACACTCTATTTTGAGATCCAGAATTTTAGATTTTCATGATTTATAAGCTGAAATAATTCAGATAACTTAGAATATTTCCGTTTGAGTGTAACTAATGTGATGTATAGAAGCTTCACATGTTTGAATTAAAGTGGTATCTAAACATTTCTCTTATGTCAAGCTGCAATGCTTTAATTATATCTGATTCTCCTGCTATATTATGACATATTTTCCTTATTTCAGAGATATGTAATGTTCAAACAACCCACAATGAAATACATTTCAGTTTGTATAAATCGCCTGCAACAGCGACAGAGCTGCAGGTGCCACGGCCCCTGGCCTGGATGGCTGGGCGGGACCAAACTCGATGATTGACCTTTAATATGGGTCGTGTGCGCTAAGAGTATGACCACGCAGCATAACATGCGGGCTTAACATTTGTTGTCGTAGCCACGTGTGTGACAGGCATCTGTTTAAACCTTCTGTCCTCTTTTATTTTGTACTCAGACACTGTGCTCACACAGAACACTTTACTGGGTCATCACCTCCTGCACCCGCAGCCATTTACACCAACAGACAGTGTCATTTTGAGGCACAGCACACAGCCTGGTTATTCCCTGTTCTCACCCTGACGACTAACTGGAACTGATAAACTCTGTTTCATGGTTTTAAAGCGATGACATTGAAGCACTTCAAACTGTATTAACTTCACTTCCAATTTCCTCACTCACTACACTCACATTTCATTAGTAATTAGTCATTCAAGTTACTTATAGACTCAATCCCTTGATATTTTTGAAGCATTCTTTCATACGAATATAGCTTCTTTTGTTTTTCTTTTTGTTGTAGTCTTGGACTGGCTCACCTCTGCAAGTATGACGGAGGTTGACACTGCAAACTACTTTCAGCAGTAGACAATTGTTACTCAATGTGCAGACAAGTCTCCAGATAATGTTTACAACCTCGTAGCAGTGTCTTTAACTAAATAATGAATGAATATTCATGTCCATCATTAGAGTCACAGAGAATGTCGGAGGTGCTCAACGACAGTGGATTTTGTTTGACTTTCACAATTCCACAGGGCAGTGAAACATTTTCCCACTGGCCAGCAATATTAAAACCCCAGTTCAACTTGCATCCAGGTTTAGAACAACTGTAGAAAAACCACGCATGCACTGGAGGAAGTGAGGTATTTGGAGCCGCCATCAGCTTTTTCATGATTGTACATTTTTTTTGGGTTAATTAATCTGACCTTTTTCTCAAAAGCCAATCACCTTATGCCCCAGGATAACCTCAATTAGAATTTTTTTTTGAAAAGAAATAGATTCTCATGAATGAGGAGACAGATGTTATTTAAATCGAAGTTGAAAACATTTTTATTTTGACAGCATCAAAAACAAATCTGCTTTCCAGATAAACATGAATCACAGCCTGGAGACTTGTCTTCGTTTTTAAGTTATCAGCAAATCTATGTACTTAAAATGGTGAATATATGTTTGATTTAATTAAAGCATAAACTTGTATCTTTCAATATTTGATGGAAAACGAGCCTGAAAAAGCTAATGCACCTTCATCCATTCACTCTATTAGTTGCTCTGCTTTCCTGGTCACATTTATGTATTCAGATAAACTTTTCAGCAAATACAGAATTATGTTTCGGTACTTTATTGGTTGTCTTTGGGGAATGCATTCTCTACATTTAACCAATCCTGTCTCAAGTCAACTTTAACCACACCGACTAAGAACAGTGGGCTGCTGCAGTCCTGGGGAGCTGCTGGGGGTTCAGGGCCCAGTTTCGGGGCCCACAGTTACCCCAGTCAGCAACACATTTGTCTCCCACCAAGATTGTCTCACACTTGAATCCTTGTTGGACTTTTCTGTCCAGGCTCTGCAATTTTCTCTGTTTATTAGGGTAATCCAATTACCTTCCACAGTCCAAACACATGCGTTGAAATGGTGATAGTCTGTAGGTGTGTATGTGAGTGTTTGACTATCTGCCTCTTGACGTTTGTTTGCCCTGTGATGGGTGGGCCACCTGTGCAGGGTTTAACGTGGATGAATGGATGGATGGATGGATGGATAAATAAAATCGATTACAATAGACACAATAGAAAATGTTAAACAATGTTAGTATTACAAAGGAGGAGTTAATATGGTGCCTAAGCGTGACCTCAGCAGGGCTATTGTGAGTAACTAACAACACCACTAGATGGCCGTCTTGTCCAACAATCCACTATTGCAGGGACGCCACAGACCAGTGTTTATATGAATGAGACCAAAACGACTCCATATACAGCATATAATGCAATACTTCTGTGAAATAATGGTACAGTATGTTGCTGCTGTATCCATGACTGGGGCAAGTCGGGACCTCGTAGCTTTCACAGGAAGCTTGTCAGTCGCCATCAGGCCATGTTCTCAAACAGAGCGGTATAGGAAAAGTTTGTTTACAGACAACATGGGCCTTTAATTATTCAGGAAGTGTGTAACAAAGACAATTGTGTGACTCGTTAACGTTGAAATAAATCCCAGTTTCAAAGGCTCGATGGTTCCAATTCCAGAATATTTAATCCAGAGCTGTTCAAATATGAGAATCCATTGCTAAGATGTGGAGTAGTGGTTAACACTAACACTTCATGGCAAGTGTGTGTGTGTGTGTGTGTGTGTGTGTGTGTGTGTGTGTGTGTGTGTGTGTGTGTGTGTGTGTGTGTGTGTGTGTGTGTGTGTGTGTTTTTAAGCCAGGTAGGACATTTTCCTCTGACAGACCAGACAGTTTGAAACAAAGTGGTCATCCTATATTGCCTACATGGAATAGTGTCAACACCCCCCCCCCCCTACCCACTGAAGACCACAGACATTAAAAAAAAAAAAAACAACCCAACAACAAATGAGCACACCACCACTGTGGGTGGGATAAATTGCTTCACATCGAGTGTGTTAATGCTGTCGGTATTAATCAGAAAGAAATCATGCTTAATAATTGCGAGTGGCCAATTAAAAATGGACAGCAGCTGGTCCGTGGCATTTCTGATTGAATCAAAACGAAAATCACTCATCAAACTCCAAGACCTTTGTATTTCATTTAAAGTCAAAGACAAACCTGCTGTTTTCACGTTTCTTTTTCAAGCTGTGAATGTCAAAACAGTTAAATGAATGTGTTTGCCTCTTAAAGATGTTTACATCATTGTGAGACATAGATGAGGCCATTCCACATGACCTACAGCGCACTCTGCTGGACACCTGTATGCGTAAAACACTGATTTACAACACCAGCGACATCTTCTGGGTTGTGTTTTCAACCGTATCAGTGTATTTCACTGTGGTCTTCTCAGTGTCAGCTGTCTCACATCCACATGCAGGTGAAAAACTGTTTGTAGTAGGAGACGGTTAAGTTGTTTTACCCTGTTTGGACATGTTTTGCAAATTGATGATTCAAAGTTTTATTAGTACAGTACATCAGGTATCATGGGAGATGATAGATCCATGTCACCAGTGTGTGAAAACCAACCGAAAGCTGAGGGAGAGAGTTTGAAGGAATATGCATCGGCTTACAAACAAACGCTGGCCTGCTCGTGAGTGAACAACTACATTTTCTTTTCTGCTCTTTTCTCTGTGTTCTCTAATGAATAATTAGACACAGGCAGATAAATAGCTACAGGCTCCCAGTGCAGTACGAAGAGGAAGAGAAAGAGAAAGAGAAATCCATTTAGGTTATTACTCCATACGTAAAACCCATTTTCATTTTCCGAGACGCTGTTTGGTTTACTGTCAGAATAACAAATAGATAACAGCAAAACAAACAAAACAACATTGAGACAAGAAACAACTGAGCACATTCTGGCCTGAATTTAGTGTCTCCTCTCTTTCAGCTCACTACACTCGGAATGAAATGATAATATACACACAATGAATAAACAAACAAAATGTGCGATAAACTGCTGTGAGGTCATTGTATGAATTGAAATGCTTTATTTGTTGTACATGAGGACGACATTCAAAGTAAGTTCATAGTACATTCATTGTACATATATCACACAATCACAGCACATCCACCACACATTAACCACACTTGTAGGAAGTAAGATATTTTACAATTTTCACAGAAGATATTCACACTTTTTGAATGTGAATGAAGGAACACGTCTCCAGAAGGCCAGGATACAGTGATGTTGCTTCTTTTGTGAGAGTAGTTTTTTTTTTAATGAGATTTGCAAATGATTTTATTCTGTTGATATCTCAATTGTCCGTTCTTAGGACACTGAACTGTCAGATTGATGCGTGTGTGTGTGTGTGTGTATGTTCATAGTTACATTTATAATTGAATGTAAAGTCTTCTTTGTCCGTTTAAATGAGAAAAAAAAGTTATCCAGCTCCATTTACATGACCTTTATAATGTAACATCATTTATATGAATATATTTTGATAGTATGGTGTGTGACTGAGTGTGTGCATGTGATGAGCTATGTGAAGAGCTTTGGGGCTGCTCACACAGCTGTAAGGGGCTATATAAGTGAAGTCCATTTACCATTTAGTGTATTTCAATCAACCCAGTAGGGAGAGAAAATATAAATCCCTTTTACAATTGAGGACCCTTGTTTTGCATCCTCAGGCCTGCTCACATGTGATTCTGTGATGCACAAGTATTTATAAGTTAACTACAATTACCTGCAATGATGTAGACCCGATAACCTACTTTAAGTTTTAGCAGTCGTATTGAATTATCATTATAATTTTTTTAAATTTAAACAGGTCACCACTTTGTGCAGGAAAGAAAGCGAAGCAAACCAGGACCTTGGGTAAACAGCCTACGAGAGCTGCTCAGGTGTCTCATTGTGGATCCATTGTTGGCTCTTCAAACCGTAAACGATAAAATTTTTTGTCATCTACTAACATCTACTAAAGAGAGACGACGAGCACTTGCCAGCTATCTGTACCCTGCAAGTACCCAGATGGCCTGTGTGTATTAATAGTGTGTTGGTTAAATCTGCTGCAGTTGGAACCACAAACACCACAGGCACCTTCTCTCCATGTGGCAATTAGAGAACATAAAATTGATGTTGGATGAAAAACACATACCTAAAGTTATTTTTAAGTGCACAGAGAAGATTTCTCATTTTCAAGAAAATCTTCTACAGGGCCTGTTTTTTTTGTAAAGTTTTTGGCCTCAGTGGTCCCAAAAATCCCCTCATCACACAAACTGGCCACTTTAACAATCAAATAACATTGAGGTGTGCCAGCCACTTTGGTTTCTTAAACAGAAATCACAGCAGCGATGATAAAGTTAGAGGTATGTACAGTAGCGTTGGGGAGCGTTCGTGTTTTGGGCGGTGTGTGCGCGTGGTTGGCATCAAGCTCACTGAGACGCCTCGTGTGAGTTTTAGGGATAAATGGACATCAAGCTGTTCCGACACAGCATAAGCTCACTTAATCTCTCCAAGTGAAGAATATCAGTCAACACAGCCGGGGCAGATAAGGTGTGTTGGAATGTGACTGAGTTTTATGCATGTGTGTGCGTTGGGTTGTGTATGATTTTTTGGCTTCATCTCCGGTGTGCGTATGTTTTTGCATGTGTACATAAATCTGCGGAGGGGATGCATTGTGAGTGTCTTGTAAAATGTAAATTCTAACTCTAACTTCCAAATGCACATTTATACCAATGCCTAACTGAGTTCCTGTTACTTCAGAGGCTATTACAGTTACCGACATTCAGGGTTGCAATACGCCAGGGTCAAGGGGACGTTAGTGCCACTTCCTTCTGCTGAATATAGTCACTCCGCCACTCACTGGACCTACTTCACTGGCTGACTTGACATAATATGGCAAATAATTTTTTGCCATTACCAACATTATTTGGTACTTTGGGCTGCTGTGTGTGTGTGTGTGTGTGTGTGTGTGTGTGTGTGTGTGTGTGTGTGTGTGTGTGTGTGTGTGTGTGTGTGTGTGTGTGTGTGTGTGTGTGTGTGTGTGTGTGTGTGTGAGAGAGAGAGAGAGAGCAAGAGACTGACAGCCCAGTTGACATATTTGTGTTTGTCACAACACTCCTCAGAAGAGTGTGTCGTTATTATTTTTAGTCTTTGTTTACACCCACACATGTATTGACTGGTCTGACTGGACTCCTGTGAGCGAGAGTTCCAACTGGTTTGTGCAGAGGTGAAGACATAGAGGGCGAGCAAGACTTTAATGAGCCGGTCACATAGCATAACATAGCTGACAAAAAAACTACACACTCAAACAAAGGGACAGCAACGAACAGAAGATGAAGCTGAACTCCTTTTCCCATATGATATCAAGAGTCGTAGTGTTTGTTGTGTAAAGCCAAGGGCATCTGAATGACTACACTATATTGAAATTACCTACAGGCCAGCATTCTCAGGGCTTTGTCGGTGTGTGGTTTGCAAATCTTTTTTTATAGCTCATGTTTACTTTGCAACTGATTCTGAGGTCTGTGGTGTTTGCCTGACAAATCGGTGCCAGAAAACACTGAGAACTGCACAAAACTCGTCAGTTTTTTCTTTTCTGCTGCATCATATTCAACATCGAGATTATTATAATGTGACAAGTTTGACCTACTCATTTGGGATTTCAAGTAAATAAAAAAAAAACATTTGCAGATATCTAACCTGCAGGTTTTGCAGTGTGGTTGTAAAAAAAAAACCCAAAACCCCAGCTCTTGTCATTCTTTCCCATTTCCCCACCAGATATGACATACATATAGTGTAGTGTATAGGGTATGCTAATACATTCTGAACACACGTTGCAACGATGCCAGACTCTCCCTCACTGTTCCTCATCAATGCGTTCTGCTGAAACGTACAATTTGCAATATGCAGTTAATGAGTTGTTGAAGGCTAAGAATGAATCCCATTCTAGCCGTAATTGTGTGAGCTGTCCCCAGGGGGCAAGTATGCATGTGTGCATATCAGTGCTTTCTTGAAAATTTTTGCATTTATACTTCAGTTCATATGCGTGTTTTTGTGTGCATATGTGTGAGTATGTGAGTGGGTGTACGTGCCTCTCTGAGTTTGCATGTAATTTAAGTAAGCTTGCGTGTGTGTGTGTGTGTGTGTGTGTGTGTGTGTGTGTGTGTGTGTGTGTGTGTGTGTGTGTGTGTGTGTGTGTGTGTGTGTGTGTGTGTGTGCGTGTGCGTGCGTGCGTGCGTGTATGTGTGGGCATTAGTGAAAGCAGAAACGTCTTTAATCTTCATTTGACTCACTTAGAGCAGAGAGGCTGAAAATATAGTAAAAATGGAAAAAAAGAAAGAAAAAGTTGAAGAGGAAAAAGAAAGAGAGAACAATAGACAACCAATGAGCAGGAGAGAAGCAGTGAAAGAAGACAAGAGGAACAAAGCAGCCCTTGATTGTGAAAAAAAAAAAAACCCCAACAGATATATGGGAGGAATTTCTCACCAAAAAGAGAACCAGTGAAGTCAGAGGTATTTTTTTTATTTCGGCAGACCTACTTCTGTCACTCTGTCAAATGTCACTGGAAATTTATTGAAGAACTGTTTAGTGAAGAGACTCACACATGTCCCACCAAACAGCAACAACAGCAACAGCAACAAATTCCTAGAAAGAATGTCTAAATTTAGCTGTGAGCATATAAACAACAATGGACGACACACACACACACACACACACACACACACACACACACACACACACACACACACACACACACACACACACACACACACACACACACACACACACACACACACACACACTGCACTAATGAGTCAGAGTCTCAAATTAGCTCATTGTCTCTTACTGGGGTTTTAATTGAAGATGGGTGATTTGATAGGTTAACGGCACCGTTAGAGCAACCAGGTGGAGCTCATTCTCCACCAGGTGAAAGAAATAGCGGTGTGCAGCTCAGAGAGAACCAATAAATGATAGCATTACGGCTATTTACTTGCAGCACCCACTTAGTGTCAGACCTGCAAGATCTGACTGAACATTGGACATTGCACCAGGGGTTCATATTCATTTAGAACGAAGACATGGGCTATAGAAACATGGTTACAATTAATACAAATGAGCAGAAAAACATACTATAAGTTTGTACAGTAGATGGAATGCATTAGTGTTTGTTATTAGGAGAATAAGAGGATTGTCTATCACACATTTTTATAAATGGATATAGTAGCATACGGTGCAATGTGAAGGCCACGGCTATATATTTTGTTACGAATTCCCAACAACTCTGAGAGTTTCACTCGTATTTTTATGAAAACCTATCATTACATAGAGCAGTATTTTTCAACCACTGTGCCGCGGCACACTGGTGTTCCGCGAGACATAGTCAGGTGTGCCGTGGGAAATGATCCAATTTCACATTTTTTTCTAAAAAAAACTGTGTATTGCAGAGTAATCATCTATAAATACTCTTCACCAATAGATGGCAGCACAGAACTGTGCCGTTGAAATCGAAACTGAAAGACGTCAGTCTTGTTAATCACCACCACCTGCGGCTGCTACCATCTTGTATCAAAGTACTATGTCAGTGACAGTGATGGAGAAGTTTTTGAAAAGGGAGGATTTGAACTCCGAACTAGACATGTTGGTGTTTGTCCGTCTTCTTTTCCTGCCAGGATCTCAGCCCTGTGTTCATCCATCAGGCCCAGGTTTCACACTGAGCGAGTAAAAATTTAAAAAAAGAAATTGGGAAATACTTTTTTTCTGTATTTATTTGATTCCTGTTGATAAACCATTGATGAGAATGACTTTATATTGTTAATATAGGCTACAGTGTTTAAACTTTTACCATTTTCGGGTGGTGGTGTGAAGAAAAAAGTGTGCCTTGGCTCAAAAAAGGTTGAAAAACACTGACATAGAGCGACGTTTTTCAACCTTTTTTGAGCCGCGGAACATTTCTTATATTCAAAATATCCTGTGGCAGACAACCAATCAAAACAATTACAAAATAACATATTGCAGCTTTATACAGCACATTTAGTTCGATATAAAGATGGAACAAAACTTTTTTAATAATGTCAAAAACTGTCAAATAGAGTCTGAATTTTTCCTTTTCAAATATTTATCCAAGGCTTTTTTGTCACTGCACCCTCTCCCATGTGTCAGTTCTTCTTCTATGGTAGCTGGCAACCTTACTGTTGCTCTACTCCTCACTCTTTTTATTGTCTTAAATTAACAGGATCAGTATTAATGTGCTCCCTACTGCCACCTGCTGGCAAGGGAGAGTGTGTAAATATCTTGATCAGCCAACACATAAAATGTACACTCCACCCATCCAACCATCCATCCATCCCTCTTCTTTCCTGCTTATCCAGTCCAGGGTCGCAGGGTACTGGGACCGATCCCAGCCTACTGTGGGTGAGGGCAGGAGACACTCAACAATATAAAATCATTGCCATTGATTGATTTTTAAACCAATTGAATTCAATTGGACACTTTTCCACGACACACCTCACCTGATGATCTTTCACAGTGCACAGCGGTTGAAAAATAACTGACATATAGATGTTTAAATGTTTTCATGTCTATGTTCTCCCACCAGGTTTTCTACTGTACATCATCGTTTGTTGATGCCTGCGCTTTATGCAGTAGGTGTCGGCTGCACCAACAGGCACTCGTTCAGTCGCTTTTACTGACACAAATGCACACAGAGACAAACATACAGGCATATGTTGTTCACATTTACACTTCAGACAGTATGCAAGAGTGAAATATCTATACCCTGGATTCTTCAGTAGTAAAGTGACAAAGCGGTCTTTATTTCTCTCGACAGCAGCTCTGATGTTACAACTCCACAACTTGTCTCTTCCCCCAGTCTCTGCAAAGACAAAAGAGAAAATCTCCCCAAACAGTTTCTCATTGTACTCGTTCTCCCCGTGCTCCTGACTGGCTGGCCGACCAGGCAGAGCTCTGTGATCTGCTCACAGGTGATCTCGGGCTCAGTTCCAATACAACTGAGGGTACCCAGTAGTCAAACAGGGCAAAAACAATCAAAACTTTCCAATCAAAACTTTATATACCACATGAACTTTTTAACTTTCTGCAATTATTTCGTGAAGGTGCAGCCAAGAAATAGTTGTGTTATATATTATATTATTCATAAACGTCTTGATGTCCGTTGAGTCAGATGGATTAAACTCATGAGTCATGTGGGCTTTTGCGTGTTGAGCTCATTTTTGGCAGGCGCACATCAAAGCATTGTAATAGGATTTCCTGTTTTGCAAGCTACTGAAAATGTATATCTTGATTATTTTTAATAGGTGCTTTTGCAAAAAGTAGTGGACTCTCTTTGCTAATTAGTTTGAATAATACAAACTATTTGACAAATTAAATTTTGCATTACTGTTGGTATTTAGGGTTAGGGTTAGGGCTATTGTGGACACAGTCAGATTTTAATACTACTAACAGTTGGACAACTTTCATGCTGCTATCAGCAGGACTGAGTGATTACAGGATCAATGAGGTGCTCCTCCAGCTCAGTGTAATAGTAACCAGGGATGTCCTGACTGCTGATCAATGCTGCAAACCTGTGCTTTGTCTTTGTGTTGTGTGGAGCCAGTGCTGCTCCGACCCTCTATGGCAAACCACGTTAGCATTTATTCAATTTCCTTACATTCTCTGATGTCTTCAGTTTGTGGGCGTAGTCGAGTTGCTCACAAAAAGATTTTGTTGCGTGCAACAAAGTACCATGTATTACTTGCAAAGTGCCAATCCACGATATACCTGCTCAATAGTTGCTTAAAAAGTAGTAGCAGAGATCCACATTGCTCGCTGTGCTGTGGTTAATCTCTATAACTGACCAAAGCTGAGGGTGACCACCTCACGTGGCAGCTCATGGTGTGTGTGGGCGCATGTTTGAATGGGTGAATGCCATTGCTACATAATCACCTTTCGGAACGTTAAACTGGCAAAACAATGCATCAGTTAATCAAAGTGTTTTTCTTTTCCGTGTGCCCTAAACAAGTGGAGGAAGAGACGCTTGAGAAAACAAGTCTCTGTTGGGTTGATTTTAGCTGTGGGCTGATTGAAGTATGAATGCAGAGTGGCTCAAAGACCCTGAAGCAAAATGCTGGATATGATGAGTTATTGAAGAGCAGTGTCCTTGATGCAGATTTACATTGTTGTCTGGTTGTAACAGAGGACTTCATGTTAGTGTTATGACTGCCTGGCTATGAGGTGTTGGTCAGTACAGAGGTCATGAAAATACGCCTACAATTCGATGCCTTGCGTTACACTGTATTTAACCATGCATGTAGAATTGTTATAGGCTATAAAAATTAAATCCAGAATATAGAGCATATACATCAACTGTCCGGCATAGACCTCATTTTGAAAATGCTATTCTAAAACCGCGATATCATTGGACTGGGACCATACTGCAAATTTACAAAGACAACTTGAAACATTCGCAGGGTTCATACATGGTTGCCAGCAGTAGCATGTGGTGGTGTTTGAAAGTGAACATCCTATATTAACAAGGTGAACTTGGTGAATGTACCTGCTTGACATACACACGAGCATCATTCGGTGCTAATGTCTCTATTGAACTTGTCTGCGCAGCCTCACTATGCTGTCGTTACATTTCAACAGTTGTTTTAATGTTTTGCTTATGGGATTGAGAGGCCCTCTCAGTGTGGAGGTTGCCTTGTGTGTACCCGTGGGTTTTCTCTGGATATGCAGTTTTACTCAAACAGTCCAAAAAAGTGCATTATTGGCTCACTTTTATCTTTAAAATTGCTTGTATGTGTCAGTGTGAGTATGTTTGACTGTCTGTCGCTCTGTGTTTGTCCGGTGGTGGACTGGGGGGCTGTCTAGGGTGTTTCCTGCATTCGCTCAAAGTCAGCTTGGATCCGCTCCAGTGCCACACAATTCCAAGTTGGATAAAGTTATTTAGAAGATAAATGATAGATGGTAAGCCTTCAAATGGAGTCCCCAACAAGCAGAACTGTTATAGGTATGGATTGCAGAATAGTTTTTTTTCTTCAAACTTATTATTATATATATTAACTCGGTTCTACAAATGTGTTTTAGTAAAACAACTTTTAAATGTTTTAGCTGTGTTTCTGTCCTTGTATCACCATTTGTCTATATTATTAATCTTACAGGTTTATGCTTGGAAAATACATTCCATTTTTTTTTTATAATTGAGGCAATCTGTCATCTGCCAAATTGACAGAAAATAGTCAAAATGTATCAATCTGTTGTTATCAGTAAATAACCACAAGCATTTTATTGCTCCAATCACATGGTTTCTTCTTTTTATTTAATAGTGCACTCAAATTGTGACGTTGGAAAAGTGAGACAGGCTTGGTGGAAAGTTTGCAGCTGTGTGTGTTGTCACTTAATTTAAGAAGCGGAGATGTATTTCTTTGTGAGGCAGGTGTTACTAGATGGCGCCGTATGAAAGTAGGGACATCCTCCTCTGATGCATCAACTGAAATACTGCTCAGATGCTGGGAGTGGGCGTTGTTGGTGCTGGTCCTGCAGGATTAGTGTGGAAAACAAACTTTACTAGCACCCTTGCAGACACGCCGACGCAGAGTGGAATGAGAAGAGTGATAAATGATGTTGTTGTGGTCTGTGGGTCTCTGTTAAATTGAACTGAGAACAGTGAAGAGAGGACAAGGTGAGAGAAGAAGGGAAGGCAAGCGATCAAGAAGAAAAAAAAAAACCTGGGAAACTGGGTCAGGCAGAAAGTGGGGAGGTGGGCCAAAGGGGAGGACTGGACTGAAGAAACATTATTGACAACCTCTTTTCTTCTCCTCTCCCTCCCCCTTTAGCAGCCACCCCCAGTCTTTGACCAGCAATTACACCTTTCCAAATTATGATGTATATCGGCCGAGTGGACCTAACCATGGATGGAGATAGATTGAACTATGCCGCCTCCTCACACCACCCCTCCCTCTCTCTCTCTCTCTCTCTCTCTCTCTCTCTCTCTCTCTCTCTCTCTCTCTCTCTCTCTCTCTCTCTCTCTCTCTGTCTCTGCCCCCCCACATTTGTGGATGGAGACAGATGGCCCCTGGCTTTGGCTCCTGCAGATTGATTATTGATCAGGAGGACAGAGATGGATCGAGGGGTGGAGAGGACATCGAGGAGTGAGGTGAGGGTTGTGGAATTGAGGAAGAGGTAGAGAAGTGGGAGAATTCTGGAGGTATTTGTGTATTTTAAGGAGGCACTAGAGAATGGAAGTATTGAGCATGAGGAGAGGAGGGGAGTTATGGGTGAGGATGTGAGTGCGGCAGAAGGTTTTCCTTTTGCTCAACCTGTCACCTTGAGAGGGAGCTATTGACTAAGCTCCAGATTTATGGCCAGAATCTAAAGGTGTTTTGGAATCTTTGCTAGGCTATCCAAGTTATACCTCATTTTCTCATCAATGAAAAGTGCAGGCACACTTTAAATAGATGTTTATCACAGCTATGGGTACACATGCCGCATATCTAAATAACACACTTTGTGTGAATACAGATAAAATATCTTTATATTCAGACATGCCTGCATGCAGCTAGAATTTTTAAGGATTGCAGGATTGGTTTTGCTGATAAAAATTCTCAAAGTTTTATTTTCAGTTGGGGAAAAAATGATAGCACCTTAAAATATATTTCTTCTATTGTGCGCTTATCATGTGTGAGTATAGACTAGTTTTATGTGAGTGCCTGCCCTTGTGTTTGTGGGGTGGGTGTTTATGAGCTGATGTGTTGGGAAAGGGAAGCGCTCTCTCTCTCTCTCTCTCTCTCTCTCTCTCTCTCTCTCTCTCTCTCTCTCTCTCTCTCTCTCTCTCCTCTTGCCAGACAGATGGCTATCAGCAAGGCTCCTGAGAGTGAGTGCTGCTTTACAGCGGAGCCAAGAGGTTAAGCTGCAATCTCCACTGTCTTGCTCGCTCTCTTATTTTTCCCCTCAGTTGCTGTACCTTTCATCTTCTCTGTGTGCGTTTGTGTGTGTGTGTGCTCATTTACTCCCTTTGCACTTTTATGTGTGAATATCAGTGTGCATGATAAAGGAACAGAAGGAGCCTGTTGGCTGGTTCGTGCGTGTGTGCTGAAGGCAGATACTGGAAGAAATAAACGGCATGCAGGCAGCTGCCCAGCTCAGAGTTTACACTGGGTGCCATCACTGATGGCAATTCCTGACTGTGTCCTTCGTAAGTCATTATTTAACTTTAAAAGGGAAAAATGAATTCCTCAGTAATTACTGACGTGTTCACAAATTGTGAGGAAATATACCAATACACACAAAACAATCTTCTTCTTCTTCTTCTTTTTCTTCTTCTTCTTCTTCTTCTTCTTCTTCTTCTTCTTCTTCTTCTTCTTCTTCTTCTTCTTCTTCTTCTTCTTCTTCTTCTTCTTCTTCTTCTTCTTCTTCTTCTTCTACTTCTTCTTCTTCTTCTTCTTCTTCTTCTACTTCTTCTTCTTCTTCTTCTTCACTCCTACTATACGTCGCCTCTTCCATATGTCCTTGTGCCCCCAGGCAGAGTGGGAGTATCCCAGGAGGAGGCATCTTTGTGGGCTTCAGGCAGTGGGAGGACTGAATGGATGATGTTCTAATGGCATCGTTCTTCCCTGAAGGCTTCATTTAGTCATTTACTGCCTAAAGGCAAATAGCTAAATTAAGAACAGCGTATGCACATTCCTATTTTTGTATGTGAGAATTTAAATATGAAATACCTTTACTTTGTACTGTACGTGCAGGCAGCCTTTTGTGTACAAAGTTAGGGATTTTTTTTACAGCATCCATTAAGACCTGATTAAGAAAACAAGGGCTATTATTTCACATTTGGAATATTTGATTACATGTGAAAGCTGTGAGAATTGTAATTGAATTTTCATTCATTCGTTTTTCTGCATATCGTGATACATTTCATGATACTTTTTACGGTACATCTTCAAGAAGTTAGTTTATTTTTTACAAAAATAGATCAAACCAGCAGATGTACTTTACAGAAGGAAGCGTAACAATTCCTCATACCTACATTACATTGAATAATTTTTATGGGTAGTTGTCAGTTGACTGCTGAGTGTATAGGTGGTCCACTATGGAAGTCAACTGCTCGGAATCTGTTACAAGAACAAGAACAAGAACAAGAACAAGAACAAGAACAAGAACAAGAACAAGAACAAGAACAAGAACAAGAACAAGAACAAGAACAAGAACAAGAATAAGAACAAGAACAAGAACAAGAAAAATAACAATAAGAACTTATGAGATATTGAACACCCAAGAATTCTAATTCTTCACTAATTCTTAAAAAAAGGCCATATAATCTCTGGCATCATAGCAGAGAATGGAGGCTTCTGGCTTTGGCTGAGAAGGAGGGTCGAGGCCTCCAGGGACAGAAGTGTCCCAGAGCGTATTTCGAAAACAAGATGGCAATTTTTAACTAGTTTGTTGTTTGTTTTGGCTTATTCTTCTTTATTCCAGATTTAATTTCTTTGTACTCTCGATCTCCCCCACCTGCCATTTTCATATGTCCCATTATTTGCATGATATACTGTACTTCAAAATTTTAACAGCTGCACTGGTACACTCAAACAAATTGAGACGTGATTGTAAAGATCATGTGTATTTCTCTAGCCCCCTGTTGGCCAGAAAGCTATCATTTTAAATAATTCAAAACACTAATTTGAACTGACAAGACAAACCAAGTTCCATGTTGACAACATTGTCGCCATAAAGGGGATTGCATTAACTTTCACTTTGGGCCGGGGTTGTAGCAGTGGTGCAGTGGCACATCGACATAAATTAAATATACAAGTGTTTCACGGGCCCGTGTAATGTGAGTGCATTGTTGCTGAAAGTACATATCTGCATTCATATAATATTTTTTGCATAATTTTTAGACTTATTCACAGCTCATGGAACACAAGCTGGTGGACCAGCTCTTGACAATTTAGCTGAAGTGTGTAATACATCCTGACGTTTAGCAAGTTAGTGTTTACAGCGTTAAAAGGGTGCTTTCAGCCACATTACACATGCACATCTCCAGGATTGGCTTTGTGGCAGTGGGGTTAATGAAGTTTCTCTCTACTCTGCCACAGAGAAGAATTATCTAGTGTAGCGAGAGATAGCTGGCTCTCTCTCTGAGTGTCAACAAACAGTGGGGGGGGGGGGGGGGGGGGGGGGGGTCCTCCATAAATGGCAAGATGTAGTTGTTCATATTTTGCTGTATTACATTTCAGTTTGGTGAAAATGCAATCAGTCATTTTACGTGAGGAAATTAGTATGTAGAATAAAGAGGGATTGGAACTACATACACACAGCTCTGCATGTACATCCAACAGCATGTAAGATATAGATACACATCCACAATCATGTATTGGCATCATCATAAATGAAGACATTAGTTTGCCAACTTATACAAACCGCCTCCATGCTTCAGATCACAGTTGGGGATTGCAAAATATGCCCCAAGTCAATGAGAGATGGAGGCAAATTGTGTAAATTAGGTGAAGAGATGAAGAGGATGAGAAAGTGCACCGCAGAATACAAGTATAAAAGAAATGTGAAATATCCAAGGCCTCCCGGTGTATCAAAGAGTATGGCCAGCTTATTCACATTAACAACACACACACACACACACACACACACACACACACACACACACACACACACACACACACACACACACACACACACACACACACACACACACACACACACACACACACACACACACACACACACACACACACACACACACACACACAACATTTCGGAATATAGGAGTAGAGATATTGTGAGAGAAAATGGGATACTCTTTACGGGATATCATTTATGTGTCAGCATGTGCATGTATCTGCTATCAAGGGAGTTTGTTGTGAACAAAATGTTTAATTCTCTTTCAATACTTCTCTGAAAAACACGTTTTTTTCTTGTTTACTAAGAAAGAACCAGCCTGACCTGACTCAAAAGAGCAGAGCAGTAAACATTTGAAGCCAAGCACATAGTGATAGACAATGTATGGAGTGTGTGTGTGTGTGTGTGTGTGTGTGTTGTCACCCTGTTTTTGATGTGCAAATTTCCATGTCGCGTTACGTACAGTATCTGTAACTCACCCTTGTGAACCGATTTCCTTTTCCAAACAACGTGTTCAGGTTCATACTTGTGCATCATGTATTAAGCTTTAATGTTTGTTTTGAAGAGCTGTCATAAAGGAATGTATTTAAAAATAGACATCTCTCTCAATCTTGGATAAATATTCAATATTTTCTTGGAGAATACAATCTTTCGGTAAATACACTCCACTGTAACCTTGATAAAAAAACAAACAAACAAAAAAAAACACTCTGAAAAGCTGCTACTTGAACCGAATGACATACCAGTTAAGGTTTATAACAACGTAAAAAAGTTGAAGTTTGTGTTGCACTGTGTATCTGAGCCTCCTTAGCCTTGATAAACATGTATGTCCTCGTTTTATGCCATTCTGTTGAAAATGTGATGCTTTTTTTGAGGCTTTTATCATTGACTTTACCTTGTCTCTGTACAGTTGAGAGTGATGGGTATCCTAGATAAAAGCATGCATTGTCTCACACTGAGTGGAGTCAATACTGAAACGGTGGAAGAGGAGTCCGTCCTCCCAGTCAGAATATCTTTGTCTCTCTCGTTTGTGTCTTGCTGTGTCGCTTTGTTTCTTTGCCTTTGACTCATGTTTTTTTTCCTCACGATTTTCCATCCATCTACATGCTGCTCCCATAGAGCGGGAGAGGCAAGAAAAGGGAGGTGCAGCTGCTCCTCAGAATAAAAATTTAGGAGGAGCTCGATATTGTCTGTGAGGTTGATGAAAGGAAGGAGACGAAAGACCCAGGGAATAGCGAAAAGGGTGAACAGAATAGAAGAAAAGGGGTAAAAATAAATTGTGAATAATGTATTTTGGCCTCAAAATGCTTTGCTGTTTAATACCGGGCTAAATCCCTCAACTTCTCGTAAAAACTTCAACAATTTCGCAGTCGAGTAATCTTCCGATTTAATAACCTTAAGCTTCCCTAGCTCCATAAATCTGACGTTCTTACGCCTCCCCCCCCCCAACCTCGTCCTCCCCTCCACGTTCTTCCTCCTTCCTCCCTCATTCCAAGCCTCTGTGCATTTTATCTCCATAATAGCACAAAGCGGAGCGAGCTGCCTCGGTGGGAGAGATAAGGGAAATTCCTGCCCGTATTTTAATAGCTTCGCTCAGCTATCTCTTCCCACCAACTCCTCAGGAGCTGCCAGCCGGCACACTCACCTTGGACACAGCACCCAGAGGAGAATCCTACAGAAAGGCATGACTGCTGAACGCTCGGTGTGTGTGTGTGTGTGTGTGTCTGTGTGTGTGTGCGTGTGTGTGTGTGTGTGTGTGTGTGTGTGTGTGTGTGTGTGTGTGTGTGTGTGTGTGTGTGTGTGTGTGTGTGTGTGTGTGTGTGTGTGTGTGTGTGTGTGAATCAGGACACGCTCCTGTGTGTACAGTAAGCAATACATCAGTGGTTTTCAGAATGCAAACTAGAAATGTTGCAACTGTACTAAAGTGGAAAAAAAAATACAGATAGGATTCATATTCATCATAATTGACTATTGAAAGCATTATTTTTTCAATTTCAAATCACTCCTTTACATCTCACTTATAATGTATCTGCACCTTTTGTCCAACACAGATGAGTTTAATGGAATAAAAATGTCTGTTTTTTTCTTCAACTTTATAAAAAGTTCCATCAGATTGTCTGTCATTATTTCAACTTACGCTATTTACACTCTGTGAACAAGCACAGCGTTAGTGTCTTTGTGAGTTTCAAACTAACACAGTTGTCATTTACCCTACATTGCACACATTGTTTAAATAGCAAAGATACTTCGGTTCATCATTATGAAATGGAGAATACATCTTATCAATGGATTTTCTAATAACATTTGTGCTTTGTGTTTTGTTTTGGAAATGAAAATTGTTTTAAAATGCTAAAACAAACAAAGAAATATATTGATATATTTCTAGATTCTATAAGAAGACCTTGTGTGAAGCTCTGTTCTCTATACGTGGATCCATGGTGACTCCACTGTTAATACCGACACTGGCAGGTCATAATATAAGTCATTCATCCATATTTAATGTTTCACTGACTTAATTACCAGTACTATATCTGTCTTAATTACACTAATGCTACCTGACTGATATAACCAGACACACTGAATGACAATGACATAATCTCAATATTTTACCTGCCCATCAATCTCTTCTCTGCCAATCATGGCAGCTGTGCTTTGCAGTGATTGGTTGATGGGGACGTGGGAAGGTCCTGATCCAGATAGAAACTACTCATTTGTCAAGGAAACCTTGCTGAGTTTAAATTGGAGTTGTCTTGTTGCCAGGTTTGTGGAGGTGTATTTCTTTGGAGTTTATGGAATATCAGCAACAGGATTTGTGTATGAATTTCTATGACCAAATAAAATATTGTGACTTTAAATACGCTCCCCGCAAAAACAAATATATTGGACTTTTAGGTGAAATTTCAGGATGAACCTTAAATGCACTATAACCTTTACAGGTGAGCTTTATGTGATCTTCTCTAAACCTTTGGATGCAAAATGTGCAATGCTTCAGTATTTCCTGCACAACTTCAGCTCCTTGTTCTCAAACAAGGAGCTGAGCTGGGAAAAAAAAATCATAATAGATGTTTGATCCATGAATTGTTCACAAGATATCTCAAACACTAATGGGATGATCTTTACGAAAAATGGGGAAATAGATGTCACTGTCACTTTAATTGACAAGTGCATTGTGGGAAATGGAGTCGAAGCGCGTTTTGCTTTGGGGAGTGTAGTTTGTCGCGGTCCTGCTGCGCTCCGGTGATCCACTGCAGGTGTGTGAGTTCAGTGTGTGCTAAAAGAGGAATAATCTGCACCACCAGTGTCTTCCCTTCTCCCTCCATCCAACTGCACTTCAGAATTGGCCAAGACAGACATCCTGTTGTTATCATGCATGAGTCACAAGTTAGTGAGTGAAACGCAACAATAAGCCAGGCTTCTGAACTAAGACTCGGATGGTAACGTGGAAGAAGGTAACAATATTGTCTTATCTTGTGGTCTTTCAAATTCTTAAATAAAATCACGGGATCACCAAACTAGATAATTGAAAAAAAAGGGAGTTGATCTGGGTGTGGAATATGTCATTTCCTTGTGTCCATGTCTCCCCTTGGCAGAGGTCAAGAAATCTCTGATTGCTCTTGTTATTCATGTTACTAATTCACACAAGTTTTTTTTCGTTATACAAAAGTATCCGTGTCTTTATCTTCTTTAACTTTGTCACTTTAGATTTATGTCTCTCCAAGAAAAAAAAAAAAAAAAAAATCAGGGTTTGATTCAACATCATGCCGATGTTACCTTGAGGCAACAAAACAAATGTTTGGAGATGTGCTCGGCTGGACAACGAGCCATGTACTCAATGTTTTTGATGATCCAGCTACTGTCAGTTATAGAAAATGCAACTCTGTCATCAACCGTCCTTCCAATGAACAGTGAACTTCAGGATAAGACTGACAATGTGGAAGAGTGGGCTTCAGAATCAAGTTAGAGATCCAGTGAGAATGGCAGTAACAAACATTTGTTTATGTCTGTCGGTGATTGTGCTTATTTGTGTTTGAGCAAGCCCTTCAAAATATAATTAACGCATACAGAGAAGCATATGACTCATTTAAGTGTTTTGTGTCCTGATTTGATTTTTCAAACCGAAGGACCAGTGGGTGATGATGAGCCTGCTGAAGAAAATGAACAAGAAGATGAAGAGGAGAATTGAAATCGGACAGGAGGCAGTTTGTGAAGCTGGGATACTTTACTTCTTGGACATTGCGTGTGGCGTCCCCCAGAGGTTAGTACTGGGTCCCAAACTCTTCATCCTTTTACACAAGTAAAGTCCAACATTTTAAAATTGCTTCTATTTCCAGATGGCACAAGTATGTTTTATTCAGGAGGGATTTTCAGGAACTCCTGAAGACAATAACTGCTGAATTCTGTAAATTAGTTTGATAGGAATAAATTATCACTGAATCTAAACAAAACTAAAATGGTATATTTGGGAATAGTCAAAGCAAAAATAATGCAATAATGCAGATAGATTGGACTGATATTCTGAGAATTCATGAAATCAAATATTGGATGTGAAAATAAACTGGAAATCTTGCATTAAACACATGCAAAACAAACTATTACAAAGCATTTCAATACTCAGGAAGGCAAAATACTGGACCACATTTCACTCCACATTCACTACTATCCACTCATATCACCATATTTAAATTACTCTGCTGAGATTTGGGGAAAAAAAACTTACATTCACTGTCTACACTGCAAAATGGGCCATGAGGATCATTTACAACACCAGTCACAGAGATCACTCACACCCACTATTCTAATGGTCAAAAACTTTCAAATTCACTCAGTTGGATCATTTTCAAACAACACAAACTCTGTATAAAGTAACAAAAAACTTAGTGTCAGAGAACATTGAACAACTTGTGGGTGGGGTTGGAGGGGTTATTTTTTGCTATATGTTTATTTACTTGCTGGTTGCTTTCTTTGCTGTAAGTTTCTGAAATTTTCTGAGTGTGCGATCGATTGAAAAAAGAAAATAACCGAACACAAACAGATTGACTGGAAATCGGGTAATATTTAATAGGTTTATGCTACTTCCTACTCATTTTTGAGCACGTTAGAGTTCTATTTTCATGGCATTCATTTGACTAATTAGTTTCTTTTTATTTATTATGTTTGAAATAAGATAAGAAAAATGAAACAAGTGAATGGAAAAAAAGATGTCTTCCATATCAGAGCCTGTTATTTCACACCTGCACTGACAGAGAACAGCAACCAGTGCCAACTCCAATTAATATCCACAATGACAGGGAAGTCTCCCAAAATCTATAGATTTATGGATCTATAGATTTTATATCTAATACCTCAAGCTGTTTTTTTTCTCTCTGTGAAATATTCTTGAATTAATTACCTGCATGTTAAGCATGAAGCCAGCCGATGGTCCTCGGTCGCTGACACCATGAATCTGAATAGATGGGGAAGCCATCTTGATATCCCTGCACTTCAATAACAATGAAAAGGAAACACAGGATCATCCAGATCCACTGCACAGTGGGCTTGATCATCTCATGTCTATATGAATATAGACATGAGATGTCCCCCCCCCCAACCCCATACAATATACACATGTTGGCCAGTTGTGAAGGTGCTGCACCTGACTTTGAGACATACACAGGGGGGTTGTACATCCCTCTGAGCTGCCAGATGTTGGAGCCAGTGGCAACATTGTCCTCCACCTGACCCGGCCAATACACAGGCAACAGAATCACAAGCTGTCTTTTGACAACAGCTTTACGTGCGTTTACGAGCTTTAAGTGTCCCTCACATCCTTTTACTCAGGAAGGAATCCACTCCACTAGTACTGCTTGCAGCCTGTGGTGAAATTGTATGACAACCACTCAATCAACCCTCTCAGTATTAACTACATTGGTGTGTAGGTAGACACATGGGACCAGAAGGTAGAGAGAGAGTGCAATATGAATATGGGTGGGGTGGATTTGCTGGACTTCCTGTTCAACAGTTGGATCAAAGAAGTGGCATTTGTGTTCCACCTTATTGACATTGTGATTGTGACTGCCTGGCACAGAAGAGATTGCAATGACAATGGCATGACCGTACAAGAAAAAAAGAAGCTTCACACATTAAATTCATACATTGTGCAAAGTCTGTGTCAAAGTGGAAGAAAACATGGAGTGCAAGACAGGTTGTGTGACTCCTTTAATCACTTGGGGAAACAAAGGCAGGAAAGGAAGCGGACCCGCAACACCTTGTCATGGCTGAAAAACAAAGGGTGATACCAAGTAGCAGAAGTGTCTCTGTTTCACATCCAAACACGAGTGTTCCCCGAGGGTCCGTACAGAATAGCAGTTTTTTAGATATACATTTTCTAATTGTTTCCTTTGTAATTGTCATACATCTTGTTTGTGTTTCATCATTTCAACAATGATGGGGGTAGACTTATGTGACTGATACGTCAATAGGAACCCTAAAGCTCTCAGTAAGTGATATGCAATACTTTTTACCTTTTAAAATAAAAAGCCATGTGGTAGTGAGTTACATGTAAACAGTAAATAGTTGTATTTTATAACAGTTGTTGATCTTATTTTGCATATATCCAGTGTTCTTTGAAAGATTTGGTGTGGGATCCATCCTGAATACATACCAGTTGCTAGTTTGCCCATAGCAAAATGTCTTAAGCTGTTTATTTATTTATTTTATTTTTTTCACTTTTCAACTGGCCAAACTTTACTGGGGCCTTATTGCATCAGGATGCCTTTGCTTATTATTTACGGCTGCCCAGAGTCACCAGTGAGTAAAGTGAGTAGTCGTACCCCTTTGGCTTTACGCCTACAGTATTAATTCTATTTGAGTGAACACTCAGCAACGCCTGAAGCACCAGGGAGTGATATATTTTAAGAGTCAAGGACAAGGACTAAAGCTCTCTTTATTTAGTATTTTTTTGGGTCTTCTAGCCTGAGCCAAGATGATGGTAAACAGCAGTTTGTCCCGACAGAATCTACCACTAATGGTACCGTTACCTTCAGGGACCACTTACAGTAAAACCAGCACCTGTTTGAGACTCCAGGAACTTAATTCAATTTAATCTCTTGCACTGAGAAATTAATGAAATCATCAGAGACAGAATTGTGTTTCCTTTTTTAGGTACTGCAGCTGATGTTATTATCTGGAGTGCCATACACTAGGTGGGCAGAAAATGACCCGGTGAAGGAGACTTAGGACTTCAGACAAACGGCTGACGTGTGTGAGAACCGGACCTGTGGCTACTTGAATGTACCTTACACATGCCATGGACTTGAAAGTTTTTGCGACTTTGACCTGAAGTTTAACATTGACTCCACAAATGGTCAGTGATCCGTTTTTGAAGACCGAGTGAAAGAGCGTGAATGTTTATGAGTGCTATAGCTTTATGTACTGTGGCTAATATGGATACTATTTACCTATACTAATTAACACTTCAAAGGGAGATTTAAAATTTGCATTTCACTCTCAGGAAATCCTATTACAATGTTTTGATGTGTGCCTGCCAAAAATGAGCTCAACACACAAAAGCCCACATGTTCTAATGACTTTTAATCCATCTGAGTCAATAGACATCAAGGTGTTTAGGAATATTAGCTGCCTCTGTCAGGAAAAAAAAAAATTCAACACAGCTACTTCTCTGCTGGGTCTTCACAAAGTTATTTCCCCCAAAATTACAAGTTTAAATAGTATATAAAATGCCTCTATTTTGTGCGTGTGTGTGGGGCTACATATAAAGGAAAATCTGCTCAATTCCTCCACACCAGTGTGGGTTGCTGCATTTTGATAGGCTACTTGCCAGCGAAGCGGAGTGACAGAGTGTGGCGCTCACACACTGTGATGACACTGTCGACCAGCACGGCCAGAAAACACTGCTGGATCACTTCCACTGTCTGCATGTCTTCTTGCACACGTCTCTTCCCGTGGAGAAGAGATGATTGTGTTTGTGTGGCACTGTGTGTCTGTATGAGCTGAGAGCTTTATTTATGTGTATACTAGTTAATTTTTCCAATTAAGCACATACACATTACTTATAGCCATTTAAAGGGTCCCTGAAATAATTCTATTAAAATACACCAGTATTTAGCATTATTTTTCCCCCTTTCGAATGATATATGACACACCAATGACAATCACACCACTATCTTGCTCTTGAGCGCCGAACGTCTAAAAATGCCTTTAAATCTCCCGCCCTGTGAATCTGACCTAGTTTTCCCAACTTTCCGTAGTTTTGCGCTGTGACGTATGAGGAGTTATTTACTTCCGCCCACAACAGCTGATCGTAGTGTCTTGTTTACATGTGCTCTGCATTATCGCGTTATTTAGCAGTTTTTTAGAGTCATGCCTAAGCGTTGTGTTGCGGCTGGGTGTTCCCAAATGCCCAGTCCGTCTGTAAGTGTCCATAAATTCCCAAAAGATGAAACTTTGAGGAGATTATGGACAAAACAAGTGCAGCGCACTCGCTCCAACTGGACACCAACAGAGGCCTCCTATCTCTGCAGTCAACATTTCACGGATGACTGTTACGAAACAGCACCCGCAATCCGAGAGTCACTTGGTTTTGATGTGAAGAGGAAACGTATCCTGAAACCTGGTTCTGTCCCCACCATTTTTAAACGGCTTTTTAACGGATTTTTAAACCCAACCTTCAGTAAGTCTTTTTAAAACCTGCTAAAACTTAAGACAAATAGACCAATAAACTTTGCAAAACACCCACTCTGACACAAGGGTAAATACCCGGTCACACACAATATGTGCACACGGGTAAATACCCGGTCACGCACAATATGTGCACACGGGTAAATACCCGGTCACGCACAATATGTGCACACGGGTAAATACCCGGTCACGCACAATATGTGCACACGGGTAAATACCCGGTCACGCACAATATGTGCACACGGGTAAATACCCGGTCACGCACAATATGTGCACACGGGTAAATACCCGGTCACACACAATATGTACTCACGGCTCAAACATGTATGGTTGAACGCCTTGATTTTCTTCTAATTCTTCCTCCGATGATTCCTCTCCTTCATCTTCGTCCAAAACCAACGATACGTCACTTAAATCTTCGCCAACATCGCTCCTAGGTGCTTCTGTATCGCCAAACCCCTCCATTCTTCAATCAGCTGATGTTGTTTTGGCTGGGACATATAACCCCTCGTACGTCATATCCGGTCTAGCTCAGGCGGCTCACATTTATGGCCCGCAAATATACCGTCGTCTGCTGCATCATGTAAAGTCAATTAAAAGGGTCGGAATTCGGACTTTTATCTGGGAATGTTATATACCTTTCGAAAGCATATTTATTCTTCTTTCTAAAGATGAAATCTGAAAAACATTTCAGTTACCCTTTAAAGACATTTTTGGGGGTCTTTAAAATGCTGGGTTTTTTCCCCTATGCATTTGGTTTTTGTTTGTTTTGCAGTTTTGTCATGATCATATGTAAAGCCGTTCTTTTTCAAACAGACAAGCCCCGTAAATTTTAGATTTCCTAAGAAAAATAAGCTAGTGGACTCTGAGCAGCAGCAACAGAAGCTGATCCAGGTCTGTAGTTGCTTCTGTCTGAAGGTAATGCCAATAAACTGTATTATTAATTTTCAGCACTGGGTTGTTGGCTATATGATGGTGCTGAGGACCGGATCTCTGGTAGTCTGGACCATTTTTTATTCTAATTCTGATGATCATGCGTGTTTGGTGTCAATTATTGGTTTGTTGATGCATGTTGATGTATTTCAGAGGTTATTTTGTGCATGTTAATGTGGATTTGATTCCCGGTGGAGGCACACTTTTTTTTTTTTTTTCCATAGATGTTCATATGACTTCCAGAAAAGACATCCATGCAATGTCCAGGAAATTCATGAAAAAAAAACTTTAATCGTGGCTTTTTGTGTCCAATTGTGGTCCTGAAGCCAGTTTTGAGTCGGTATAGTTCACACATTGCTTACAGCTAGTACCATACCTTTACCTTATGATGGTGTTAATATTCACATCCTTCCAAAGTTGTTTGGTGTTTTTCCAGAATAGCGAAACAGGAACTCAAACAACTTATCACACCACAAATGCACCACTTCTCTTCTCGTTTGCCCAGGACTGGTGAACACCAGAGGGAAATCTGGAGAAACACAGAAGCTGGAGAAACAAACACAGATTTGGTGTCTATTGGGAAGCCAGACTTTAAAGCATGCCAACCTCTTCAACTACACACAGGCACGTGCGCGCGCACGCGAGCAGGAACACATACTTTTTGTTTTTAAACATTTTTTTTTTGTTTTCATCCTCACTTCAAGTGAAAAGGTGAAGCTTTTTTGACGTGATGCTTTTCCCCTGCATTGTGTCAGCAGAGTACAAGGATATGTATTCATGTTTGGCTTCGATGTGTCCTGATGTCCCTTGTTTGTTCATGTGTGAAAAGACAGTTGCTGAAGGTAGGGGCTCTTAAGGTCTGAAGACAGAAAAAGCAGGAGGTGAAAAAAAATGGGGAGCTGGGTTGGGATTAAATGCTGACTATCTGCAGTCCTCAGCTCCCAAAAATACATAGTTTTCCCCTCTCCCTCCACCCCCCTCTCTCTCCCTCCCTCCCTCTCTCTGGTTTGGCTGTACATTCTGGCAGTTTTGGGGTTGAAAGGATTTGCCTGTAAGTCACTCACTTTTTATGTAATAGCCGTTTGAAGCGTTCCAGAGCGGCGTCTGTAGAGATGTGACTGAATCAAGGAGGGAGTCGGGCAGCTCTGCCGGCTGCAGCTGTTGGAGTTTGTGTCAGGAAGTGAGTGGTAGAGATGGTGGGTTGAAAAAAAAAAAAAGGATGAGGAGGGGGCTATGGGTTGTGGTGGGGTGTATGGAAAGGGCAAACCACTGTGAAAAGCCAAAATTTCAAAGCGGAAGACTTGCTGGGAATTCGTCCTATGGCTGCAGTCCCAGTCTGTTGCTTTATTGTTTGCAAGATTGAGGTCTTCTAATCTGTCTTGCCTCCTGTTTTGTCAGCAGTATTGCGCTAAGCTGATGATGTTGCATCCAAACAGACTAATATTTCCGTATCTCTGTCGTTGTGCAACTTTTTGTTGGAGAGTGTAATCCACAACTCATTTTAATACTATTAAACTCTTACCTGATCAAAACACATTTCCACTGGAATGTTTCTGTAGTCTTTTCATGCTAGATTTTCATCATATATGCTGATGAGTTTATCCATTGGTTTGTCGAGAATTCACTGACTCAGTTTGATGTTTTTACTTGGCAATGCCTCATTTAGTCAGAAGACACAAAGGGAAAGTCGCTTTGGTCAATCTAATGAGTTTATTGAGGTTTGTCTTAGAACATTAATTTAACACTCAGTATAGTTTAAAACTATCAAGCACTTTTCTTCAATTTCAAAACCTTAAAATCTGTAAATTTGCTTTAATAACATTCAGACAGTTTTTACTCTCTCGATAAAGCACAGAGGGCTATTGAGCTGGTTCGAGACACAATGCAGAGTCCTTATTAAGGAACATAAGGAACTTTATTAGATCCTGGAGGTTCAATCATATTATATCTTTCCCTGGGAATTTTCACTGAATGCCAATAAAAACGAAAGGCACTTTCAAAGCGTTCCTGATTTACAGGATTTAGTGATTCGCCCCACACAACAGGTCTTATCACTTGATGAGCTGAAGTGAAACTTTTCACTTTGTTGTCAAAATTCAGTCTTATAATCTCTGAGTCTGTCCTGGAGTTACTGTATGTGAACTTCCATTTTGATAATATTAGTAAAGCTTCACAATTACACTTATCAACTGTCAGTCTTCCTCTGGGTATTTTTGTGTCAGCATCTTAGTCTCTCTTTTAATGAATTGTGTTTCAGCAGTGGTGTGAATCGTATGGCCCCCAGGTCCAATCCACCAACAATGACCCCACATTATATCTAAAAAAAGACTTTAACATCCATTTTTCATTAAAGTGGGAGCACAAAACATTATTGGAACACAGAACAGAACGAATCAAGCTACCTTATTGACCACAAAAAAGACTGGAGAAGAAGTTGAGGGGGTGTGGACAACTGATTAATATTTCCCCTGGTCACTGGAAGGCCTTTGACCCGTTGGAGAGGCGCTGGAAAATGTTGTCGGAGGCAGGGACGTCTCCACCTTGTTCTAAATATCAATCAACCGACCAACTGACCAACCAATCAACTTTTGTACAGGCAACGAATTAAAAATGTCTGTGTTAAAAACAGAGGTCCTCCCTTTTCCCGGCAACATTTTCTTTTGTTCAGAGATCAGACTGTATCAAATCAAATTTTCATCCAGTACAGCTTTGATTTAATCCAGGGATGCCTTTCATTTTAATCTGCTGGATATTCAGGACATTTCTTCGAAAGGGATAAGTTTCCTCACATTTCTCACATTTTTGTTCTGACCCCAAATCTGAATGTTTTCAGGATGACCTCCACAATCCCCCTGAATTGTAGAAATACGTGAACTCAATCAAGAGGGACTGTGACACTCGCCCTGGCTAATTACTGGTTAATTACTTCCTCAGACGCAGGTCACAGTCAGAGCTGGAGATGAATGTTGGCTCATTGCTAACAGCAACTCAACTTAACCGTGACTTGAACTACTTTGATGCAGTTTGAATGCGTTTGAGTTCATCTGAGGTGCATTTATTTGTGTTTTTATGATATGTTTTATGGCAATAGTCAAGCTTTTGTATATCAGCTATGGTAATTTTTACATCCTAGAATATCCTCAAATAATCCCTGATTATAAGTACATTGACACTTTCTCCCTCCTGTCTGAACATGAGTGCAGTATCTTTCTGTACTTGCACTTTCTTGGAACAGATTAACTTTTCTGAGCTTCTCTGTTACAGCCAGTTAAAAAACAGTTAATGAGCGAAGCTGCAGTTGAACTGAAGACTCCAAGCTGCTTCACGTGAAAAACTTTTCTGCTGACACACCGCCAGTCACTGGAGGTTGTGAGTAATGGTGATTGTGTGACCACTGTTTCTTCTGGTCTGAAGCTGAGCTGGAGGTAATCTTGCATTGGCAGACCCATAAATATTTGGAAATTGCTTATTAAAGTGCAGACATTAGCTTTGAATTAGGGATATTTACATCGAAATCACATCTGCAGTGTAGGAATTTCAGTATTTTGTATGTGCCCTTGTATGTGACTCATTGAGTCACAGAGATCTCATAAGTTCTCTAAGAAGTTCACTGTATTTGGTAAAAGGGAAGTGTATTTCAATCACCATGCCTTAGATGAATAACTGGTATTCCATGTTGGTCTGTACCTGCTGGGGAACCAGCAGCTTGGTCACTTTCTTGTGTGGAAGAGATGCACAAATTACAAATCAAAGCGTTTTTGGGAAGAATTTCAGGCACACTATGATCGTTGTTTATTGCGATTCTCATCAGTAGATACACATTTCCCAATGCCCGTTCTTGTTGTCAAGCTCAGTTTATACCACCAGCGCTCTGCAGTCACACATTCCAGCTGGTTCTCAAATGAATATTGTGGTCTAAGGATGTAACTCACAGTGCATCACAGAGAGAAACTGATAAAGATGCTTTTAGTCACAAGTGAAGTGAGCTCCATTTCTGAAGGCGTCTGATTTGTTCAATGAATCGCTACCTTTCAGTTTTAAGTTTCACTCTGAGAGAGTCATTCTTATGTAAGTTTCATGTCTAGCCTGCATAACACCAAATCAACTTGTGATAAATGTTAAGGTTTGACTGGCGAGGTAATACAGTTTCACAAAAAAAGAGAAACCATAGAAAATATTTGTATATCCAGCTTTGGGTGAGCGTGGGAGAATATGTCTGCCTTTTACAAAATAATATGAAGGACACAGTCCAGGCATCATGACAGTCACGTTAGCATGGCCCGCGACCTGTCAGTCTAAATAAGATGGATGGCCTGAGGAAAAGCGGGAAAAGAATACATATGAAAGCTTATTGTGCACACATATGGTCCATTAAGCACTTTCCTGCTTGTTTTTATGGCTGGTTTAATCTTTTTTAATCTGTCAGAAAATCAATTTGTTCACGTCGCTGCCAGGTTGCGGAGTGGAGCACTCCATCACACATCCATAGACCTTGCCCGTCTGAGCAAGGCATTGTGCTGGATGCTAGTCATCAGAGACTGCTTTTCAGAGATAAATGAATTCATTGATAGATGGATAAGGGAGAAAAGGATGGAAAAGCACTGAAAAAGTACAAGCAAGTTCATGTGAATGTGAGAGAATGTATGGCACAAGACAGACATAGTACTCTATTTATTATATGAAGAGAAACACAAAGCGTCGGAAAAATTTAATTAAAATGACTGTACAACTTTGATGAGGGATGAGGTTTGTACAGTAAGTAGGTCGACTGAAAAATGACAGCATGAAGCAACAAACTAAATAAACCAAATTAGTTTATGTAAACGTATCGATGTAGCATAAATTCATTTTCCGCTCAATTCAGTATAGAGAAACAGATTAACTTCATGAGGCTTTTTTAGAAAATCTGAGTCAAGACATTTCAATGAAACTAAAGGGAACTCAATAATTCAGCAATTTGTTTTCAAGCCACAGGAGAGAGGAAACACTCACTTTTAACAAGAAAAAAGTTCTGACAGAGCCACATCTCGCAGGCTTTCCATTTAACGTTTTGCCTGTCTTAATATGTTGGTGAGAAAAGGCTTATTGAAGTCCAGTTTGAGTTGTTAAAGATTCAAAAATACACATTCATACTTTTTCGCATTTCCACATTTCCTTGCTATTAACATTATATCATGCTGTCCAACAGTCACATTCACTACAACCTAAAAAACACAAAGGATCCATCATGTAGAAGTAAGGTAGTTAAGGAAATTAACAGAAAATACTTCCTTCTCACTATTACGAGGGAGAGCAGTTTAACAGCAGTTTAGCTTTTGCCACATGCTGTATTTGTGATAAAAGCAGGATTTTGTGTTCAATGAGATAAAGTGAAAGAAAAGGGGAAGATAGATTGAGCTTAATTTTTTAAAACCCTAAGTCTGAAACCCCACAGTGAACCAGTGATTATCCTGCATTCAGCAAAAACCAAATAAGTCCTGTAATTCCTCCAAAGGGCCGACGTGCTAAAAGCGCTAATTTGACAGAACAAGTATGAGAGAGAAAAAGTATTTTCTGTAATAATCTGTGGATTTAGTGAGAGAAAGGGAGGATACCTGGGATAAAGCAGGACTTTGGCTGAATCCATTACACCAGTGCTATGGGATTATTAACACAGCCAGGAGTCACTGAGGCTGATAAATACCTATATGAAGACATTGCAGGGGCAGTGAAATGTGTCATTTCCACTCTCGGCTGCATGTAAAGGAAGAAAATCATTAAAATTGCATGCAGTTTTTTTTGTCAGTTCAGAGGAAGCAAAAAGGAAAAAAGTCTGTATCTCGTAAAAGTATTTCTTTTTGTTTTTTTCAATGCAGGGAGACTATTTTCCCCTTGAGCTCCTCAGAAAAGCAATACGCCTTATTAGCCTCTGTGACACACAGAGCGCTATTTGGTTATGCAGTGAAGCCTAAAACAGAGCCTGCGTTTAAAGCCGCTCTGTCCCTCTATCTCACTGAGGCCTCATTTACATGACAAGGTTTCACGTGACAACACCTAATCCGTTAAAAAAAAAAGTGTGTGTTTACACTGCAGCAGCGGACACACAAATGATGTAGTTCATATGCCGGGCCACGGGAGGGCGCTGTTGCTTGATTTTGTAATGAAACCACACAGATATGTGTGCAGAGAACAATACACTACAAACGTGAAGAAAATGGAGAGCATCCGACATCCGTATGGAGTGATGACGCATCGGATGCTATCAGGGGTCAGTATCTCTTGTCAGGCCGTCAACAGACCACACAGGGCCCGACACAAATGCATGGAAAGAGGCAGACGGGCATTAGCACCCTCCAACACCATGACCAACTTGCGCACGTGCACACAGCACATAAAGCACCTGCCCCTTAAAATGCCTGAGAACTCTCACCGTGCTCCTCTGCCACACCTCAATGTGCAGTAATTCTGGAAAAGGATCTCTTTAAGATTCATGACCATAAAAGCCAGACACCGCCTGAGCTGTTAAATGGTTGGTGTGGCTGCTGAGATGCATCTGTAGCTCCGAGCAGGAAAACATCTCTAGACCATTAGTGTAATGCTCAGATCTATAGAAAACGGGAAAAGAATACACCTATGAAAATGTGCTTCATGCTTTGTGATGCAAATACAGTAAATGAAAGCGGGTGGGTGAGAGACTCGACAAATATTATTTCAGGGATGAATAGGAGGGAAACAATAACTGGCAAAACTGAAGTAACTAACAGCATCATTATTGACTGGTGTAGGTAGCAGTTGGCTCACAGTGCCTCTCCATCCAATCTCCTCCTTCCTCTCTCCTTGAACATGACAAAACTCGGGAGGAGGAAATACAAGCCAGCACTGCAAACACTCATGTTCTGTTTTAACCCAGTCTTAATTAAAAACATGAAAAGACGAGGGGGAAAACAATGAAGGAAATCTGCGTGTATGTTACTCTACTGTTCTTCCTGGAGCCCTTTCCAAGGACTCCAAGTAAATGTTTTAAATTAGCTTGAGACAGTGACATTTATCAGTGGGTTCCCAGTGGTAAAGCTCATAAAACACATGCTCCCTGGACAGAGGCATCCTGGCCTGAGGGGGGAGACAGACAGAAACAGAGATGAAGAGAGACGGAGCATCATGACTATCTGATTGAAAGAGACAGAAACAAAAAGACAGACAAGGAAAGAGGTGATTTAGTTAAATAGGATTTTCAATTTGGTGCAGATTATCGTCTCCCCATCAATCTATTCTCTGTTTACTGACTTTAATGAGCAAGGGAGGCAGCAAGAGTCCAGAGCAGAGGGAGGGAAGGAGAGCTGTTGCAGCCAGATAGAGGCACTGTTTTGGACCACTCCAATGTGCCAGTTCCATAATACCTGAAACTTTCAGGTGAAATGCTACATTGCATTTGCTGTATGCTCTGTGATAAATAAAATTAAATGAAATTCAGACTTGGAATTTGACAACTTGTTGCCAGTGAGGTTCTGGTGCTTGTTCTCCTTGCACTTTAAGCACGAGTCCCAGTAAGGGAGTTAAGATATATTGTCTCCAGCTGACAGCCTGCAAAGTTACAAATGATACAATTATTATAATATTAAGCTGCAGCTGTATGTCAACAGGAGGAATAACCATACTATGATTCCACAGTTTCTCTGATTTTCACTTATAATCCTTCTTGCCTGCCTAAAATATATTTTCTCCTTTCTCGCTATCGCAAAACATATAGTCCATCCAAAAAAACATTACAATGTGGACTTTTAGAGCGCAAGTTGTTGAAATCTCTCCTGCTCTACAAAGCAAACACACAATCACTCAATCAAAGCATCTCCAAATAATTTGAAATGGCCTAAATCAGATATGCACAGACTTTGACCGATGGACATGCTGTGGCCCAATATACAGTTTCAATTGTCATTTACAAGTTGTAAAAGCATATTGTGCACATGTGAAACCTACGCTTGACTACCTACGCTTGACTGGATTGTCCATCCATCCATCCATCTTCTTTCCCGCCTATTCCATTTGGGGTTGTGGTGGCAATATAGAAAGCAGAGAAGCCCAGGTGTCCCTGTCCACTGCAACTTCCGCCAGCTCTTCTGGGGGGGACCCCGAGATGCTCCCAGTCCAAGCGAGAGATATAATCTCTTCAGCGGGTCCCGGGCCGACCTCGGGGCCTCCTCCAAGTTGGACATGCAAGGTAAATCTCTGAAGGGAGGCGAACGCCGCCTTGTGGTCTGGGGGGGTGCTGGCATCTGTCCTGGGGAGTGGCGGCCTGGCCAGGGGGTGCTGGGGAAGTTGTGTGTGTGTGGGGGGGGGGGGGTCTACTCTGGGTTGGGGGTGGTTCTACTAGGGTGGGGGTGGGGGTGCTGGGCATTGTGCCACGGCTGGGCTGCCTGGCCGGGTTGGCGGGTGTGGGGCTTCGGGGTCTTGGGGGCTGGGTGCCCTCTCTTTTCTGGTGGGGGTGCCCGCTGCGGCGCTGGGGGTGGGTCCTCCCTCTGCCTCCCTCTCCCTGCTGGGGCAGGGTTGGCCCCTGCTGCTGTGCTCCGGGTCTGACTCGTTCCCGGGGATGGGGGACAGTGGGGCTCCGGGTTTGGATGGACAGCTGACTGGAGGTGACCCCCAGAGGTGTTTATATGTGAGATGGTCCGGGGGTGTTTGGGTGTGTGTGTGTGTGTGTGTGTTTGTGTGTGTGTGTGTCTCTATATATAACTATGGGTGTCGTCTTGTGTGAGGGTGTGGGGGGGGCGACTGTGTTCCCCAGCCGCTGGCCTCCAGCCGGGCTCATGCTGGGCCATGCGAGTCTTAGACTCTGCTCTTCGGCCGTCGGGTGGGGTGGGGAGGGCTTCCTGCCCGGGTCCTCTTGCGGTGCCTTGTTGGGGTAGGTGTTGGTCCCCGTGTTCCAAGCCGGCCACTTGGGGGTGGAGTGGGGCGGCGCGGGGGGTCCAGCTGGGCCAAGTCCTAGCGACGGGGGACCTACTCCCTCTCAGCCCCCCCTACCTTATCTCACTTTACCTCATTCAACAATAGGGACCAGTGGGCGGGGCCTAGGATGGGGGGGTCCAGGCTACTTAACTGTGATCTGGACCCTCCCCCAACTTTGCACCGCCCACAATTTTAACTACACTTAGTCACGCAGGGTCTTGAAGGGATAAGCTGGCTTTTGGGGTTCTGCTGCTGGGCGGCGGTAGAATGCCCGGGCCCCCGCTACCCCTCAATTTTAAACCGCACCCTAGACACACACATTGCACCCACCTCTTCAAAACACAAATACACACCTCTACATGCATCCAACACCCCACAGGGTGGATGGGGTGGGTGGGGGGGGGGATTTGGGGCTCCCCCCAGAACCTCCCGCTGTGGTCCCACCGTGTTCCGGGGTGAGTGTGGCTGGAGTACGGGGGGCACGCTCGCTCAGGCGTGGCGCCTCCGGGGGGGGCTGGGTAGTGGTTCTCCCTCCCTATTCACGGTTGGATTGGTGGAGTATGAGATCTTGTAGTGGCCTGACGGGGGGCCTGGCTGGTGGCCTGGGGAGTGGGGGGCACCCCCCTCCCAACCAAATAAATGTATGTGTATATGTATATGTGTGTACGTGTGTCTGTGTGTCTGTGTGTATGCGTATGCTTAGGTGTGGGTGTGTGTGTGGATTGGGATTAGGGGATGGGGCGGTGGTATTGGGGCTCCTGGGGGTTGGAGGGTGGCTGTCCTCCGGCCGGGCCCGGCTGGGCCTTCGCTCTTCCTGGTCTGGGGCTCGGCAGCTGGGGCCTTCTCTGTCCCGCCGGGTTGGCGGGTTGGTGGGGGGGATTGGTCCCCGGGGGTGCGGCGGGCTCCGCTGCCGGGATCGGGGGGGCTCCCTGTCCGCGTGGCCTGGGGGCCCTGCACCTGCCGGTCCCGGCTTGGCGGCTTGGGTCGGGGCCTGGGGCTTTGCGCCCTTTACCCTTCTCTTGTGGGCCCCTCTGACCTGGTGGGGGGGGGGGGTCCTCTCTGCACTCTCTGCCTTTCGGGTTGGGACGTGGCTCTCTGGGGTTGTTTGTTGGAGCCTCCCCGGGTCCGGGGGGGCTGTCGGGTGCCGGAGTGGCGGCGTCCGGCCCTGGTGGCCTCGGGCCCCGGGGTGGTACTGCGGGCCCCCCTACAACAGTTCCATTCACGTCCGCAGAATTCCACCGCCTCTGAGTCTGGTTTCTGCAAAGGTGTCTCCCTGTTGGGGAGAACTTTTCCTTTACACAGTCGCAAACAAACCTGCTCGCTCATGTGGATATGTTGGGCTTTTCTATTTTTTCTGTAAAAGCACATAGGAATGACTGTACTGTATTTAAAAAAGGGAGGCGAACAGGGCGCATCCTATCAGATGCCTGAACCACTGCAGCTGGCCACTCCCAACGTGAAGGAGTAGCGGCTTGACTATGTCTCTCCCGGATGGCTGAGCTCCTCACACTATCAGAAGAGTGACGCCTCCACCCTACAGAGAAAACAGTCTGGGACAGTAACTGCATTACTGCTGCCCCCTGTCCGAACCTGTGGCTGATCTCACGGTCCCTCTTTCCATCACTCGTGAATAAGACCCCAAAATACTTTTCCATGCCCCCTACCTGGAGAGGACATTCCTTTCTTTTCTGTGAGAGGACCATGGACTCAGATTTGGACATGCTGATCCGCATCCCAACCGCTTCACACTCAGCCGCGAGCCGTTCCAGTGATTTCTGGACGCCCTCATGTGACGCTGCCAGAAGGACAATGTCTTTCACAAAGAGCAGAGATGTCACTCCCATGCCTCCTCAATAATCTGTGAGAGGGTGAAGAACTGGTCTGTTGTTCCACAGCCAGGACAGAATTTGCATTGTTCCTCCTGTATCTGAGGTTCGACTATCGGTCTTCAGCAGCGGTCTTCCTGGATTGTGGCCTTGTCGTGGTGGAATGGCTTCTGTGGTCTAGTGATTTTTAGAGCTATGCCATCTGGTGGGGCCACCCAATGCGGACAGGTCTGGAGTGAAGGCCCAGACGAACACCAAAATCTCACCTTTGCAAACGGGACACAAAAGATCGTGTGCCCCGCCCAGAGCCAGGCCCAGGGGTGGTGTTTGCTAACGATTGCCTTGTGACCGGGTAGCCCATGTGTCCCGGTTGGGCACAGCCCGAACCACAGACATGGGAAGGCTATGTGGGCTAACCACCCACGAAGTCGAACACAAGGGAGTGGTGCATTGCTTATGCAGTGCAAGAGAGCCGGGAGCCACGTGGCGTCGTGGGCCCCTGCAACAGATATTGGCTCTCGGATCATGACTGTATTGTACTTCTTTTATTGGTCTAAAACTAAGTGGAGATTAAAAAATACATCTCAGGGAAAATCAACCTTTTTCGAACTGAAGTTACTATGACACTACGAAGTAATGCGGCTGAGCAAAAAAGGCTATTTGGCTAAAAACTTCATGAATGATTAGTTTTAAATCAGCTGCTTGTAATGATCCCCCATGAGCACTTTGATATAAACAAAGGCTATTCAATAAACTTAAGAACTAAAGAAATCTAGAAAGCTTGAGTAAATAATCAACTCTGCTGTGACCTTGCTGTTCATATAGTTTTCTATATATAAACTATAGGTCCAGATTTGCTGTGTCATAATAGAGCTTCACTTTCAACTATTCTTTCAAGCTCATATTTCCTTCATGAAACATGTCCATGTAATACATCTCGTCTGCAGCATCTTGAACTGTTTTTCACTTCAGCAGGTTGTTTTGCCCTCTGAGTTTTGTTGGCTTGACAACTCGACATACTGTCGGTCCTATCACTATTGGATTTGTTTGAAGTGGAAAGTGGTGGCGTCCAAGATGAAAAGGCTATTAACTTGGAAGGTGGGTGAGATTATTTCTTTAAACATTACTCCTTAAGACTTATTCTTACTTGCACCTCAACGTCTCTTCAGTTTAGTTCCTCAAGGCAGGCATTTTTGTTTCTCTATTCACTTGTTGCTTCCTGCAACCATCTGCAACCTGCAGATTTAATCAGGAATGCAGAACGAAACCCTCTGGCATTGCTGAGTTGCATTAAACGCCTTGATAAAGAACGAGGCAAATGGCTTCCAGTGCAGAGATGCCAAGCCAAAGTCTGTTTACACACGCTTTCGCTTCCCTTCTTCAGTTTTAACAGCGGTAGACCCATTAAAACAACATTAGTCCCTTTATGTCTCTTACGTTCCTCCTATTATGGATCACAATCACCCTCTGCACTTTTTTCTCTCAGCAAACTTGGAGCAAGTTTAAGAGCCGATGAACATTTAGACACTAAGATGAAATCCTGCAATTTTCTCTCATCACGAGGGACTTTACGTCAGGCTGAGTGTCCTTCGGAGCAGTCCCTCTGTAGGAGTAGAGCCAAATTATGATCAAAGGCATAGTTGTCAGTTGAGCAGTGTGTGAGCAGCAGGATCTCTTTCCCTTGTCATTTACTATCATACCTTCATGGTTATTTATGAATATCTATAATGGAAATAGCTATTAGTGCCAGTGTTTATGCTGTATGACTGACATCGTGTTAGACTCACCCCTTGGTGCATTTTTGAAACAGCTGACTGTGACTTTAAGCAGAGGTGTGTTAGTGAGACTGATGAATCAGCGTTGCATTCAGCAGCCAAACAGATGTTGTTCTCCTCCTGTTAGCAGAGAAATGCCTAGGGTGTCCTGCACGGGACATTTGGCACCCTGATGTCTGTCATTATTCATCATGAGAAGGTTTCCAATAACAAGGGCAGGCAGGGGGCATTTTTTGAACACATTATCCAACCAGAAATGCATACATAATTCATTGTGCTGCCATGGGGCTGGCGAGGCACAAAGTGGCCCCTTCTCAGTGGTTTCTCACCTGGGTAGCTGAACGAAGGCCAGAAAGAATGAGGGGCGATGTGAGTTTGGATTGACAGAGACCTGTGGGTTGTAGGTGTCATGTTGATATATGGAGTTCTCAGAGTTCAGAGACAATATATTATGACTCTGTGAGGTCTTAAAGAAGCATGCACAATAAACTGTATTGTGGGGTCAAAAAAATAAAACCAAAAAAGACAAAAGTGTTACATACTGGTTACTAACAAAGTACAAAATGTGTCTGGCTGTGTAGTCTCTCCAGCTGTATTCTGCAGCAGAAGAAGCAAGCGTTCCCTGCCAAGTGTGCATGAGTTATTTACTCAGTTCTTTTTCATGTGTTATCCAGGGGAGTCGTATCAATGTGGGGGGAAATGGAGCAATGGACAGAAAGAGAGACGACGAGACTGTCTGAAAGTACTATCTCCTTAGCAGAGTCCCCCCCCTGGGAATATGTAAATAGTTTCACATAAGTGCTTTAACTTAAAGAGGTGGGAGCCAGTGAAAGTGCTATTAGGAAGGAAAATCTACACGCTGGTAAAAATTGCACAGAAGAAAATAAAAGTATAAACCATTTCCAGCAACTTCACCCATTTTTTTTAATGGGTGAAAATTTAGCTGTTGCTAAAGTACCAAAACCACTTCCATAGAAAGAGTACAAATACATAAGTTCGGGTACTTTTTTCCTTCCAAAATCCTTTCACGAATCTTTAATTTTAATTGGATGCTATGCATTTTTTGACTTTAACAAATATTGATGACTTATACTTTAATTTAATTTCTATTCCATTATATAGCACTGACTACAACACAGTCATTTCTATGTGCTTTTTACAGAGAAATCCAACAAAAAACCCAAATGTATCCGTCTATCAGTATTTGTTTTTGGAAATGTCTCATTCCATTTGTTTGTCAAATCCGGACTTAATCTTTTGTTCTGTAGTGCCACTCTTTCTTTGTCTTCCACCTCGGTACTCACTCTGTACGCAGAGAGTTTATCTGGTCAGATAGATAAATGAGTTCTGTGCTCACTGGCTTGGCTCAGCTTCCTGTCTCCTTGTGCCTTTTTGTTAACATATTTGACCTGTCCAGTATCAGAATCACTCTATTAATCCTTGTAGAAAATTCTTTAATTCTGTTCGAGGTTTGTTAGGCCACACAAGGCCTTTTTTTTTTTTATCAGTTAGAACCACAAGTACAGAAACGACTTCTAAAAGCTGTTGCTTGACTCATCTGTATGGCTCTGGGCAACCTTGGTTCACTTCTTATAGGCAACCAATTCCCTCTGCTGAGCCCTTTGGGATATTTCCCTTGCACCCTATGGGACCTTAGGTATATCATTTTTCCAAGAGGATTGAGAGAGCTTTCTTTTTTTATTTTTTCAAACTTCTTCAAACATATTTTTACCACCCTAACAGAAGAAGATCCTTGAGAAGAAGGCTTCACTCAAAGACTCGAGGCTCTTCCTCTCTTAGAGAGGTAAAAGTATGATCTACCATGGGTATTGTTTTACTTTAAACCTGATTAAAGTTTTTCAATTCTAAAGTTAAAATCAACGGATTTTTGTGTGTGCAATTAGTCCCGTGAACATTATGCTTTTGTACATGTGTGTACATTAAAGTGTGTAAAGCTCTCAAATTCATTGCTTCAGTAAAGATACTTGTGTAAAGAAACAATTTACTTACTCAGGTTAAAATGTGAAAGTAGAGATTCTGAATTGGACTGACGTACACAAACTTTATTGATACACATTGCCTCACATACAGTATAACTATTTGTGATACTACTACTACTACTATTACTACTATTACTATGAGAGAGCACAGACTCTGAGAGAGGCAAATGTTAGTGACATGTAATATAGACATGTGACATGGTGAGTGAAAAATTGACAGTAAAGCTCTGCATCAAATTAAAAATGCTTCCCGCCTCTAGTATACTTTTGTTTATTTCTCTCTTGAATGAAATCATCAGGCAAAAACTAACACAGCAATATCTGATACAGGCTAACAGATTTTCAGTGATCTGTGTTCGTCACATCAACTCAAGCACATGTCCTCCAAAGCCTACTTTATCTATTATTGAAGTGATTATTGGGGCCCAACGAGGTCAACAGTATAGCTTATTAGCTTTCACTTCAACTCCAATACTCTCTGTTCTGCTGACTGTAATGTTATGCATGCAAAGCTAAATGTAGCATTAGTGGAGCCCCAGAGAACAAGGTTTGACATTGATGACTTTGTTAAGGAGAACATATGTTTGAACAGATCGCCCCCTCTATAAATATAGGCTGTGTCCAATCCCCACGGTCTGAGGGCTCGCGGCAATGTACTGTACGTCTGCTTGACATTATGTAGAAAGAGAGCAATGGAGGTGGAAAACCTGACTGTGCGATAGAAAAAAATACAAAATGGGAATAGGAGGGCAAATATTGTCAGGGACGCATAACCTTTCAGTGCAGGTAAAAACCATGCACACACACACACACGCACGCACACACACGCACACACACACACACACACACATGCACATCAGTGTGAGCTGGTGGTAAATTTCTTAGGTGGGGATCTTCATCATTCTTCAATTTTAGCCATTATTCTGAATGTTACCTTAAATACTGGGAGTTTATGAACCATATTACAATAAGCACTGAAAGTGTTGCCAATCTTGCCTTTTTTACACTGAAAGAAACTCCTATAGTGGTAAAAATTATGGTAATTTTAAATAGCATGTGATTAGAGAACACTTGTTGAGATAACATTTTTGCAAATGCACTTGTAAGCAAATTCAAGCAGATGTTTGATAAGTCACTTTTTGAAAATTTTTGTTTTTGGGCTGGTTTACTTGAAATGATGAACGATTCTGACAGTTCACCTGAGTTTAACGAAATCTAAATCTAACCTCTGGTTTAATTTCACCAAACATGTCAATGGATCTTTCGTGGGATTTTTTGGATTATACCTCAAAAAAGACTTGCAAAGTAAGGTGTGATTTTTTTAAGCTCGTGCATTTTCGGTCACTAATGAATACAAGCATATTTAAACATTTATTAATCATTAAGAAACCTGTACACATTTGCTATTAATTATGAACAAATTTGTGTTTCTATACTGTTAAAAATAACTATACTGGAGAAAGTTGAACCAGATTTGAAGCTTTTCAAACAAAATTCTTCTCTCAAATGGATAAATTAGAAGAGGTATAACATAGTTCACAATCAGGGACCCATTGCTCATTGTCTCCATCGCTACATCTTGTGGAAACGCGCAAGAACAAACCAGAACTGACTTAAGCCAATGAGCAAGCAATGGACGAGTTAAAAAGAGCCTCAAACCATGGACACCAAACAGCTCTGATTAGTTTAATTTTACATCATTCACTTTTAATGTCCTTGAAATAAAATAAAAAAAAAAAAAAAATGTGTCGACGAGCATTCAGATCAGGAAGTATAAAAGCAAAATCAAAAAAAAAAAAAAAACACATTTACTTATACATACACTCTTGATTTGTCATCTGGTTTGGATCCAGAGAGAGCTCATTGTCCTGATGGCTTAAAGGGAGACGCTGCTGCAGAGTCTAAACAAACATCCCTCATGACATACATGTCCTCCAAAGTGCCAATTAAAGCTCTTTGTTATTCAACACATTTACACTGTATTATAATATATATGGGTCATACTGCCAGTTTTCTTTGTACATTCTGCTTAAAGCCGAAAAAATAATTTCAGTCCAATAGGGATAATACTACATTAGCTGCCCACATACATTCACAGAGCACATGTGAAGCAGAGCAGGTGATATTAACGTAACGTTTACCCTCCACAGGACACTGTGTTGATGAACCAGCTTCCAATCTTTAACTAAACCTGATCCACATGCTCCCACTAGCTTTGTGAGCACATTTGAGAGACTTCTGAGAGCTGATGACAACATCATTGTTTCTTGTGCTTATTGCAAGAGCAGGGCAACATTGAATGTCCTACAGGTTCCTCCGAATTTGATCAATTTCTAATTACCAACTTTGTATTGACATAAGATCATTATTTGTTGTAAACACACAATTGACTATTGATTACAGAGAGAATAATGTGGGCAAATTTGCTGTTTGACTTACCTTATAACCTTGGCTCATTCACACAAATGAGTCCAAACACTCAATGGTGATTAGTGAGTATGATTGAGGATCAATAGATTTGAGTGGCCTAAAAGAGACAGTGCAATGCACATTCTAAAGGCTGCAATAACTGGCAAACCAAAAAATATTGTTGATAATAAATGAAAATATATATTACTTAAAAAAAAAAAATTGATGTTCAAAAGCTTTCCTCTCCTTCCCCTGCTTGAGTTGGCCTTTTCACAGTACCACCTTTGTGACATTTAAATTTTTTTTAAATGAATAATTAATTCATTGCGTAAGTCTAAAACCATCAGAACGCAATGCCCGCCCCTCTCTCTGATTCGTTCACGGAGTTGAACTTGAATTCACTAAATGTTAGCAGCCACAAAAAAAAAACAAAACCCAACAGCCACATTTTTACTCCGAAAGTCATAGGTGCGTGTGAGTGCGCTCTCACGCACAAATATGAAGCTTAAGTGCCTAATATTTATCTTGGGCGCAGTGAATATTGCCTGTAACTTATTTCAGTCGGCACTGCACTGTCTTTCTGCTTATCTTGTGAGTGTGTAGCTTTGGTCTGTGAGTGGGGGGGGGGGGTAAATGAAGACCATTTTACAGTTTGAGCAGATGGTGAGCATTGAAGTGCCTGTTGACAGGTAGCCTATAGCTTGTTGTCTGAGCTGGAGTTAGAACGCACGCACACACACCCACCCACACACACACACACAACCACACACACACACACACACACACACATGCACTGTAGCAGCTTTGAGTCCTAATTGGTACCCAGAAGGTTTTGATAGAGAGAGACAGATAGAGAGGCAAAGAAAGACTGATATGAAAGAGGAAATGCACATCAAAAGACGCAGACCAGCTGGTCAGCTATTTACCTCCAAAAATATGGAGGAAGAATTCACATTTTCATGTTGAATCTAAATCCTAAATGAAAAATAGACTAAATTAATGAAGTAAGTAAACGTGAGTTTCTGTGTGAAGTATGAGTTGCAGTAAGATGACACCGACAACAGCAGCCCGGTTGTTAAAGACAGCTGCCATAAAATCATAGATCTGTCTGTGGTCTGTCAAACATCTTTTCAAAAATGTCTTCTCCAGTGTGACACCTCACAGATTCATTGTTAATTTAATTTCCGGACAACTCCGATAATAAGGGCTGTGGAGTTTCTAGAGCATGCTCCAGTGAAAGCACTCGTCAAACAGTGAGCACACAATTGTATTTAGGATTCGACCCCAAGCAGAGCTGGGCAAGACCTTATTGGAAAGCAAGGATTTATTATTATTATTTTACTTTCTACTACTGCGCAAACTACCACATTTTTTTTAATGGCCTAAACGTGTTCAAACCTTCATGAAAATGTGCACTTGGCTTGTATGATCACAGTCGGCCCTCATCACATTCATAGGCCAAAATACACTGTCAGTTGCAGCGCCACTTGAAGGACATGTTTCCAATCTCAAACCAGTAAGGACCCATTTAACCATGCTTGCAGCTTAAGTTTTTTTTTTTGTTTTTTTTTATAGTCTTTCAGTCCTGTTCCTTCTCTCTGTCTTTTTCCAGAGGCTTTTTGCTAAGTAACCACCTCTTTTCTAGCCAAAGATGACTCATAATCATTTCCTTACTAAACAACTGGGTAGTTGACGACTCAACAATATGTTCAATAGTGCCAGAAGCTGTTTTGCTACCATAATGTTGTTGTCAGCATAGTCTGCCAAAGAATGAGGGTTTTGTCAGGCCAAACTATGGAGACTGTTGTCGTCAGCATGACAGTGGCAGAGAGTCATGTTATTGCAGCAAAAAAGGTACATACACATCATTTACACACACACTAATACACACACACACATATGTGTGTGTGTGTGTGCGCGTGCTTAAATGGACATGTGATTTCAAACTGCTTTGAATGATAATGCCTCTCTCCCTAATGACCCATAGTTTATTTGCACATTTCAGTTCTGCACGTGTTGCAATACTGCTGATTAGGTTGAGCTCTTTCATGCAGAAGGCTGCACATGCGTGACGACACAATAATATGCACAAGTTACACGACACACAGTCACGCAACACAAAGTTTGAGGTGACTTTCATTTAGCCTGGTCTGAGAAGGGTGAATATATTTCCTTAACTTTATCGCTTGTGTTTGGTTTATCAGAAGCAGCAGCATGGGGTATTAAAAGACAAGTCGACTTGCTTCTGTGTTTGCAGCTGAGAATGACTCATCTGACAAGAACCAGCATCTCCACAGCTGCCAGTGCCTGTTTTCTGCTGACCTCGCCATAGTTTTCTTTCTAGCATGCTGGTGATCTATTTTACTGTGACCCCCAACTGTTTGACCTTTTGTCAGTGCTGGCAAATGTTTCTGTTTTTGTGCAAATATACCAAGTAGGAGTGCATTCACAAAATGACGAGCATGAAAATCTGAAGAACTGCTACAAGCATGCCAAATCCCACCTGTGTGTGCGTGTGTGTGTGTGTGTGTGTGTGTCTCTGTGTGTGGCGAGAGCCTCGCAATCCAACTGGTGATTGCAGGCCAAATGGCACAAGAAAAAGGTTCATCTGTGTAAGTGGCCTTTGGAGGCCGTGTTAAATGCCCTAGAGGGCCTCCAAGGTCATTTTGGCCAAACATGCATGTACACACACACACACACACACACACTCAGAAATGAGTGCGAGTCCTGGAGGGACTGTTACTGTTACCCTGCTAATGTGGCCATATGGTCACAAAACAAACAGAAACGGTTCCTCGTCCCTCCCTGTAATAAGGTCATGAAGATGCAGGTCTCATTCTGATGGCTAAACCAGCAGTAGAAAATGTGCTAGAGGATGTGAACTGAACTCACATGGAGGAATGTCAACAACCTGTCACACCGGCATGGGGATAGTGTTAATACTGCAGTCAGATGTAACCTTCAGTAATAATCAATACACCGTCACTGGCTGGTTATAATGTGTTCCAAGCCATAAAGAATGCATTTTCAGGAAATCGTGCTTTATATAGTTTATTTAAATCACTGTCGCTATTAGTGTCACTTAAATTGTTTTCAAACTTTTCTGATATTTATTTATGGTTTTCAGCTTAACCACTCAGTGGCAAGGCATTGTCATATACTTTCTTGTTACGTTCACTAAATAAGATAATACATAACATGCATGTACAATGAATCAAAATTAAAATTGTGATTTAAGCAGCATTGAACGGGTCATCACATACCCAAGCACATTGGCACGCGGTGATTGCCAAGGTTTTATGATGTGAGTTTGATGGAAATGTGGGCTGATTATCACATCAAGTCCACAGCCACATGAGCTCAAAACGATCTTTTTCCCTCCGATGGCTCCAAACACTCAAGTGGACTGAATGACATCTCATGACCATTGAATTGTCATGGTTTTCTATATGTAGTTGGCGCCTTCAGCACATTTCAGGCATAGCTGTAATGAGCAAAACAATGAGGCTGGTATCAAATTACAAGTCCCCCATGCTGCCTGTTGGCCTGCAACAGAGACTCTATGGAAACGGATCAGTTATAAGAAAGCCGGCTTGCTGGGAGGCAGCCGTTTATAAAGAGATGCAAAAACAGTTTGTGTCACACAGAGTAAAATAAAAGGCTCATTACCAGTCTATTTAACACAATATCTCTCATCAATACCTGCTTTTTGCAGACCATGGTCACTGGCAGCGGGAGCCTATTATAGCCAACACGTGGTGCAAGGTGCACGCATGCACAGGTTTGTGCATGGAAAGCAGGCACAAGGACAACAATGAAATATTCACAATGAAAGTCCCATCAAAGTTGAAACACTGAAAATATCTTACAGTAGAATCAAATGTTGTGGTTAGCCAGTTGAAATGGACAGAATGGCTGTCATCACCTAATGGCAGCATCTCTGCAAAAGATAGAGCCGGTTTTCACCACCCAATCAAACGTGCTAAACTGAGCACAATATCACTTTTATATCTGTTCTGCTGCATGAAAACATTTCGTAGATCCGGCCTTATGTATGATATTATTTCTCCCTGAACAATCTGAAGATAGCAGTAGTGCCAGATAAAAATAATCAATTTCAAATAGTTAAAAAAATAGTACAATCACTGTTTCAAACTGATGAACCAGAAAGTTGGCAAAGCCACTTTTCATCATTTGTCCCTGGAGCAACTGGCACTATTCAGATAAAGCTTTTTGGAGGTCTGATAATTTATCTTCTTCTCTTCATCAGTGGTCTTTTGCACACCTTTGTACTTTACAGTCAAACTATATGAAATGTGTATTGGGTTTCGCAGTATGTTTTTGTTTCTACAATGTGTATTCAAACGGCGCTATGGCTTAAGGGTAGGTTTACACAAATACGTGTTTCTGGTAAAACAGATACAGTTTGAAGACATAAAAGAAATTTTTTAATACAACAAGACAATAAAGATGCTCCTGTAAGGGTGAAAGTCGTTCCGGCACTACAACTCCGTGTAGTGACATATGGTTTACTGAGCGTTTGTTCATAATGGCAGTGTTTTGTTGTGTGGCCTGTTTGCACAGTAACTGCTGCGCCATTGTGTTCTTACCTCCTTGATGTGACACTCTTTTCCCACGCTGTAGTTTACATCGTCTTCACCATCATGTTGCATTTTGGCACTCAGTGGTTGGTATGATTGGTCTTTGACAGTCTGCTCTATGTGTCTGGAAGGAGAGGGACTGCGCTGTCCAAGGTGCTGAAGCGGGAAAGCATTGCGGTGGAAAGGGGGGAATTTATACTGTGCAGCAATTTCACCCGAGTCTGAACATTTACCTTGCTGTGGCTATTGTATCATCTGTCAAACAATATTTGTGTGGATGATAGTGGTTGAGAAAGATGACAGTGCACAGATGTGGGCTTGAATGTGAGGTTTTCAGGTACACAAAACATGTCGAGCATTAAAAGAGAACTGTTAGGGTTTCTTTGCAAACCAGAGTAAATGTGAGCACTATAAACATAGATATATGGTACTGTTGACGGCAATAAGTGAAATGTAAATCCACTGTTTGCTAAATGACAATCAAAGGACACTATGTGACACTAAGGTAGATGATGTCTGCAAGTGTTGCTGATTTAAAATGTCCAATGCACTTTATCAGATTTCAGTAAATGTCTCATCAATTATTTTTCAACAGTGTTGCTACAGTTACATTAAAAAAGCAATCAGGTTATTAGTTACTCCTTTAAAAAGTAACATAGTTACTTCACTGATTACTTGTTTCTAAAAGTAACTAAATTAGATTACAGGAAATGTTTTAGTTAGTTTGAGCACCTGCCGGCACCCCCATCGTCTCAACATAAAAATTACAGCTGTTTTGCCAAAAACTGAGCTGATCACTGCCTCCTGCACCGGCTGATACATATTGAACCTTTGACTTTCATTCTTATTTGTAATTATATCTGACGCACGGTTTTATTATCAGATTTTTACTATTGCTAGTATTGATTTACCCAGAGATGTAGTTGTTGTCTGTTGTTGCACTATTTATCTATTTATTTATTTGCACTCCTTGCTCTATGCCACCTTTTAATTGCCCACCGGGGACAAATGAAGTCTTTCATTGATTGGGAAAAAAAAAAAAAAAAAAAAAAAAGGGGGTGCATTGCAATGTTAAGGTTTATTGATGACGGTAGTTCCTATTCAAAACATGTGTATAGGTGTATAGCATGGGTGGTGATTGAGAAAAATAACTTTCTCTTTTACCGGAAGAAAACTGCAAAAAAACTTAAAAATACCTGTGGTTGTTGATGTTAAGTAACAATATATAGAGAAAAGAACAGGACAGAGAAAAGTAAACCATAAAATGATAAACTTGATGGAAGCTGATATGACCACAAACCACGGACGAGGGGATTTTGAGTCTCTAATCTTTTGTTATAAGATTATGTAAACATATTGGCTGTGTCCAATATGTGTATAGTACAGCAAGCTCTACCTCCTGTACAGGCAAACTGTCACATTTTTTGACATGATCCACATTTAGCTTTGGCATCGGGGCAATGAGGAATATTAACCAAGTGTTTGAAATGATGCAGGAGTAGTTTTAGCAGGCTTACTTGGGCAAGCATGCTGCTTGAAGTTATTTATGGAAGCATGTGAGTAACGCTGGGCCACTTGTACTGAAGCTGTACCATTTGTAGAAAAAGCCTGAGCTTGGTGAAAAGAAAAAAAGCAGATTCCATTCGTGATGCAATAGTGATGGCTTTATCAAAACTCTGGTTCGATTTGGAGCCTCTCTCTGATGTTCGGGTTTGCCATGTGTTCAATTAGCTGGTGTCTTATCATCTCATCCGTTTTCTCATTAGATCCACACTCCCTACGACTACACTGAGTAACAGTCTTGTGATGCGCTTCAGCTCCTTTTCTGAGTGAATGATGTTCCACCACAGCATTCGTGCTTGATATGAAGTGCTTATATAAAGCAGTGGCTGCCTTAGGAAACCTATTACCTGTATCTTGCAGTGAATAAAAGCTCTGTTGTCCCTGTATTCACAAACGGTGACGTAAAGTTGTTCTCTTCCACGCTTCAGCCCAGTCATTTCCAGTTGCATTAATTACCAACATATAGCTGTGGCAATATTTGCATTTGCATGTCCAATGACACTGGTAAATGTGGCATTAGTTGGAAGGAACAGCAAGTAGTGTAAACTTCAAACTGTCGTCCAAACTTAACATTTTGAAGGACGTCTACGGCAAGATACCGGAGACCAAGCTCCGGTTGTGAGTGCTATTCATTTCATGGAGAGGGTGGATGTGGTGGTGGATTTTGATATCGGTGCAATAAAAAGACACCAGGATCAACAAAGCCATCCTGAAAGCTGGAGCTGTTTTGGGGCACGTTTGGGGATGTTTGAGTCAGTGAGTGACAGGAGGTCACTGAACAAACTGCTCTCCATCAATCCATTAGACTCAGTCCACATCAGGAGCAGCAGAGCTTATTGTGGAGCAGACTCAAGCCGCTCGCAGTCACAAAGATACCAAAGTTCATGAAATCTAAGCACCATAAAATTACACGTCAACTCATTGTGTTATAAATAGGACTTCACTGTCTATACTGTCCTCCATCACACTGTATTGATATGTTCTTATGTGGCTTTTTATGTACCGTATATAATAATTCCGATAAACATGTCTATATTTTGTATTATTTTTTGCTTTACTGCTGTTTATATTGTCACTAATTATACAAAAATAAATGTTATACCATAACATAATAGTATTATCTTATTGTAGAACATAAAATTAACATTTTCTATTATATTTATTATGTACAGGTATAGTATTACCTTTTTCGGACAATCTGGTGATGTGAGATGGAGGAGCTTGAGTGTTTATCGTGGTGCTGAGCTCAGCCAGAGAGTTAGTCCAGCAGACCCCGCCTACAACACAAGGCACACAAGGGAATGGGCGAAGGAGAAAACCTAGAAAACGCATGGCAGAGGAACGCAAAATCCATGCTCATTTTATTACCCATGAAAAAAGGTCTACATTGCTGTGACATAACAATTTGCATATAAACAAAGAATATTGATTCTAATCAACCAGAGAAACTTAAAAACATTCACAGACGCACATGGAAAATATGCAAACTCCAGGTTTAGACTTGAACCAGTAATATTCTTACTGTGAGGCAAGACCATTAATTACTCCTAACTTTGCAGATGTACGTGCCATCATGTAGGCATTGGGGAACTTGGATAATTCCAAATGATTTCAGCTTTGAATCTATTTTCAGTTTAATCACGTCTGTGATTCAAATTCTGATAATGACCTGTGGCATAATTTGACCAACCTTTTCCTTATATGTGTACGCATCCCGCTGAATGTAATGTTCCTAAATATTCAGTGATGCAGGAAAACAAGTTGCTCATTAATTTCTTTTTTTTTTTTTGCCAAACGGATCCTTTAAATGTGTGACAGTAAATCACCTGCATGCCTTCAAAAGAGTAGTAGGCAGCACTTCATTCTGCAGAGAGTGTGGATTCATTGCGAGATGAACCTGGAAAGTAAATGACAAAATATAAGTGAATAAGAGAATAACCACCAGAGTGAATAATTCATGAGATCACATCAGGCTCTATTATTCTTTGTAGGAGAAGTTGTAAGAGATAAAACTGGGAATGTGATACTGGTGAAAATGTTCTTTCTCTCCCCAAGGATTGGAGATATGGTGTCTCTGTCATACGGGTTGTAGTTTTAATATTTTTAAGATACTTAAACTTTGTGTAAGATTGCTTACGTTTAAAGAAAGTTTAACTTTCAGTTGAACTCGGTGTGTCATCACAATATTTTGAAGCATAAAAAGGATATAACTGTCAGAAGTTCAACAACAGCTCTGACTGTCAATTTCAAAATCCCAAAACTTTGCATGGAGATTACTAAAAGAGGACGTCAAACTTTTTTTTTTTCTTTTTTATATTTGTGCACATTTATTTCTAATAATTAAGAGTTGCTGCTTTGATTGGTGATTAAACAATAGATGGGGACTGTGGATGTACTTGATGAATCCAAGAACAACTAACTAGTGAGGGTGTAAAACTTCACAGACATGACAGCCAAATGATCCGCTCTGATAACCCCTGAAGGTCGCTGAGAAAAGAAGACGCTCTATTTGAAGAATAAATGAGGCCGGAGCAGCTGTTGCTGCACTGACAGCAGTCAGATATGACACACCTGGCCACTTGGTGGGGTTGTTTGTCCAGCTATCATGGAGCAGGTGAAAGGGCATTGTGCACTTTGTGGACATGCCTGACACATACCGGTACTTCAAATGTGGCCAGAAAATGTTTTTTTTTTTGTAGAATCCCAACTGTTAATTAATAGACCCATGTACAATATTAGTCGATGAATAAAAATGCCATTGTGCAGTAAATGTGCTCCTACAATACCTGGAGTCTCCGGCTGCCAGCGTCACCCATGGAGAGACGTCTTTTCTGGCTAAATTGTGTTGTCACAGCGAAGTCCTAAGACACAGAAGCCACACTGCAGCAGCTCATGTATATTACAGCTTTTTCATAAAAGAATCATCAGTGTCATCCTCTGTGGAATAATAATATAACAGCTTTTGATACCATCTGTTTCCCAAAATAAAGGTGAGAACATCCAAAAAGGACACATGAATATGTTATATATCAGTCATGGAGATTAGTACTGAATAATGTGTGGTGACAGTAGATAATCATGTCAATGTTTCTCTATTCATATTCATATTTTGAATTGTTCCAGCCCAGGAAAAAAAAATATGACCAATCATAATAATGTCATAGTCAGACTTTAATAGATGTATTAGGATTGATATACCCCTGGGGTGAAAGGGTTATTGCTCATAAAACAGAATCATCTGCACTGGCAATTAAATCAGATAGCATTACAGGTTCATTTTAGAGACTTGTGGGATAATGCAGGCATCGAGAAAATGGTCAAATACATGGTAATTGCATCAAATTTAAGAGTTTGAGCAAGAATACGTTAAAGAGATTATTAAAGTGGAGTCGCTGTCTGGAACAGAAGCAGCATTGGAGCTTGTAACTTCTGTGACATTTCATCCATTTAAAATAGATTCACTTTATTCACAGAAGAAACAGGAGGGACACATTTTTGAGGGAGTCCAACATGGTCAGCATGATGAATCGTAGGTGTGTAAAACCTCTAGTAGTTCAGCTGCCTTGTTGTTATCATGATAGAATTGGTATTATATTTTTCTCATAACCCATAAAAGCACCCCACATTTTCAGTTGAGTCTCTACATGGCCCCTCTAAAGATGGCATTGACCCATACCCTAATGAAATAGGTCAGTCTCATTTTGTTATGAATAATACTTAAAAAAACAACAACAAAACACTAATCACAAAAACACTGTCCAGATACATAAAAAATTTCTGGTGAAACAGGAGTAGAAGGCATTTGTTTGTTTTTTCTGTATTTTAGTCTGATATGTGCATGTAAAACACATCTTTTAGTTAAAAAGAATATATATATACACACATGTGTGTGTGTGTACAATATAACTTTCCCAACAATGTTGTAAGCTGTCAAATGCAATTGGGTGGCTGTGGGATGAGTGTGATTTTTCCTTTTTCACCAGCTCAGAATTTACTGGCAGATAATAAACTATATAAGGGCACCAAAACTGCTGTGGGAATTCCGACGCTCATTAATCACAATAAAGTTTGAGGACACAGCATTTTCAAATTGCATCCCATCTGGAGTTTGGTGTGCTCACAGCTTTTTGGTCTGTGCAGTGTGCACACTTCAGTCGAACATGACCATAGCTCATCCCCATTTGTATCGATAATTGCGTTTCATAAGGACTTGGGGATGCCTGTTCAGTACTGATGGCAGTGTTCACACTTTAATAGATAGGGCATAGGCATACTGATGCAGCAATTGTACCAGGGTTGTTTTCTTCAACTGGACCAAGTGAGTACACACTCTAAACTTACTAAACTAAACTCACACATGACATTTTCTCAAAAAAATAATGTTTCTGGTTCACAGCTGCATGAACGCACAAGTAACTTTGACCTTTTACTTTATTCTTAATACAACAACATAATATAAAGATATTGGTGGTCATAGTTTTTACTGTTGCACTATAATGTCTTCCATCATTTTGACACATTTTAAATGTTTCTATAATGTATTGGATCTATACTGTATACATTCAAGCAAATACATACATGGAGAAACGCATACTATCACACACTATCCCAGTTAATCCCAGCCCTTTTTCTCGAGAAACATGATAAAACTGTATGCTATTGTCATCAGTTTGCTAACACAGAGCAGGAACCCGTTGTGAGCTGCCTGTGTATCTGTGTGCGTGAAGGAGAAATTGAAGCTGGAAAAAGACGAGAGAACAGATGATAGTGTGTATTAATATGTGTTTATCACAGGGAAGAGTAAATGAGGAAATACACTGCCGGCATGTGTGTGAGTGCGTGCTCCAGCTGCTGTTTCACAGCAGATTAAAACCTCCTGTGGTCAATTTGCTCTCCCTAATGTCAGGTCCCCTCCAAAGACTTGAATCACTCGTAGCCTAGCAACCATAGCCACAGCTAAGGGAAGCGCAGCCATGCATGCCAAATCCCACCTGTGTGTGTGTGTGTGTGTGTGTGTGTGCGTGCATACCTACAGTATATACTCTATATGTTTTGTATGAGCATGTGTCTCTATGACCCTATGGTTCCATTGTACGGACAAAAAAAATTCCTTTTTATTACCACCTGAGAGTTTCCCATTTTCCTGAAAAACCTGAATACATGTATGTTTTCCCTCTTATCTCAGCTCTTCATCATTTCATCCACCAATATCCACATGTATCATAGGGATTTCACAGGGAAACCAGCCAGAACTGCTAAGAGGCTGGACTGGGTGCCGTTTGGCTGGGAAGCAGCAAATGTTCTTTGGCCTCCTCGGTTAGGATCTTTGCTTTCTGGGATCTGGCCTCTCATAGATTGGACTGCGAGATCGCTTCAGGCAAAAATAGTGATACATATTCCCCACATAGCTCAGTGAATCAGGAATGAGAGCAGGAGAGTGAGAGATTCAGCACTACAACCACAAACCAGCTGGTCACCCACTTAAAAATAAAACAGATGGGATGTCTTATTTCAAGCAGGATTTACTCAAACACCAGAGACCTTGCTGTAAATCTTTTGTTTATAATCAAGAAACAACGAGGAAAGCAGAGAAACCCAAACATGGAGAAAGCAACAAAAGCAGAGCATGTTCGTGTTTGTTTATGTAAATTGCATAAATCTTCTCGGTGCTGTTTCTGATTAAGCCCGCAATGTAAACAGTTAAGACAAACACAACACAGAATCAAGGTTACACATCATGGTTACACGTGTGCTGGATGTAACATTAAAGTCAATGATGTCAAAGTGACTGATGGCCTTAATTTACTGTATGTTAAGATGACCACTGAATTCAATTGGCTGTTTTGAAGTTTGGGTTTTAAGTATTTTTTTTTAAATCTTATTATTTATATTTATTAATGTAAGCATTATCTTCTTTTTGATCAGAACTGTTCTGAACTAGACCAAACCACAATTAACGTTGTCAGGTCTCCTCCTGTGTCCATGTAAAGTCTGCATCTCTCACCTGTTTTGCCTTTTCCTGTTTTATTTTGGTACCGTAACGAACAGGCAGTTTGTTCCTCATTTAATCACTCGCAGCACTTTAAATGTTCACCAGCACTTTGAGCAGCACGCAGCTCCATTGTAATCCATTCAAACGACACCGAGGTTTGCTTGCACGTATACTGAGACCTGCTATTCAGGGGGTTTGGTTGCACACAAAGCGGTGAATGGCATCATTCATGCTCAAATATACAGACACAAAAATGCAGCAAATGTACCAGGATCTTGTTTCACAAATGTGACAAGTGAAGACACAATAATTTGAACCCGAGACTGAATTTTTCAAATACTGATGGAATGTTGTGTTCCACATTCTAAACATACCAAATGTTTTGGTTGAAACCGCATTATTACAAATTTTAAGATTTTCTAGAGATAGCCTTGAAGTTTACAACAAAGTCTCTGGGAGAGAGGGAGAGAGAGATTACATGCATGGGAAGAACAACAGGAAACGAGGGCCACAATGCGAGTGGGTAAAGTGGTGGAGAGACATGAGGCAGCAGCAGCAGTAGATTACATTAGCAAGGCATGAGGCAGCGAGAAGGTCAGTGAATCAGATACCGGTTCAATATAGCAGCACAGTTCTTAGGGCAGAAGCTGAGCTGGTCTGCCGTCCAGGCGGATTGCTGAGGAAGCCTTGTCTTGCCGAATGTGTTTAAGGAATTTGACCATGCTGAGAACAGACAGAAGAGCTGACTCCTGAAAATGGCAGCACGTCGATTTTATCTGTGAGGGAGGAGGAACTTTGTTGCTGAGTAGATATGTATTGACAATACGGAGGAAGTGGGGCTGTTCCAGTTTGATGTTTTCACTCTGTTTTTACTTTACATAAAATAAATTGCACCTGCATACCATCTGTTTCTATACATCTACAATATGTGTGTATGTTTACAGTATTTTGCTGATCCTGTGAAATGCTTATAGACTTTGTGGAAAACCAATGAACAACTCAAATTTGATAGATTACAATATCACAGCAAAATGATAGCCAAGGTAAATCCTGCACATTTTAAGCTGCACCGCATTTTATAAAAATCAATTACAACTACATCTATCCATGAGCCGCGCTGTGAATGAATCTAAATGTTGAGTGGTTATTAAGTCTCTCATAGATCATATTGACTTAGATATGGTCCCTCTAACTTTTAATGGTCGACACTTATGGTAGATGAGTAGTTCAGCACTTTTAGCCCATTATACTGTTAGTGGACACACAATGCAATCAAGAGGGTCAAAGATTTTAGTGTGCTCCATCAGTGAAGTGCACTACTCAGTTGGATTCTAATTGACCTGTCGTAAAAGGAGTGGACAAGCTAGACCTCGCCCTGTGAAAAGTAATAACCACTAATTGTCAAATTCGCTTGGTGGGAAAACTGGATTACACCTTTTAGTCATTTTTCCTCAGAGATGTCTCAATCATTCATGGGTAAATATGTTTGCAGACAACAGCAAGTGAATTGCATCAAGGAAAATGGGAAAAACCTATAAACATGAATGTGAAATAGAGGGATTATATTTCCAGCACACAGAGTCTGGAACTAATATAATAACAACAATACTAAAACAGAATAAATTAAGCTAAATGCGTTCTTACGTGGAAACCACACTGGGTCTTATTTAAAATTAGTGAATTAAGAGTTTAACTGCAACACTATGAATTTATTTCAATATCTGAGTCTCGGAGAGCTCCGTATTGTATTTATAACCAATGTATCTTAAGTTTTTTCAAACAAAACGTGCATTCACACAAAAGTCTTAAAGCATCTTTCAAGGCAAGACTTAAGGTCCTTACTCTTGAATCAATGTCACTTTGTGATGTAACCAAATCCAGTCTGTATATGTCAAGGCTGCTTTGTGGTGGCCACTTTTTTTCCTTATATATAAAAACTGTAGGGGGAGTTTGTTTGTTTGATGTTTAGATAATTCTGAATGCTTGTTATTTTTTTAAGATGGGTTCTAACAGTAAACAATAAAACTGACATACAACATTTTATTCAAAAACATTTCACATGTTGTTATTCGCCACCCCGGACACTATGCGTTACCAGCTGTACCATGCCAATGTTGTTGGTGTGGCTACATTTAGATGGTGAGTGGTGTTTGCTCATGTAATGCATTTTCAACTGTATAAAATGGCCTTACGCCATCAGTTACAATGACAAATTCACTCACTCGCATGAACAATAGCCATGAAGGTCCTATGGAGTGGGCTTGACTTCCATTGGGAACAACTTAGTCCTTTGTTTTGCTCAGAGACACTTCATCACATGAACAGACGGGCAGTGGGGTCAACTGGCAACCTTTTGATCAGAGTGCTTTACCGGTGCTATTCACTCATCTTCAACACGGCTTCATCCAGCTGAGGCCTGTGACGCATCGGAGCCGACACGAGCTGACGATAGGCAAAGGCAGGGTATATCCTAAACCGGTTGCCAGTCCATCACAGGGCAAAGAGACGGTCACAAGCACTGGAATTGACAGCTATCAGCTATTTAAAGTCACCAATTAAACTTCAATTGATGTTTTGGACTGTGGGGGGGAATCATAGTACCCTGACAAACATGCAAAACACTTATTCCCTACAGAAAGCCCCCAAATTGCCAGGATTTGAACCATAATGACGACGAACCACTACACCACCGTGTCACTAAGCTGTGGCTAGATCATAATAATTTGTTATATAAAATGTTTTATTTGCCACACTTCACTTGGACAGTAGGACTTTTTTGGGCTATTTAATTCATTAAGAAACACGTGTCCCCCCCCCCCAAAAAAAAAAATTAAGATATCACACTTCCACAAAAGATCTTTGTGAACATTTATGATGAGGTTTGAGGGTCCTGCCACAGTTCATTAGATCAGCTTCAATACGCCTCTGTAAATTGTAAAATGTCTGGACTTTCAAATCTCTTGCGATGATAACACCCATCAAACTGTTCAGTGAGCGTTCATCCCGCGCAGAATGAAGCACTGTGACCACGGTGACTGGTTTTGTATTTAGTCACATTTTTTGTCCTTTAAGCGGAGCAGTGAGCCCAAACCGTTCAAGGAAAAGGCACCCTGATGCAATTTTCTGCCTGTTTAGAAGAGAGTGAAGGATGAGTGTGGGTCACAGCGCGCACTCTCGGACCACTTCACCTGCAAAAAAGAACATTGGCGTTTATGAAGGGAAATTACTGCTTTTACAAGGTGTGTGTGTGTGTGTGTGTGTGTGTGTGTGTGTGTGTGTGTGTGTGTGTGTGTGTGTGTGTGTGTGTGTGTGTGTGTGTGTGTGTGTGTGTGTGTGTGTGTGTGTGTGTGTGTGTGTGTGTGTGTGTGTGTGTGTGTGTGTGTGTGTGTGGTCTGACATATTTGCTAATTGCTTCTTTCTGCTTTGAAACCATTTCATCCAGGAAGTAGATTCTTGTGAATGACATCATATTATCTCTTCATAATAAAATGCTGTAAAGATCTTTTCAGTGGAGGCTGCATAATCATTTTGCTCTTTTGGTGGTGGGAATTTAATTAATTAGTTGTTTTGTAATTAATTAGAGAGTGGCAAACAAAAATAGACTTCCAACATTAAGACAGGTTTTATGAAGTATAAGTTTATATTTATTTAGAGACACAAGGCACTAGTCATCCACTACTTAGCCATTTTAGAAATAGTAACCATCAAGACAGTAACCTGGGCTAATGCTAAAGACAAAAGTATACGTCTATGATTGTCGGTGTTTGTGCAAAGGGTTGTACATTGAACAGAATCCATCAACAGTGACTGGGGTGAATAGCAGAGTTCTTCTTATGTTTCATTTCTAAGGACGATATACAAGGACAAACCAGTGTCTGTACTGGAGGGATCAAATTTGAGTTTGTTGAGATTTGTTTGGGGTTTGGTTGTCATCTCTGCCCTGCTCTGTGTCTACACCCTGAACTCCTCAGTGTCCTTTAAATGGAAATAATAACAGGAGAAACCTGCTTTCTCTCCTTTAAGAGGGTAAAACACAGATGAGTGGAGTGAACAGGAGGCTCTACCTTTCAAAAGAAATATGCAATAGGAAGGTGATTATTCTTGTGTGAAGAGGATTTTCTTTTCTCAAAAGTTTCTCAACTGTGGTGCAAAAGTGATTTGCTCAGGTAAACTGGGGCGCTTTTCAGTTATTGGTGGATCTCTCCCCATCTGGTGTAATCAGCTGCGTCTGCTGGAGTCTTAAACATGATCCTTCTGTTCCTAGTTAACACTTTATTGACACAGATGTTGTCACCTCACTGAAGATATTCTATCCAGCACACGTGTTTACAGTGTGACACAATTTTTTATTTATCACAAAACGAGGTAACAACAATGGAAAGAGACCACATTTTGGGGGGGATTTCATGGGGAAATGTAATATTTATCATGGAGTATCCAATAACACTGTCTTCCTCCTTCAGTTTGACATGTATTCACTCATGTGCATGTTTTTGTTTGTTTTTATTTATAATATCAGATTGATTAAATGACCAGTCCCCCTGTCATCCATTGACACCAGGTACTGAAAGTGCTGCGTGGCATTAGGACAAGCAAAGCACCAGGACTGGATGGAATACCAGGGAGGGTACTGAAATGATGTGCCCAGCAGCTGGCTGCAGTATTCACCGACATCTTTAACCCTTTGCTACAGTCCCCACCCACATGAAAACTGCCACCATAATCCCTATGCCCAAATCCTCCGCCGTCACATGGTTGAATAATTACTCGCCCGAGGCCCTGAAACCAATGATCATGAAATGTATCGAGAGACTGGTGTGACAACATGTCAAGGTCTATATCCCACCTGGCTTCGACCAGCATCAGCTTGCCTGCAGGTCCGTCCGCTCCACAGACGGCGCCTTACCCATCACCCGCCGCACCACTCTCAGCCACATTGAAAGTCTCAACACTGATGCTGTTTGTTGATTTCAGCTCAGCATTCGACTCCATCAGCCCCAACAAGCTGCAGGCACTGAAACTTGGTGCCTCCCTTGGTCTGTGGATCAAGATCTTCCTGACTAACAGACCTCTTTATGTCCTCAATACCGGTGTTCCTTAGGGCGATGATTTGAGTCCAGTCGAGAGGCACATTGTGCTATGTGAACTGCACTGCTTCCCAGAAAAAAAACAATTGTAGTGGGACGGCTCAGTGGATCATTGACTCCTTACTCCCACGTTGAGAGGAGATCTATTCAGTGTCATGAGAGCCACACCAAAAGAATGAAGATCAGCTTCTTTCCCATGGCTGTTAAGAGTCTGCTGCAGGAGTCATGATTCCCTGGAACTGCACTTTAGTATTTAAGCAAAAAATCAGTCATTTCAGGTTAGGGCCAGTCACTTCCTTATTAAACATTTCCTAAATGAATTCAAACACAACACATAATTCTCCCCAAAAGAAGCACAAGGTAGCATGTATCCTATGGTATTTTCATTTATCTTTGCTACCATTCAGGGAAAAAAATTGTCAGCTGATGGCTCGTCTGTCACTCTGAACTCGCGAACAAGCAATTACTTGGACCAGAGATGAAGACCAGATTTTCACCAATGAGGAAAAGGTTCTTAACAGTTTTCAAGGCACACATCTCTGTAATTTGTGTGTGCGTGCATGTGTGTGTGTGTGCGCGCGTGCGTGCGCGCGCCTGCTGATAGGAGCATGTGGCAGACGTTGTCATTGTTTGTGTGTGAATGTGTATTTGGCGTGGTGGACCATCATTGGAAAGCGGAGCGAGAATCCTAGAAGCTGTTGGAAGGAGATGATTGGCTTCAGAACACGGTGGCCCCTTTGTGACAGATGGTTGGGTGCTGGGCTTGCAGAGCTGAAATCACCCACTCACACATATGTGGCCTCGCATGAGGCTGCACACGTACACTCACTCACATTCAAGACGTCATTTAAAATGCCCACATGTACAGAAATGTGTGGAAAAAATGGTCTCTCACCGTATACATAGTGTATCTGTGGTAATAACGGCTGTAAAGTCAACCATGAACACTGCATATTTACCAAAGCTTTTGAATGCGTGAGCACAGCATAATGACACTCAAAAAGAGAGGCAAATAAAAAGACACGCAGCCTGACGGTAAGACAGATGCACAGACAAACATTCAGGCAGACGGGCCTGAATTTGGAAAATGGCATGAAAACAATATGTGCAGTAACCAGTGCCAGTGTTTTGGTTTTACTGGGGGTTTGCAGCTTTGAGTTGAACACAATAAAGCTTTGCTGTGTGTCCCTCTGAACAAACAGTAGGGGATCTGGTGCCTCCTGCTTCTGCTAGCCAATACTGCTCTCACTGTCACCACCACCATCATCACAGCCATCAGCGTCGTAGCAACAAATAACACCACTGTGCTTGCCATAGAGGCACTCACCGGTATCGATGCCAAAACCAAACATCCAAGCAGAGGCGACAACCCAGGGAGAGAATGAAAAACTATAGGTATGTTTGGTTATTAGGGGCTTATATCATGTTAACTGCATACATATGATGTAAAGCAGATCTTTCACAAGGTAAAAAGTATGTAAATAAAAGCAGATGCAACGATGAAGCTAAAACCAACATCAAATGAGGTCATACAAGCTTCAGCTCCTCTCTAACTAACCTGAATCACTGAGTTCTTCTTGAGGTGGACAGTGGCAAACAAGAGGACAGGAAGAGTGTAGCGTTAGACCACTATCCCTCAACAACACCCAAACATCCATAACCACCTATTAAATTAAGCATTTAACCATGATGATCTCAGATTTGTCTGAGTACCTTCTGTTTATTCTCTGTCCCAATGTGTTTGCTGTTGAACATTGGTTGTAACAACAGTCACAGTAAAGACATACAAAGTGCAAGTACAGTGGATAGACAAACGTCTAGAATCCTTGCAGTTTTCTCAGAAGAGATCAAACCTTCTCAATATAATCACAATGCCAATTTCATTGAAACAGCCAGATGGAGTTATACTGGAGTTGTTTGGCTTTCTTTTTAAATCTTTTGCCTAACGTTCATCTGTAAGTGTAGTGGCATTACTGTTGACCTTTGCAAAACTACAATAACTATATTTACATGGACTCTAACAGTTTAAGACGATGACTTTGAGAGCACAAACAGAACAAAAATACCTCAAAACAACCCAATCTCACTCCAAATTGTGCAATACCTACGTTTGTCCACGGCTGAAAAACGTAGCCGTTTAGCAAATTCTGTGGGCAGACTTCAGGTCACATGACGCCCAAGTTACTGGACAAGTTACCCGACATGAAGAAAAAACATGGCGGACGTCACATACAGATGCAGACACACGAGCACATGTTGCACAGTGAAAAATCAGTCCGTGTGAATTGAGCGTCTCTGCAAGAAATTAAAGCTGAAAGCAAAAAAAAACAATGACATAAAAGATTAAACAGTAGTTCAACACATTGCCACTATGAGTGAAAGAAAAGCAACATGCACATTAATAGGAATATATGGTAAATATCTCTGACCTCAGTCAGTGAATCAATAAATCATGAAATTAATAGTGGTGTTTAGTTTTTTCTTATTTTGCTCTCCATGCTGGTCAATCTACTTTATGGTCAGAAACTCTGTTATCAAGTCTTATTTCAGTCTGTCTGTTCAGCCAATTATCATCTCTGTGTTGGTCAATGTGACTCTTCTCGCTTTACAGAAGCAGCCAGAGTGTCATCATCTAATCTTTGCATCCACAGTCATGCCCAGCATTATTATATCCTTCAAAGTTAACAACAAACAAAAAGAAACCAACCCTGCATATGATGAAACAATCATTAAACGCCATGCAAACACAACTTTTGTTTTTGCCAGTAAGTCATTACAGATTTCGATGTTGTCTTAATTTCCCCCCCCCCCCAATTTCTCACAGCAGTTGCTCATATCTAAGCAGAAGAAGCTGCTTGTTATTGTAAGTGCGGAAGCTGCCGAATTGACGCTGGGATTTCCAGCTCCACGGTTCTCACACGAGCTTCTGTCAAGGCCGAAATTCAGTCAATCACAGCCCTTTTGCTGCAGCTATGGTCCGTATGAGCTGGTGGTGTCGAGTTACTGGGTATAAAGAGAGAGAGAAACGAGCAGGCAGGAGTCAAGGATGCCATTACTACTGCAGCTATCTGTCCTGGCAGTTTTCTTTATTGGGAAAGCACACTGTGACTGGTGAATGCCCTGGTGATGACAAGAATCTACCCAGATGAAGTGCCCTTGAGAAAGACATTGAATCCCCGCCAGCTCGAGGCAGCAGAAGTGCTGTTCTGCAACTGTTAAGTCTGTTCCTCAAGTTCCCCTTGGATCAGAGCAAGTGAGACAGAGATTTTCTGTCAGGTGTTTACATGCAAGTAAAACAACAAACCAATGAAAAACTCAAATATGATAAAAACAAAAACAACCCCCCCCCCAAAAAAAAAAAAAAAAAAAAAAAAAAATCCAAACAAAACAAAAGCCCAAAGTTCAATAGTGTAAATAGAGGAATCTCTTTACTTTCTGGATGCAGACAGAATAAAATCTGGGATTAATTGTTTCGTATGCTGAATACATAATATTTAGTAAACACTGCAATGTTCAGGTCAGCTTTAGTGCATCACATTTGTTTTTGACTGAGCTTGTTTATACTAATATGAACATCATGCTGTAGTCTTCATCATTTCAAGGGTCACTTTGTATAGGGCAAATGGGCAGCACATCAAACCAAACTGAGACAGACTTAGTTGTTCCCTCGAGGCCACGTACATTATTTACACACCATCTGCTGGTCCAGTCATGGAGTGGATGAAGTCTTGTTTGTCACTACTGCATAATGTAGAAAACAGCTTTGTTAATTTAACACATCTTTTTACTCGTGCAAATTAATAGGATGGTCTGAAATACATTTGTTATATTCTGATTCAATTGTTCATTTATTCTCTTTAAATCTTTTGGAAAGCTGTCTGTTACACTCTGGAGATGTCCATCAATGTCATACTTCTATTGCTTGACATTTTCAAAACTTTGAATAATTCATTTGTTACATTCTGTTATTAGGCGAGTGTTGGAGGTTTTAGCTGCACTGTGATAAACTATCTTCAGAGGAAAGTTCAGTGCAGCAGTAAGCTGAAGTCTTATAACAGAGCTTGATTATAGAGCAACTGAAGCTCAATGATTTGACTTCACAATTGAGTACATCAATTGTGAAAATCAAACTTATCTTTATACAAATCACATCACAAGAATTCAGGGTTACATTATTACAAAGACGCATAAAATTTTATTAGTTAATGTGGAAAAAGTAATGATTAAGAAACACCTTTCACACAAGAAGGCTTTCCATTATTATTTTAATGGCAGGTTCCTCATCTGTATAACATCACAATGCACAATTATATATACTATTAAATGTACTGAAATGATTTTTAATTAAATGTGTGTTAAGGGGCTCTACTGAGGCCCAGTTGCAGAGCAGTGAAACACGGCAAGCAGATGGGTAAAAATACAAAATCAGGATTTATTTACAAAACGTAGAATTTTACAAAAACACAGGTAAAAGGGAATGGAAAGCAGTACTGATAAGGAATATTGACAAACAATCGATTCTGCAAACTAGTGGGCAGGAGGTCAATGGCAAACAGAAAAGAGACCATAATTAAACAAAAATTGCTCCCAAAATGGATATGCCAACCAGGATTATCAGGATTTCCAAAAATACAAAAACACAAGATGTCACTAAACTCAGGAATCTAAAAAATGAAAGAGCATCAAGTTAAAGTTGAAGCACATCAAGTCAGCAGAATATAACATAAAAATCAACCAACACTAAAAAAACAAAGAAGCAAATATGCATAAACAGTGAAATGACGACTGAGATGCTAACCTGGGAACTGAAACTGATCAACACTCGGGAGGAGTGTAGGGAACTTAGAGAGGGTAGAATGCAGCCAGAGGAGCACCAGGGTGATGGTAGATCATGACTCAGCATCAGGTTGTGACTCTGGCCTGGCTGGCAGGATGAGTCTCTAATGCAGATTCGTCCAATCGGATGATTATTGAGAGCTTCACACAATACTGCCAAACTCGCACCTACCTGCAGCTGTGCATATGGACCGTGACGGTACGTTTCTCAAGGTTTCCGGTCAAACGTACAATGGTGGACAAGCTCAGACCGAAGATGCCAAAATACAGGAACTGCTGTCAGACCGATGAATAATATCCCAATATCAATGTTGTCAGAGGTGGTATTACGTTTTGGGTCTGCATTCTTAAAATGAATGTAGTGTGAAAGTCAGAATGTTACACAGGTAACACTGACCGATCCAACAGTAAAACCATTCAAGCAGAACTTCTCCCTCCTTCAGAGCTGGAGGGAAATAATGAGTTTTCAATATTAATCTTTTAACGAAAGGGACACAAAGTGAAACCACATCACTTTTTATTGGAAGCTATGACAGCTGAAACCAACAGTGTTATGACTCGAGACAAGTTGGATTCCAATTAAATGTTTGCTGCAGCAGGTGGAGCAAAAAAATTCTGGGGTTTCAATAGAGTCAAAATAATATTTGATACATAAGCAGTCATTTAAAGTTGAGTGATGTTTTAAGTATGATATTTTACAAGCTACTTTTTTTTTTTTTAAGTGTCCTGTTTGTGGGTACCGCTCTTCAGTAAGTAATTAAGTTACAGGTTCTGGAAATAAAGTTAAAAAGTTATCGGGAAAAGTAATGTAGTTCAGTAATGTAATAGCCTGTCTCTATTAAAAGATTTGAATAATATGCCCATTGTGAGGTTTTATATGTACCACTGTGCTTTTGCTGTGTCACATCAGTTGAGCTGCCAGCGCCGTGTGGGTCAGTCCATTGAGTGATTGATCATGAAGTTTGTCTGCAGCTACACCAGCTCGTTGTGAGACAGACAGACGTGTGCACATTAGTTTGGTCTGTTATTGTTGAATCAGTGATTATTTAACTGCATGTGCTGCCATCAAAAGGATGCCCTTCTGGCAGGCATGACGAACTTAGCTGAAACTGCTTTCTGGAAGGAAAGTGTCATTTCGCAAGTGAGGAAGAAAAACAACAGATACAAATTGCACATACCTCAGCGACTGCTGTAACTGGGTTATTACATGAGTTACTGTAGCACATTACCGTCTTAACACATTATCCCCCAATGTTATTGCTCGAGGCTTTCTAGTCTGCCGTTGGTCCATTGATAAGACCTCATTCTTTTACCTTTCATATCAGTAGAAACTGGGCATTGCTTGGAAACTTTGATTTAAAACCTTAAATATGCTGTTGAATACATTGACCTACATCGGCGAGACGTGCGCTGCTATGATGCGCTGACGTACGTCACAACATGATGGCAGATTGTGTGTACCCAAAAAATGCTGCCTCGAAGCGAGAACACTGGGATCCCATGGTGCTGGAAATATAACAGTGAAATTAAGAGGCTTCACAGGAGAGCAGATTGCAAGTAGAGCCCTCGGGGACCGTAAACTTCCCAAATGAAAACCGGTGCTTTATTAGACCCTGATGAGTGTCACTTGCTCTCCAAGGAAGTACCAGTGCTGACAGTGCGATCTCCATTCACATGTTTTCATCTCACAGTGGCGAAAACTTGTTAAACTGAAAGATTAGAAAAAAGCTGCCTGTGTTTTTGTTTGGGATCCAAAAGTGATCTGCTGAACAGAAACCGCTTAAGTGGCCAAATAATTATTTCATAGTTGGGAGCAGAAAATGTATAATGGACTTATAATTGAAAGCAGTTATGTGGTGATTGTAATAAAAAAGGTCGGATTTATTTGGAGGATTTGTTTCCCCAGGAGTTTGCTCACCTTGATTTAAACAGCACCCTCTTGCCTGCTGTTTCCACTTTTCTTTAAATGTATGTTTTTTAATGGGCTGTGTGTGTTTTAATTAATCGAATGTGTATTTTTATAACAGGACCATCGGACAGAAATGAGCTGAAAGGGAGGTAACGAAGAGATGTCAAAGCTCACGCCAGATTGTGAGAATAGCTAATTTACACCAGTATAGAGATTTTTTTTTCTTTTTTTTGAAAAGGCATTCAGGGACATTATTGCTAAAGGTGGTATTGATCCAATTAATTTAGATGTGCTAGCTTATTGAGATGTTGACATTCGGGTTCTCACCATGGGAGACCTTCCTGTGAAAGTCTGAATTAATTACAAAAAGAAAAGAAAAGAAAATCACTTGTAGATTAGCAAAACTGCTAGTTTTTCAGAAAGTAGTTGCTGACTGCAAGAGGGCATTGCAAGAGTATCATAGCTAAAAAAAATTTCAAAAACGAAGAAGAATTATGAGAAGAATAAAGCTCCTGATATCTTGTTGTTACACCCCCATGTCTAGATTCAATGGAATATGAATCCAGGTATCAATGGATATATATATCAATCAATGGTTTGAATATGGCCTTGGGGTCTTTCTATGCACGTTTTCCCCTATTACTTCACTTTCCTCCCACAGTCTAAAGACACACTTTCAGATGTCAACATGAATGAGTGTGTGCTACTCCCTCTCTCTCTGAGTTTGACTGATGACCTTTTAACTTCTAGTGGATTCAAAAGTAGACGATGCATACAATTGCGTATAATTACAGAAAGTGACCAGTGTGATCAGTGTGGTGATGCTAAAATGTAGAATAAAGTAAACAACATGCGGCGAGTGTACTGACGAAACTGAGTGAAGGACAAAAAAAGGTGAGGAGACTTATCCCATCAGTGTCGGAGTGTGTTTCAAGGACGGCCAGAGGGCAAAAACACCTCCCCCACCGCACACATTTGACTACGGAAGATTTGTCAAAGACAAGTAGCTCCTCGTGAAATAATATGCTTCCGACTGCGCGGCTCATGCTTGTCATTTGGCAGAACTGTCGTCGACATCGCAGCACGGCAGGATGCTGACATTCACACCACGGAGTGAGTGTGATCAGCTCTCACCCAGGCAGATGAAAAGTGGTTTATATAGAAACTGAGAGGCAGTATCATATGGTTGCACCTGGTGACAGAATATGGTGAGAACTGAGCCATATTAAACCTAACAACTCTCAGTTACGAGAGCACTTTCGCTCCCTCTGCAATTTAAGCGTCTCGTTTGCATCAGATATTTTCAGTCATGCTGAATTTTGTTTTGCTTCACATCTGAGGAACAGGAAAGTGAAAACTGTTCACTCCATGTAGAAATCACTCGCTGTTGTGTCGAGTGCAGTGGCAATTCTTTTGAACCACCAAGATGGTCAGTTCAAAGGGGCGTTAAGAGCACATGCAGACTGTCCTCATCTACTTCGGCCTTGATGAGAGCAGAGGATCATTAATTTGCTAACAACAGGAGAGGGAAGTCAAGAGTGGCTCAACATATCAGCCTTTCAACCATTGTAACTGCCGCGGCTGCTGTAAATGCTCTTTAATGGAAAGTTGATTATAAACGTATCAGGCTCAGCTTGTGCTGCTGGACATCGCTTTGACAACTGTGTTACTCCTACTGCAGTGATCCACATCCACTCATCGTTTGTGGTTATTACATCAGGCGTGCGTTTCACTGCCAGTTCCTATTTTTCCAGAGCATTTTAAATGGAAACTGAAATCTTTTAATCTTGTTTCAAACAGCTGAGGAGTCAAAGCTGTGCATTAATATTTATTTTGTCTTCTTCCTCAAAAGCCTGAATCTGAAGTGTTTGGGAATAACACATTACTGAAGCTCTACTATGTCCTGTACTTTCAGCTGGAAGTCACTAGGAATTGATTACTATGATACAAGTATTAACACAGCTACAATTACTATTTTTGGGGGGTTTTTCTCTTCTTACTTTTGTTGTACATCAAAATAGCTGTGGAGCTGCTGTCTCTCTGTCCTGGTCGTCTCTATTAGAGTTAGCATTCACCGGCAATGGCCTGCATCGACCGTGCTTCGGGTGTGTTGGATATGAGACTTTGACTCAATGTTTGACTCAACACCGTCAAAAGACGCATGCCTTTAGTCCCACCAAGCTGTCGCCATTACTTGAATGCTGAAATTCCATTTTGAGGGAGTGTTAAACCTCACACACCTGATGCCTGTTATGCACATTTGGGTTTTTTTCTAACCACAAAGCTATGATTTCAAAATCTTCCTGTGAAGTTGTTCCATCCTTTATACATACATATACATATATGTATATGCTGCTCATTGGTCACGTCACAAATCAACGCGTTCTGTTATCACTGTTGATGCATAACTAAATATTAAAAATGAAAAGTCTGTGGACCCTTGATCAACTAACGACACTCACCACAATAGTGATGTGGATGAAGAGCAGCTCTAAAACTGAAGATGTTCCTTTTGGCACCCCACAATAGGTTCTTGGTCAAAACTTCAGTACGTTCAAAACAACACTGGCAAGATCGTGATGAGAGGATACAAGTATGAACACTGTTTCCCACTCATTGTCCACACTTGAACCTATCCCTGTTTCTGCAAGGATGGAACAAACGATCGCCCTCCTTATATAGCAATGGCTTCACCGAATTATATGAATGAACTTCAAACCTCACTTCAACAACTTGGAATGCTCCACACCTCCAGAGGATCCTGCCGCATGGGGCATCGCGCTCTGCTGCCCCTGGCCTGTTGATCGCCCTCCTTGATCCAACGCTCCGCACATTTTAGGGATTTTGAAAAGGGACGGATATTTATTCCTATTCAAATGACTCCCAAGGGAACGTTTTATTGGATAGGTCTCGCCAAATATTTATTTTCTATGTTTCTTTCTCTTTTTCAGTATCCTACCTCTTTTTTTACAAAGATTTTTTACATGTATATTATATATTTTTACCAGACTGTATAAAGAGCAATCTAAAATGCAATATTATTAAACTAATGATTAAATAGATTACATTTCAAGGAGCAATTATAATGATAAAGTTGTCAAACAGAAATGGTCCTCAAATGTTATGATCGAGGTTTTGTGTGGGGCTGCAGGATATTGACACAATGTGAAAAAGCTCTTGTTGCTATATAAAATCTTATTTAAATGTACGTTAGTATAATAATAATAATACTAATAATAATAACAACAACAAAGTGTATCTGTGTGGTTTCACTTTACTTGCCTGCTTCCCTGTTCTTTGGATACCTTAAATCATATAAACATTTACATTAGCTTGCTGTTTGGTGACAGACGTTAGTTTTTGTATTAATTGAATTCAGGTGTCCCTGTACTAAATAAATTGTCACATTGAGAATCGCCCGGTCACCACCGATGTCATATTTTGTACCTGTAAGAAGGCGCTAGCTGGCATTGAAGTCAGGAGTGAAGATGCAGGGGGCAGTATTATCTCAGTGATGTGGCTCCACCTGATTCTTCCCTCTTGTCCTTTAGCTGCACCTCCGAGGGCTGCCTGAGATCAGTGCTCCGTTTTATGTCTGCGGCGTTACACCCTCACAGCTGCGACTGTCTCTCGGTAGCTGAAAGGTCACTGCGAACGCAGATTAAATCTGTGATTTACGACTTCAGTTCTGCTGTCTGGAAAAAAAACTAATTTTAGATTTCACGTCATGTCGAAAGACAAAGGATGAACAACGTATGTGACGAATTAGTATTTCCTTTACTGAGTGAATGAATGTTTTTTTTAATCCGCTCAAATAATTTCAGAAAAAAAACAACCCCAAAACATTGAAAAAGTAATCACGTTTGCTTTGAGACCGAGGTGACTGTGAAACTCACATTTTACAGGCTTTTGGTTTTACAGACATTAATCTGAAGAGAAATAGCAAGTAGGATTATACGTCGCAATTTTTTTTTCTTGGTTGACATTTTCCCACATATCAGTTTGTAAAAAAAGACTGTCAATGTAATTTTTGCCATTCCACTAACTTTCTTTCCCACCTTTTCACATGTCCAGCACAACTGAAATCAAATTGCGCTGCGTTCGGCCCCTGAACTGAGAAGAGTTTGACATTCCTATTTGCAAACAAAATATGTATGAGATGCATCACTGCTTCATTCTTCACGACAAGAAACACCAGAGCTCTTAACACCTCATTTTATTGTCCCAACATTCAAAAGTACAAATAATTCAAACACAACAGTTTTATGAAAAAGAAAAAACAAACATTTACAGCAAGATTTTTATTTTGTTTCCAGTTTCAGAAATGACCTAAACTAGCAAGGATAACATGAAGTCATTCATCGCAGTAATTGGATTAATAATAAGAATAAGAATACTAAGAATAATAGCAATAATAATCATAATAATCATCATTGATAATTGTTAAGTAATAACATAAGCAAGAGAGAGTAGAGAGAGCCGCGGTCATGAGGCCCTGTGAACATTTTTTCGTATTTTTTGTCTTTAAAGATTTCATTTATAGATTTTTCAGATAGTAAACAAACACGTCTCAGGAGGAAAATGAAAACTGACAAGAAGAGCCTAGTTCCTCTGTTCACCTTCCCTCCTCCACTACTGGCTGCATTGTTCCTACTGGCAGGCTGCCACTATAAGGCGCTACTGGGGATGGTGTGAGCCATAGGGGTTGGGCATAGAGCAAGGTGACGCAGCCCCATGTTTCAAACGCCCTGACATGCGCACACGCACACACACACACACACACACACACACACACACACACACACACACACACACACACACACACACACACACACACACACACACACACACACACACACACACACACACGCCTCAGCATTCACTCTTGCCGTCTTGATCACACATGCGCGCACATGCATTCAGGGTGACGCATACAATTGTGTATATATGCGAACTAAAAACACCCAATTACACGAAGACGTACAGACATGGATGTACTCCGCGCTGACATGGATTGATGTGTGGACAAATGCACAACAAACATACAGTTACAGAAAGGACCATGCCTACAAACATGCACACATGCGCGCACACACGCAGACGCAGACAGACACACTCATACACACAGTCACACACGCACACACACACACACACACACACACGCACACACACACACACGCTAACATGTATACAGGGTCTAGGCGGAACACAGGCACGCATCGTAAGAGTTCAAAAGTCGTACAGTGTAGGAAATTTGTTCACACATCAGAACATTCTACTGGGGTCGTTGCATAATTCAAGCCCCTGACGGCAGCAGGGAGCATGAGGGGGTCTGGTTAGTCGGTTGGTTGGTTGGTGAGGTAATGGGTTGGTTTGTTGCCGTTATGATGTAAAAACACTATGCATGTGGGTGAATGATGACTTGACAATGGCTGATGAGATTTGATGACCCGGCTTGTCAGACGAGTGAGGTGTGAGAGAGGAGAATGTATAATGCGAGCATGCGTCTGAGTGTTTCGAATGCTCTCCACACACCTCCTTCATGTTTTCAAGTCCTAACAACAAACAAAAAAAATCCAATTCCTTATATTTATACTTCTGGAACCAGTCCCTTACCTTTCACCTTTCAAAATATATAATATATATCATATTAGAGTATATAAAATATAGAATTGGTACAATCCCGTTTTTTTTTTTTTTTTTTTATACCTCCAGAGTATTTCTTAAGTATAGCAACAACTGCAGCAAATAACAGTTGGTGTGCAACAGTAACAATTTCTCATTTTTAAATATTTGTTGGTATGTCATTTGAAAACATGATGAATAATCTTAAAAATAGGTTCTGACTCTTCAGTGACCGATTTAGTCCAGTGCAATGAATGACCCTCAAACAGCAAATTTGTTTTCAAATTTATCTGCCCAAGCCTCTGAAAGCTGAATGTTGTATAAAATGTTCACTGAAAACTGAAAACTATGCCTTCAGACCCACATTTTTGCATAAGGTTTCATCACAAAGCGGTAGTAAGTGGAGGGAGGGTGTGGACGGAGTGGCTTTTTAGAACTACACAAACTTATCACAGGTTATATTGAACCAGAACAACTGTTTATAACATTCTATTAAGACTAAACTTTATTGAAAAAGATCTAAAGATTTCATCTTAACAAGACAAGAAAAAAGCAATAGCAAATTTAACTATTAACTAGGTTATGCATAGCGAGTAACTGTTTCTAGTAATAAGGGAAGAGCGTCCCCTAACCCTCCAGACATTTTTTTCAGTTTTCTTGACTTTTAGATTTTTTTTTGTATTGTAATTTTGATATATTGGTACAAAGCACAAACGTACTAAAAGTTCTGTCAGTGCAGTGGACTACTGGAAGAGCCTCTCCACTAGTCGCTTTGTTCCCTTTTGCTCAGAAACGCCCCCCTCCCTGTACCAGAATCACGTAAATACACAGACAATGAAACAAATAAATACATAAATACACAGATAAATTATTCAATTCATAAATATATAATAAATACAAATAAATAGAAAAAAATAAATAGATTAAAAAATTGATAAGTAAATAAACTGTTAAACAAATACAGCTATACTCTAAGTTTTTGTTCGGTATCTTTTGCCGCGGTTTCAACTTAAAGTTAATCCAATTTTTTTTTTCTCCACAAGCAACATGACAACAATTGAACAGTTTCCTCACAAGTTTTTCTAAGTAACTGAACCACCACTTCATAATAAATCGTCATATGAAAAAGACAAGCTCAAACAAAAAAACAGTGACAACTCAGATAATACAGTAGATATTGTAAAACAAATGTAGACTATATATATATTTATATATATCATCTATTTGTACACAGCAAATAAAGACACAGTTGTCATAGATCCTTTTTAAGGAAACAAATATCTAGACTAACAGAACTAGCTAATCATCATTAAATTTTGACAAACGTTTCACGCTCAGCGAGTAACCTAAAAGTCAGCAAGCCAAACAAAGTAAAAAAACAAAAAACAAACAAACCAAAAAAAACCCCAGAAATAAAACAAATTTATCACAAAGTAAGGGTTTGTTCAGTGATTCTTACAAGGCCCCAAAATAATTTAATCTGGTCGTTCAGGAAAGAAATGGACTCACCAGATATTTGGGCCGACGTTAAACAAATATCAAACAAAGAACAGCAGCTCAATTCAATGCCAACATCGAAGTATTTTTTTTCCTTTAAACAACACATAGAACAACAAACTTGAATATTTAAGATATGTGAATAATGTAGTATAGCACCTACTGTTGATAGCTAAAAGGAAGTTCTTTTCAAATGTAAGTTCACAAACGCAGAGCGAAGAAAATGATATAATGTATATTATGCTCTCTAAATGGATATATGTGTATATAATTATTTACTGATATCTCATATCGACTGATGACAAAGAAAACGAGAAAAAAGGTGGACAAAGGGTCTTCTTGCTTTGGGCTCTGGACTATAAGGATGGTTGGGCCTTAGAAAGACCCCTTTCCCTTCCCTTTTGGGTATCGCTGTTGAATAATTACGCACTAGTACACATGTGAAAAATTACCAAAATCACCTGCCTCAGATTGCATCCCTTTTCACAAATCCTTCCATCTACAAAATCCTTGCCAACTTGGATTCCCCATAAAACAAACAATCTGTGATCTTATAAAGTACCACGGTAGAACGACAAGACAAGGTGGCGCCCCCTCCCACCCACCCCAGCCCCCCCAGTTAGCCAGTCAAAATATTTTTCTTTTCAAATCCAGATTCTTGTAAAAATTCTTCAATAATTATTATTTTAATTATCATTTATAAAAATAGATCTTCTTTCTATTTATTTTTTTTTTATCTTTTTCTAAATGCATTTTTTTCAAGCAAAGAGATCTTCTCTTTGGCAACAGTGTTGTTTTTTATTTTTTTATTTTTTTAAATTACTGAACGTGTCATCAGGAAAGCTAACCCATCCCCTCCCTCGCCCCATCTCCCTGAACCCCAGTGAGGAAAGACAATATGTTTTGTTTGCGATACAAAACAAAAACAATGTTAGAAACTCTTTTTTTTTTTTTCTACATCAGGGATGGTGAAATCCCATTGATAATCAATACGGGGAAATTTTTAATACACACTAAAAATGAATGAATGATTCACCAATTTAAAAAAGAGCCCCCTCCCTTTCACTGACAGGGAGGTATATAATACTAACGACAGTGGATCCGGATTTACAAAAGAAAAACAAATCCTGAATCAAGACAGAGAAAAGGTTCCAATCTAAAAAAGGATGTTCTCTTCTCTGAAATAAGGGGATACAGAGATTTGCTACTGTTTACATAGAAGAGAACAAATCATTTAACAACCACAACAAACAAAAAGAATATACAACAAAGAGAAGCCTGTATTATCACAGGAGCTTCCAAAAACGTTTCATCATTTCATTTTTGTAATACTTAGGCAACATTGGCTTATAGGTCCAAAGTTATAATATAAGCCATTTCTAGTCCAATTTGTTTGATGTTTGTTCGGTTGCTTTGTGTTCCTGTTGGAGTTTGCTGTGTTAGATGGCTGCTGTAAGGTGGAAGTAGTGGTAGTGACTGAAGGGCCTAAAGGATGGGTGGAGGTGGGGGGTAGGAGGGGATTGGGGGCAACTTTGGAGCAGACAAAGTCGCGGGGCAACTGCTTCTACCTGCTAAAGTTCAGGACTTGTGTGTCTTGTTAGTCTTGAAGGAGACTTGCAAGACACGGTCACCCAACCTGTAGCCGTTGAGACTGGCAATGGCCATGGCTGCCTCGTCGTAATTTGTCATGGTGACGAAACCAAAGCCTTTGCACTTATTAGTGTTGAAGTCACGGATCACCTTGACATTGTTGACTGCGCCGAATGGCCCGAACAGTTGCCAGAGCACACTCTCGTCTGAATCTGGGGACAGGTTGTACACAAAGATGCACCAACCGGTGCCTGTGTGCCCGGGGATGTTCATACCAACCAGGCTGGTCATGCTATCAATGGTGATTGGAGAAAACCTGAGAGAAGAAGCAGGGGAGGAGGGAAAGAGAGAACAGAGAAAAAAAAAAAAAAACAGCAAGTGTTAACTTTATGGGTTAAGGCATATAGTCAAAGTGTCTGCATCTACTGCACTTGAAATGGCCACACACCTGTGAAAAACTGTCTTAATCTTGTTTGCCAGCCAATTCAAAACAGAACCCTCCTTTCAACTCAAGTAGTTCATCTGAAATATGTGCTCCTGTCTACAGCCAGTCTAACCACAAACAATGATCTGCAAGCCAAACGACTTCAGTTAAAATACATTTGGATGCACTGTATAGTCAGTGTGTGTGTGTGTGTGTGTATGTGTGTGTGCGTACATATTGAAGTGTGAATACACAAGTCTATGTGTCTGTATTGCTGATATGAGATCATACGAGAGCTCCTCGGTTCTAATAGGTATCCTGTCAGAAATGATGCAGTGCCGGGCCTGGTGGGCTTTTATTTCTACTGAAGGGGATGCAGACGAAATTCTTGAGTGGCTCCTTTAGGTGCTAAATTGCAGGAAGTTGTTGAATTAAACCATTGCTAGAAATTCATCAAAGATCGTGCACTAGCCTGCTAAATCTGTTCTCATTTGCCTCATAATCTTCTCCTTTTTCTTGTGATGCAAGAGATTTGAATCCTCAGTTGACTTCACTTAATTGCCTTTCCGCTCAAAAGAAGGGGAATGGAGGGGGGGGGGGGGGGGGGACCACTTAAATAAAAGGTAAATTACATAAAAAGGTTCATTTCTTATGCCACCTCGGTCTCTAAGAAAACAACTATGGGCATTATTGGGAATGCTTTAATTCAGATTTCCACTATGCTGCAGCTTTTTCAAACAAACCTGCTATTTTCTTGTTTTAGAAAAAGGAGGGAGCAAACTGAATGGAACATGGAAACACCACATCCCAGTGGCATTAAGGTACAAAGTGTATATTCCTCACTCTGCTCCCCCTCCTGCAGGGTGCTCTGGTTTGTTCTATTGCAGAACTCGTGGCACTGATCGATAGCGCTGCTTGCTGCTCAGGGCCCTCAGCCTTCTCTTTCCAGTGACTGGTCGACAATCACTACGACCTTCCTGCATGACTTTGGTCGTGCAGTCTGCTGCCTGCCTTTGTGGTTGTTGAGAATGCTAATACGATGCCTGGGGTGGTTCATTCATTGACTGCGCAGTCTTTGAGAATTGATTAGACTTTGATGCTTAAATGTACCACAAATATATCGCAATCTAATGTAGATGAAGCACAATATGTTACTTGGAAGTCTGTAATACACTATTTCTTTCTCTTGCTGTGAGCATTAACTTTCTGTGACAGCAAAACCCAAAGCTACCAGGTCTTGTTAAGGTGGGACAAATACAATCTGACTTTCTGTGTCACATCCATGTATATCCTGTTGAGTTTTAACAAACTTGGCACAAAAAGTGGAGAATATGGTGTGGTCATTGATGCTGCTGCTGTAGGATTGGAGGCTGCATATACTCTATATATGTGTGTACATAGGTGTAAACATGTGCATGAACGTACCCATCAGAGTGGGACCAAATACTAACCAGTGTTACAGTTGAGACCAGGGGTTGCATAGCAACAGTGTAGCTGACCAGATATCTATTTTGTCTTTTCTAAAGCTAAACCATTTTCAGCGCTTCATAATTTTTTTCTCTTCCATTTCATATAAATAACCTCAGATCATGAGAGGGAAAAAAACACTTGATGACATGCTACGCCATGACAGCATCTGATTCAGACACTATTTTGGCTATTTGTATATATAAAAATACACAGAATGGGAGCAAAGCGCTAACTGGAGTGGGGAAGTACTCAAGGTTGATCTTGAAAAATGCAACAGCGCATCAGTGTTCAGTACTCTCCATTTGCCAAAGTTTAGATATGCCACGATCGTGGAGAAACAAATTCATCTTCAGGGAAACTTTGGTTCTTTTAGCGTTTCTAAGATGGGGCCTTCTGCGCTTGCAAACATGCAAAGTGCCACCATGAGCACACAAAACATCTGTCAGCACAGTGGCTGCTGCTCGGGTTTATAGAACACCTATGGTAGAGAGAAAGCAAAATGAAACATGGAGGCAAAAGGCAGGAATTCGAGCAGAGCCGAGCAAAGCTAGTACTGTCTGCAGTGAAACAGCACTTCTGTTTCCAGCAGGGATCCAGGTTCATCCAGCCTTATCTCAAGTCCTGACTAAACACTTCCTGATCTGTGTTAGTAATGCCAAGAAGGTGAAGCTGTATGTAGTTAATATTGCCATGGTTTGCGCTGCATGGATACATCGAACACTGTTCATTGGCAATCATCCTTGTAGACTGATTACAGACTTATTTTTAAAGATAATGAGAACACATTTTTGGAATTTATTACAAAAGAGAGACCACTTTCAAGCTGTAGTTGTAGAGCAACAAGGCCGGAGAACCTGAATCCGATAGAAAAAAAACCACACACATCTAGAAATTAGGAGATTTACACCAGAGAAAAAAAATACCTTTCAGTGCACAGAAATAACCCAAAACAATCCAAACAACACCAGCACTTGTCATAATCAAAACAAAGCAAATTCATCACCACTAAAAACAAATCGTTACATTTTTTTGAACACCTTATTTGCTTGGGAGGGTTTCAAAGCCAACTGAAGCGGACGAGAAAAAACCAAACAAATCAAAGAACCAAAGATGCAGTTGACCTTGAACGAATTATCAAACGCAAAGTGACTGTAAAAAATACAAGGAAACATAACTAAAAAAAACAACAACCAGGAACTTAAAAAAAGGATATTGAAAAATCATTGAGTCAACATGGACATCTGGCATTGGGTGAAGTTTTTAATTACCTCTTTACGCCATAGGCCATATTAAGCAAATTGTCCAGCCTGTAAAGAGAAGGAGGGTTCTGGGGTTAATGGTGGGCAGATGGTCGACTCACTCAATGGAACTAATGTTAAGTCCCTGTAGGAACTGCATGGTCCTCACTCAAGAACAAACAAACCCATCTATAGTTGGTCCATTACACTGAGGAGCCCCACCAGAAAATGCTTTCATCAGTTAATGAATCTACAATATGATCACTAAGGTCTGCACTCACTCGATCCACAGTGGAGCGACTTCATCAGCTGTAGCATCGCCCTGCGTTTGCTTATGCCAGAGCAGAGTGTTACAGGCATGTTGACATTACTGGAGGTGCAACCTTTCACTCGTTATGCAAGGCTACAGTAGTGGACAGGTCAGTTAAGTATTACAGGTATAAAAGAAAACCTGACCATAGCATTGCAGTACAATCTAAACCAGGATTATTGTCTCGCCAAATCCTACAAATGATTTGCTTAGTTCAAGTGTAGAAATGCCATGTGTACAATTGTTTGAGGTACAGGATTTCCTTCAAGCGATCTTTGATTTTTAGTTTGTGTCAACTCAATTGAGGGTAAAGCTGAGACGACAAGGAGCGATAAAGAGTTCTGTCAGTGTAATGGTTTGGCTTTTGAATGATGGTGAGTGAGAGAGGTGATGATGGTTCATAGGTTTTCTATGCAATGGAACACCAAAAACAAAACCGAATGTTAAACTACCCATGAAATTGTGAACGTCCTCTGTGGTCGGAGTCAACCTGTTAAGTGCTAACAGGTCAGGTGGAATGGCCGCTTGTTAGTTAGAGGGTCTCCTCTGTTGAGAAGGGTTAGTTTTTGGGAGGACGTCTGGTTTCATTATGTTTCCAGCCTATAAGCTGCAGCCAATCACAGTCAGCGGACATAAACGGCTCTTTGTGACTGTGTGCGTGTGTGTGTGTGTGTGTGTGTGTGTGTTGCTGAAAACCCAAGCAGTCTGCATATGTGCTGTATTTGTCTGGAGGCTGTATGAAATGTTGGCCCACTTGGATGGATGCAGTCTGTTTGGTGACTCAATGACCTTCATTCCTCACTTGGGTCTGGCCTGTCTCATGTCTTATTAACTCCTCTGGCCTAATGGACAGGGGCCACGTCTTATTGAGCAACAGCTGGCTGGTGACGCCTCGTTCCTCTTGAAAACACAGCAAACTCTCTGACTTTGGCTCAAATATCAGAGTACTTTCTTCTTGTGTCATTCAGCTTAGTACAATGTTGGTATTTTGCACACACACACACACACGCGTCCACGTATTTACCAAAACCCTTAAATAAAGGCACCTTGTTCTACTGATTACAGTTAAGGAAGTAGTGTTTGCAAGTTTGCCATAAATGACTTGTATAATGACAATCATTGTAAGGTTATTTCTGTTAACGCTTTCAAATTATATTTACATTTTCCATATTCATACACGTTCCAGATTAATCTTTTCAGCATTTTTCCCTCATGGATTTTTTGTTTAATTTCTGATATTGTTTGGACTTAGTTTTTTGTTTAATCTTTGTGAGAGGCCTTTTTGTTCAAAATGTTTCATTCATTGTCTAAGATTGCATTTTGTTCTGATCCCCAGTCTGTGCCTTGCACTATTGTCTCTTACAATAGCGCAACTAAATGAACTGACAAGCATTGACTTGCCATACTTCACCTGACCAAGTGAGGCGCTCCATGAGGTGAAGCTCGTATTCTCTTGTGTTCAGTGAGAGCTAAAACGTCACGAGAGGATCCTGGAGGACACACCTTGAAATGATCAGTCAGCTTAGTGGCTACGCCTTCTTTCTCGTCAGGCTCCTGTGAAGCTCGGCATTTGTTACCATCGGCTTTCTGCCGCTCCAATGCCGCTGGCACCAAAGGGTGACCAAAGGGACTTGGACATTATCAGCCGGACATTGTCAACTTCAACACTTTGTTCAGACCCCGGAGAGGCTTTGTCACTCTGTCACCTACTTGGCCCCAGGAGAGGCTTCGCTGCCTTTGGTCCCCTATTCGGACCCCAGACAGGCTTTGTTGCCTCCGGTCACCTGTTCAGTCCCTAGAGCGGCTTTCTTGCCCATGGCCCCGTGTTTACCACCTTCTCCGCCCCCGGAGAGGCTTTGTCACCTTTGGCCCCTTGTTTGGCTTCCTTCTTGGCCCCCGGAGAGGCTTGGCCCTTTGTTTGGCTCTCTTTTCGGCCACCGGGGACACTTTGTTGCTTTTGGCCCTCTCTTTGGCCTCTCTGCTCAGCCCCCAGAGAGGCTTTGTCGCCTTTGACTGCCTGCTTGGCCCCTGAAGAGGATTCATAGCCTTTGGGCCTATGTTTGGGCCCTAAGACGCCTTTATCATCTTTGGGCCCCTGTTCAGTCCCCAGAAAGACTTTGCTGCCTTCGGCCCCATGTTCAACCAGAAAGGGGCTTGAACACATTTGGATCCATGTTTGGCCCCCAGACAGGGTTTGTCATTTCTAGCCTCCTGCCCAGCCCTTGGAGGGGATTCGTCACTTCTGATTGCAGAGATATGGCCCCAGTGAGGGTTTTTTTTGCCTTCTGCCCCTTTGCATGGCCTTTGGAGGGGTTTTGTTGCCTTCAGCCTCTTGACTGTTCCCTGAAGGTCTTTGCTGCCTTTGGCCTCCTATTTGGCATTGTTGTCCATTTGCCCCCCCTTGGTGGGCTGTAAAGTGGTGTCTATGTACGAGTTGCCCTCCTGAGCTGTCATGAACATTGATTGTTATGGACTTTTTTCCCTTTAAACTTCGCTCCTCTCAGTTTTGCATGTTTGGGACTGTTGTTGGGAACTTTTATTTTTGAGGGTTGGGTTAAATGTTTTTCTCATTTAAGTTTCCAGTAAATCTGGCACGTTTGCCATCTCTTCCATCATCTCTATTGTATTATTGCTCTGTTTTTGTCTGTTTTCCCCACAAACCCCCTGAATACCCCTAGATTATTATCAACTGGACCTTACTGTGGGCCATCCTGGTCTCATTGTTTCTGTTTTTACCCTTGCACATTGGATCCTTTTCAGACCCATAGCATTACATACAGATTTCTGCCAATATATTTTAACACGTTTAGAGATTTAGATGTGTTTGGTTTTGCCTGGTCACTGATGACATGACTGATATTTTAACTGGCTTGTAACAGTGAAAAAAATATTTTGAGTGAATGGGATTATTTATTTTAATGCCTTTATCTGGAGATAATGTGCTGATCATAAAATGCATTCCTATTCAGAGAGATGTTTCCCTATTTAAACTAAATTCAAAAGCAGCACAACATTACAATTGCACATTCCATTTTACAGTGTATAAAAATATCATGACTGAATTCTAGATTGAGGGTGCACAATGTGTCCTCGCTGTAGTTTTTTTTTTCACACTTAAATTAACAAAAAGTCCAAAAGCTGCTCTCAAACCGCAAAACCTCGAACAAAAGCGGAGAAAAGGATATACAGAATCATTAAAACAGTAATTAGCCTATTACGTGGGAAGGGAACAAGCAGTCTGCTTTGTGGGTAAATGAGTCAATTGGAGAGGATGCTCAGAGGAGAGACGCTCTAGCCCTGGGAGCATGAAGACATCTGCTGGCCGCTGGGCCGTTGGGCCACAACAAAACAACCTGCTGCTAACTCTCTCTCTCTCTCTCTCTCCCTTTCTCGCTCTCTGTCTTTCTCACACACACATGTACGAATGCACACGGATGCAAGGCAAGCACACCACTGCCAGCATCTCACACTGCCTCGCCAAGCTCGATATAAACAATGGGGCCTTTGTGCTTTCTGTCAATGCATGTTAATGGAGGAATGGGCGTTTTGTCTTTTCTTTTTTGAAACAAAAATCTGTTCAATTAAAATTGGCTCCTGCCCTGGATATAACGAGGCTAATTTGCTAATTAGTACCATTAGTTAACGGCAGAGGATCGGAAACATGGAGGTTTCTAGGGCTTGGTGCATTGTGTTTGAGTCGATTTTGCTTGCTGTCTTGGAGAAGCACCAGCCAGGCACATTATACATGAACTTCTGTTACAGCAGGCCTACATGGTTTAGCCACACCGGACTGGTTATAGACAGACAATTAGAAATGCCCAGCACAAATGTATTATGTAGAACAAGCCAGAGTTTTAATTTTATATTCACTAATAGATCGTATTGTCTGTGCCAACTTCCTTTTGTTTCAGGTGCACCTAAGAGGGATTACATGGCTTACTTTGACAATTCAATTTCACTCCAGCACAGATGAACGGAGCAAGCACTACATAAATACAAAAAAAAAGCCGTTTTGCACTGTTGTCCTTAAAAGATTTGGTTTTAGAGAAAGAGGAAGAACACATGCAACCCATTTATAAGTTCTAAAATGTTGAGGTTTTAGTGAAGGGCTTGGGAGCACAGAGCAGGAGCACGGGGACACAGTGAGGAAGTGTCCTGTGGTTGTGAGTTGTGATGAGAAGCGACAGCTCTCCTGCGGAGCCTGTAAATTGGCTTGGCGTATCACAGACACACAGCCACGCTACATCGCTCAGGTGTCACACCAGGGAAGCCGCTCCAGAAGAAAAATACCTTCCAAGCTCTGACTTTGATGGAGAGTAAACAGCACGACCGGCTTAGTGCTATTGAAAGAGTGAGGAAACTGTATAAGCACATATTCCGTCTGCAGATTCTGGAATGTTCTGGTTAGATCTGATGATGGAAGGAAATACACGATCGACTGTTTCCGTCTTGGTTTCAAGTCGTGGGAGCTCAACTAGAGAGAAAGTACAAGAACAGGTCTTTGAGTCATTCAAATAAAAAATAAAGAAATGACTCTATGTCTTCAGTGAGTGATTAATGGTAAATGACTCGTGTGACGCACACGCACACGCGCACACACACACACACACACACACACATACACACACTGTTAAATAATGGCTCTGTGTACAGACGAGGCCTTGGCAAAAACAAAAACTGCAATATTGACTCTTTTTCATATCAGAAAAATAATTTTAGCTTTTAAAAACATTTGTGGTTTGATGCCCATTTCTGCTGAAATTCCTTTTCATAAAATTACTCTTGCAATGCAGGAGTTGGGAGAGATTCAGTCTTGTTGGGAAAGCATTTCAAACTAAAAACATACATATCGTGCAGTCTTTTGGCAACAAAGTGAAAACACACAAATTCAGGTCTATCTCTAATTGATGTAAAATGTACAATTTGCCATTCTAAATGCATGCCTTTGCTGTGGCCTCAAAAAGAATATTGTGTGAAGTACTGTCATGACGGGAGCATGATGAAATGAAGGGAAATACGTAGTTGTGGAAGACAGAACCCCACAGTCTCTTATGCAGTTTGTCTCTGATCTGCGTGGACCCGCACAGAGCACTCATCACTTCACCCACACCTGCACCAGGTACAGACCTCACACCTGTTGTTCAAACAGAGGCCTTGTCTGCCCCAGTGATAGTTCCCACAAGAAAAGGACCATCATTGTTTTTATATCGACTCTGTGCGTTGCATCTGAAGAGCACATGTTTTCAAATCACAGGTTTCCTCTTTTCAATGCATTTATTGACAAAGACAAACTACTCTGAACTTTCAGACTGTATCATATCAGCACTTTTGCTTTCAACTATCATTTTCACAAACATCACAGTGTCAGATTTTATCATGACTACCGTTCCACTTTGTTCCTATGAGGCCAAAGTATATGCTTTCCATCATTAATTTATAAACACTTGCCTGCATGTTAAGAACCTTTTGCAGACAACAAAGGTCAAATTAAATTTACGGTTGAACCTAAATCATTAAAATACTTTTGGAGCTGTAATAGAGGAAGGGCCATTGGTTCAAGAAAGTAGAAACATATTTAGAATCTTTTTTTTTTATATTGTCCTCAGTCTATACTGAAACACAGCAGAATCTAATATGTGGTACAGGTATATGGATTTACTGTGATTTAACTTCCTGAAAAATCTCATTACCTGTCATTTTATGACAGATTACTATACACAGCTATTTCCTGCATTTGTCAGCAAAACATGTCAAGATAGCGGCCAAAAGCTTCCATTTGTCACACAATTCACCAAAACCACATTGTAAATATATATATATTTTTATATTTATTTCGCTGCACACGTAACATTTTTGGCACAATAAGTACTTGTTATCTTAATCTGTCAGTTTGGATTGAAAAAGTGTGTAAGGAGTAGCTTTCTACACAAGGTACAACGTGTACCTTGTGTATTCCTTAAAAGTGCTCAGTGACCTTTTTAACATTATTATAGTAAAGAAAAGACTTTAACTTTCAGAACCAGGGGCACCTGAAGTAGCTCCTCCCTCTAAGCCAAAGTTTACCTGCTAATATTGGCTGTATAATCACAACTGTGGTAGAACACTCGTTCAACTAAATTTCAGTTTGCTTGTATTTGTAACGTGAGCTCCAAGCGCTCAAGGTTTAACATTACACAGAGCTTTCCAGTCACATATTCTTTGTGACGCTCTGTGTCTGTCACCAAACTACTGGCCAACTTTCCCATCTCTGTCCCACCTGAGTCTCCCGTGTCCCACCTCCTCCTCTGTAGCGTTACTCATGCCGTGTCCCAGTACTCACCTGAACCTCTGGGCCTGGTGGTGAAGAGGGCCGGGGTATCGGCGATTGGGTGACTGGTAAAGTTGTGACAGAAGAGCTTGGCTGGTCTTCTGGCTGGGGTTGTTGGCAAACTTGACTGTTATGGGCTCGGCAGCACCTGATGGCTTCTGGCCATTCAGGCCCTTGATGGCCTCTTCAGCCTCTATCCTCTTATCAAAGCGAATGAAGCCCACACCTCGGGAGCCACCTGCGGGGCCAGCAAATCACAAACAAACAGGGGCCTCTTTTACTTTACAGGTTTTCAGAGATGTGACTGGCTGGACATTTGCCCTGTTTGTTTGTATACCTGATGTTCCTAAGCACAACGTTTTACTGAAAATATATGTGCGACAACCATGAAGATTCTTATTTAGCTAAATATTTTTATTGACACAAAGTTCATGCTCAGCCTCAAAGTAAAAATGAGGGTGGGGGGGAGGTAATGCAGACAATTTACACTAATAAACAGTGGATTTAGCAGTTGGCCCAGGGGTCACGGCCGGTTGAGTTTTTGAACAGACGATCACAAACGTAATTGCTTTATTACCCCATACAGCTATACTTCAATTCAAACGCATCGCTTAATAATTGGCAAGTGTAGGCTGGACAGTCCATCACAGGAAAAACTACATTACTTATACTACAAAATAATTATATTAAAAAATAATACATTTACATCAACGCACAGTTAATATGGAAAATATGGTGTGGGCTTTTTTTCAGTGTTTATCGCTAGTGGTAAAGCTGTTATGTAATGATTCAGACACTGATACCACCACACTTTGTTGTATAGATGTATGTAAACATAAATGTTAATATGAATAAGTATAAGGTATGGAAAATGTTTGCAAACCTCTGACATAAAACATTTTACTACATCTTTTTGCTTGATAGAAACATCAAATGTGTTTGATGTAATTATAACACTTTACTGTAAATTCAAAGAGAAACAAGACTGAAAATACAGTATCAGAGGATCACACACACTGCAGATGAGTGAGGATGAACTGTAAGTTTGCATTGTGGCTTGTTCAAAGTCACAAGTTCATTCTCGCGTCACGGCTATTGTTCTCATTGACATTTGAGTGGTTTCCTTGGAGATAGTTTTTGACTGTCACCTGAAAGCAGCATTTAGAGAAGATCTTCCTTGGAGGTCCTTCATTGGTGTCTGCAAATGCTTTGTGTGCACTACTGACTGTATATGTACGTCTGTGTGTGCACGTATGTGTGCACATGTGCTGGTATCTATTAATGGATGCTGTGCCTTGTTTTAATGAGGCTGCCTGGATGGCCCAGAGGATACTCGCTCAGTGACAGCAGTACTCTGCAGGAGAGACTATTTACATAATACTGTGTGCACACAGGCATGTCTGTGTGACTGAGGCTGAATAAAAGGGAGGCAGTAAGAGAGAGGGGGAACACTGTGTTTGAGCGCCATTGTGTGCAGTCTCTTTCTCACTCTTAAAAAGCCTTCCTTATTGTTATTCCACATTTTTGTACATGCCATACCTATCCCCATCTGGTTTTTTTTCCCTACACTTCGTGTTGGCTTGTCTCAATGTAGACGCTTATTCACAGAGAAACACCTTGACCATCTTGCCTCCCCTTTTGTTCTCTTACAATACAAGGTTATTTACTTTCTGGGCAAGCAGCTACACACACCCACACACACATCCACACACACGAACACGCACACACAAAAACCCGTCTTTGAGAGCAAATAGTTCATCTACAATTCATCATCCACGTCTAGTGTTGGAACAAGTAATGAGATGGCTACAATCATAACCAAAATATGGGAGGGCATTTTTACTGTCGTCATCCCTTCTTTTTACCAGTGACTACAATAATGGAGCCCATTCCTGCTGATGGTACGCCCTGGACTCGTCAAAAACAGGAAAAGACACAATACATGTTGGTACACAAAACAATAAAAAAATGTTTTTAACTTAAATCTTATTTTTAACTTAAATCTGGATGATCAAGAATGAAGCAATGTAGCTTCAACTTTCTTTTTTCCATTTATGGAACAGCACATTCTTTACCAAAAGCCTTTTTTTGTTTGTCTTGTTTTGCTGTCAATGCTGAAAAAAAAACATTCCGTTGACTGTAGGTTGGGCTAATTTGTATCCTTTTGCAACATAATGTGTTTGTTTTTCTCCTTGAGTTTCCAAACACTGAGCCTTTATTTAAAGGTCGTATCCATAAGGGTTCCAGTCATAGCTAAAGAGGTTTTGTGTCTGAGTCTTGACTCAACACGCACGCAGCTTCTTCGCATTTTCTGTATGTCTGTTAGGTAATCTCATAAACTCTAACTTAGTGTAAATTATTCTGTGTTATACTCTTTTCTTTTTACCTCTTTGACTTCTACTCCCCGGACGTACTTTCACTATTTCCCCACCTTTATTTGTATTTTTTTTGTGCCAATTCTGTACCTGTACATTTTAATTAGCTTGTCAGAAGTAGAAAAAAAAAAAAAACCTATAGGGATCCACACACTGAAAACAACATCCACTGCAGTTCCTAAGGTTTTCTTAATTTATTACAGAAGTTGTCATGCATGTGCTGCTTGTGAGGTAAACTGGGGGTCACTACTGTCTCTCAGGAGGCCTGTTTTTGAGCTACAGTCAGTCACTCTTATCAGTGATGAACATTATTGAGCATTAAAAAAACTTCCTCAACCAACACTATCATCTGCCTTGGAAACAGCCACATTTTTACAACAGGCTTCTGCTGTAAGGCACTTGGCAACTCCAAGAGTCTTGCTCAAGGGCACCTCAGCAGTAGTTAAGAAATGAGAGAGCACTACTCATTCACTTCCTAAGAGAGGATTCTATTCGTCCTTTAATCCTCACACTTGTTTGGCCTTGAGCTCCTCCTAAGCTGGTTCTTGCTGGAGGGCCTCCAGACAAATGCTTGGCATACAGATGAAGGCCCAGCACAAACACTCTCAAACACTCATGCATACCTGCACGCATATGCACAGATTCATGCACATGCAAATGCACGCGCACACACGATGAGTTGAAGAGCAGCTATTAAGAATGAAGTGTAAAAAAAAAAAAAAGAAAGAAGAGTTGAGATATCCGTGACCATTTGTAATAGTGCATGACCAATTGCAGCGAATGTGAGTGAGAGAGATTAAAGGTTTTCAAGTGTATACTGAAAGCGTGAACTTCAACTTGAAGTTATAGAATGGCATTGTTTGGCAATCCGAGAGATGAGATTCTTGTAGAATCATGAAATACGATACAGGCCAGGAAAAACTATGTTGATGCATAAATGCATGCATTTTGTATGACGAAAACCAGACTGTAGTTTTATTTCCATAGAATACAATGTTTATTATATCATGTTATCCATCCTTCCATAGAGAAGGGTAGTATACACTTCAGACAGGTCATTCGATATTCTATTCTATTCTATTCTATTCGAAAGGTAGCCTGTTAAATTGGGTTCAAGGTAATCTAAGGGTACTTTCACACCTGATGTTTTAGGTAACACCCACTTCATTTTATGACCAAATATAGTATTGCGGGGCGAGTGTGAAAACCACACTTTAACTCTGGTGTGAAATATAAACAGCCGCGCCAAGACTGGGATTAAGAGTTGGTCTCGGTGCGACTCCTGTCTCCCTCTGGTACGCAAGTGTGGTTTCAAAGCGTCTGTACCAGGGTGTGCACTAAGTGATTTGTGTACTCACAATTTTGAGATCATTGATATTTTGTCTGATAACTTCATAAGTATACATAAAATGTACTGGTAAATGCCTCAAAAATGGGACTTTAGTTGCTTGGTGCAACAACACCTCGTAATAGTTCCATAAAATTAGATATTGAAAAGTGTGAACTTGAATATAATAAGACAAAAAAATATTTGGTGAGAAGAGCTGCATAAAGAACTACTGTCATAGACATAACAATTATGCTCCCAGTAAGAGCGAGAGAGCACATAAACTAGGTGTGAACTCTCACCAAACTACAATGTATCAAAATTACAGATGTGAAACATCATAAATGAAATAAATCAATGGTGTTCTGAATTGAAAGCAAATAATAAGTCCCTACACTTGTAGTCTATTGATGTAGTTTTAACCATTTCACACAGGTTTTTATAACTATGGAGTGTTTCCTTGGTGCAGACTTGAGAATAAGAAACATTTGCATGCAGGTTTAGAATTCAAATTAAATGAAAATACACCAGAGTTCATTTGGAAGTGGGCCTAGAAATTTCTGTCAAAGGGACACGGTCCTTGTCTGTGTTGCACACCATGGTACGGAAACAGGCGTTGGCATGTCCACAACTGGACCACTCTAACACAGCAATTGTCCCAGGACTCCCTTTTAACCAGACCAAATGTGACAGGTATGACCACAGCTATATAAATGGAACAATTATATTCAAACCACAAGATACCATGAATGATAGAGTTGAGAATAGGTTGTTGGCACTGTATGTTGGATGGTGGCAAGTCATCCTGTCACCAACATGCTGTCAACATCTGAATGTGCAGAACACCCCAAATACTTCAGGAGGAGTGACGCAATGTTTTACAATGTAATATCAGCTCAATAAGTGAATTGACTCTTGACAAAGAAAGTGTGTGTCTGTGTCTTTAATGAGATATTGTCAGTCGAAAAGCGATTGTAAATCTTTGTCTCCAATAGTTACCTAAAACTCATCTTGTTACGCCATTTAATACTTAAAATATTAATTTCTCTGGGAAAATGGAACATTTCTATGCCTATTGTATATATTTGAAAAAGATTTATAGCAATGCATACATCATTTACAGTATTCATTGAATTATACTACGCAATGATTTTTGTGCATTTGTTGTGACACATTTTTCAGCCACTGAAAAGTTGTTGAAATCATATTGCAGTTGTATGGTTATTTTGCTCAAACTGGTATCTGCATTGCATAGGGGAGGCTGTGGCTTGGTTGGGAGAGCGGTCGTCTCCAAATCGGAATGTTGCAGGTTTGATTCCAATCTCTGTGCCTGTCTACATGTCGAAGTGTCCATCCAATGAATGGAATCGGTGCCTTGCATGGCGACGGCCTCCATTGGCGTGTGAATGAGGCTGTGAATGGGTGAATGTGACTAATGTTGTAATAAACCATCTTTAAACTAAATGGCAGCTTTGTGAATGCACATCACACCTTTCTGCTCTGTTTTTGCCTGCTGCTCTGTCATGCCACATTAATGCGATAAACCTCATGAAGGGGTTTATTTTTCTCCCGTTCAACATTACGACAAAAAACAAAATTGCAATATATGAAGCAAGTTGCCGGCCAAACGAAGTCCAACCTAATGACTGTCCTTTCAACCAGCTCCAGAAGCTGAGGCCTACTTATCAAGCAGCAACCAGCCATAGAGGCAACATTAGAGCACAATCTACTTACAAAGGTAAAGCAATCCGTCTTTCTCAGTCTCTCTCTCTCTCTCCTTACTCTCTTTTTTTCCAGCTCTCTCTCCTTCTTACTCTCTTTTTCATGGTCTGCCTCTCCTCCACAGTAATCAACAGAGGCTTATGTAACTCTCTCTACCTGTGCTTATCTCTCTCTAACACACACCGACAGGCACATTGGCTGCCTTACTAATAACACGCCGCCTCAGACTGGGGAGGGGGGAACCAGAGGGAGTGAGGATGGGGAGGAGGAGAAGCAAGTGCTGGAAGGGGTTGAGGGGTGCGGGGGTGGAGGACGACCTGCTCGGCCAGGATGAAAAGGAGAAAAGAGAAGACTGGGGATGAGGAGTACAGAAAGAAAGGACAAAAGGAGAGAAGGTGATAGAGTAGAATGTAAGGAGGTGACAGTAAAAGGATGACGATGATGAAAGGAAACAGTGCTATTCTTGCTTGCTCCTTCCCAAACAAAGCCGCTCTTTCTCTAAAACCCACTATCATTTCCCCAAACACTGACTGACTGGCAGAGAGGAATGACTGCTCCTCTGAGAGACCAGGAAAAAGAGAGGTGAGAAACGTGGCTGCTGGATAATAAAACACACGCACACGCACGCACACGGTCCCTATAGAATGCAGGCATCTGTTTATCTAGTTTACTGTGTTCCATACTATCACCAAAAAAGACACGACATGCACCTTTACATGCATACATAATCAAAATATGCTTGTTTCCAGGTATCTGCTGATCCATCTCCCAACCTTTTTATCTTTTACTTGAGAAACTAATTTGTGCCAACTGTATCAAATGATTAGACTTGCCTTTCCAAATCATTTGCAACATGGCAGGGGCAGAAAGAAACCCTCTTCCGAATTGCTTCTAATTAGAGGCAGAAAAAAAGCAATGTCCTTGTTTTAAGCAACATTTGTGTGCCTGGGTACAGATGGCATTTGAAAAAGCAGAGAGAGGAGAGACGACGCGACTTTGAAGAGTGGAGGTGCCCTGTGCTTTAGCCTCTGTCAGAGCAGAGCTCCAACCATCTGTCGTGTGTGTGTGTGTGTGTGTGTGTGTGTGTGTGTGTGTGTGTGTGTGTGTGTGTGTGTGTGTGTGTGTGTGTGTGTGTGTGTGTGTGTGTGTGTGTGTGTGTGTGTGTGTGTGTGTGTGTGTGTGTGTGTGTGTGTGTGTGTGTACGCACGCATGTATTGATGTGGTATCTGTATGTGGTTTTTGTCTGCATGTACGTCGGCTATCACAGAAAGAATGCGCTCCATCATTAGACAGAGAAAAAGGTAAAGGCTGAGAGTGGGGAGATGATAGTATGAGTCAAGGCTGCAGTCATCCCGTCTCGAGACTCCTTTTTTGTATTACCTCGACTCTTCCCTCCAGGACGGGCAGAGATGAGCGATTCAGTGTGGTGTCAGTCTGGCGAGGAACATTCATTATTGAAGTCAAGTTAGGAGAGAACACACCATGGAGAGGAGGTGTGGTCCCTTTGAGGGAAACGTTTAGTTGAAATGGACAACTAAACAGTGTAAATGTGACGTGTTTGAGAGCAAAACCAAACCGAAATAGAAAGATATGCACTTTTTTTCCCCTGCCTATCATTCCCATGTTTTCAAAACATACATTTAACTCACCACACATCACATGCAAGTGACAACAAAATGTGGCACTTAATACGTCCACAAAGTGGTGAATTAAAACAGTAATAAATGATGCTTACGTGTCGGAAAAGCCTTCAAATATGGCTGTATGCAAAATTTCGGTGTAACTACAGCTTAAATTAATTCTACTCTCATCAGGAATAACCCCGCCTATTGAATTACAGTTCCACACAAGATAGTTTTTCAGTTTTTGAGTAAACAAAACTAATTAGTAACACTGGCAATGACTATCATGCGCTGTAGGATGGGTTGAATCCTTGCAACTTGTTACCATGGGGATCTTTCCCATTGCCGCCTTCCATCCCACATAAAAGCAACATGGCAACAGTCTTTTCACAGTCAGTCCTCACACAGACTCAACACCAATTTAATTTCACACTGGAGCTGTTATTTGTCGAAGGCATGCCTGTGGATCGATTGTATTTGCAGTCACTGATCAGGTAAGTATTGACCTCTGTGAGCACACAAGTCTGTCACGGAGAACTAGAAATGGCTAGCTATTGATCCTAAGCTGTCTCTAATATTATATCTGTTTCATAGCAAGGGAAAGCTAAACCGGCGCTTAGAACACAAACGCATGGTCAACTTGCCTTCCCTGAAGGTTAGAAAGAAGGGCAGGGGAGGCAGTCTGGCACTATTTGCACTGATAAAGAGACAAAATATGCTTATCCATTCAGAAGGAATCGATAGACGGAGGGAAGAGACAGAGGCGGGTGAGGAAGAGATGGAGCGATACCCTTGTCAAGTCGATGTTATGTTCGCTCCCCGAGTCTCTGGGGCAATTTGGCAGTTTTAGTGGATTTTGTTTGAGCTGCTTCTGAGTGTGAATGATGCTAACAGCGACATTTTCAAAGTCCCATCATGTCTTTACAGAGAGGAGAGTGACTGCAGGGTGCATCCTGTTGATGAGGAGGTCATTTAGGGAACAGACTTCATGTTCCCAATTTAGCAGAGCAGGAGTGGGGATCATGGGCCAATTTGCCAGTGGTCACTGGAGAACATCCATTATTTAAACAACTTTGTGCACTGCATTGCCGTTATGTATTTCTGTCGGCGCATCACAACTTTCTTACAACTGCTTCTTGGGATGGTGTGTCTGGCGACAGTATTTGAATTGACCTGAATGACTTTCATTTCTAATGTATGTTACCATACGATACAAGTACCATATGCCATCAATGCTGACCTATCCAAGCCAGAGCAGAGGTTGCTGTAACTGAATAGTTTTGGTCAATAGCTGATTTTCTTTTTTTTTTCTCTCTCCCTAGAATAAATAAATAAAATCAACAGTGAAACAACATGAAAGTCTTCTGCAATCTTTCACCTGGTAGCAACTTGTGAGGAAGCAATAGGGGGATCTCCCTTTAAGATGAATGAAGGTGTTAATACAGCGGCAGAAATTCCTCCCATGTGAACATCCATTACAATAAGCTGCAAGGTTACAAAGCTCCTATGGCAGGTCAGGTCCTCTGTTTTGTACACTTCCAGCTCTTTATTCTGTGGTACATTCATGCCTCTATCGATCTTCAATCGGCCTGCTCCAAAGTTTGCATGGAAGCAGACCGGGTGGGGGGTTTACAATTCAACAAATAAACGGCAATTGTAACAGGGTTCATTTTACTGACACTACACTTCACACGTGTGACCACACCTTAAACACCTTCTCACCAATGTACTAAAAATATAATGAAGGCTATTAACAACAAGGCAGAAATATATGAAGTAATCATATCGTATATGAATCAACCATCACTGTGACCATATGTAGAGAAGGCTGTGGCTAATAACCTGTACTCTGTATCGCTAACTTAACCATAACGCAGTCTGACGGCAAGCATAAATCCTCCTGCGTCTCCTTCTTTCTCTGTCTTTGTGCCTCTCCTTTCTATTTTTTTTTCTAGTTCTGTACTTACATTTTAGCCAGCTGCAGGAGAGTTTTAATTTGCAGAGTTGAGTCAAAGATGCCAAGCGTACTACTCGCAATACCTTTCTAAAGTCCTCCATGTTTTTAATCACACAGAACTCTAACATCTAATTAATCATTAACATCTCTCTTGCTGATCCTTCACCCTCTGGGGGCAGCCACCAGAACATTTCTGTCTTACATTATCCCAGTATCTTTGAGCATGTGCATACACTGCATGTGTGTTTCAGCTGTATATTCATGTGGTGGGACATGAGATGGCAACGAGTGCGACGTTGTGAGGTAGTTGGAAAAAAAAATACTGAGTGCTCCTTGTATGTAACAGTGCCCTGAATAATATGCAATTTCATGTACATGTAGAGTACGTGCACCTGATTTCAGAGGAAGGTGACTGTAAGATGGCTGTAGTGTCATAAAACCCTCAAAACCCTTTTGCTATCTAAAGTATTCACTCACAGCCATTTGATGTTAATGTCCCCTTCAGTGTAATACAAGAACAGATTTTTCTGTATTACCCACATTAGGATCTTTATTTTAACGAACTGAGGGCCCTTTATAAAATGCATTTAGGTCTTGATGAATCCCTTTCTGCTCGTTTTACTCAGGATGATGTGAGTGCAAAGTAAAACGTATAACTCAATGGGGTCACACTTGGCCCCTTTATTAATCATTGGTGTATTTTGTGGAACATTTCTGTCATAATGGTGGATTTAATAAATTGCATGAATGTGTGTTTCTACGTCTTTGTGTAGGTTTACTGTATGGAACAATAATATTAAATATTTACATTGCTGACCAAATGTTAAATGGCTTAAGTAATTTGAAAAGCTGCATGTCATGTTAATAGTGTAGATGACTGAGAGCAGATCTTTTCATGGTCACTTATGCTTCAGTGGAAAGACTCAAAGAAACACGAACATTTTAATTGATCCAAGTGTATGGATTGACATCACAATAAGAAAAACAACACACACTTTTACAGTCCATTATTTTGGGATGTATGCTCATGTTTTAGAATTCTACATATTATTATATAATGAGCAATAACTTCTTCAATCAATATTTATGGCAGTGTGATAATAAAGCATGTCGTGTATAAGTAAAGTATGTCGTGGGTTAATTGTTTTTGGGAGACAGTCACAATTCAATTTTAGTAGAGATTGTGACTTTTGTGAAAAAGACCTGTATGAATATTACGCTTCAAATCATCCAAGTACAATTTTATGAAGCCCCATTTATTTTCTCACTGGACTATTTCTCTTTGATCTGAATGCTCATATATTTCCCTGTGGTGGACAAGCGCTGTTGCATCATTTTAACTCGACATGCTAAAACCTAAATGACCCACTGCCAGGTAAGAATGACCAAACCTCCACTGAATTCCTAAATTCTCTGTATCCTGTCACCAGAACTGCCGATATTGAGGTTTGTTTCATTCATGCCATGTGGCCCGAGTCTAGCAGCACAGAAATCCTACATCTGTGGCTGAACAGATGTGTCCTCTGTGTGCTATGTACGTGCTTGTGTTGTTTTAGTGAGAGTCTCTTTGAGTCCCAGTTGCACAGTGTTATGACTGATCTAGTAGTTAAAACAGACTGGCAGGAGATGTGCTTGAGTCATGTAAATGCATTTGGACGAAGTATATTTTCCACCTTTTGCTTCTTCTTCAATACTCCTTGGCTATCTCTCTGCTCGCTTCTCATCTCATTTCCTCTCCTTCCCGGTTCTTTGCTGATCTACGCCCTCTTCTTCTTTCTTTTTCTGCTTCCTCCTTCCTGTTCGGCACTCTCCCTTCTCCGTTTCTCCTTTCCATTGTTTTCTTTTCCCCTCTCGACTCCAGCCTCTCTCTTCTTCTGCTCAGAGTGCACAGACAGGCATGCGCTTCACTGCCAGTACTGATTTATTCTGCTTAGGCAAATGAGTGTGGCTTACAGCATGCTGCTTCCTTTCTGCTTCATCAGTGCACATTGCATATAACACTGGAGCAGGTTGGAGCCTGTAGGCACTCACACAACCCCTGAAATGGATCTAAGAGACATGCTGGAGGGGTTTCTTCTGCAGTACAATGGGCTGATGTGATTCATTCTTGTATTTTGGGTGTAGTGAAATGTGTAATTGAGCGTGTTTAGCATGCTGCTTGTTTCCACATGTAATCACCATTTCCACCATGACATCCTAAGCTGGATCCACGGTTGGATAAATTGCTAATTATAATCACTCACTTACCGAGCCAGTAATGTTTGGACAACACTAAATATGAAAATACATGCATGGAAGAGCATATATAAACAACAGCAGTTCAGTATGCTTTAGAAGTTAGACTTTAGTGGTTCTCAAACTTTTCCCAGTATGTACCACATGAAAAACTATTGAGCTCTCCAAGTACCACCATTATGGCTGACCTGAACACACAGTAGTGGAGCAGTTTGAGTCTCACGGGTCACCAAACTGAATGCATCCAGCAAGGTCTCACTCAAACAAACACATAGCTTCAATGACTGTTATGACCATCTTTGATTTTACGGTGACCCAGAAAGGTCACACTAATGCGACAACACAAACACTCGAGAAGAAAGACAAATGCATGACTCCATAATAATAACAGTAAAGGAGGTTAAAGCAATTAAACACCATGGCTTGCTGAGAAAGTGTTTTTGATGATCTCAGACTTCTTGTCAAATTTTCCCATAAAAATACGGACTTCCGTGCCTCAGTACACACAATCATTTGGGAATCTTGTCTCCTAAAACAGTCCACTTCCCTCTCAGTTCAGTTAATGCTTTTGTTTTGTTACTGCAGGTTTTTATATTTTTGTCAATGCATTTATTTGTGAAGCACTACCTTGGAGGTAGCAGGTGTAAAAGATGCCTGAATGGTGCTTTTGGATGTTTGGCTTATTGACTGCAGGGACTCTTCTGGGCCATCGTATAGATTAAAAAGTGAAAAGCAACTTTCTTTTCATGTCATAATCACAAAGTAGAATTATTTGGCTCGCACACTTGAGTGACACCTGCACATACAGTACTTCTAGTCTATATACAGATGATCGATTTTATGTATTAGCCCACACACTGGCTGGCCTTGATGCTTACTTAGTTTAGCAGTATTTAGTCCTTGTAAAAGATAAAATACGTAGACACAAGTAATCCATCAAGTCATTGACACACAAGTGTAAAAGAAAGAACAAGGAGGTACATTTAAATGCACGGGCTGTAACGACGTCTCCAATCGCATCTGCTCTTATTTTATTATGTAGATGCAGCAGCACAAAGTTCAAACTAATAAATTATCCCATAGTCAGTCACATCACTGATCTCATGGCTCTGAAACAGCTGTGCCACTGACAGTAAAGCATGACAAACCACAGCCCAGTAAATGGAAAGAGTTTCCTCGAGCAAATTATATTACCGTCTGAATAGTCCAGACTGACTGGCTCATCTAACCTACTGCTAAATTAAACCAGGGAGCTGTGATTTGATAAGAAAAATAAAACACACTGCAATAACTTGGAATGCAACCACATTAATTCAATAATATTTAAATGAGTTTTTTTTTTTTTAACAAAGAATTCAATTTTGGATTGAAATGTGACACAAATGTATCCAAAGGGGGAAAAAAAATAACAGCTTAAATAATACAACTTTGTCATAGATGGCAAACTGAAGCCTCCCACATAAACAGAAGAAAGTCAAGTCACATCGGCTCAATGTGACTGATCAGGTGTTTCTGTGTTAAAGTGTGAAAAAAGAAGAGGTGCTGCCCCATGGATACCTGTGACCTGGTCGACGAGGATTCGGGAAGTGATGATGCGTCCGTACTGGGAGAAAAGCTGCTCCAGCTCTTTCTGAGTCATGGTCTTGGGCAGGCCGCTCACATACAGGTTAGCATCACGGATGGAGGCTGAGCTGGGCCGCGCATATGACACCTGTGAGGTTAAGAAAAACACACAAAAAAAAAGAGAATAAAAGAAACAAGAGTTCAGGATTTGTGTAAGTAAATTTGGGCTCTGGTGATTTTGTCACTGATTAAAATCTAAACAAGATTATAGACGTCGGGGTATTTTGATGTGTGCAGTAAAATATTCAAAGGTGCGGATCACTGGACCCACAGGGATGAGAATATGACTGCATTTTCTTAGAGCATGTTGGGGATTATCACTGTTAGGAAAAGATTTCGCGGCTAAGAACTCGGTGCAGATCACACTCAGTGGGTTCTCCAGTCATTTGCTGGAAGAAGCAAAGTCAACTTTGGTCCCTGGGTAGAAAGTACATTCCTTGAATCGATGCTTCAGGTAACCGGGGGACGGGAGCACTTGAATTATTGACAAAAGTATAAAACAGGACGAACGTTGAGGGTTTGACATGTTTCCTTGCAGATGTCAGTTTCTCTTTTGGGAAAATAAAGTGTATTAGCACAGAAAATGCTACATGCGAAAGACATCTTTCACGACACACCCATCAGAGTGCCCTATCACCAGTGAGCACCGGTGAGCCACCGCAACATCGATATTTGTAGGCCTGATTTTGCTGCAGTAAATGTTGAATAAATCTTATTACAGCTACTGCTGACTGAAGCAGCACTCGTGCAGAGCTTTCATTACTTCTGACATGTGGGGTACATAAGTCATCAAATAAGGTTGAAGTCAAGCAAATATGGTAGATGCGCAGTCACATCCCTTAGCAACAGCCCGGGAATCCTGGTGAACCTTTACCAACGAGAGAATGGAAACGAGAACAGCTGGCCGCTGTGGCGTATCTGATTTGTTTAACACTTCTCTCTTCTGGGCTTCACGGTCTCCCTCGTCCTCGCGCTTTACTTCGCCTCTTTGCTGCATGGATATATTTACTGTCTGCTTCCTTCCTTCCTTCCTGCATGCTGCCTCACTGAACCTTTCTCTCTCTTCCAGAGTCTGACTCCTTTTTGCTCCTCTGTCTTCTCTGTACAGCTCTCCCTCATTTTCTCTCCTTGTCAGCCAACTCCAGATGTCTAATCCATCAACACCTCCTCAAGCTGTGAGCGGTATTGTGTACTAGTGTGGTGCGGTGCATGTGTGAAACATCAGTGAACGTGTGTGTGTGTGTGTGTGTGTGTGTGTGTGTGCACGTGGGGAAGTTCGAAAAAGTAAGTGTGAAGATTAAAGTGATCACAAGCACACGCTATATAAATGTGCCTCAGATTATGTTGCACGTGTGCGACTGTGAGCTCCTCTCACCTTTGGCATGCTGCTTCCCCTCACACCTCAGTGGGAGAGCCGCATTGCAACCGTGGCTGACAAAATCTGGAGTGTCATGGTGTAGGCAACCGCAGCAGCGAAACCGAACTCAAAGACACTTCAGAGAGACACATCGCCTGAGAGCATGTGAATCTCTGGGCCAAGTGTTTCCTCACTAGTGTGGCGGCAGAGAGTGGGAAGGGTGTGACATGAAAGAGCGGCAAACTTAATTTTAGAATTACTGCGCTGCCTTTTAATTTACCTTGTTACCTTCAGGGTTTTTTTTTTTAAAAGTCTGTTGTGGAGACTGAAAGCAAGGAAAGACGACAGTGGGAGGGAGGGAATGAAGTGTGAAAAGAGTGATAGCACAAGGCAGAGATGCGGAGTTGTCTTCTGTCATTACGAACACTGCCTTTATCTCGGCAACAACTTGAGGCAACCTCTTGTGTTGTGAGAGTGTAAATCTGTGAACTCAGACTACGAGACTCAATAAGGCCCTCATCAAGTTTGCACAATGTAAACAACTTTTAACTTCTGCAATGTTTTTAAAATCACAAAACTCCCCGTTAAAGGTTGAATATGTAACTGCTTCTAAGCTTGCATCCTGTTCAAAATTAACCAAAAATAATCCACAAAATGTGATTCAACAGTCACGGGGTCGTCCTGAAGATGTGTTTTTCATGAGATTTGAGTATTTTTATTGTACCTGACGATTGTGTAGCAAGTCACTATGGCATCTATTGCAGGCTGCTGAAGCCATAAATATGTATGATGAAGCTTTTTGACAAAAACAAGAGCTTGATTGAGGACTGACTGGATGCTACAGTGAATTAAACTCCTACTCATTCCCACCGTCACACACAAAAGTGGCACTATAAATGTTACATATTGCACATTTATAGAGTCCATAAAATAAAAATACATTTCCCCAGTTTTTAACCAACTGTTCATTTATCCATTGATGAATGCTAAATATATTATTGAATGCTAAATATACTATTAATAACAATATTTTCAGAAAATGTCATCATTGAATTTGGTCTATTTCTAACTGTGAAATGGTGTCACATGTTTGAGGGCTCAATTAACTCTGTATTAAATACAAATAGATATCCTGCTCTAACAGTTAAATACACAACCAGGCTGACTGAAGACTTAAAATATCAAATGTGAAACAAACATGGTTAATTTTTTTAATCTTTTACCAGAAAATGCATGAAAATACAGGAATGAAATCTAACATTTTTAAGGGATTTTAATCCAGAAATGTTTAGCCTTTTTCCATATTATGATTTGCCTGTTATAGAAATTGCATGTAAATAATATAGAAAGGATATTTGATGAATTGTAACGGAAATATAGTTTTTCTGTTTTAAAATCAAGAGCCCACTTAAGATACCAAACTGTCACAAAGCTGATGAGAAACACTGTCTAGCATTTGTAGCTACTTCTCTGTGTCAAAGACGAGCAGTGCTGCATTAATATATGCATGTGCTCAAATGCATATGCCAATTTTCTACATCTGTAAAAGCGCAGCTGCTATAAACACATTTATATTTTGAAAGCCTTCAAAATCTGACCAAATTTCAGAATACAGAAATCACATTTCACTCAAAGGTCTCACATGAGTTATTGTTGGGTAAGAGACAGAAATTCAGCGCAGAATCAAGGTCAAAGTACAGTGTGTGTGCTCTCTAGCAAAAGCAGGACGATCTCTGTGGCAGTTTCTATTTGTAAACAGGCTAATCTCATCCTATTAGATTAGATTATACTAGATTAGATCAGATGACAGAAAGCGAGAAGCCAGGGATTACTACAAAGCAACAGATTACTGCCCAGCTTAGAAGCAACATATCAGCAGGCAGTGAGCAGAGGGGGTGGCAAGGGAAGATACCGGAACATTTGATGGAAATGTTATAAAACATCAGTTTCTTCATCTTTTTATTTGTATCCAATTTAGTAGGAAGTTTTGTAGAAAGATCTGTACAGCATTTGCGCTGAATTATCTATCTTACCTTTTGACAACCACAGCCAAGTGTGCATATTAGTCATGCCACTTAAAGCTCAACAAAAGAGCCCTCAATTATTTTGGGAGACGTGATGATTGACGTGCTTCTTCCCTTTCGCTCACGGAAATCTATATAATTTCACCTTTACATTTTGACATTTAGAAAGTAATTAGCATATCAACTATAGTCACAAGCTTTTTGATATGTCTCTTTGATTTAAATGGTCTTTTTATTTCAGAGGCTCATGCATGTTAATCCCATCTCAGCCTCCAGCACATTCACCAGCAGCATTGCTATCTGAAAGGGCTTGCCGGAAAAAAAGAAATGCAGGTGTTTAATTTAAATTTGACATGACCTCGACAACTTTTTAAACTTCAGTCAGAAACTGATTGCGTTTCACATCTTCATGTGTTTCTTTCTCGCATTTCAGCTGTATTACTTTTAAGTAGCTTGTTGTGTAATATTATCCGAACACATTTAGCTGTGTATTGCGTTATTTACCTTGATTGTTTTGGTCTGAAGTCTGAGTCCATTTAATGTGTTGATGGCTTTCTCTGCATCCTTTGGATCGATGTAGTTGACAAAGCCGTAGCCCAGACTCTGTCCTGCAACACCAGAAAGAAAGAAAAAAGGGAAAACCTTTAAAATTTATTTATACTAGGTTCGTGGTGTAGCGGTTAGCATCTTCAGTTTGATTTTGGGCTTGCGGTCCTTTCTGTGTGCATCGATGTGTTTTCTCCAAGTATTTGGTTTCCTGCCACAGTCCAAAACATGCATTCTTCTTTAATTAGTCTTAATTACCCATAAGCAGAAGTGCTAGTAGGTGTGTGACTGCCATTCCTGATTGTTTGCCTTTAACGAACCAGCGATATATCAAGAGTGGACCATGCTATTTCACAGCTTTCCTGGACCCTGACACAAAAAACCCTTCCCTTCATTACACTCGCGTCGAGACAGTTAAATCCTTTAATATATTAACTTACACTCTGTCTGCCAACCAGGTTTTGAAAGCCTTATCGGGTAGGCAGTCCAATAATATAGACCATCTTTGACTATTGTGTCCTTCCTGACACCGAAAAACCAAAACAGTTAATTTTCAGTCTCATCCATGGACACCACTTCAGACGACATGTATTCCTTAACCAGAACATCCTTTACAACATATCTTCATCACTGCTGAAACTGATCAGTACGACTCTCTGCCCAGAGCACAGAAAGTCCTGGTGTGACTTCAGTCATCAATGTGAAGCCTCCTTTGTTGTGACTGTCCATATTTGTGCAATGAAACATGATGAATAAGACAGCCTCTCTCTAGGTCTCTGTTATTTCACCTCTCTGTTGATTCAACACTTAAAGGGTAACTGAAATGTTTTTCAGATTTCATCTTTAGAAAGAAGAATAAATATGCTTTCGAAAGGTATATAACATTCCCAGATAAAAGTCCGAATTCCGACCCTTTTAATTGACTTTACATGATGCAGCAGACGACGGTATATTTGCGGGCCATAAATGTGAGCCGCCTGAGCTAGACCGGATATGACGTACGAGGGGTTATATGTCCCAGCCAAAACAACATCAGCTGATTGAAGAATGGAGGGGTTTGGCGATACAGAAGCACCTAGGAGCGATGTTAGCGAAGATTTAAGTGACGTATCGTTGGTTTTGGACGAAGATGAAGGAGAGGAATCATCGGAGGAAGAATTAGAAGAAAATCAAGGCGTTCAACCATACATGTTTGAGCCGTGAGTACATATTGTGTGTGACCGGGTATTTACCCGTGTGCACATATTGTGCGTGACCGGGTATTTACCCGTGTGCACATATTGTGCGTGACCGGGTATTTACCCGTGTGCGTGACCGGGTATTTACCCGTGTGCACATATTGTGCGTGACCGGGTATTTACCCTTGTGTCAGAGTGGGTGTTTTGCAAAGTTTATTGGTCTATTTGTCTTAAGTTTTAGCAGGTTTTAAAAAGACTTACTGAAGGTTGGGTTTAAAAATCCGTTAAAAAGCCGTTTAAAAATGGTGGGGACAGAACCAGGTTTCAGGATACGTTTCCTCTTCACATCAAAACCAAGTGACTCTCGGATTGCGGGTGCTGTTTCGTAACAGTCATCCGTGAAATGTTGACTGCAGAGATAGGAGGCCTCTGTTGGTGTCCAGTTGGAGCGAGTGCGCTGCACTTGTTTTGTCCATAATCTCCTCAAAGTTTCATCTTTTGGGAATTTATGGACACTTACAGACGGACTGGGCATTTGGGAACACCCAGCCGCAACACAACGCTTAGGCATGACTCTAAAAAACTGCTAAATAACGCGATAATGCAGAGCACATGTAAACAAGACACTACGATCAGCTGTTGTGGGCGGAAGTAAATAACTCCTCATACGTCACAGCGCAAAACTACGGCAAGTTGGGAAAACTAGGTCAGATTCACAGGGCGGGAGATTTAAAGGCATTTTTAGACGTTCGGCGCTCAAGAGCAAGATAGTGGTGTGATTGTCATTGGTGTGTCATATATCATTCGAAAGGGGGAAAAATAATGCTAAATACTGGTGTATTTTAATAGAATTATTTCAGGGACCCTTTAATGATGAGAATGATCAAAATCCAGGAAGAAAAAAGCATTAAACTTAAAAAAAACTAAAAACTATATCAGTTATATCAGATATTCTATGTGAAAATAATTATTGTGCTGGATATCTAAGAATTAATTTGATTTAACTTATATAAACATCAGGTCTGGTCACAGTATAGAGATGTGGGTTTTAATTTTATATCAATACTCTGTCTACTAGTGTTGATATGTGGATGTTTTATTTATGTTACTGTCATATGATTAATTTAATATTGTTGTATAGATGATTCAATCAGTTTTGAGTCCAGAGTTTGCAGAAAAATGTAAGATGTAGCAGTGAAGTGCATTGTGTCATAATACTAATTGAAAATGGGGTGGGATTAAATACGTTTTCTTCTTCCCACTCTCTTTAAGACAAAAGTGGAGCTTTTTTTATGTTAAAAGTACATTGATCTGACACGTCATGAACCATGTGATGACTTTTGTCTCCCTTGTGCTCCACTGTGGAATGCTTTTCCCTGAAATAAATAAATTAATGAATTCATGAATAAAAAAAAAAAAGTATGGTCAAAAAACTGTCATTAAATAAACAACGAGCGAGTACTGATGCCTCTTTTTCCAAGATAACTATCTGGCAGTCTTTCAATGTTACTGTTTGTTTGCAATGGAACTAAGAAGCTCATGCTACAAATGTGTGAAACACTTGAATCTGATCTGTGATTATCAGGTCAGACTGCAGAAGTCCTGGGGTCCACTGCAATGACTATTATATTGGCACATAACACCATTTCTCTGTTTTCTGGACGTTTTTATGAAATAACTGGATATCATAAGTCATGTAATGCTATAGTACTGTCATCAGTTATTCACTGTCTGATGGTTATATGGTGTTGGTTTGTTTTTACTGTGTTTGCATTGGTTTTCTAAGAATCGCTGGTTCATCCCTCAACCCAAAAAGCATAGCTGCTACATTCATTTAGGATTTTAAATTTCCAGTAGTTCTGAGTGTATGTGGTTGTGTGTGCCTCTGTGTTAATCTGTAGACTGGTGACCTATTCACGCTGTACCCTAATAGAAGATAAATAGATGAAAACAAGAGGGTGACATAAAGAACGACGAAGTAAAGGTGAACCGAAGCAAAACTATCACAATGGTAACAAACAAATTCGCTTTTGTCCTTTCAACTGTGTAAAACACGCAGAGCAACCTCTCCCTACCCCCACCCCACTCCCCAAAAAACTCAGTTGTGTTAGATAGCAAACGCCCTTTGAGGGTAAAGCAGGCCTGACATCTCCCAGTGTTTCTTCCAATGCATCAAGCCTTTCAACAGGCTTAGGACTTCAAGCGGACGCCTGCAGCCATCAGGGCCTTCAGTCTGCTAGTTTTCAACAAACAGCCTCCATCCACTGGCACCCGACAGCAGCCCGAAGACTCGCAGTCAGTTTAAGAGGAGTGGCATATTCACACTAATAGGAACAGACAGCGGTTAGTCAGAGACAAAGTGAATCACAAAATATGGAGCATGGCTGTTTCACAAAATAAATACTTTTGGGCTATGGATATCACAACGCAGAAGAACAGCTCAGAAGACAGCAGTGAAAGGGCCAGGAGGGACTTGTAGTCCTAACATCAAACAGCTGATGATTTTCTCTTCTTCGCTCCTCTCCTCCCTCTTTTCCTCTGGATTAACTGTGGATTATCAGACCCTCCATTGTTAATTAAAAACCTGCCATCCTGGAGAGACTCCTGCTATTTATAACTAACCTCTCTCTCTCTCTCTCTCTCTCTCTCTCTCTCTCTCTCTCTCTCTCTCTCTCTCTCTCTCTCTCTCTCTCTCTCTCTCTCTCTCTCTCTCTCTCTCTCTCTCTCTGTCTGTCTGTCTGTCTGTCTGTCTGTCTGTCTGTCTGTCTGTCTGTCTGTCTGTCTGTCTGTCTGTCTGTCTGTCTGTCTGTCTGTCTGTCTGTCTGTCTGTCTGTCTGTCTGTCTGTCTGTGTGTGTGTGTGTGTGTGTGTGTGTGTGTGTGTGTGGTGATAGGTTTAAATATAACTTTCTCGATTATTTTTGTAACCTTTCTTTTTTGGTTGGAGTTTAAACACACAAAGGAGGACATTATTAATGTGGAGGAGGGGGACGCATGTCAAAACAATTAACTGAATGAAAGAAAATTAACCTGTCAATCTATACTCATAGCAAGACCAACACTGCCTTTAAACACTGGGCCTCATGGAAAAAGCACGAGTCTGCAGTTATTGGGTCCATTTTCTTATTCAAATAAGGATAACATTAAAATTTAAAATGTATTTAAATGAATTCTAACTTTTAAAAATCCTATATAAATTGCAGATCATTACTATATATCCTGTTTCAACTTTACAAATCAAATTATGTAATAACAAGCAATAGTAGGTAACTTACTTACTAATAGTAAATTCCACATTTTGTGTGCCTGTCTCTCCTTTGATCTCAGCGTCTCCCTGGTAATACACGCTGCTCAACACTTTCACGTCGCCATTAAGGCAGGCAAAAGAATTATTTCTGTTGCTAATATCGTGTAGTCTTTATTTATTTAACACCCACTCTTAGGTGCCTCCCGTCCTCCCGAAAAACCCACATCTAACACCATCAGATGTAATGAGTGACCAGGAAACATCACCTTTGATGGTCCAGATTCTGTCCCCCACCACTGTGTACGAGTGAGAGACGATACAGCATTCACAGTAATTGTTAGTTTTCCTACAGTATGGATTTTGCGGCCCATTTATTCCACAGCCGACTCTGCTCAAAATTATAATTTTTTTAATTCTTTGTGAGAAAGACTGATAATCATCTCTTATTTGGCTTTTGTTTTTTTTATTTTGCGTTGTTCCTTTTGAATGAACACTTCCTGGCATGTTTAGTGTCAAATGAAGTTATTGGGGCTATGATTAAACACATTCAGTTATTGGGACTGCCTCCTCACATATGTACTCGTAAATATACGCCATGCTTGCAAGAGTTCTTTACAGTTATCTGAAGTTAAAAACATTCACTAACTCTGATATTACACATTTGCACAGACCCATCGTCAGTAAGAAGTGAAGAAAATTATGACAAGAATACAAATATGTTGTAGGATGATGCCCAATATTCTTAACAATTGGAATGGGCACACCTAAGTTCCTACGCCTTGGAAAACTCTTCTATGTTGTTTGGTCTTCTATGTCGTACTGGTACCAAGACGCTTACTACCCATTGAGCAGTCTACGCCAACCACAGTATATTATGCTTTTCTTGCTGATGTTTCACATGTATGTTCAGCTATATACAATTTTATATACACCAGTATGTAAGATTACATTTGTAAACTTTTGCGTGTGTGCATTGTTATGTCGATGTGGGCATGTGACTCAGCATTGGATTACGGTCTTAAAACAAACACAATGCTGTATTTACTCTGATTACAACTCGAATGAGCTGGTATTCAGTAGCTGCTGTATAGAAATGATATTTATGTATGTACACTTTAATTGGGTGTGTATGTGGTAAACATGGGGAGCTTAGGCTGGCACTGGCATAACGTCACACTCCCACTCCCGTCTTCACTCCCTCTCTGGCAAGGCTGAAAGTCCTCCAGGGCCGGAAGGAAGAGTTTGGAAGCGAGGCTCGCTGGCTGGCATCGTTCCCCAGGTGAGCGGGTAGATGAGGGTAGACAGAAGGAGACATCTGCCTGCAGCATCATAGGAGCTCCAGAAGGGGATTCCACCCACTATATCCAGCTTGCTACAGAGCAGCTAACAGCAGGGGGCCACCGGCAGATTGCCTGGCATGCCTCGTATCTGCACTGATGGGTGGGAGAAGTGACGCCAACACATCACGCTGGCAGATGTATACACATGTGCATGCGTATACACGTAATCATGTAATCACTCCATCACAGTGGCTCACATAAACAAACACAAACAGTATGTCCTCGCAGCAGGACGGTGAGGTGAAAAGGCGCTTGTGGCTCGCATTGCTGTTTTTGTTGCTTGAAGACGAGATATTCTATTTCGTGAACCTTACCAATATCAAAAGATTGATTTAAGCCTTTTAATGTTTGGCCCCAGCCTGTTTTTGCCACAATATAAGAATTTAAAATGACACGCATCTAGTTTCATGTTTGCCTAATTTTTAGAAGTGCAGAACTACCAAAGTCATGTAAAAGTTCCGTCCTCAGTTAACAAGTCTCAGCTGCAATTAGAAAATTCACTGTACTTGACAGAAAACTGCAAAAATGTAGCTCACCGAAACAGCATATTCTCCTGACTATAGACCGTGTCAACGTTGTCTCTAAAATCTAGAACATTTTAGTGTGCTATCAAAGTTGTCATTTATAGAGAACACCACAAAAGGCTTCAGATATGCAACCATTTTCAATAGAAAAGCTTCTGAGCAGAGTGAAATCCAGACATTAAACAGCAGGGAAAATACAGTAAGTCTCATCCATCAATTTAATGTCACCATTTATCTTTCTTTTTTTTTTTTAAATCCTCCGTTAACTGGGAAGTCTAAAAAAAAACCTCAGATATTTTTAAGACACACTCAGTCTACTGGAGTTGTATAATTACAGAAAAATAACCTACGCACTACAACCAAGGCAACACAGAGAAGCTATTAAAAAGTCATGATGAATAGCATCTAATGGAGTTATAGCTAACAGTGAAATCTGCCATGTGCTGATCAATTACCTTAATGGATACGTTAAGTTATATTTTTTAATTGTCAATTAAAACAGGAACACAAATGATGCATTGCTCTGCATAATAGCCTTTTAATGAGGTAAGATATTCACTTGTCTTTGATTTCTTTTTTCAGCTGCTTACTGTCCTGCACATAAAAATCCTCCACCAACTCTAACAACTAGAATAAGAAAAAAATTATTTCTAATGAAACACATCAAATTATAAAAATGGCAGAGGATATAATTTAAACATCTAGGTTTGCTAGAAGGAGCCATTACATTTGGTTATGGCTAAAATGTGACTGTCGCACTGTAGCATGGGGTCAGATCTGTCTCAGGGGTCCATTTGCCAACTTCTCAATTGCACATGACTCCAAACAACTTCTATAATCTTTGCAGCAGTTTTGTTTCTGCTCATTCCGCTCGGGCGCCATTAAAATGTAATGCTGCAGCATAATAACTGGCGAGCTGGAAGGTCTGAGGTCCATCCGCAGATTTATGACATCACTCGGTCAAATTTACTTGATTTATTTGAAGGGGTGAAGGCTTGAACAACTGAATGAGAACTGAACTTATAACCATCTTCACAAAATAAATCGTTAAAAAGAGGCACTGACTTTTAGTAAATGTGTGAATAGTTAAATGCAAGTTTAACGGTTGATTTGAATCTGGAGGGGAATTTTATGTTTATGATGAATATTGCCGCTCACTTTAAAGTATAGAATACACAGTGTACAGTGAAGTAAAGCAGAGATGGAATGAAGCATTGAGAATGAAACTTAATTCGACATCTATTTCTAACGTCACGTCACATTTTGCTTGTATCACGCAGAGCAGTAAACTGTGGTTGGATGTGGGATATTGTTTAATTATACAGTTAATCCTAGAGGATTTGCTGACAGATGTCAAAGGCTTTTTTTCTTATAGAGTAAGAGCTGTAGTACGTTCCTGTAATCAGAAAACTTGTGACATTATTATTATTATTATTTTTTTTTACAATTTTCACAAAACTCAAAATGCTTGTTGAGAATTCATTGTTAATTTACTAAACCAAAAAGGTGTATTTTGTGATATAACAATCAATTGCCATTCTTTGACAACATAATTCAAACTGCTGGCACACTTTATACAGGCGTCATAATGTATTTGGGTCAAAAATACTACAATTTCTATTGATGACTATTTACATACAACTTTTAGCACATACACTAATGAGTCATACCTTTACCCATCAGATCACACAAGCCAGCCTTCACTTCTCATTTGCAAAGATCCCTGCTTGGCTACCCTAACTTGTTTTTTTTTGTTTTTTTTAAAGCTTTTCCTTTCTCGGGCCACTTTTGATAAACACTTATCACCGCAGAATGGAAACTCCCAACAAGAGCTGTAGCCGGAGGTGCTCTGACTCCAGACTTATCAAGTCTCCATCTCATGGTTCAGTTTACTGTATAATGTAAGTTTATGCGTCATTCTATGTCCTATCCTTTTATCTCCCATTATCTTCTTGACCCAACTGATGCAGGAGAAAACCACCTTTAAGTCTGCAGTTTTCTTCCTGCTGAAATGGAGTTTAGTATGTAAACTGTTGTATAAGCTTCCTCATATGCAACTGTTGGCTTCATTTTTGTGTTGATTTTAAAATACCATGTTTATAAAAGAGATTGGAATGTTGTGATCGGTGCTATTTAATTGGAATTAAATTTGACCCAATTCTCCAGTAATTAGAATTTGTTCATTTTCAAACTATCACACCTTTCCTGATTCTGACACATCGGCTTTGTGGACCAAACATTAATTTGCTCCCAGCGACTAATAGGTACCATAAAAATACCTAATCAGGGTGCTTCAGCTCATCTCTCAGTGATTATTGTGTTATGAGTGATTGGGGTATATTAAAAAAAATAGAAACTACACACATTAGACAATAGCTAGTGTATCAGCTTCCTGTGATTCATGTGTGGATTTTCTGTTTTACATTGATACAGAATGACGGCTATTGTGTGTACACAAAGATTCTATTTTTGTGCCATGAATTGCATGACTGAAATTTTCAGTGGACATTCAATGGTTTTAAGACTGAAATCACAGTGTACTGCAGTCATCACATTATGCCACATGTCCACTTTGACTAACAGACTAACCTCACAGGGTGACGGAGAAAAGTGGCGAGGGCTAATTTGAATCGTCCTGCACTCCTTTTGTACATGCTGACATGAATTGTACAGGGAGGTGGGCATTCTTTTTTCACTGGGAAAATCACTGCTATTTCTACTGAGTAGCGCTGTGGTGTGTTGGCGAGTTATGACTAAGCCATTATTTGTTTCCTGAGCAGCAGCAGGTTGCCCAATATGTGAGATGAGAAAATGAGAGTACTTTGAGCGGGTGTCCTGCCTGCTGCCACCACTATGTCGTTTCACCTTTCCTTTCTCTCCTCTGCGCACTCGCTTGCTCGCACACACAGACACACGCGCGCACACACACACACAAAAAGGATACATATATAATTTGACATACTAATGGATGCAAAATTGCATGTCACGACAGACGTGTGAAACAGCAAAATATACTCTGATCAAGTTAAAAAAATGTTCATGTATGACTGAGAGATACAGTGTGACACACAATCATGTGTCCACATGAGAGACTTCAGTCCATATTGCCTGTCATTATTCGGTGTCTTTGGTTGTATTATGTGACTAAGAGCCCCGTACTGCAGACATGAAAGCATCTTGTCTGATGATAGCAGGAGATGAACGCACTCGCGCAACACACAACACTCTATAGGCTCTTTGATCTAAAGTAGGAGCTCTCAAATAAAATACAAAGCTGCAAGAAAATACAATTGCACTGTTACTCACTGCGGTCTATTGTTCATAATAATAGTAGCAAAATTATGTGGCCGTTTACTGGAAAAGTTAATTCCAACTTCTGACATGCTGTTGTCAAAACGGATATTATAATTTTGTATCTTGAGCAAAGTGAAATTTTACTGAGCAATTGTTCATATTATTATTTTTTTTTAATTACTCACTGTTTTGTCTTCTGTGCATGTGTAGTTTACATATTTGCATAAAAATAAGAAAACAAAAAAGTGCATAAATGTGTAAAAATCTGTGGGAAGGGACCTTTGAATGATATCTATGAAACACTTCACTTGTCCTTGCAGTCCCACACACTGTCAGCAGCTGTCATTCAGAAGTCACGGGGGGACAGAAGCATCAAAAAGGGTGAGGGGGAGTTTCAGCGGGCAGGAATCATAACAGCTACTAGTTTTAGATGACAACAATTTGAGAGGTCTGGCTGTCCCTCTACTTCGAATCAGGCAAATCAGTTCAGTCTTAAATCAGTCTTATATTTAGCAACATTTTACCATGAGGAAGACATGTGAATTTGTCAAAATAAATGTGTCACATTTATTGCTCCCATCCCCTGACGTTTCACCGCTTGCTGCTGCAGCAACTTGAGGTTGTATTATTTTTGATGTGCCGGCACTCCCCGGCATTCGAAAAGGTGCCCTGTCAACAGCTTCCTGTCAAAATACACTTCACTTACCTTTAAGACTCAATAGGAAAGGTGTACAGGGAGTGTGTAAAGTATAAATAAAAAAAACCTCAAAAGAAAGACAAAGCAGACAAAAGGGTGCAGTGCTTTGAACACTAGCGTAGGGTAAGTGCAAATCATGTTGCATGTGTTGAGTCCATTTAAATAACTAAATTCATAAACAGAGCCACGTCCCCCGCACACACATATCTACTGTAGATCCCTCTCCCACTCACTCATTCAACACAACTCTCCCTCCTGGGTTGTCAAGGTAGCAGCCACTGTTGCAGTCAGGAGGCTCCCACTCTCAGCTCCCAAGGCCCCGCTTCCACCAGACACACTTGCCCACATAGAAGCTCAGGGACACACACACACACACACACACACACACACACACACACACACACACACACACACACACACACACACACACACACACACACACGTACGTACATACGTAAACCTCCCCCTCATGGTGGCTCCCTGAGCCTTGGGGCCAGTGGACTGCAGCATGCAGTGTGTGTGGGCTGGTTGGCTAGCTGCGCAGCTGAAAAATAGAAGGGAAGCTGTCAAACAGAGAAGCCCCTTTAAGTCCTGGATAACCCTGTTACGTCAGCATTGCAGCGCTGAACCTGCTGCACCTGCTTGAACTCCGACTGAGGGTGAACAAAGTGAACAGCCCTGCCCCTTTAAATGACTTGCGGTACACTCAAAAGTGGAGGATTTCGGGTGGGGCTTTGGCGCCAACCCTGAGGCGCTTTCAGCCCCTGGATCTGGGGACAGCACAGGGGACAGGTACAACTTCTGTGTTCCCTGTAAAGGGCACTAGGAGTAAAATGAGAGAGGACAGAGGCTGTCTGATGCGAGGGTCACAGGAGGAGCAATGCGGCCGGCAAACTGAGGACATCCAATTGCGGGTCCAACGCCGGGGAGTGGTGAGGGACTGAAGAGGGATCGGGGAGGGGAGAGGGACAGGACATTCTTGGGACCTGGGACTCGTGAAACTTTAATGTGTGTCGGCCTGCTTGTGTATGCACTTCTGAGTCTGGCAGCTCTCTTAATACCTGGCTTTGGAGATGTCAAATCCTTTTCTCATCTCGTTCCCTGTCAGCTTTGTTCATGCTATCTTCATCCTTCAGACCCTTTCAGGCTCAGATAAATTCAGCCTATATGTGAGATATAAACACTACACAGATCTCCCATGGCAGAATTTGAAAAGTATGAATTACTTTGAAACCATGCAGGTCAGGACTTTATTTTTGCTTTTTTAGGTACAGTGGTGGGAAAAAAGTTATCGGACGCCCTTTAAGTTTATCATAATCTCAAATATCATTAAATATTTTTCAAAGATATCTTTAGTGTTTCAAAAGGTGTGTCTGCATTCGACAGACACAAGCAAATATGAATAGCGACCTTGCTTTTTGATCCTTCGATGTTTGCTCTTCCTATCATTGTAAAGCAGAAATGTTGTTGCATTATTTATTTATTTTGTATTTTGGACCGATCTGATGACTTGACTCTTCTTCCAATTTCTGACTGTCTGGTTCTTTTTTGTTTGGGCCCAATGATGCCGGGCTAACCTCTGCCTCTCATTGATCAGGACCTTTTTGATTCCTAATTTAGGTTCTTTGTTTGAGCCATTTTGGTGTCTGAATAACTTTCTAATACAATCATGATATCGTAATGATTACACTGTGGTGTGCACCTGAGAGGGAGGTTCTCCCAACCAGAATGGAGTGGGTGTGTCGGGCACGTGGTGTGGTGTTGATAGTGGGAGGTGTTTATAAGGGGTAGTACGGTGACACAGGGGGTTGGTTATCTGACAGGTGAACTGTCAGACGGTTGGAGAAAATAAAGGAAAAAGCGACTCGACTCCTTCGTCCGTCTCCTCTTTCTCCGCCTCCACATTGGTGACCCTGACAAGCGAACATGTCGACCGAAGCCAGCAGCAGTGCAATCCCCGGCGGCGCGGCGGCCGGTGCGCCCGTGGTGTACGCCGCAGCGGTAAAATTACCGGAGTTTTGGCCACATCATCCGGAACCGTGGTTCCAGCACATCGAGGCGCAGTTCCACCTCCGAGGAGTCACGGCCGACGACACCAAGTATTACCACGTCGTGGCAGCTCTGGACTCTTCCACCACCCGCCGAGTGATGGGGCTGCTCCGGGACCCGCCGGCGCAAGGAAAGTACGCCGCCCTCAAGACTCTGCTCCTGCGGCTGTTCCAGATTCCCGACGCCGAGCGAGCCGAGCGTCTCCTGTCTCTCAACGGCTTGGGAGACAGTAAACCAACGGAGCTGATGGAGAACATGTTGGCGCTGCGGGGATCGGGGGACGCGGAGTTCCTGTTTATCCACCTGTTTCTGCGTCAACTCCCAGCTCCGGTCCGCACGGCGCTGGCGAGTTCTCCACTCGTGCACACAAAGGACTATCGGGGGCTGGCGGAAGAGGCAGACAAGCTCCTGCTCGCATCACGGCAGTACGGAGTGCATGCAGTCCTGCCGGAGCCACCGGAACACCGGCCGGAGGAGGAAGCGCAGTTTGCGGTCGGGACGATTACGGATCGGCGCAGGAATGACAACCAGCTGTGTTTTTTTCACCGGCGGTTCGGGAGCAGAGCCAAGCGCTGCACGCCGCCCTGCTCCTTCTCTGTGCAGGGAAACGCCAGACCCGGCACTCGTTAGCAGCCATGAGCGCCGGGGACATCGGAACGCTGCTCTTCATTAAAGACTCTGTATCCGGGAGGCGCTTCCTCGTGGATACCGGGGCCCAGCGGAGCATCATTCCCGCCTCCTTCACCGACGTCGAGAGCGGCGGTAAAGGGCCGCCTCTGGATGCTGCGAACGGGACTTCCATCCGCACATTTGGCACCAGGTTCGTGAATGTGTGTTTTAATGGCCGTCAGTTCGGATGGGATTTTGTGATGGCTGCTGTGTCCGTGCCCATCCTGGGAGCAGATTTTTTGTGTGCGCATGGACTCCTGGTGGACATGGTGAATCGCCGCCTAGTGGACGCCGTCTCATTCTCCTCCTTCTCCTGCACGTTGGGGAAAGGAGAAGCGGTGTCCCTTGCTAATATCTTGGCTTCGGGGGATGTGTACCAGCGGCTCCTGGCAGAGTTTCCTGAACTGACAGTCCCCACGTTTTCAGCAGCCGTAGTCAAACACGGAGTGGAACATTATATCCCCACGGCTGGGCCGCCGGTGTTTGCTCGCCCCCGCCGACTGGATGCGGCAAAGCTGGCGATTGCTAAGGAGGAGTTTGCCACTATGGAGAGACTGGGTATCGTGCGGCGCTCTGACAGCCCGTGGGCATCCCCCTTGCATATGGTCCCAAAATCTGATGGGAGTTGGAGGCCTTGTGGGGATTTTCGACGCCTTAATACAGTCACGGCACATGATCGGTACCCTGTTCCGCACATCCAAGACTTTTCTGTCCACCTGGCAGGGAAGGTAATATTTTCCAAGGTGGATCTGGTGAGAGGCTACCACCAGGTGCCAGTCCACCCGCAGGATGTAGCCAAAACTGCAGTGATCACACCTTTTGGACTATTTGAGTTTCTGCGGATGCCATTTGGTTTGAAAGGTGCAGCACAAACGTTCCAGCGCTTGATGGACTCCGTCTTAAGGGGCTTACCTTTCCTATTCATCTACCTGGATGACATCCTGGTGGCCAGCGCCTCGCCCGCGGAGCACCTGCTACACCTGCGTCAGCTTTTTGAAAGACTGCAGGAGCATGGACTGATCGTGAACCCAGCTAAGTGTTGTTTTGGACTCTCAGAGATTGACTTTCTGGGCCACCATGTGGCAGCACTGGGAGTGGTGCCCTTACCGGCTAAGGTGAAAGCAATCACTGCTTTTCCACGCCCAAAGACCATCAGGGCACTGCAGGAGTTCCTGGGCATGGTGAACTTTTACAACCGCTTCATCAGACATGCAGCTCAGCTGATGCGGCCTCTTTATGAAGCCCTGAGGGGCGGAAAGGCCAAGCAGGACGTGAACTGGTCCACAGAGAGGATCCTGGCTTTCGAAAAGGCCAAGGCTGCGCTCTCCAACACCGCCATGCTGGCCCACCCATCTCCCACGGCACCGGTAGCGCTCACCACCGATGCCTCGGACTACGCAGTGGGCGCAGTATGTGAACAATGGGTGGCTGGAGCCTGGCAGCCTCTGGCGTTTTTCAGCAAACAACTGCGCGACAACGAGAGGAAGTACAGCACATTCGACAGAGAACTTTTGGCTCTTTTCCTCGCTGTCCGCCATTTTAGGTTCCTGTTGGAAGGTCGGCGGTTTACTGCCTTTGTGGACCACAAGCCCCTCACCTTCGCCATGTCCAAGACCTCGGAGCCATGGTCTGGGCGGCAGCAGCGCCACCTTTCTGCCATTTCCGAGTTCACCACAGACATTCAGCACGTGGCTGGAAAAAGCAATGCTGTGGCCGACTGCCTCTCCCGGGCACACGTGGACTCTGTGCACCTTGGGGTGGACTACACTGCCATGGCCAGCGACCAGCAGGTGGACTCTGACATCCAGGCCTTCAGGACAGCCACCACAGGTCTACAACTGCAGGATTTGCTGTTCCACGACGATGGTGCCACACTCCTCTGCGACGTGTCTACAGGTCAGCCCCGCCCCATGGTACCTGCTGGCTGGAGACGGCAGGTTTTTGATGCTGTTCATGCCCTATCGCATCCAGGCGTGAGAGCATCGGTGAAGCTAGTGGGGGCAAAGTTTGTCTGGCCGGGCCTCAAGAAGGACGTCAGGAGCTGGGCAGCCTCCTGTGTGGCGTGTCAGCGGGCCAAGGTACAGCGTCACACCAAAGCCCCCCTAGAACCGTTCCTGGTCCCGGAACGGAGGTTTGACCATGTGCATCTGGACTTGGTGGGTCCGCTGCCTCCCTCCCAAGGCTTCACTCACCTCCTCACCATGGTGGACAGGACCACCAGGTGGCCAGAGGTGGTCCCGCTGGCTTCAACAACGTCGGCAGAGGTGGCTCGCGCTTTTATAGCCACCTGGGTGGCACGGTTCGGCACGCCCTTGGACGTCACTTCGGACAGAGGCTCCCAGTTCACGTCTGAGCTGTGGACAGAGGTGGCTAAAGGCCTGGGAGTGCAGCTGCACCGGACGACGGCATTCAACCCACAGGCCAATGGACTTTGTGAGAGGTTCCATCGCACAATGAAGGCCGCGCTCCGAGCCACACTCACAGACAGCAACTGGGCTGACCGACTGCCATGGGTCATGTTGGGCCTGCGTTCGGCTCCGAAGGAAGATCTCCAGTCATCGTCTGCGGAGCTGGTGTTGGGGCAGCCACTACGGGTCCCCGGAGAGTTCCTGCCACAGACATCGGAACCCTGGGGGGTCACAGCAGGACGACCAAGGTTCAACGGCGCAGTCCACACCTTCGACCCGGTCCCAGTTCATCACTGCCTTCCCCGGTCATACGTCCCAAAAACCCTGATGACAGCCAAATATGTCTTTATCAGACATGACGCTCACCGTTCCCCACTTCAGCCGCCGTATGACGGCCCCTTTCATGTCCTGGAGGCAGGGACAAAGAACTTTGTGGTGGACATGGGGGGTAAACGGGTCCGGGTTTCACTGGACCGCCTGAAGCCGGCCCACACCATGCCGGAGCAGCCGGTGGAGGTGGCACAGCCCCCAAGACGTGGGCGCCCCCCCAAGTCGTCAGCTGCCACAGCGCCTGCACCTGCAGTAACCCCGGTGCCGGTACCTGCACCTCCTCCTGCACCTCCTCCTGTGGTGGTGCAGCGCAGCCGATATGGTCGGCTGTGCAGACCACCCAAGTGGGACTAAAGAAAAAAAAAAAAATGCTTTTTGTAGTAGTACCATTCTGATTGTTCGGGGGGGGCCTGTGTGGTGTGCACCTGAGAGGGAGGTTCTCCCAACCAGAATGGAGTGGGTGTGTCGGGCACGTGGTGTGGTGTTGATAGTGGGAGGTGTTTATAAGGGGTAGTACGGTGACACAGGGGGTTGGTTATCTGACAGGTGAACTGTCAGACGGTTGGAGAAAATAAAGGAAAAAGCGACTCAACTCCTTCGTCCGTCTCCTCTTTCTCCGCCTCCACAACACATTATTATATTTATTGTATATTAAATATCATTGTTATGAAAAATGCAATTTATTCATACATTTCAACAGATATTTAGCCTTAATATATAGTCCTAATCTAACCACTCCTTTTCGAACATGCAACCTGATTAAATTTTGTTACTTATTCACTGTTTGATTGGTGAAATATCTTGATTTATTGCTGCGCACTGCCGATTTTGATATATCTGTTTGAGCAGGTTTGAAATAAAAAATGTAATTAAATGAAAATGTATAAAACCGACAACAAAACAAGGCGACAATTTGGGTTGGGATTAGTGTTAGAAATGCGTCTTTAAATGAAATGCACAACCTTCGTTGGTGGATCACAGGCACCAAAATGGCCCAATAATAAAAATGTCTTGTGGATTTTTATCTTTTTTAATGGAACCAGTAAATTTTATGTTTTTATATCAGACTGAGATCATAAGCTGCCCAAAGGAGGAGATAGAAGCCAGAGATATAAAAACAAGAAGGCTTCTCACCATACATAGAGGGTTTCATCCCAAGTCCGGCATCCTGAGACTATAAACCAAGTGAAAAGAGGGAGGCTGAGGACCAGTGAGTGTTCGAGAGTGAATGCCTCAGACAGCAGGATTCTGATGAGAATGAGGAAGGAGCAGGTAACATGGAGAGACAAGTCCCTACATAGCATGTACCACCACTAGATAGAGGAACTGGCTGGTATCAAAAAGGCTGACAAATGTCGAGAAAATGCTGGAGTGACAGACAACATGGAGCCATTAGTCACAATGACAAACAAGCAGGCAATGAACACAAGGGTCATAGAGGCAATGATCTACCATAATAAATCTGATCCAACGTGCAGGCTGTGCAAAGATGCCCGAGAGATGGTACACTACATAGTAGCAGGGTGCAAGATGCAAGCAGGATGGGCGTAAATGGAGAGACACAATCAAGTGGCTGGAATTGTGGGAAATAAACATCTGTGCCCAGTACGGACTGGAGGTACCCATATATATATATATATATATATATATATATATATATAAATAAAAAAAAGATGTACCTGTCTTTACGTGACAGGCAGTAGACTCAGTACTACGTGATAGCCTGACTGTCAGAGGTGCTCCAGCTTGAAATACTCTTCATCTGACATCATAGTCCATTTATTTTTCATGGCCAACATCTGCTTGGCTTGCTACATTGTCACTATGATTTGCATCAGCTCCCTAGATTCCGTGTATAAAAACCAACACATGGAATGTGACTAGAGTAGTATGCACCAAAAGCGTCGCTCAGTGTACTTTGAGATGTGTTTACAGAGTTTTAAATACAGTTTGTGTTTATCTCTGGTTAGAGAGCATTTTGAAAACACACACACACACACAAAAAACCCCGTGTGCATTATTAAAAGTGGAGTCAAGTTGGCTGAGGAAACCAGGAAGACTGTGAGTACCACCAACTACCAGAGGAAACTCCGGTACAATAAAGTCACCTTTGACCTTTGAAGATTATCAGCTATTTCCTCAAAGAGCAAATTACATTTCTTTACATTTCCACCAATGGAGGCAGTTTTAGCCACATTGGGAAACTATTTTTGAAAAGGAAAAACAGACAAATCACAAAATCAGATACATTTAGTGTTTATTATGTTTGAAGTATAAAATCTGCCAACTAAATGCTGCAACATCGTTTAAATTAAGACGTCAACCACATGGCTGAACAAAGTGAGAAAGACTTGGCAGAGAAGTTTTAACTCCTCTGATTTCTTCATCGAGCCAAAAATGGCTGCCCTAGTAATATATTACTCAACCAGCCTCAAGTATTACCGATGCAATCAATTCTTGAGCAGCATGAAAAGCTATTTTCTTCCTCCTTCATGTCATTATGAAAACAAATGCATTCATTGCTTCAGCAGAAATGCAACTGATGCAGAAAAATGATCCCGAAAAATGACTTTCTGACAATGATCAGTCAATTCCGTGTGTGTGTGTGTGTGTGTGTGTGTGTGTGTGTGTGTGTGTGTGTGTGTGGTGCGTGCGTGCGTGCGTGCGTGCGTGCGTGCGTGCGTGCGTGCGTGCGTGCGTGCGTGCGTGCGTGCGTGCGTGCGTGCGTGCGTGCGTGCGTGCGTGCGTGCGTGCGTGCGTGCGTGCGTGCGTGCGTGCGCGCGCGTGCAGTGTAGTATTTTTCTGTTTCTCTGTCAGGGAATATTTCTTAGCGTTTCACATTGAAGTTTCATGCTTTTAAGGAAAGATATATTTATATATATGGAAAAAAAATCACAGCAACAAAGTGCTGCGAGTGGAAATATTGATAGTGCTTTCCCATATATAGCACCTCTGCTTCGAATGCAGCCAGAAAAGTGCAAAAATTACGACACTATACACACCTAATTGAGACAACCAAACAACGCTTATGATATTTTCTCTTTAAGTGTACAGAGGCAGATAGGAAATTCACAGGTGGAGGCCTGGGGCTTACGCGCAAGTATGTGTGGGCTGCATCGAGGTGCGTGTAAGCTAGCCTTAAATAAAAGATTAACCTGCGTGTCCCAGGCGTGTTATGAGAGCGCCAGGCAGAGGTAGCTGTGCAAGCAGGCGGGCATCCAGGAAGGCAGGCAGGCAAAGGGGACCGAGGAAAACAATCAGAGGTGGCTTTTCTACCAGTTGAAATCAGCCGGGGTGACATACGCAGCTGAAATGTCTACGCCTGCCCGCGCTTGCCTCAGCCTCACGCCATTCTAGCGTCACTGGAGCCGACAGGAGCAAATCCACGGGACGCCGAGGACCTGTCTGTCTCTCATACCTCTGAGAGGCTCAAGTGCTCACACCTTGTCAGGAAACTCTCACAGGTCGCTCAAGATGCAAACACTGGTGGGACGCAGAGACGCAAGAAAACAAAGCTGTTGTGTGTTTGCTCGTGTGCATTTATTAGCGTCTGCTACATTTCACCTCACGATTGCAAACTCCGTCATTGTCAGCCAGTTTTGGATATGTATCAGGCAAATTGAATCAATCTGAGGAATATCTCAGGCTTGCAACTTTTCAATATTAAAACGATTATCCAAATGCATTTTATAGTAAGTGAATGCATTTATTCAAATTTCACTCTACAGTCTGTCTGCTCTTCACACTAAATAATGGAATATGGGAGCAGAAGTACCTTATTATTCCCATCATTTTCACTACTCTAACTGCAGAACTTTCCAACTTTCCTCGACACATCTTTTCGAGTTCCGCCACGAAAATTTCTAGATTTCAAAATATTGTTTTTTTTCCCTCCCACAACCTTTACTTGTATAGAAACCTTGTCTTGTCCGTGTCAGAAACAGAACTTTTCTACACTCCGATACAGATATTTATGACCTACAACAATAGACACAGGTGTGTGTGTGTGTGTTTGTGTGTTTATTGACCTAAAAAAGTGTACCCTTTACTCATCCCAGCCTCCCCCTCTCAAACCTGGCTTACTCTTTTAATGATTTGGATGACTGTCGGTGAGCATGAGGCCTCTTGGCATTCCCTCCGAGAAGGAATCTGTGCTTTGTGAGCCTAAAAGTTTGCACAGGAAAATTGCACCCATGGGAGAGCAAAACGGGCATACACCACAGGGGGAGATGGAGGGAGGGCAGGATTTATTTATAACTTCTTGCGTCGATGCGAAGTCATCAGACAGACCTTGTAGTGCAGAGCAGAGAAGTACTCCAAATGGCTTAGAAGTGAACGAACAAACATTTCTACCTTTGTCACTGTTCCCATTTATGGCCTGACCGGGTTTATAGCAATTTTGCTCATTTTAAACCCTCTCCAAATGTCTGCTGTAAGCATGGTACCTGACTGCTGCTTGGTAAATCACACTTGAAGGGAAAATCAGGTGGAGAGGGAACATGGTGGCAGTGGCGTTTATAACACGTGGTACCCGACTGTTATTTTTGTACACACCATCCTCCATTATATTGGTGTATCTGACTCTCAGGCACCATTTTGTGGCCCATTACAGTGGAGTGGGAAGATGGTCCAAAAGACGAGTCATGACGCAGTTGTTACACACTTCAAAGAACAGGAAAGGAAGAAGGATGGAGCAGTGGCCATCTCTGGTTTAAAGTAAAAAATGTGATCTCTATCAGCCACTCAAGCAACTTAATCTATTACAGGTAATCTAATTGTGTGATTAAGTTCGTATTTGTCTATGTGTGTGTGTGTGTGTGTGTTTACTCTCTGCTTATTGCCTGCCTGCTTGCTATCCGGGAATGGCTCAGTGATCTCGACTGCCTGCCTGCCTGCCTGGTGCTCTTTAATGAGATTATCAGGAGAAGAGTGTCAGTAAGTAGGATCTAAAATGAAAGCCATTACAGAGCATTATCACAGAGCTACACCCCCCCACCCCCCCATCCACTCCGCCTCCCTGATCCATCTGCTGTATGACCACCCACACAGCCACTACGCCCAGATTACAGCCATGATTAGCACCGCAAAGTGCTGCTTAATTTAAACACCTCTGGAGAACATGTGGCACTTTGCTGCATTGCTGAGTTGCTGCGCTTGAACACACGCAGAGGACAAAGATCTGTCTCTCCTTGGAGATACTGCACACAACAATTCCTTTCAACATTTGAACTGAGTGGACTGATGTTAGTTTGTGGACTTGATTGTAACTTTGTTCATGTGTGTCTGTACCTGCAACACAGCAGAAGTCCTGACTGCTGCTGCTTCTTCCACCTCTGACCTTACGGTGTATTAACAGTGACGTCTTTGCTTGTGTTTCTAATTTCCCAACCTGTACCTTTTGGAATTCAATTAAGCAAAGAAGAAAGTCACCTTTCAAATGCCAAATCTAGTGTTAAGCCTGGGTTTGAATCCTGGTTGCTTCAGTGATAGTGTCTGGTGGAAGAAACTCATGGAAGACTGCAAGTTGTATGTCTTGCGAAACCCTGACTTCAACAAAGCTTTGGATGGTAACTAATCTTACAGTTTAAAATAAAACAAAACGAAAATTACATTATTTTTTCTTGGGATTTACTATATTAAGTTGATTCCATTATATTGAGTTGTGCTTCATACTGGTAAAGTGGTGAAAACTCTCATCTCTCAATGAAATTACACCATTTCCTTCACACAGTACAAATACATGTTTGTTTGGTTAATTGGCAAATCTAAAAGACCTGTTTGCAAAGTGTCGTTTTCAGTCCGTCAAACAAGCTTGTGTACAGAAACAGACGATCACAGAGAAACAAACTGTGTGACCAGGTAGGGAAGAGGGATGGATTTTACTATTGTTTTTCTTTTGCTTTTAACTGTGAACGACATTCACCTGCCTTTTTGTGGAAAAGAGTGCTTTAGGATTAAATTGAAGTTAAAGTTAGAGAACAGGCAAGTTAATATTTTCCAGAGCTGCAGCTCAGTATCAGGTCTCACATTGTGTTTCGTCATTGGGTAAAAAACAGTGCATCGTACATTGAATACATTGATATGGTTATGTCTCCTCCTTGTTTTGATCAAATGCAGAATATGACATTCACATGGAACACGGGACATGATACCTATAATTACAAGCACAATCCTTAACCTTTGGTATCTCTGCCTATGAAGCTGACCTTTTGTAAACTGGCAACTTGACACATACTTATGTCACTTTCTTACTGAAAGAATCCATTATACCTTTAGCAGACCAACTGCGTACAGTTGAAGTTACAGAAGGGCTCAGCTGCAGAAACCTCATATCTGAAGCAAAACCAGCAACACCTCGGCGTGATGCAAAAACACTGAGCTGTGTACCTGTGATCTTATCACGAACCAGCTTGCACGACTCGATCTCGCCGATGCTGCCGAACAGGCTGCGGAACTCTTCCTGGGTCATGTTCTGTGGCAGGTAGTTGACAATGAGGTTTGTCTTGCTGTCGTCATTTGTTGGGCCAGTTTGCATTGGCGAGGGGCAGCCGCGGTTGTTGGAGGTAGGGCCATTGGCAGTGTTGCCTCCTCCACTGGGCCCGTTTGTCACTGGAGCCTCCATATTACTGATGATCTGGAGAAGGATGAATAGCAGGAGGTGAGGAGAGTCGCCATGGATATGACATACCAGTAAGGCATACAAGACTGAAAAAAATGTTTTGTTGCTCATATATCTATTCCTCAATGGAATATCCATTCAACTCAGCTGTCTGACTCCTCAGACTCCTCAGACATAATATTTCACATGACAGAGCTGTATACGAAACCTTAAGTACACGAAATGATTAGATATTAATGATTGATTAGATATTAATCATTTGATTGGTGAAAATATATCAAAAGAAGAGGTGGATAAAGCACCTACAAAATTACACTCGAGCACAATTACAGTTACTTGGCTCAAAATGCACTTAGTACATTTTGTATTTAATTTTTTTATATTTTTCGTAACTGACATGAAATTGCAGTTTAGTTTTGATTTGAAAGAAGTGGAGTAGATAACATGATGTGCGTTGTAATTAAGGATTATGAAATTAAATGCCAGAAAAAAACTACTTTCTAAATTTTTTTTAATAATCACCCTTAATTCTCAGATCAAATGTTTGCTTGTCGAAACGGCTTAAAGAAATATTTGGCATTGGTTATACTCACTTTTATGAATAGTTGCATAAGGCTTGGCTCAAGACACAGTGACATGAAACCACAGAAAGGTCATTCACTGTTGACATTTGAATTGATATTGAAGTAGTTTTTAGAAGTACATCAATATAATGAAGTGCGTTGATTTAGCAGGTACTCCATTTATAAATAAACACTACATAGCTGCCTCTGATCAGACATGCAGTCATTAAGTAGGTGAATAAAAACCAAACAAAAATACATTAAAATCTCATGTCATGCAACATCAACATTTGATTAGAACATTATTGAGCCTCATACAGTCACAAACTCAACATAAAGTGAAGACATTATGCACATTACAGTCAACATTTCTAAACACTGAGCAGTACATGGAATGTGAGACAGGGAGAATAAACAGCTACATATTCATAATGATGCTAAATAGTTTTCTGATGGCTGCTGAGGTTTGTGGGAGGGGGCAACAACAGGGGCAGCCCTTCATCTGACAGTCTGGCTGCTGATGCTGCTGCTGTGACAGAGAGGTTTGCATTTTTCATATGTGGATTTGCAAAGCATCTCAGGATCAAAGCGTTCAAAGAGCAACAGTAAGCTCGGTTCAAATGTGAGAAAAACAGGAGAAAAAAAGATGAGAGTGAAAGTCTAAGGAGGAGGTAGGTTGCACTTTATTTAGTGCAAATGTCTAATCTATGTAAACCTAATTTTCCAACAAAAGAAATGTAGTGCTGTCAGTGGCTTGTAGACACAACAACCGGCAGCTAATGTGCATCACTACTTCAAGGAGCAAAACTCAAGTAGATTCCTCATGAAGAGACACTGAAATAGACCACAAGACCTGTGAAATAAATTGTCCTCGCTAATATGTACTTTATGTTTCAGCAAAAGCACAGAGATGACCTAACACGATGAAACTCAAATTAGGATGCAAATATTCTTTAATCTGACTCAATCAAGTTTTTAAAGCCATCACTCAGATCTTTCCTTTTCCCTGTTCAGCCATTCAGCTTTTAGTCTATTTTTAACTATTCTAAAGTACACACAGACAGACTGCAGATGGAAGCAGGCCAGATTTCAGCAAAGCAGAAACGACAAAAGTGCCCTTTTTTTCCCACTTTTTCTGGATTATCAAAAGACTAGACCTGTATTCTAATAACATAGCTCCAAACAGAAGAAAAACATTTTTCATTTTGTCCAGAAATAGTTTGCAAAACAATTTTTTTAGATGTTTGCTATACTCGTACTGCTTGCTTTTACTTGTTTCATCTTCATAGGCGTGGTGAGAAATCAAGCAGCAGCCAAATGAATAACTCTACAAAACCCAATAATGTATTTTTACTGCACCATTCATTTCAGTATTTTTTTTCCCCAAGTATAGGTGTCATGATTTGTGATTATTACCTCTACATCACTATGTGAAAATGCACATGAATTACGAAGTGGATTTAGAATATTTTCTAAACAAGTTTCTGCAACTATAATGATGAATTCCTGTTGGTTTGTCCAACATATATAAAATTGCATTTTCTCTATATGTTCTTTACGCAGTATTTATTTTTGTATTTTATGTTCATGCATTCACAGTCTATGGCATCTGCAGCAAGCAGAGGAACAGCATATTCAAAGCCACGCACAATCGCACATACAGAGAAAGAACAATGGCTCAAGCCCACAGCAGAAAACAAACAGACAGGGAGATGTCTAAAAGCTCTCAAGATGAGAGCTGAATGCAAATTGTTCTTTTGACAGTATCCTTCCCTGCTCACTCACCACTCCACCACAACAAAGATACCGAGACAAAACAGAAAAGACGGGGGGGGGGGGGGGGGGGGGGGACTGAGAGTATGGCGGAAGGAAGAAGGAGAGAATAGTATCTTGCCATAACAGAGTTGATCGGAGAGGGCCAAATTAAATCTGTTTGCGTTCCCCGCTGGGCTCCATTCTGTCAGAGAGACTTTCAACTCCATGGGACATTTTCTGAGGAGTTTTTACACCAAAATGGCTGCCTCTAATTAACAGGGACCTGCCGAGTCCCAGTGGCCAATTATCTCCCTCTCCTTGTCCCTGCCCACCAGCATTTGTGCTGCTCAGCGGTCCACTTCATGTTGGTTGTGAGCACTCTGCCTGTCCCTTCTCTCCCGCTGTGGAGCCCGGCACTAAAGACAGAGCTCACTGCGTGTCCTGCTGACTAGGTACAACACACAGTGCTCTCGCAGGCTCTCAGCCTCGAGATGCAACTCCTCTCACTCAGTCAGTCAAAACGTTGTTTGTGTGTAGGCGGCAGGAGACAGCACAGGGCTTTGAGCTATAAAGTATTACATGAGCACTGTTGTTGGAAACACATGAGAGACAAATAACAGCTGTGGTTTAGATAAAAGATGAAAGGGGGGGTACTCATACCTGGTGGTCATTCTTGAAATTGGCTTTTTAAGAATGGTAAACTGAATTTACTCCCAAAAAAAAGACACTGCAGTTAAAGTGAAGTTACAGCTATAGAGCAAGGTGCATGTGTAAAACCTGTTGCTGTGATTCTTTTTGTGTAAAATACTTTTTCTGTGACATTCCATTTGCGCACACGCACGCGTTTTTCCAAAATTCACCATTTAGAGTGGCACTCGCGGCTCTTTCACTGTATGACAACTTTTCTGATTCAAACTCCTTTTTTATAGGATGCTCTATATGAAAGCAACACCCAGGCAGAATTAAATATTTTGAGAAAGTCCTCAGAAAATGTCTGAAAGTTAGCATTAATGAAGTTTACAACAAATAAATATTTTTCACTACCATAGTTTTCAATATGAAGAAAAAACACATTTCTATATAGAGAAAATGCCGAACAAAAAGAAGCAACATTATTGTTGAATTCAACTACATACACGAGTCGTCAGCTTAAATTGCTTTTCACTCATCTCCGCACAGCTTCCTCTCATCACCGCCACTCCTTTCTGCTACTCTCTATTTCCCCATCCATCAATCTCTGTTCTGGCTCCGACTGTCTCAGCAGCATCAGCCAACCAGCGCGTCTTTATGTGAACACAGTGCAATATCAGATCATGTTACTTCATGGGTGTGTAAAATGGCTGGGCCATCCATTTGGCAGCAGTAGTCTCCTTACCATCTTTGGCTGTGTCAGCAATCCCTTCTCTGCCCAGCCCTGGAGCTGTGGGAGCTCTGCCTGACGCCACTGTGTCTCTGTCGACCCCTATGGAGCGGAGCACAGGGAGGGAGGGAGGGACGCAGAGCCCACCGTCAACATCATATACTCACTTTTACAAGGTTAGGTTGGTGGTGGTGTTTGGGAGTGGGTGGGGGGGGGGGGGGGGGGGGGGGGGGGGGTGTGGGGGGGTGAAAGGGGGTTGAGGGTGTTGCGGGGCAATGGCAGCTCACTAGAAAAAAACACAGTTACACCTTTGCAGTCACCACCTGTCAGACTAAAACAGTAACAGGTGGCTCAGTCAGGGGTTTGTTTTTGTTGGCAGGTACAGCTGGTTAAAATGACCAATTTGCTACTGTGTCATAACAATGGTTATTTATTTTTTTGTTCAAGCTGAAACTGGGACAACTAAAATAGAAATAGAGAAAAACGGGAGTAAAGTATTATCTGACGAGTTGTTTTAATCATCTGAGCACCTTCACAGTCAACAGAACAGAAGTGCCTGTGTGTTGAAGCTGGCAGATTGGTGTGGTGACTGCGATGACCTTGGCAGAGTTTATAATGAGGGTTTCCCTCTTGCTCTCTGTGGGTAAACAAGCCTGTGGTTGAAGAGACAGAACTGCCACAAATGAGCAGGAAGTCTGTTCACTGGCTCTCCAGAGCAGGGGGCTTAAATGCCTGCAGCTATGTGCGGATGCCACAACAGCCAATTTAGCAGGAGAGGAGGAAGAGAGGAGGTATGACCTCTGCCTTCATTTACTCCTTCAGAGAGATGAAGAGCTGGAGTGAGGGATCAGATGGGAGGAGGAAGAAAAGGCAAGGGGTGAGTAATGGGGAAGACACTTCAAAGAAAGGGAGAGGAATAGAGGTTTTGAGGGGGGGGGGGGGGTCTGCACATGTTCTGTTGTCAATGTGTCTCGTAAACTTCGGCAGGAATGCATAATGGAAGTCTAAATGAGAGTGAACTGTCAGCTTGAAAGGGAAAAAGAAGATACACAGGGCAGAGAGGTCAGGGTAAAAAAAGAGGACATTGACTGTGCTCTCGTTGCTGACAGGTAGTGGTAAATATTGAGATATTTTGGTTTTTTTTGGGGGGGGGGTGAAGTTGTAAAATAAGTTGAGCCACCTTTTGTTTTAGTAAATGATGACCAAAGTGTTAATACTGCACAGTGGCTATGCTTAATGAACAAAAACAAACAAATATCTTATTTTGTGTCAATTTGTTAAAGCCATATCTATAATTGGCATTAGATTTCGTACGTGTTCAAAACCTTAAAGTGTATACAAATGTGCAGAATTCACGGTCATGTCATCGTAATTATTTGATTGAGTCTATATGAGGCAATACCAGGGATAGCGCCAACCCCAGGGACTAAGGTGCCCATACAAGTCGGATTTAAAGCCACTGTATACAGTATGGTGGCCCAACATTCATGTTCTTTTAACATACTGAACAGATAGCATATCGAAACAACTTGACTCATGCAAAAAGTTTAAAAGCTAACCTGAAAAAGGAATTGTTAGGCAGAGGTGATACATCAAAATCAATTTTGACCAGTCTGGCACAGTCGTCGTTTTGCAGACTGTGCAAGTGCAGGGGTGGATGGTGCGCCGCAGCAAGCAAACAGTGCAGCATCATCGGAGCAGGTACAAATGTGGTGATAGAAATGTAAGAAGCAGCAAGCAGATGTGTATGAGTCTCAATTTCGGAAAACTAACATATAGCGCATAGGGCCATAATGTTGTCAAGGCGAGAATTACATTTCTAAAACATACCCTGAGGTCTTCTTTTTCAAAACTTAATATTCAGTGCTCAACCATCCGATTAAACAAACACTGGTCCAGGCAATCCCACGCACACACACGCACACACACACACACTTTCATGTGTTCACTGCCCTTGTGTTTATCACACAAGCACACACGTGTGTTCTCTGATAAAATCTCAAATAACACTAGAGTAAGGGCGCAATGCAATTACATTCACCAACCATTGAGATGAAAAACCGCTCATGGATACATTTTCAATTATTCAGGGAATACATTTCAGTCTCCGCTCAGATGCTGGGAAAAGTTATTATATAATCAATACACTCTATAATGCCATTAATATTTGATGCCACGAAAGTGCTTCCTGTCTTCTTGGGCTCCGGGCCAGTGGTATCTGGGTACTGCAGTCAAATAGTACCAGCCTCATGCACCGAAAGTGAGCAGAGAGAGAGAGTATACTTTTGCTTCACTTGGAAGATTGGAAAATACAAAAGGTAGGATAGCTTAGCTCTAGGTTTCTTTTTGATTAAATGCATTGTATTCTCTTGATTGTTCTTCCATGCAATACACAAACTTCCTTGCACTTTTCTGATTTCCCCAGCCCTATATGATGCCAATTTTCAGTCTAAATTTAAATGCGTATGTATGGCTTTGTATGCCATTACACTATATCTCTCCTCTGTCACTCCTATCCTTCTTTCAACCTATAACACACGCATTTTGTATAGCTGGCCTGGGCCAAGCTTCCCTCCCCCTTTTCTTACAGAGCTTAGACAATCAATTTACCCTGACTTGGAATAGATGGAAACTGTAGACACTGCGGAGTAGACAATATGCTGCAGGATCTCACCACTGATAGACACATTGCCTGGCAGCTACACAATGGAGCCAGTATGCAACCATCTGACATGTCAGACTGCACGTCACCATCTTGCTTAAGACTTTATTTGTCAATTCCACCTGCCTTGGGCATACTTGTCTATATTTTCATTAACATTAACAATCAACTGCAAAATCTACCTTTTGCTCCTCCAGACACTCACTCTCTCTCACTAACTCCCTAAAGTGAAACTGGATAGGAGTTCCTATCAAACTGACTGAGACAAAGAGATTAATACGACTATCTCAGCTTCTTGGCCAGTCAAGTTCTGCGTAATGCTCTCTTGCGCTATTGATTTTTATTTTTCTCTCCTCTTCCTTTCTTCCTGGCTGTCTCACTCTCTCGAACCATCTCTCCACCTCCACCAGCCGTTTCCGAGCTCTGAAACGTCCTACAGGTCAGACAGACACTGGCCTGGATCAATCAGGGGAAAGTAATCTGGGACGTCTCATGCGCGCAAGTACACACACAAACACATACCCACCCCACCCCACCCCTCTGTTGCACTCTGGCCTGCCTGCCTCCAGCCTCATCGATCGGCATCTACTTTGCCAAATGGATTCTTCGCTTTTTCTATCCTCCTCCACCTCCTTTCTCTCGCTGTGTGACTTGGAATAGTAAATGTTCCAGACCGTACGGGACGTGTACGTAAGCAGTTTTTCATTTAACTTTAGCTTGACTTTTCCCCTCTCCTCCTTCTCTTCTTTCTCTTTTGTGATGTATCAGTCTTTCTCTGGGATCGATTTGAGATTTCCCACACACTCCCTCACAGCCTGTGGGTAATTGGCACATACTCGTGTCAGGTCAAAGGTCAGGAGATGACAAGATAAGGCCAAATGCCGAGGGTTACACCAGAAAAGATCTATATTACTAAGATTTATATTTCTATTATATAATGTCACAAATAATTTGTCACGTTCACCAGTTTCTGACAGATCGAGAAAACTCGCAATTTATATTTAAATTCATCCGTTAATTGTAAGACGGTGTTCTTTTCACATTTGTTCATCCCAATTCTAATTTATTTTTGATCTAAAAACCTTTCTCAATAACTATTTCATGCTGCTTTGTGGGCAGTCAAAAGACAGAACACCCTTGAAGCAAAGTGTCCCTGAGGACCTGCAGTACTCTATACATACATACAGTACACACACACACAGACACACACACACGCGCGCACACACATACACACACACCAACCATAGTCTCCTTTGCTCAGCCAAACTGTAGGCGGAACTGGAGCCATTTGTCCACTGGCTGAATCCCAACTCTGCACCAACGCATGCAGAAAATTGGTGAGCATCTTGACTCTGGAGATGACACTTCAATTTGTGCAGCTCCAGTGACTGGTGCTCTGCAGTTCCTCCCTTGTGGGGGTGTGAGATCAGCTGGACACCTGCCTAGCTTTTTGGCTTAAGCCCGAAGCACCGGGGACCAGGCCTTGGAATTGAAAGCCTGGCCTCGCCTGTCAGCCCGACTCCCTGTCCCTTTGCCCCAGCCCTGGCCTCGCCTTGCCGGTCCTCATCACGGATCCTCTAATTTCACTCTTGTGCCAAGAGCAGTCCCTTGCTTGGTGCCCCTGACCCCTATTTTTCCATCCAACCCTCAGCTGCAAGTCGATGCAGTGCCATCATCCCAATAGAGGTCTTCCCTTGAACAGCATCACATTTCCATCAACACCCTGCCAACTTTTGTTCCAGTTCTGGCTGCGCCAGCTTACGCCTCTGCCTCCAGTCAAATCATTGGGATGTCTGTACTGTGTGTGTCTGTCTTTCCTTTGGTGACTTCTGAGTGCGATCAATGGCAAAGATGATTGTTTCGGCCCATCGCTAGTATGTTTTGGTAAACTGATATGGCTAAGCTGTTGTCTCATCACCAGTCTTAATCAAACATGAATGTGGTAAAATATTTAGATGAAGTGAGTATCTTCCAAACATTTATGGTTTATTCAGTCACTAATAACATTGTTTCTGTTGAGCAAGGGAAGAAACCCTTGTTGTCCTCCATAACACCTGTCATTTAGCATGACAAAAAAGGTCACTTTATCTCTCTGTTTTCTTAACACAAAATCCATGTTTTACTCACTATGACCTTTAATAAAGGAGCATAAGTACCACTGCATCAGTGTAATAATAAAAACCTGCTCCACTCTGAGTTGCCTTTCTGGGAACAGCTTGTGTTTCTGTGTGGTGCCCATTTCCGCATTGAGCTGAAGTTGCTTTTAGCTGGGCTGGGACAGAGTATAGAGGACACAAAAACAGATAGCAAAGCAGGCAAGCAGGCAGAGCAGGCAGGCTTTCCGACTGAGTCAGCACCATGTGTCACGGGCGAGGACACCACCTCCACAAGTCGCTGGCAGGTGAATGCAACCGCGCACCTGTGTAGGCAACCAGCCATTTCAGAGAAGCTACCAGCTATCTTTAGTAACATACACTAAGACACAGCAGTGCACAGATAAACAAACATATGCAAACATGCACAAAGATTCGCTCAACTCAACTACCCAACTGTATACCTGTTACTGTGCCCACCTGCATGTGTCAGGTCAGAGATAAGCAATTCAGCAATGTCACCTTACTGCAAGCAGCTATAAACAACTGCACATCTCTGGCTTCTTTGTGTCTACATTCATTCTCTTTTTGGCAATTATTTACTGATGAAACCTGATGGAAAACAAAAAGAAAAACAAGGTCATCCCAAGATCAAACCGCTACGCTCATCTGATTGAACTCTATACACATTTTTTTGTAGTAACCACATCACTAGTTCTAATTAAAATGGGTCTCGCACTGGAAATGGCAATATTGGCTTTGTTTAAAAAGCTATAAACAGCCTGAAGGTATACGATAACAACGAAACCTACAGCACAGCACTTGTGCAGAAAAACGAGATAGAGATGGGAACACTTGCCTGGCTGCTAAGCAGAGGCAGAGCTCCTCCTAATCTAATCACCGTTTCCCCCATCAGTTGCATCTCAGACGGAGCCTGCTCGTGTGTGTGTGTCCGTGTGTGTCTGTATGAATTTGTGTGTGCCTTGCAGCAAATGCAATCACACAGACACCAACTGACCATAGTACCTGACAATTAATTTCCCAGCCTTTGGGGGTACTGTGTGTGTGTGTGTGTGTGTGTGTGTGTGTGTGTGTGTGTGTGTGTGTGTGTGTGTGTGTGTGTGTGTGTGTGTGTGTGTGTGTGTGTGTGTGTGTGTGTGTGTGTGTGTGTGTGTGTGTGTGTGTGTGTGTGTGTGTGTGTGTGCCTTGCTAATATGGGTATTGATTCATCTCTGAACTGGAGCTCATACTATAATCAAAATCAAATATCTGCAAGGGAAAAGGACAGCCGTCCGTCATCTGTCTTAATGAGCAAACAGTTTGATGGAGGCAATGAATAACTGGAAGCTCCATGTGGATGCAGAGGAATTACGTCATTACGGCATTGATAGAGCCACAACCTGAAACGTTACCCCCATTCTCAGATACTTGATTATCTTTTTGATATGCTGAGTGACATGATGGCTATTGAGTTGAATATTCTAGACCAAATATTGGATATTGAGTCACAGGAATAACAAAGAATTTAAATCTACTCTGCACAGTGATTACTGTAAATATTTCTCTTGTGGATACGCTTATTCTGTTTTAGTCACTTTTCAAATCCCATGAATTTGCCTTGTACGAGTCATTGAACATTCTAGTTGGGGTTTGACTGGCCCATCTGCTGTGAAAATAAAATCTAAGGGTGACTCGATGTGAAAGTGATGCTGTCAGAAATGGTTTCTACTGCAACAGAGAGAGGAGAGTGACAGACAAAAGTCTACATGTATAGCAGCACAGCTAGCAGATGAGGCCCGCGGCACACCAGCGAAACCATTAAGTGTGGCATGCATTCAAACGAACCGATTAATCCCCCCTACTGCCATACAGTGTGGAGTAATTGAAAATGCCCACAGGAGACTATCTCTGTTTATATACTGTGGCGTACATACCAAGACCACATATAGAAGGTGGTTGATTGCCACAGAAAATTCTGCAACAGCGTTTCAGTCATCATGCACCTGAGAACCTTGCATCTACAAGATAATAGCTCACTACTGTTCTTATTCTCTCTCCCTCCGCTTCTCCCTTTACCCCCAATATGTCGCTGTCAGGTGGTGATCGTGCCTGCTGCTGACATTTATCAGTCGTGATAAGCATTGGATATCTCATTGCTTCCATTTCATCTGGTGTCACTGTGCAGGACAGACTGTGTTCTATTTGATTGGAAGGTATTAAGCGTCGACTGTGATAATCCTTTTTCCTTTTGCCACCACCCTTATCACAACTACTGTCCAATACCTCTGTGGTCCGACAACTACCAGTGGGAACCTATCAGTGTTGTGACACTTGCAAAAATCAAACGTGAAAACCGCACATCTCAGTGGCAAAAGCTAATATTCAGGTTTTACTCACTTATACTGACTACATACATACCGGTATGTAAAAAGAAATTGGTTTGACTTTTAAATGAAGGATGTCGGCTCTGTTTTCATGACCTTTATGTAAAATAGTTTTATCTTCATACCTATGGGTCAGTTGGTAGAGTGAGCTGACTCTCAAGGTTGCAGGTTCAATCCCCCCATTAGCCCAAGACACTGAACCTCAAACTGCTCCCAGTCGATGGACTAAGCACCTTCCATGGGGTGTGTGAATGACTGAATACAACGGACATTATAAAGTGATTTTGGGGGCTGTTAAATCAGTGGAAAAGGTGATATGTAAGTGAGCGCAATTTACCATTTTTAAGTCACTGGTCCGAGGAGAGGAGGACCTGGAGTGATAGTACATCTGGGGATACTTTGGATTTCTCCAAGAAGTACTGTAACGTGAAAACTCAAGCCGTAAGTTAGATTAAACCATATATTTTTATTTCATCTTAATAGGAGTTTAATATTACTACACGGTCCTGTTAGAGATATTGTATTTGCCAAATTATAAATGAATTACAACATTTTGTGAGTTATTTGTAGTTACTCTGGTCTTCTGGTCTCACAAATCAGAAATTGTTATCACTATGGTTTTTGTTTTGTGCCAATTCACAGGTGAATTTTTGGGGGGGCAAAAGAAAATAAGTCTTCTTGTTCAATCTTTCTTAAATGTTACTAGTCATATCCTCTTTTCTGACACAGTATTGGTTTACCACACAAAGTAAAGATCATGCTTTCTGATGTAATCACTAGTATAGGCCCACATGTGACAAGGCACTTTACTCCAAAGTTGCATAAAATGTACTTCCAATAAATAGACCAAGATATTTATTTAGTCTTTATTTTAAGCTTTAGTTTAACAAATGAAAATGCATATATTTGGTGTTTTCTTCTTTACTTTCTAATTGTTCTACTAATGGAAGCATTTAATGACATATAATATCTAGTTTATATGTTGTTAAAGTGGCTTTTCTCTTCCAATTCCCTGAAAAACCAAGTTGTTTCTTTCTTCCAAAGCTGTTGGAATCAGACTGAGAAATGTGCCACAAAACAATTTTTTTTTTCTTTCCCCAACTCATCCAGGAGTGCTTATTTAAGTGGTCCATTTTTTTTTTTTTTTAAAGGAACACAATTTCTAAAGAAGTAAACGAGAGAACAACACATTTGTATCATCTCTTCTTTCACTGTTGGATTTGTCTGTGGTCTTGCTTTACCACAAAATTCAGCGATCATGCTTTTTGTTGTTGCTCTGGCTGAGATGAAGCAAGCTCCATGATGTCATGTGGGATGCTGTGTTTGCAGACCCTAATGTGTCTATTACTAAGCACAATTGAGCCATTTTGTAGCATGTTCAGTTGCATGTTCAATCTATAATTCATCTGGCGACAGAAATATATAAATGTTTAATATGTCAGAGGCGGTGAGGCCTGTCGAAAGCATGACCTTGAAACGTCCTTTAAACATCACACGGCGACAGCACTGGGGCCGCTTCGCTGCCGAAGCCCAAACAACAGGCACAACGTGCATACACACGCTTTCTCACTCATTCTCAGCATCGCCTGCCTGCATGCCGCCGCTTTCTGCCGCTTTCTGTTCTCTCTCTTTTTTTTTTCCTGGGATGCAAAATGCAGATGAGACGAGTCAGCCGCTTGTGCACTGTCTCAGGAGAAACTGCCAGTCAAATCCAAACATCTGTATGAATACCAAAACACACAGGGTACAGTGGAGGATGAGAGAAAGGAGAAGGAGGAAGGGAGGGGTGAGAGACCGAGAGAAGATGAGGGAGAGAGCAGATCGAGAAGAATGAGCAGTAAAGTAGCTCGGAAAGCCAGTGTTCCTCTCTCCGTCTGTATTTTTGACTGAACAAAGAGCTATATACACATGAATACCTCTTTCCTCCCACTGTATTTTCCATCGGGATATTTATTCTGAAAAGCAGCGATGCACAACAAGGGCTCGGTCCTGTGTTTGCTAGTGGGCTGAGGCGCTAACACTCCCCAGCTGATTATGTGTCTGTCTGTAGCAGTTTGAGCTGCTGCCAAAGGAATTAGGTCTAGTATTTGTGAATGCTGCTCCCCTCACAGCAGAATGCCTCACCATGCCTCTCAGAATTCGAGCTTTTTAAAGCACGATGGGGGGAAAGAGAAAAAAAATCATTTTAAATAAATGAAGGAAATCACTGTGGAAGCCTATTAAATTTTCATCGTGACCGTTTTGTGAGTCTTCATGTGTGTTTAGGCTTCACACAAAAGGAATATTTAAAAACCAAAGCGTGCTAATTGGGACAGAGATTGTTACAGCAGCTTCTTATTCAAACAGGCTTTTGGCTCATTAACTGCTTCCATCCAGCTTTTGTTTAAAGGAAAGTGGAAAAGACATTTAAAAGACAACAAAATATTTTGCAATGTTTAAATTGATGCTGTATCACCAAAATACTGATGGACGGCAAAATGTGGTCAGACAAAAATGTGTGAGTAAGATAAAGTTTTAGTTTCTTTATTTTCTTGACTATTTACATTGTGGATTCTCACTTGAAGGCATCAAAGCTATGAATGAACACATAGAATTATGCAGTAAACAAGACTGTGAAATAACTCAAAACACGTTTTATATTTTATATTCTTCAAAATAGCCACCCTCTTTGCTTTGATTACTGCTTTATACACTCTTGGCATTCTCTGGATGAGCTTCATGAGGTCGTCACCTGAAATGGTTTCCCAACAGCCTTGAAGGAGTTCCAGAGATGCCCAGCACTTGTTGGCCCTTTTGCCTTCACTCTGCGATCCATCTCATCCAAAACCATCTGGATTGGGTTTAGGTCAGGTGACTGTGGAGGCCAGGTCATCTGTTGCAGCACTCCATCACTCTCCTTCTTAGTCAAATAGCCCTCACACAGCCTGGAGGTGTGTTTGGGGTCATTGTCCTGTTGAAAAATAAATGATGGACCAACTAAACACTAGAGAAGTGGGAATTTAATCGTCACTATGATGCATCGCGATGCAGACAATTCTGCATCAATGCAGCAACAAAACAGAATCGATTCTTATGCAGTGATGTTGTTTCGTGATTGTCGAACAGTAGAAAAAAAATAATAAAGTTCTCCAGTTCGAAAAGATGGCAAGGACTACATGACGTCATGCATCGGCAACTCGTCCGCAGGTACGCGAATGACAAAATGTAGACGGACTGTAAATCACGTTTTGCCGAAATATTAAGAGGTGAAAGATAGTTCGCACAACACCGGCTACTTAATCGCAAGTGACATTTAGACTAACGGAGTTAGCCGGACGTCACTCATTAATTTAACTGCTCAGTGGATCTGGGAGATTTTTTTTTTTTTTCCCCAAGACACGCTACATGTTACAAGCCAAAGAGTTTTAGGGCTCACAGTCCAGCGATGCTGCATGCTAAATATGATTAAAGTATGACGGATACACTCATTAACAGTGAGCTGGCGCGTCTGTGCGGCGCACAGCAAACTCAGTCCCTCGGTCTAAAGCACACGGAGGGCAGTGCGTAGCGAGACGTGACACAGTACATGCAGTAGTACACCGGAGCCTCAAGGTTGCAGGAGGTGACCGTAGCCCCGACACAAACACTGCTCAGAGGTTGTTCAAGGCAATGCATAGTTGTCGTTACATTGTTTGCTTATAGAGTATGAATTTGGGTTTTCAGGAATTTGATTAAGTACTCGTATTGGTACTTGGTATCTGCACGTAGCCAAATGTTAGTACTCTTCAAAAACAAGGTATCGGGGCATCCCTTGTTCACAATTTGATTAAATATTTAGACCTTTATGTTAACATTTAAATATAAACTCTTAGGCAGTACACTGCGCTGTGTTGATGTTTTTTTTTTTTTAGAGTTTACTGTTATAGCTATGACTTTAGTCTGAACAATGCAGACACCAAGTTTATTTCTGTTTGTCATTTTCTAAATTAAAAAGTGTGTTTATATTTATCTGACTACTTGTATAAATGAAAGAAAAAAGTCAGCCACGAGCCGTTATAAAGAAAATTCCCTGTACGATACTGTGCCATGCTTGGTTCAGTGTGCCGTCAAATTTGAATAAATCCCCAACAGCGTCACCAGCAAATCTCACTTATCACACATCCACCTCCTGCTTCACGGTGGGAACCATCCATGTTAGAAGCCATTCTGTTCAAATTATCTATGTTGCACAAAGACAAGGCGGCTGGGATCGTTAACATTTTAACTCGTCAGAACAAAGCACAGATTCCCCCTGGTCTAATGTCCATTCCTTGTGTTTCTTGGCCCAAACAAAGCTCTTCTATCACTTGCTTTTCCTCCATAGTGGTTTCCTAGCAGCTATTTGATCATAAAGTCCTTCATGGCCTTGGTGGGTTTGTTGGCCCACGGCGGTGGGCGTGGCCAGCCCAACAGACCACCTTCGAAACACGTCGGCAAGGTAAAAACATCCTGCACTACTTTGTCGGTAAAAAAACGAAACAAACTATAACGTAAAGTCGAGGACGACAAAATTAACCTAATTCAGCTAAAACATGTTTTGAACTATTTTACTTTTTTTTTGTAGTGTATGCACATTTGAATCAACCTTGTGCAAACTTCATATTCAGAATCAATATGTATATTGTCACAAACACGCATAAGGGTACCTCAGTAATTCTTAAATATCTCACTCTGTACTTTAAAACCTGTGCTTAAAGTTTGACAGTGAACATAAGACTGTGACTGAGCTGCGATCAGTCTTGTACTGTCTGCACCATCACCCAACATGCACAGTAACACCTACAGACTGTGTATAAACACAATAGGCATACAACAGCTCAGCTAATTATTGTGAAAGCGAATAGAATTAGTGTAACTTGGTGTATATTTTGTCTTTAATAACTGTTTTGGTATTTTCGAAAACAACACAGCTCTGACTCTCAACACATAATGTAAATGTGCTGGAGGCGCGATCCTTAAGCTGGTTATTAACGTGTCCCTATCCAAACTGTTCCTAATGAAAGATATTCACTGCATGCTACAACGTGCTCATAACATACCCAATTCACTTCCACTGGAGAAAAGTGTGTTTCTGGCTGCTCTGCACAATCACACATTTCCAAATGGTAGAACACACCATCTTACTCTTTTCTAAAAGCAAATCAGCATACCAGGCCCAGGAGAAAAGCTTTAAGAAACCATAAGCAGGCTGCAAAGATTTTGGAGTTCTGTTCTGAATATCTGAGCAGAGCATTAGTCTGGGTTTTCAAACGTAATTTGTTAGCTCGTTAGTTTTATTATATGAAACCTCAAATGGCAGAGGGATTATCATGTTTTTGACTATTTATTTCACACCAGTAAAAGGTTTGGAAAAAGTTGAGGGAAAAAAAATTAATCAGGGCGCTAGTGTAATTGCACTTGATTTGTGTAACTCTCCAGATATTGCTATTTATGTTAATACTGTTTAAACCTCTGTGTGCGGTGGTCAGAAATATATTTGTGCAGTTGGTGATTATTAAAGCAGTGAAGCACCGAGAATAATCTGATTATCAAAAGCATCATTCAGAGAGAAATAAAGCCTGGTTATCCTTGTAAGTTATGGAGGTGTATTGTTTTTTTCATAACAACATGGCAAAGAAAATTATGATGCAGCTGCATCATAACTTCTCTCTTTATTTCTCACTATGTGCACTTGCTTGACATTTAATCAGATTCACAACCATGTAAATCTGCATCTGGACACACGTCAGCCCCTTGATATACACATTGGAAATAATGCAGTTACACAAAACACAGGATCCTCTGATTATACTTAATTTAGTTTTTACCGCCTCCAGTGTCCATCAGACCCACAATCCTGTTATACTTACACGCCCAAGCATCTCTCCCCATCTTAGGTTTCCCTGCTCTTCAGTTATGTTTAAACCACAGAGCACATGGTCGGTGCACTCTAGCTAATAAATTCCTCACACACCCACCCTATTAGCATTGATGTGTAACCTTGGAGCTCACGGTGTTCTGCCTGAGGGTGATAGAGCCACGGTGTGTGTGTGTGTGTGTGTGTGTGTGTGTGTGTGTGTTTGTGAAAAAGCGATGGCTCCTTGATCGCCCCCACCCTCCCAGTTCCCATCAGGAGGTTTGCACACGCCCGTCTAATACCTCCAATACTGATGAGCATTCTACTTTGCTACCTACTCCTCCTCTCCTTCACTTTCTCTCCCGTTCCTCCAACCTCCTTTCATTAATACCACTCTCTGACGATACGGAAAATATACACCCTTTAACTTCTCGTCTCATCGGCTTTCGATAAATGACACTCAAAAGAGCATCACAAGCTACATCGCCAAACAAAGGAGCCATTTTTATTTTCAATTAGCATTTTGATTGCGTCTAATGAAAACCACCCAGCACCCAAACGTTCAAACATTTACTCACTGACGGGTAATGCGTTGGTTGGTCTACTTAAACAAAAGTGAGTCAACTCACTGTATGGAAAGCAGATGGATGCTTTGGAGATGCAAAATGAAAGTATTGATTCTATGGTCAAAGTGGTGACATATTGACAATGAATTACAACTCTGACAGTGTTTGACGAGTGAGAACGACAGCACGATAAAATGGTTTCGACTTGTGTGAGCCAGTGTCTCAATCTGTCACGTGGTTGTGATTGGTCATCGAATAATTGGATGCATTGCTAAGTCTTTGAGAAGGTGAGCAAGGTGAACACTTGCATATCTCACAGTTATTCCTCCCATGCGCAAATAAACACATTTACACAGATCAGTAAGCGGCACAAAACTTGAGAATGAGTCAATGCATGTCCTTACAATCTATTATAATCCAGGCGTGCACACAACTCTGTCACACCCACTCCCTCTTTCTTCAGCTCTGGCATAACACATGGGGAACACACCCTCAGATTGTGTACACAAGCAGCGTGACAGATTACACGTTAACTAAAATAACTTCTTTGCATGCATGGATAGCAGAAGTCAGTGGTTTCCACTGTGCGCAACATTACATGCTCTGAAAACAATGCAATGCTTTCCATCTATACTGCAGTACTATGGACAGGTAAATATTTCAGAGTGGTGCAAAGGAAAGAAAAAAAAAAAAGGAGGGGAGACCTGAAGTCCTTGCTTTTACATGAATATAAATGGGTGCAATTCCCCAGAATAACCCATTCCTCCCCCTTCTCCTTTCCCAGCCTTACCTTACTCCCAACCCTGCCTCCACACATCTCCCATTAGCACGATCTTTGGCTCTGTCCCTCCATCTGTCCTCCTCCATTTCTCATTCTACCTCTCAAGCCCAGAGAGCCGACCTCCCCCTGCTTGCATATTCTTCCCACCACGGTAAGGAAGAACTTAACATTTTTTGCACAAGAAATAGTTTACCATTACCGCTGCGTCGCCCTGTGCAGGAGAAGTGGGGATACATGTGGCCGACAAGCACATTTACAACTGAATCATGCTCAATTCACACGAGGCAGCTCGGAATGGAGCGATTGTTCGCTATATCGTGGAGTGTGGTGGCAGGCTGCTGGCAGCCCTCCTTACCATCTTAAACCCATTCCACTCCATTTGGGAGGTGCTGGCCGCTGTCTCACGTTCTCTCACTCCTCACACACCAGCTACAGCAACGCCTCCGAAAAAGAATATCTCCCACTCTTTTTTTTTTTGTAAACTATCTTCCTATATTTAGCCTCCCCTGCCAGCGGCTCCGTGTTTGTCTCTTCTCTCTCCCTGTCACTCCGCCACTCTGTTTGTTCCTATCCTCAGTCTCGGTGGCTGGCAGAGAGCGGAGCAGCGGATGTGCGCGGAGCAAGCATCGCCTTCTTCCACAGATGCTGAGAGGAGAATGGTGAGCCTGGATGAGAGTGCTGGGCTGCAGCAAGACCCCCCCCCCCCCCCCCCCCTCTCCCTCTCCCTCCCTCCACCACCACCTCCTCCTCCTCCTCCTTCCTACAACCACCCGCCCAGTCGCCTGCTCAGCTGGAAGGTCAGAGCCCGCCCACACGCCACCACCCCGCCCCACCCACCCCCCCCAACTCCCTGACTCCCTTTCACATTCTGTGATTGGCTTCTTGGCTCGCCCATCAGCCCTCTGCCTCACCTCCCCTCCCTCAGTGTTAACACCTTCGCTCTCCGGCTGGCTCCGAGCCCTCGGCGGCACACGCCAGCCTCAGCCTGGGTTGGCAGAGAAAAGGCTCTCTAAATCCCAGCAAAGCAATCAATCGCTGCTGGAAGTCTGTGCTTGAGAGAGAGAGAGAGAGAGAGAGAGAGAGAGAGATAGAGAGAGAGAGATTTTGCAGCCTCGGGGGCTATGGATGCCTGCGCAACACTGTGTATATAAATTAGCTATTTACTGGGTGAATGTTAAAATATCCTGCGCGTTTTCCAAAAGTGTGCACACAGCAGCCCTTACTTCACGCCACCCCTGCTTTTTTCGCAGCACCAATTGAGCACAAAGCTACTAATTTTGATGTAAAACATTGACTGAAGAATTCTAGACAGACAATCCCCCCCCCTCTCCCCTCAAAACTACCTTAAAAAATAAATCACACAAAATAACAGACTCGATACCTGATTTATTTTATGAAACGCTGTCAAAACAAATGCGCAGGTAAAATGGCCAGTACCTGGCACACACCTGTCCACACAAGTGCACCCCCCCTCCACCCCCCCCCCCAAAAAAAAAACAACAAAAAACAAAACAAAATGCTACACCGGGTAATTTAAAATATATATATATATATATATATATATATATATATATATATATATATATATATATATATATATATATATATAAATACAAAATCCATTAAGAAACGTGTAAGAAGGCGCTTGTCGATATGCATGCTGCTTTGAGAAAAAATAAAAATCAACATCCTCCAACTGTTTAAACAACACTACCTGTATGTTTGCTGCAGAGAACGGAATTGTTAAAAAAAGATACAGATCAGCTGGCTGCGGACAGTCTGGTCCGACGGAAACTGCGCGCGCGCTCCGGCATCTACTCACCATGACCATTCTCGTGTCAGGCAGTCGGTAATGAGTGACGGTGGTCTCCGTGCACAAACTATAACAATAATAAAAAAAATAATAAAAAACCCGGTGAAGTCAGCAAGGACAACTGGATCGAGCAGCTGCGGCAGCGAGAGGATGTGAATGAGCCGACGCGTCGGTGTTAAGAGAAGCGTCTGCTGGAGCCAAAGAACTAAAACGCGGTGGTCGTGGGGAGACCGGCAGACCCTGCCCCGAGCTCGTGGGAGAAATGATAAATTTCAAGAGAAAAAAAAAAAGAAGAAAGAAACAGGGCACGTGTCGTCACTAAACATACACTGAAATAAACAACGCGGCATGAGCAGGTATCCCACTCAATGAAAGAGATTTGAGAGCGGACACCCTCTCTACCTTTCCCTTAAAAAAGAAAAAAAAAGCCATTTATGGAGCGTCCAGTCACCTGAACGTGATCGCTCATTGGCTGCGGAGGCGCGCACGGGGCGGTGCGCTCGCAGGAAGAGAGTGGATGGAGCCAGCCTCGTGTGGTCCACAACGTGGGTTGCAGGAGGCGGCGAGCGTCACGCAGGGAGGTGGCGGATGCCAAAAAGCAGCTAAGGTGATTTTGTGTTTGTGTATGCACATAATTATGTGCCAGCCGACTGTTAATAATTATGCATGAGATCAGCGCGCTCTGTAATGCAAGTCGTGTATGGAGGAGGCTTTTAGTTTTTAGTAGCACGTCCCTCCTTTGCCATTAAGCTGAAAATGAGGTTGTCTGCATTATTGCTGCAGCATACCAGTGTAGCCTCCCTGTTGTGAAGCCATGTGTATCTTGAGGTAGCAGCACCTCCCTATTTTACTTCCGCCTCAGCAAAAACACCATCAAATCATTCTAAACCCACACCTTTGTAAATGGGATTTTTAAGGCTTACTCTTTAATTATGCAACATGCACTGTAAGTGACATTGCACTCTAAGGTCAGGTATCAGCAGTATTGGAAGACTGTTTAATTAAGGGTCACTATCAGATTAGCATTGCGATTCACTCTGACAAATATTTTAATCTTTACTGCATTTTATTGAAATAATAATAGTTAAATCTAAATGAAGCCAACAGCTATCCTGTTCAGATCTATTCGTTACACCCATCCCTCCTCTGTCAGACAAGGCGATGAAATACTGTCTTTACAGTTCGCGGACAATCAGCAGCCACATCTTTAGATGCGTCGCACATATATACACACTGAAACACGGGTTGCTTCAATCTCCTCATATCTTCATATTTTTATACAAGCATATTCAATGTCTCGCACTCAGACACTTTCAAACACCCAATTATACAAACACAGAGCCCCTTTTTTTCATATTTCACTGGGTATATTTTCGTGTTGCCACAAGTTGAAAACATCACCCGTTTCCCGGCACATTATTAAACAGTTTGCATTTTGCAGCACAGCAGTAAGAGGCTGTCAGCATGTCAATTCTTCCCATGACTCTTTTCTTATAGAGCGAGACCTTCAGCTGTGTGAAGCCCGAGACAGAGCTAATGCAACTAATGGACATCCATTAGGCGAAGAGACATTCTTCCTCTCTATCGAGCTCAAGTTATATACTGATCTAAGATTGAAACATTATATTCTTAATGTAAAACGTCTGAATGCCAACACTTTAAAGCACTGGTTTGAGCTACATTTATTGATGTCGGTTAAAAAAAAAAAAAGTCATGGTTCACACATGATTATCACTATCATGATCTCAGAAGCACAAATCTAATAAATAGAGGTGAATCATACAATATACAAGGAGATAATCTACAAGTAATCATTCAGGTTTGTTTTTTTATGTCTCTATATTTTATTACCTAACTGAAGAATACACTTACAAAGTTTTAGCTGCAGAATTCCGTTAAACTTGTTAAGATGTTTAAACTTTGGTGAGCATCACAGTAAACTGAGCGCAAGATGTCCATTGCAGATATTGTTCAGTACATGTTGTTATAATGGATGAAGTCACTGGAGACACTTTTTTGTGTACATACTACATATAATTTATAATCTTACATCATCAACAGTGGACACACTACACTCCATATACCACAGTCGTATGCGAGATTCGATTCTACGCTATACATATTTATCCAGCGGTGACTTGTGAATTTCAACCGCAACACTCCAGTAGGTACCCAAATTAGCTCCCAAATGAAAACACTAGGGGGAATAAAAGCACTCGTAAGGAGGGAAAACGGAAAGAAGTTGGAAAAAAATCTGAATGACGAGGCCAGTTCGAGCAGACAAAAAGAAAGGACTCTGAAGTAAAGCACCCCCAGTCTCTCTGCTTCTTCACTGACCTCTCCACCTGTCTGGTTAGCTGCAGCTAGCTGGCTAGCCTGGCGGAACCGTGTGCCTGACATACTAATGAGAACCCACAGTAGTAAACCATACACACACACACACACACACACACACACACACACACACACACACACACACACACACACACACACACACACACACACACACACACACACACACACACACACACACACACACACACACACCGAGAGAGAGGATAAGATGGGGTGGACAAGCTCTCTATTGTTTTAGATAGAATAAAATATGCTGGCACTTGCAGTCTGGAAATGTGTACTGATCACACCGTATGTAACAAAACAGTGCAAAAGTATTATGGAATAAAACACAATGAAAATGGATTTAAATAGAGGTCCATCTTTCTTCCTTTGTTGCAATGGTTCTTTATCTCTCCTGCCATAGAGCGGAGAGAAGTACAAATTTGCAGCTGAATAGTGCAGGCAACAAACCCTCGGTCTTCTTTCCACCTTATTTCTTTCTGCCCTGACCTTTACAGCTTCATAAAGGTTTTGGGTCGGACTCAGGAGAAGACATTTTGCACCCCATGGTCAATGATATTCCCGGACAAACCTTGTTTTCATTGTTGCTTTTTAATTCCCCGCAGTAAAGAATAGCAAATCATATCCACTCTCAACGTCGGTCTCCTTTTTGTATTCCGTCAACTTTCAACTGCTGATGTGGAAAGGCAGTGAAATAACGTGGGTGATTTTCTCATTTCATAATGGAGAGAGTCTGTGATTGTTTTTTTCTTTCCTCGTTATGTGATGCAAATATTCTCTCCCGAAATGAGAGCATGATTTAAATAGTTTCTCACAGTTGTAGTGCACTGCTTGTACGAGATTGCTCTACAGGACCATGATTTCAGAGAGCAATGAAAGTGACTAGCCTACTGCTACTCAGTAAATTAGCTATAAACACAATCTGTTTTTTGTTTTTCTTCGCTGTGCTTTGTCTTATGAAAAGTGTGTACTTATAATGTACAAACTCATACATAGAATTTAACCATATTTGCTGCCATGTACTAGTTAGATACAAACTTTGCATTATAATACAGATATAGACAGGTGGTTGAGATAATCTGTCAAGTGCATCCATGATGAGAAACTTTATATTGTGGATGTTTCAGATATTACAGTGCAGCCTATTAGTATGGATTTCTTGTACATAAAGTTTATGTCTATATACTCATAATGTTTAATATATCCTTGAATTAATGCATAAATGCCAGATAAGTAATTAATGTTAATGATAAAATGGACTACTCTTTTTTTTTTTTTTTTTTTTAATGGCATTTCCATTTTGTTGGGCTTTGCACAAAAAGTGCATTGCATTGATTGGATGCATTATTTGGCTTTTCAGATGATGACTGATACTAAATAGTTTTTGAGGGAGGTAAATTATATTTCTTTCCTCCTCCTGTAACATTTTGAAAGTTAAAAAGCTTTCATGGCTGTAACCCAGCAGGGCCAGCAGTGCTGTCAGCAGTGTGAAATTCCATCTCACTTATTGGCTCTGGCTCATATCCATAAACACACAACTAAAGCACAATTGATTACAAACATACACAAATATGCACCTACCATACACTGCACTGGCGAAAACACAATCTATTTTGCACACAATGGCCACTATTAATTTATGGACCTTAGAAGTCTGTCATCCCAACCTGCGATTTCTGAAAGCAGAGAGCTGGATAATTGTCATGAACTCCTTCTGCCCTCCATTCTGCCCAGCTTCTCCTCCCTAAACCCCTCCCAGTCACAGACGCTAATGGATTAACTGCAGCCTGTGTTGGTCCTTTTATTCACTCTGGCTCAGTTGCACACACTCAAGAAACTGCCACACCCTGAAAAAAAGCTGTCTGTGTTGCACTGTAGGGTTTGAACTATTGAATCGGGCACAGTACTGCAGGAACACGCAACAAAACCTTGTCGCAGCCAACACACTGTGTTCACTTCACAATTGTGAAGAATAGTGTGCACGGTATGCCAGGTTTGGTTTGAATATGCAGCGTGTAGACAGTGATAATTGTGGATGCTCTCGGTTTGAGGCTTGTTAACTGTCAGACGCAGTGTCTCAACACCTGCCTTATGTTTCACTCTGCATAATGAACCTTCTATTTAAAGGGGGGGAAGTGAAGATGCCAGCTGAGGTGTTACCTCAAAGTGCTAGAAGAAAATACCCCGAAGCAAAAGTTTTGTTTAGAAGAAGAAAAAAAAAACCACAACAAAAACATTACTGCAAACGAGGACACAATTTTAAACAAAATGATCACCACGACGACTACACATTGTGTCAGCAAAACTGTAATTGAAGACAATACAGCATCTTATCACAGTCAGAATTCCTTTGGCCTTGTTAATTTCAATTAAAAATATCACATAACTCGGTGGTCGATGCAGGAAAGAAAATGGTGTAATAGCTTTAATAGCACTGCACAGGCGTCACAGTATGCTGTGGTTTGCTTGGGCTCTTTTTTGATTTGCCCTTGAAGGATAGATGTAGTAGCTCTATTGAAGTTCTGGAAGAAGGAGCATCTTGCTGTGCTACTCAGGCTGATGACTGCATTTTTGCTGGCAGGTGTCCACCAGCTGCCGGTAACAATCAACAAATGAGAATCGCAGCCTTCAACTCACTCGTCTCCCTGAACTCGGTCTCGCTGTATCGAAGACGCCACACAGCTATTAGCACAATCACGTGTGCCACAATGGACAGGTTGGATCCAAATGACTTTCACAGCGTTCAGAACAAGGGGTTTATATTATATATATTTTCTTTTTACTTTATTTTTTCTGAGTGTGTTGGGTGGGATGGGCTGGGCGGCAAGGTACGAAATACACAGACATGCATTGCTTTTGTACATTCGCACAAATTGCCAGTCTTATCCATCCTCACAAGCAGAGCTCTGCACTTTTGTAGTTTAGTCATGAAGGAAAGGGCAGTTGGTTGTAGTTTGATTAACAAAAGGTCCACCAAAGAAAAGCGAGGAAGACATAGCCAATACAACAGCAATTTAATCAAACCACAGAAAAATGAATGTCATTTCAGAATGTGCTCACAGCCAGTTAAATGAAGGGAGTTCAGCTGAGAAAAAAAATAAATAAATCATGTGGTTGAGAAAATTCTATGATGAAAATACATTAGTTTGGATCCCTAAATGAACGCTGCTGGACTTTCTAAGTGAAGTTTGCACGTCTTCCTTGTGCCTTACTAGTAATCTTCTGTTGTTCTTGCTAACTTGCACTAACCAAAATCATTCTTGTTAGGTTAATTGATGACAATAAGGGGCCGTCCACACGAGAACGTCGGTTCACATAAACGAGCCATTCTTGGCCGATCATCCACGCGAGGCGGCGTATTAGAAACCTGAAAACTGTTTTTTTATTTTTTTAACATGGGTTCAAGAGTGGACAAATTCTACAACCCCGGCTCAGCTGTGAGGTGTGGACAGCAAAGACAATCATCTGTGGAAAAACGATAATGTCATCACCCCCTACGGCGGGCCGCCATGTCACCTAATTACCACAACAATCGCGGACTACAAGCCTTAGTCAAGCTGCGGAAGTTGTTGACGTGTTCATAGTGACGTTTTTGAGAACTCCAGGAAGAAAAAAGATCAAATTTGGCTCGTGTGGATGTGGCCTAAGTTGCCTGTCAGTGTAGGTTTACAAATGCGAAAATGATGATCTGTCTGTATTTTCCCTGTGATGGATTGGCAACATCTCCCGGAAGTACCCTGACCTTTACTCAGTGTTGGCTGTGCTGTAGTTGCCTGCGACCCTAACATGAATAAAGCTGTTGATTGATGATCACTGAAACATATTTTGAGAGCGTGATTGAGATGCCGTGTGTCTTTTGAACTCATAACGGCATCCTTACCTCAGCCCTTACTTCATACCATAATCGAACAGCTTGCTCAAAATTTTAAACACAGGAACACACATTTCCGGTTCATAGAGTTGCAGGCGTCTTGCTGACATACTGACTATAAGGACGAAAACATGTCATGATAATTATTGACAGGGTTATCGAGGGAGATGCTGCTCAGTGCTTTGAAGTTATCACTGCAGTGTTGATTGTGAAAAAGGGAAAACAATTGACTGCTTGAATAATCTAACAACTAAACCATATAATACAAAAAGCTGTTTTCACAGCACCCATACATACATCCCTTGACGCAAACATGTTTACTCGGTATGTCCTACATTAAGTAATTTGTTTTGAGGAAGAATGTAACTAATTTAGTCTGAGCTTTTGCAGTAAGGTCTTCTTCACTCTGTGTCAGTGGGCATAATACAGAGTCAGCTTAACCCCTGCCAGTATCACTCTCCTTGATAGAAACTCCTTAGATCAGAAATGGATTCTTCATGCTTATCCCAGAAAAAAAAGCTGCATTTGTCACAGTCAATTTCTTCAACTTTAACTCAAAGCTGTTTGGTATGACTGGAGCTTTGTAACTGCAGAAATGTGACAAAGGGGCTATTTGAGAGCTCAGGCTGAATCCTGTGTCTCTATCTGTACAATTGCGAGCGAGTGCTTGTTCAGTCACTATGTAAACTCTTGCAGAGACACGCTCTTTTTGTGTAGGTTTTACTCTGAATACTGTTAGACGAGTACTTTTTCTGTGCTCTGAATAATTGACTTTTGTATAAGGGGACTCACAGCAAGAAAACTGCGCAGAACATACGAAAAGACACTTGATATATAGCAAGAATGAAAAATAAGGGTTCGTATCATACGCACTGATCAAACACAGTGATAATGGTCCTCAAGGTCTTTTGGGCTGTCGCATAACACTGATGAAAGAAGCTTTGTGTAGGTGCCCAGAAAGGCTTAGATATGCATTCACTGTTGAGTCTGGCATGTGTTCTGGCACTGAGAGAGTATTCTCAACAGGACTCTGGTGGATTAGTGTCCATTTGGACAACAGAGTGGCCCGCAGCTTGGGGTGACATTCAACTTCAGCAGGCCAGCAGCTCTCATACTGATATTAAAGTTTAGTCTTGCTGGTTAACTGTCAGTGACGAATAGTGATAAATACAAGTTATATACCAGGTGAACTGAAATAGCTAAACATCTTTGCATTTTCTGTTGATGTTGTGTCTTTTCATCTAAAGCGAGGGAGTGGCATGAGTTGGTGGAACCACTGCAGTGGCGTGGGTCAGTGGATCTTGGGGTTTAGTGGAGGGTTTTGGGGGCTCCGAGGACAGCAGCACGTTTTGTGTTTGATCCCAGTCGGGGTACATCCATGCTCACAGGGCAACTGCTGTGGTCCATCTGGTGGCGGCTTTCATCACAACACACACACACAAACACACACACACACACACACACACACACACACACACACACACACACACACACACACACACACACACACACACACACACACACACACACACACACACACACACACGCACACGTTTGAGTGCTTTCTTATTCATATTCTCTCTTTTCTCAACAATCCGTCCTAATTTCTTCTTTTACCGGAATAAAACGGTGAAAATGTCATGGCGTCTGAAGCCTTATAAAAAGTCTCAAACTATCAGGTCTGCATAAATGACTGCACTGTGGGTTTTAATCAGGAATAACCTTTCAGAAATTGGACACATCCAGAGTCCTTCATGAGACCGGCCATCGGCACTGTGGACCAAAACATGCCCACGCCGCACAAATCTAGCTTTCCAAATGTCACTTCATGCTTAAATGCCCTCATGCTTGAAGAAAAAACAAGTGTGCACTACAGAAGAACCCCCCCCTCCCCTCGACCAACTGTGCTTCATTTTAAAGGACTTCATGTGGAGACATGTTTGAGTCATTTTGTGTATGTAAAACATTTAGCTGATTTAAGTGAGGATATTTGTATCGAGACGAAATCAAGAAAGCATCAGTAACTTTTAAATAACTGTAATTTAGATTATGTAAAAACACCGTAATACAATTCTGTAAAAACAGGTCAACAGTAACTTTCAAAGAAAAAAACAAGGTGAACTATGTGTGTAGCTAAGTGAGAGACGAACACTGAATGAACTACCTTTTCAACAAAATTATTTACAGCACAATCAATCAATTTATAAAGCATCATAGACATAATCCAGCCCAAAGTGTTTTACGTGTTCAAAACAGAGCCCATCTCATTCTCACGGTTTCCCCTCATCCCTCTATACCTTCACGGAAGAGCAACGCGACAAATGAGAGAAATAAGGCCAAACAATTCAACTGACCACAGGGATTTTATCCGTAATATTAATTTAGTTTCCTTTTTCACAAGCAAATCAAATCCCCCCCCCAAAAAAAAATGAACAAATAAAATGAAAATACAATACTGAAACTTCAGTGGTCACTTCTCTGTGCTAATGTACGAGTCAGCTTGACATTTATTCATGATGACAGCAGATACTTTTACCCCATCCCCGGCAATTAGCAAATCAATAAAAACACATTGGCTTTGGAACTATCAATTCTGAGAGCAGGTTAAAAAAAAAAGGTGTTGTTTATCAAGATGCCAGGATCCCAGACGCAGACAATCACTCAAGTATCGGCAGCGTTTGTCAGCTCAGCATCAACAGGCACTTAGCTGTCAGCAATACGACGCCATCTCCTCACATCACTGCTCTTAAAATGACTGCCGCGTATTAATCGGTCAGGAGTTCTCACCTTCTATTTTGGAACCAAAAAAAAAAAAAAAACGAGAAAAAAAACGTGATTTAATGTCATTTTTGGTGTCCAAAGAATTTGTTTGCATTATCAGTTAATGTCTACTGTTCACGGCTGAGCTGCAGCTTCCTGGCTGAGATTATCGCAGGTAGAGGCAGGTCAGTGAAACGCTCACACCCGGCTAATACTGCTTTTGTCAAGGTTTGTAAAGCTGACATATCCATAGTGCATTTTAATGCTTTATAATTGAAACCGTAACGCTGAGGGCTTCAGTACACACGGGCGTGTGCAAAACTCCTGATGGGAAACACACACACACACACACACACACACACACACACACACACACACGCCAAACTATTCTATCGTGGCCAAAAATTGACATTTGATTTACTCGTAAAAACATTTCACTAACAAATATTAGTCGAAAACTTGATCTACTTTTCCATTTTAATCGCTGTTAAATAATGAAATATGACGAAACACCAGATCTCAAAAGTACTAAAAGTACTTTCCAGTTTTGTCCATTTCATTATTCTCCTCTTAAGTCAAATCAAATAATTGAAACTGGATGAGAAACATTGTCAAGGAGAGGAAGCAAATTTGTCTCTGAAATTAAATGTTTTCATAGTAACAAGCAGAAGAGCAGCCCTGGGAATGTTTTGGGAATTGAAGAAGAAAAATGAACAGCCAAAAGTGAGATTATTTTATTCCACCTATTGATCCGCATACATGTAACTACAGACCTGAGGTAAATCTCACAGCAAAAATCCCTGGCCCACTACAGATATGAAATCCACCAATCTGTGATAATTACGATGATGATGTGATTTAGTTATGTTAATCCATGTATTAAAAGATTTGTCAGCCAGTGTGGGAATAATAACAGGTTGACATCTTCAGCTGTGGTTCTCGCTAGTGGGTGTGACCCCCTTTGTTTACACTTGGGTTGCAGGGTTGAAGTTTTATCTTGACTTTGTAGTACTTGCTCAGTGTTTTATCTATTACTCTACACCGATAACTGATGACTATTAGAAAATCTGAACTTAAAATCTGTTTATATACAAGTACAAGTTTGGGTGATATTTGACTCGGTGTGACTCTTGGTGAAGCAAGTTGGTTTTTTTTTTTTTTTTTAGCGAGTGCAGCCATATCTTCCTTCATTATGTATTAACTACAAAGTTGATGAGAATTAAAAGCAAGTACTAACCACTTACCTAATAAAGCTAACGTGTGAATGAACAAACAATGAAAAGCCTCCTGAGCATACAGCTAACGTTTCAGTTTACAGAGCCACATAATAACGGAAACACGGAAAATGACGAAGAGAAACGGCACTTGTGTTCGTGTGTCTGTCAGAGAGAGAGCGAGAGAGAGTGAGTGTGTGTGTGTGTGTGTGTGTGTGTGTGTGTGTGTGTGTGTGTGTGTGTGTGTGTGTGTGTGTGTGTGTGTGTGTGTGTGTGTGTGTGTGTGTGTGTTTGTGAGCCTGCAGACACCTGCTCCATTCTGCAGTGATGGTTCCCAGCGGGACACAGGCTCAGCTGCTGATCACTAGGCCCTCCCTGCAGCACTAGTGGCCAACACACACACACACACACACACACACACACACACACACACACACACACACACACACACACACACACACACACACACACACACACACACACACACACACACACACACACACACACACACACACACAGGCAGTCCAACACATCTAAACCCTCAAAGCCACCCTCGCAGTACCTCTCTCTGTGTTTCTTGTAACTGACACACCACATGTGCTCATATCAAGCGCAAACATGACGTGAGGTACATATACATACATGCTTTCACACACACACACACACACACACAGGCAAGACAGTCTGTGTTCAACTGATGTCGCGTGTAAATACCACATGGAGTTGTGAGTTTCAAATATGCTATCCGGATGACATTGTTTCCTAGCATTTCTGGTTTTTCCACGTTTTGATGGCGAAAGTGCGATTCTGTCCAATGCACCGCATCCAACCACCGACCCGAATAGTTAGAGAAGAAACGAATAAAATAATGTCAAAAGAAGGCTTTCTTCTGTTTGTTTTTAAGGTTTTTAACGCTTCGAATACTAACAATGGTATTTTAGGCGTCGGGAAATCACTTATCGCTGAAAGAATGCACGATAACCACATTTGTTTTTGTCAATCATTTTGTTAATCAACTTCTATTGTATTTGTGGCATGATTGTTGTTGTTGATGCTGTATTTTGCACTTATCTCCATCTCTATTTCTTTTCTGTGAGCGTCTTTCTCCCTCTGTGACATCGTTCAGTCTGCTGCACCTGTTTGTGCCTCAATGACAGCAGGGTTGTGGAGCATAGACGAACTAATTTCCTGGATATAGAGAACACTGCAATCAAGGAAAGGGGAAATGCAGTGAGCAGCAGATGGAAGGAGCTAATCATTGTTATGAAATAGAGATGACCTCTAACTATATCCTCGCTGGTAATATACCATGGCTGCACACATTTGCCAGCGACTGTGTGTCTGCCACCCCTTTCTTTTCTGCTCTCTTTGTTTTTTTGTTGTTGGTGGAGATGATGAACGACTTCAAACAGGTTTGAAAAGGCAACCTTTTTTTTTTTTTTAAACGTTGAAACGGAAAAGATTAGAGTTGTCAAACAAAGCCTAGTGTCACATAGAGAACAGCAGCTGCCTGCAGTGGGTAATCAGCCGAGCTTTCTTCAAATTAACAGCATTCAGCTCTGAAGCACGGTGTACTACAGGTTTTTAGATGTGGGTCTCTGAAAATTAGGTCTCACTGACTGAACAACTGAGCAATTTGTTATTCAGTTTTTGTTCACGTTACCACAATTTTGCCCAATCTGCCTGGGATCGTCATTCTGGCCACCTTAATGTCGTAAATTAATACTGCAGATGCTCTTTCTCCACAGTGCAAATTTCAGTGACTGCCCCTCCGTGTGTTTGGTTTCTATCAGATTCAGATTTTCATTCTTTCATTGCTCGTTTTTTTTCCCCAATGTAGTGCTGTGCAGCTTGAACCACGAGCTGCATCACTGAAAACGCTTGCACACCCAGATGCACATTGAGCAAAAAATACACCCTCCAAAGAAACGACAAGTGATGACAAACTTTTCTGTGGTGCGTTGCATTGTTTGGGTTGTCTATTTATTAATTTATGAAAACACAGATTTAATATAATTATGAATCAAATATGAATACATTGTATTTTTTATAGTTATTAAAATACATTAACTAGATTTATGTAACAATTGTGTTTCATTCAATTATGACTGGATCTTCTTTAAAGCAACAGTGTTCTCATTAATGCGAAAAAAAATAATTCTCCTTTCCCAAAGCCAATTTAAAAAAAAAAAAAAATCGGGTAAAAATGCACTTAAAAATAATAAATACGATGCAGGTTTTGAGGCTTTACACACCAACGCCACTAGAATCTTCCAGCACATTTATCTAATGTATGCAAATGATCTTGCTGTGCCTAATGAAGGCACCATTAATCATTATAACGATGGTCTTTTTTAACCAGGGTAATCAAGCGTAGACAGACACACACACACACACACACACACACACACACACACACACCCTTCTGCGCTGCTAAGCTGAAACTATCCTTTCAAACAAATACACAAGCAGAAGACCTTCCAAACGTGCCCACACCCACATAAAGCAATATGCCTCATCACAATAACACAGTGATGATTAAAATAGTGTAATGAAGATTCCATAGTCACAAAGATTTATTTGAATTTTATTAAGTTTTTTTTTTATTATATAAATAGTGGTAATATTTGCTCTTGATGTTCCACCCAGGAATTTAGTTTTTACAGTAATTATCAAACGTTTAAAGACTGATCGAATGCCGACCATAACATTTCAAGATATTAATCATAATTATAAAATAGATTTGGCTAATTTGTTCGACAAGATCAAACAAATAATCATGGTCCAGCAACTTTATGCAAACAGCTGATAACACTGTTGTGAGTGTAAAAGTGCAGTGGGAAACACTGGGCTTTGTGCGGCGCAGAATATAACAACAAATCAGACAGACGCCTTTGAACTTGCACAAGAATTCAAAGAGTAAACGACAAAAAGATTTTTGAAGCCCAGTTCCGCATGGACGTTTTTTTTTCCCACTGCTTATCCTTGCTGTGCATTTGCATGCACTTGATGGAAACCCCTGGGTAAAGTCAGCAGCATGACAGTGGGTTATGAAGGCTTGCGGGAGGCTCTGGGGTGTGGATCTGAGCCAGTTTGAAGGGGAGCCGAACCAATGAAGAGCCCACAGCAGATTAGACACCCACAGCTTCATGTCGCTTTAATGCGACGAGTCAGGGATTTTCTTACAAGGCTTTTCCCTAAACGTTCAGGGTTTTCTCATGCCCCCTTTTCTATCATTTCCTTTTCCTTGAAGTAATCTTTTCTACGGAAATTGCATAGTAATGCTGATTTCGGTGCAGAAATGGGCCTGTCTATCTACAGGGTTCCTGCTGCCTTCATCTATGGTGACATGTGATATTGACTTCAATAGTTTCAAACAAGTCTTCTTTAAAAGAGATGAAAGAAAGAAAGAGAAAACATTTGTGCTTTAAAAAGTTTAGAAATTGTATAACTGCAAAGGCTTTTTAGCAACTATCCACACCACCCCCCCCCCAAAAAAAAAGTTATTTCAGAAAGTCAAAAGCAAACTGAAACACTACAGAATCTGTTAGAATTGACAAAAATCATGAAAGTTAAAAAATATTTTCAAAAATTACCAGTACAAACACGCTCACACACACACACACACACACACACACACACACACACACACACACACACACACACACACACACACACACACACACACACACACACACACACACACACACACCAAAACACCTCAAATTCCCTTGATAGCAGTCTGACTGGCAGAGGCTAAAGACAGAGTAGGCGTCTGTAATTGAACAAACATAACAACGTAAATATTTACTAATACTATCCATTGGGGATACATGCAGGTTCCCACAACTCGTGTGCTCTCTCTCTCTTTCTGCCCTTTCACTCTTTTCTTCTCACACACTCAGTTTTTTTTTTTCTTTTCACACTTCCTACTACGATCTTCTTTTTCCCCCTCAGTGCTTTGCCTGGTATTAGCTTTTCCTGTGTTCACTAAAGAAATGGACATAATGTTGGTCTTTCTATCCTCTTACCAAGGGTGACCTGTAGCCCATCTGGGCTGGCGGTGACAGGAGATCCCTGGGAAATAGCGGCGAGTGCGTCTCGGGGACGGAGCCCACGCCACTGGCTGCTAGTCCCGAGAGCTGCCCGTACCTCACCATCATCTTGAGATGCTGCTCACAGAACATACACACTCATACACAGGACATGGGGAGGAGAAGGGAGGAGAAAGAGACAGAGCGGAGGGGGGAAAGAGAGAGAGAGAGGGGGAAAGAAAGGGTGTAAGAGAAGGGAAGGAGAGCGGATAACAGCAGGCAGGAAGGACGGCGAGAATGGTAGAGGACAGAGGAGGGAGTCGGGGGATAAACATGAAGAAAGAGGGAGGTAGAGGGGAATTACAGAACACTTTGCTCCTGGACGAATCCATATGTGAACATACACACATTCGGGCAAACACACTTGCACTTACAGACATACTGTACAAGCACATGAAGGTGCACATAAAATTGTAGGACCAGGTGTGCCATTTCACAAGCAAGCTCGTGTGTGATGGTGTTGATAGCTGCCTTGGTTTTAATTATAATACGGGGGGGGGAAAAAGAATTAAAGCATTGGCTCTCGGTTTATTATTACAAGGCAGGATGAGTGTGAGAAGCGTAGCGGTCCCTTTTTCCTGTACCAGCGTTCGTGCTGGGAAATATAATGAACAGCCACTGTTATCAATCGTCCCCTCTGTCTTTTGGCTACGAGCATACAGAAGTGTACAGACACGCACGGACATACGAGAAACACGCATGACAGAATGGCTGGCAGCAGACATACACAGGTGAGGTGTAGAGAAGAAAGCAAATCTCTTTACCTCATTGCTCAACAAAGCGGCGTTGAGTGTTCGGCTTATTTCGAACATGTTCAGATTTGGTGCTTTTTTTTTTTTTTTTTTGTTGCTCTGTCCTTATATATTCAGGTTCTCTTCAGTTTCTTTTTGGCTTTCCCCTTTTCTCTGTCTTTTCGGTGGTCGGTTGTCAGTCCTGGGTGCGGCAAAAAAAAAAAGAAAGAAAGAAAGAAAGAAAGAAAAAAAATCTGTTGAAAAAAGATGGGGATAAAAATAAAAATCCTCTTTAATTTTCTGACTTTGGAGTAGTGAAATTTTAGTCCTCTATTTTCTCTGTCACTCTCTTCCGTCTGTCTGCTGATGCACTTCTGCTGGCTGTGGCTGTAGTGGCGGCGTTTGTGCCCAGGGTCTCCGCACCGGTCTGAGGAGTCAATATGCTGTCTTTTAAAATCTCCCCAGAGTCAGCACATTAAAACAGGCAGTCAGGCAGGCAATCGGTGGGTCGGGCTGGCAGGGCGGCTGTCTTCCTTATCTGCACCATGCACACTGGCTCACACAATATGCTCCGATCCTCACACTGCTCGCTAGCAGATTAGCCTGTCCCAAAACATAGCACTTACTTTAAACTCCCCTCCCTCCCTCTCGCTCGCTCGCTCTCTCTCTCTCTCTTTCTCTCTCTCTCCCCTCGCTCTCTCACTCTCTCTGTTGCTCCCCCTGGCTCTCCCTTTTGCTCTCCCTCCCACTGTCGCTCTGTCTCTCTCACTCCATCTCTCGCTTTGCATCACTCTCTCTCTCTGTCTCTCTCTCTCCCCCAATAGCTTACGCATTAAGGCAGCCTCAGTTCACTCTGCTACCACAAGGTGGGAAAACTGTTCTAGTGGCAGTGACACCATCATCGCACGCATCCTTTCTCTCTCCGTGCCACTCCTTTTAGATTTCTCTCTCTTCTCTTCTTGTTGAATATATGCTTTCAGTACGCAGATACAGATTGTGGGGGGGGACATTCACCCAAACAGGGGTTCCCACATTCTGGCAAGATTCAATTTGGAACCAGGGTGGATTTATAGTTCAGGAGTTGTGAGGATAGCAATTGCTGGATTTCTAATTAATTTTTCTTAAAACAAGTAACATATGTGGCTTCAATTTCGGTGGGAATGATTTCTTTCCAAAGGACATTTGGAAAGAAAAACCTTTATTTTGAGGTGTTTGTGAATTATACTAATGTAATAAAACGCACCCTCTCGAGAGACCTCGGCACAGTGGGAATTGAGGGTACGTCTCAGTAATATCAAATGCGGGGAAGACGCGCAGGTTGGGCTGATGCGAGCATCAAGGTCAGGTGGTTGTCCTTTTTCCTCAGCAGGGTGTGGCACAAAGATGACGAGGCAGCCAGTCACAGGCACGGCAGGAAATCCCAACTATAAAACAAACAAGCGCAACAAAAATGAGGGAAATACGCTGCATGTATGAATCACCCATCTTTTTGAATTTGGTAACACCTGAGAGGTTTCAACGTGTTTACTCACAGCATCTGCGTCTGAAACAAAATGATAATCGAGTAAACCTCTTGTATTGAGTGCCTGTCTTTGGGAAAATAATGAGGTATGTTATTAGGGTGATGCTGCTTAAGTGATTGGTATCTTCATCCTCCTCACTAATCGCATGTCGGTGGTGTCTCACTCATGGCTCCATCATCGTGGCACTGGATTTATTCCTAGTGCTTTAAATGTGCTTTTTGCTGTCTCGAATCAGAGCGGGGAGAGCGGCCAGTTAATAGCAGCCTATTGACACTGGACCATCTGTTTAGGTGGAGGCTGTCCAGCCCAGTGGAGGGAGGTAGCGGAGGAGGGAGGGCAAAAAAAAAAAGAGGGATGTAGAGACAGAGGAAGTGACAAATAAAGGGAGAGGGATGGAGGGGTGTATGAAAGAGGTGACGAGGTACAAAAGAGAATGAAAGCAAATTGTGACTTTACCAGTGTTTTTGTCAGCAGAGAGGGGGACATATGTAAGAAGACTCACACTTATTGAAGATGTGGCATGCAATATTGTTTACATGTTTTAAATTAGCACATTTCCTTTTTTTTTTTTTTTTTACCCCCCTCAAGATTTCATCAGGAGCAAGATATGTGAAGATATAATTAACAACATTACTCTGTTATATGGCACTGTTGTACTGTCTGGGCTCCGACACCATTTATTTATTTTCTCCCAACGGTTATACGACTGCGAGCCACATCCCTGTTCTGTAAAGCGTGTAGTCTCTGGGGATGGCTGGTCCGGCACAGCCCTGGGGGGAGCTGTCAGTTGAATCATCCAGAGTGAGGGCTGATTCCTCAGTCAGCTGCCTCTCAAGCCTTCCTCTCTGACCCAGCCTCACTCCCCCGAGTCCCCCGATTTCTGTCACCATAGTGATTCTCTGTGTACTGCTGACTTGTGTTTGCACCCCCCCCCCCCCCCCCCAACCCACCCAACGTCCCTCGCACGACCGCCCGACGCCGACACTGGGCCACTAATGCCACCGTGTTTTGATTTTTGCATGACTTGTTCCTTCATTGAAGATGGACTTGATGTGTGGAAGCTCTCAGCTGGCCTGAGTAAAAAGGGTTTCCCTGTACTTCCTGCAATAAAAAGAAAAACAAATCCCCCCCCCCCCCCAAAAAAAAAAAAGCAGAGATTTGGTTCTTTTTAAGACACACACACACACACACGCACACACACACATTGTGTTTCACGCTGAAAACATCAACAAGCAATTCTTAGTGTCCCTATTTTTTTTTTCTTCTCCCAGTTCTGGAACCAAGCTACAAGAACTGACTTGTTTGATCATTTTAGAGTTCGGAAGAAAGAGTGTCTTTCTGAAAGCAATGAAAAGTGAAGCTTGAAAACACCTTTGCTGTGCCAAAGCTGCCGCTTCCCAAAGGGGTTCCTGATACGTTCGGCACGAGATTGTGATGATGATGTGGTGTGTCCACCAGTCAAGGAGCCCACACTTAAAAATAGCCACAATGCATGAAAATGATTGCAGATTCTCTATTTAGCCTTGACGGGGATGTCTACATCTGAGGCACATTGTATGTTCACAAATCTTTAAGGGTCATATATGTTTTCATAAGCATGTGAAAATACACTCTCCTGAGAGATAATTAAAGTTTTAGAGATTGTGATGGGAAGGGGACTTCTCTTTCATGTTCTAGTATTTCTAAGTAATGGAAATCTCTGATTGCCACTGTAGGTACGACAGCAAGAAGCGTGGTACAAACAAAGAATGTAGAGCAAGAGATCGGAGGGATATCTTTTTCTTTTGCTTTTGAAGAGGTACACATGATGTTGATGAAGATGATGAGGCTTCAATACACGAAAAGCCCTGGAAAACTTTACATGCAAGCTATTTCTTCTGTTTAATATTGGATGTATTAGGAAAAATGATAAAATTAGCATTAGTCTTGGGTCATATAAACATAGTAAACATTTGAAAGCTGCCAAACTTTGAACTCAACAAACTTTGAAGGTGGGAAACTGAGAGATCGGACAAGTGAGTTTCACTCCACTGAACAGGGCAGCATTTGTGGATTTGCAGGAGAAATCGTATTTCCTAATGTTTCATGCTGTAATAAAGCTATATATTTGTAACATCATTTCCATTCATGTGTTTGTCTTCGGGAAGTGGAAAGACAAGTGCAATTACTGCTTAAATTACTTAAGTTGTACTCAATTTCAAGCAAATGTACTGTTGTTGAAAAAATGCAATGTACATTTCTCAAATAGTACTACAAATATTAAATGGTGGTAAATTGATTCCACACATATTGTGCTTTCCGACTGATTTATCAGCCCCAATGGTCTTTACAATGCTGGTCACATTTACAGATTCACATTCATAAATTAATGGAGGCAGCTGCCAAGGAAAACATACAGTCACTGGAACCAGTTTCGGCTTCAGTGACTTGCTCAAGGACACATTCTCATAGGGACAGACATGGGGCAAGAACCTGAACCTACAACCTTCTGATTAAAAGATGACCCATTGTACCAACTGAGCAATTGCCTTGCAAGAACTGTGTAATAATAATAATATAATAATGATGTTTATAAATGTATGTTTATGTTATAACTGCATATTATATTTAGAAAAAGGTCTGACAAATTAATAATATAAGATGTACAATATGTTTTATTATCATTATATACTTTTTAATATTCAATATTCAGAGTTAAGGTGTAAGGTGTTAAGGTGGAATCACATGTTATCATCATTGCCTTTATCTATGTCTGTAATTATTTTGTTCATGGTCAAAATAAATAATTACAATAAAAGCAAAAACCTCCCTTCATCATCCTACTGGTATGTGGACGCTCCCTCTACAACAAAAAAATGGGTTATTTTGGACGATCAGGGACATCAGGAGTGAATGTTATAATTGTGTTTTTGTGCTTGACTCTGGTGCTTTTTCCACCTCTAACCCACTGAAAATATACCTACCTGGTGTCCTTCACCTTCATCACAGAGTAAAGAATAGCAGATACAAGTTGTACTTGCTACAGGAGTGCCTGCCACAGTTCTGGTTGGTCGTGTCATGTTTTGCCATTTTACATTTTTTGTTTAGTTTCTGTTTTCTGATTGATTTTCGTATTTTTTTTTTTAATTCCTTTTCAAACAGACATCAATGTGGGTTGCAGTGGTAAATCATTTTGACTAAATGTGTCTCTCAATCACAATGTGTATCTCACTGACAAATGTGAGCTTAGTCATGGGCTCAACATACACTCGGTATCACAAGTGTTTCAACGCCAAAGGACACAAGCACGGATCACATGGCAAATTCAGCTACTTCCATGCAGCGTCTTCATTTGATAAGAACGGAGAAACAAAGGAACATGTAGCATATCTAATTCATTCTTCTCATGCTCCATAATTCAATTTCAATCTGCCTCTTGAAAATGAATGATTGTACCACCATAGAGCTGTTTAATTGGCGTAGTGTTAAAGGAATGATATGGCACAGAGGACAGCTATTCAATTTTCAATTTTAACAAAATATTACACAGCTGCTCTGTATTCTCTTCCTGTCTCCTCAGAAATAATCAGGCCGACCTATCTACTCAGTGGCCTGTTGATGCTCGCCATCAAATACAGATCACACACAGAAGAAAAATCATTGCCCTCTCCCTGGTCTTATTCATTTGGTCCAGTTACACACAGCTTATAACCTGAAAATTAGCAGCAGCCTGTACGCCTCTTGCTCTCGGAGTTGTGCGGCTGCTCATTTGATGAACTTAATCAGGTGCAACCTTTGTAATGGGAAAGGAATCGGGCTCGGCTTGATTGGCCTTGATGACATCTCTGCTTCAATTGTCTAGAAAATCTCCAGCTTTAATCAATCTGCAGGATGATTCTGAATCTCTGACTGCTGCTCTGACAATGATTGGCTTTTTCTCCCAAACCATCATCAAAAAGTTTTTTTTTTTTTCCCCCTGTAATAAGACTGAGATATGTGCAGTTTAAAGATTACAGCTTGAAGGCATTACACTGGATGTCTCATCTTGCATATTGTTGCTTTGCAGAATGTAAATGTTGTCATTATACGGCGACGTATGAATTTGTTTTTCATGATTGTAATGACTTGATTTGGTTCATTTGTGGGATGTTTGTGTGGAATAATCAGCATTACTTTCGCAAGTTTCCTTTGGCCACGATGTGTTACAGATTTGGGATTTGCAGTCCTAAAAATGCAAGTAATCTCTTTATCTGAGTTATATTTTATTTTTGTTCTGAACACAAATCTTTCATATTTACTGCTACTGAAAATCCTTACCACTGGCCTAAAAGAAGGCCAGATATGCTTTAAATGTTTTTCTATTGACAGCAGCCAAACCCATTGCCCCTTCAACCGCCACACCCTCTTCTAACTACCAAGACTTGCGATGCAATTACCCCAATCTCGAAATTCAGTTTGCAATTGTATACTTATTCTTTAAATATTCTATGGTGTTTTGCACTGAGAGCTAAAGCCCATCAGCTTACCATGTTGTCAGCAGCCTTTTATCAGTGATGCTCTTTTAATTAATTTCATTGGGTGAAAATAAAGACCCTCTTTCTGTGAAATATCTAATTTGTGGTAGTGTTGTGGCTTGAGGAAAAAAAAAAACACACTTCATAGTCATCCATCCATCTTCAATACCGCTTTATCCTGTTCAGGGACGCAGCTATTTTACATAAATGAAGTGCTATCCAAATTACTTAAGTACCGGAAAATAATCATCATAACTTAATTTGCACCCCAAAGCGATGAACTGAGTAAGGCTTTACAGTCACAAAACAACTGTTACCTGCTCACCGCCTCCACAACACACACACAACTAAATGCATGAATCTTTCTGCTATTTGAGAAAGACCCCCCCCCCCACAGTCCAAAAACACAAATTTGGGATTAATTGGACCAATCATCACTTTGTGTCACGTGATGCACTGGCAGACTGTCCAATATGTGCATTGGATGCCTTCACCCATATTAAGCTGGGATTGGCTTCATGCCACGCTAAATTGGATAAAGTGATGCCGAAGAATAAGCGTGACTGCGTTTTACTGACTTTATTACATGGGGAAAATAATTAGTAGCTGCAAAACTTATACATTTTTGCATAGAAGAGCTTCATCAGAATATAATACTGACAATGGTCAAAACTGCCTATCTTTGAGCTAGACAACATAATTTCCCTCACAGTAGCAACTTTGCTGGATGAAACAGAGCGATGTTTGTTGGAAAAGAGATGTGCACAGAAATGAAAATAGATATATTAATCATTAATTTACACTTTAGTATATAAGGTTGTTTGAACCCTATTTTATAATGTATCAGTGTATTGTAAATGGAAATCTTTTTCAGTATTAGATGTTTATTAATTTATTTTTTAACTATTATGTTATGTTTCTTACCTCCAAATTATATATTTGTTTCCCTTCAGTGGCCCCATACTCTTGAGCAGGACGTGTTTAAATCGGGGAAACCTTTTTTTTGTGTGAATGGTGATAATTCTGCTGTTTTATTACGTAACTCAGTGCGTGACCTTGACCCATGTTGCCTTCACGCCACCTGCGTGTCCTGCGGTTCTCTGTGACGCTGTGGTCGGACTGATGTTGTAAACCCCCCCCCCCCCCCCCCCACGCCGCGCGCCTGTCCCGCCCCCCTCTCCGTTGCCCGGGCAACACACATCGAGCGTCGTGCTGCTTTGAAACAGATGCAGAGGAAGATGGAGGAGAACACAGTGAGAGACGTCGATCCCGGTGTGTAAACACGAGCCTTTCCCGGCTCCCACTTCATTGCTATGCGAGCAGAGGGACGCGCGTGGTACCTCGTCGGCTGACAAAGCGATACGCGCGTGCTTTCGACTGGCAGCGCGTCTCAGTTTGACGCTGACGTCCAGTGTGCTAACCTCCTAGCTAGCAGGTCGAGATGTAAACACGGTCCCTCTCAGTAGCGTTTTTTTTCACCGCTAAGCCGTGCTGCGACCGACGCGTGTCGACCACGCAGTGAACGTGCATGTAAGCCATGTCGCTAATTCCCGGCGATAAGCGGTAAACGGCCGCACTTCGCATCCGGGAGGAGAGCCCCGGTGCAGGTGCGCTGGCTTCTGGGTGTGTGCTATCGCTAGCCCCGCGTCCAATCAGCTGCAGCACCTGCAAGAGGCTGGGGAAGCTAATCACCTTACGTCAAGTGGCTGAATGGCTTCGCACAACACCACCTCCATGATTAAAGTCCCTGTTTGTGATTGACTGCAATCAAATGCACCAAAGTGTACATACTATGCATTTAATGCAAAGACATGGTATTGTTGTATTGTTGTGACAGGGATTGTGCTTTGGTCGTTACGTTGGTAGACGCAGGCGTGAAGGGTTAAGTTGACCTTATACATGTGTTAAATCATAAATGAAACTGCCTTTACAGCAGGAATGCCCCCCAACCTACAGCCCTGTGAAGCCACTTATAGCCCAATTTAATCCCTGTAACATGAAAACATTTGAATATGAATTCCTGGTTAACTCTAAATACTTTACTCTATTTCAGCACAAAAAGGTACACTTAATTTAATTCAGTATCTTTTTATAAACCCGCAACACGTTCTAATATACAAATAAGAATAAACAGTTTAAATCAAACTTATTTGTGGAAAATATATTGAAATGTTATGTAAACAAGCCTTTATGCATACATGTGCATTTACATATAGGCTCTCACACTGATGCTTTGATGCTGATGATGCTTCACAACCAATAAGTTAGCTCGTGGAATGACGGTTCATTTTGTTGTGGAATTTTATTTGATATCTGTTTGTCATTCATACACTTCACAAAGTCATCCTGTGGGTCAGAGAGGTTGTTTTTCAGGTTCTTTTTCCACAGATTTTGTTTTCTGGTATATAGATGCATAAACCAGAACAGCATTGCTGGTTTACTTTTATGTTTTTTCTGTTTTGTTTTGGTTTTTTTCTGAGCAATTAATATTAGTTCATTGGTTTTCAATGTGTCAATGTTTTTTCCTGATTGGTGCCAAAGAGCCTGTTATTTTGAACTGTACTCGGGAAAATATTGGGAGTTCAAGGAAATTCACCAAAATATTTCATGATTTCATTTTTTTTTAATCTAAATGTTGTAAGGAAAGAAATAAGTGAAGGGTTATATATATATATATATATAGACATATATATAAGACACTGTTATATGTTGAAATAGGAAATACATTTTTCAAAGGGATTTTTTTTAAACATTCATTTAGATTAACTACTTCAAAGCTTATGAATTAAAGCCACCTTTCTTTTGCTTTTATCACAATTCACCCTGCTCATGTGATATAAATTCACTTTGTTTGTTCATTTTGTATGACATGTGGTTTATGTTACTAATATGGTTTCTATTATGCATTTTGAATCTTTATTGCTCATGGTCATACTTTTTTTTTTGAAGTACGAGTCGACTCCATTCAAACAAAGAAATTAGAATGCATGGCTTTCATTGCTTTCATGCTTTCATTCCTATCAGTCAGTCATTTCAAAATATTGATGCAGAAAGTTAATTCATACATTTGAATGTTTAAAACAATAATTAATAAAAAAAAACATTCTCAATCTATATTTGTGAAGGTTATGCCGTAACACGAGTCAGATTTTAATTGCATGTTTTCACACTTCAGGCAGTGAAACTGGAGAGGATGCTTTGGTTGGGAATGTGAACAAACTGACGGTGACTCCACCAGGATACTCAGGCTCACCGCGAAAAGGACATCTGGTGTTCGACGCTTGCTTTGAGAGTGGTGAGTATTAAGACTACTAATGCATTAATGGTCAAGTAAAACAACAGATTGAATGTTTCTCCATGATATCTATGCAATTATGTTTTTCCTTTTTATTTTTGGAGGAAGTACTATTTCAGGTATAACTGGTCGGAATGACATTTCTGTTGTTTTCGGAACCTGGGCAAAATGGCCATTGATAGAATGTCATGATTGGTATTCTGGATGACGTTTATTCAACATTTCTGGGCAATTTTACGAAATTGTTGATCAGTGTGTTAAGATAGCAGGTGTCTTCCAGTTTACGCTCATGCAATCTGACCCAAATATATGTAACTGTCTAAAACACACACACACACACACACACACACACACACACACACACACACACACACACACACACACACACACACACACACACACACACACACACACACACACAAAACCCCCACAAAAAGGCAACAACTTATTTTGAGCCATGTGTCTCTTGTACTGTCCGTATTCTGTTTTGTATTTTGTATAACTCGATTTCAGGAGCTGATGCAACAGCTCTGTCTCTCATTTTTCCCCCCCATCTGGATTATCTGAATACAACTTACTCTCTTTCCCGGACGTTTCCATTGAACTCGTCCAGCTTGGTCAAACATGAAAAAGAAAAAAAAAGTCATTACAAGGAGATCAAATATATTTGACCAAAACAGACATGGGCTACCATCGCTGCATTTGATGTTTTTCAAGTGATAGCTGACATTAAATGAGTGTTATGCATTGATTTCAAAGAGATTTACAGCTTTTCCCAATAAAACACAGGCGACTATGAATTGTGTCCAAGTTTTCAGGTGAGGATATGCTTGTTTGCGAAATGCTTTAAGTTTGTGGACCTCGGGGCTCTGTCAGGGGAATTTGACTTATCTTGACAGCAGTTTGGGAATAAATGTATTTGCCATTTTCACGGTGCTTCTGTGTCCATACACAGTGTTAACTGGCAACAGGCAAAAGGGAAAGATACACCCCAGACAGGTCTCTGGTCCATCACAGAGAAATAGTCTCAGACACACTCTCATTCATACCTTCAGCCGATTTAGTGTCACCAGTTAACCTAACAAGCATGACCTGGCACTGTGGGATGAAGCTGTAATAGATTGGATAGAGCTATGCAGGTAGACTATACAAACTCCATACAGAAAAGCCCTAAGCCTGGGTTTAAAACAGGTTTTTTTTTTCTGTTGTGAGACGAGGGTGCCGGGGGTGCCACTTTTTGAATTTTTTCGGGGGGGGGGGGGGGGATCACCCTTTTAAGACAGAAATGCTCAATCAGTGACAAAGATGAGCAACTTAATATGAAACGATATGTTATCTATATTTAATAGTCAGATTGAGCAGTTCCATTGATGTTCTCATTTGTTGAAGCTGGAGGTAGTAATATTGAGTTAATATACTACATAGTTATTTGTTAATGTTCCTTCCTGGTTGCCAGATGAGCGGCATGACAATGAATATGAAATATGTGTCCAATAGTGACAAGGTCAGTTGGTTCGACCCACACACAGGGAAATACTTCAGCTAAAGAGTAGGCTGAGTAAATCAGCAGGTCTCTCTCAGACTGATTATCTGTGCTGAGATTGGGTTTAGATGGCAGCCACATTTCATAGTTCCACAGATAGTATAGGACCATGTACAGATAGGCTCAATGGGCCCGGAGCTGTAAAAATACATCCAGAATAAATAAATAATAGCAGCTAATTGTTTTCACTTTTGTGCAAACATGTATCAATACATTCTAAAAGTAAATTTTCAGTGAATCTTGTATAAATAAACCTGCAATTTCTAAAGAAAACCTGTTAGCGCTCTCTATGGGCGTTAATTCAGTTTGGTTTTCAGTTCTGGGTCACAGTGTTGTGTTATGTCTGTCCACCCTGTGCACAAATTATAAATAGCAGGTACTTTTTAAAGTGTTTTGGGAATTAATCCATCTCCAATAACTATTACCGGCATATTGTGATTGTACGATAGAGCTGGTCCCAGCTAGCGATGCTCAAAGGAAGGATATACCCTGGATGGGTCGCCAGTCCATCACTGGACGAATACAGCAAGACAGGCACACATTCAATATCTCATCTATGGGCAATTTGTGGCTCACTAATGAACCTTCCAACTACATGCTTTTAAACTGTGGGACTCAACTGGAGTAAATGAGACATCTCATGCACTGACAGGAAAAAAAAGAAAAAAAAACTACACACAGAAATGCTCAACATGCACTTGAACCAGTGATATTTTCACAGTGAGATGAGAGTGCGAGCCACTGAGTTAATGTGGGGCCCAGTTTCTATCTTCTTTTACCTTCGTTATGCTATGCAATGGGACATTGAGCTGGAGTGAGAGAGCCACTGCCGGGCTCGATTTGGCCTGCATAGACATATGTTTGAGACCCTTGTTCGAGACATTACAGCTGAAAGGCTTTTTACTCCTTAATTCACTCTGGTAAAGCCAATTGTGTATAGGCATACAACATTGCAACTAAGGGAAAGTGGAGCCTTATCTTCGTCAATGTACTCACATTTGAGGATGGTGAGGGCGAGTGCACACTCATAGCAGTACTATGTAATGATATAGACATGTTACATCAGGAGGACTGTGCTGAGAGATCTGTGTGGTGAATGCCCTTTTTATAAATGCACCTTTTTCCAGATGACATGGCCAGAAGAACTCAGGCATTGATTAATGGGTGCTGAGCTCCCACACTCAGATCAGCTAACATATAAGTGTCTCTGGCTCCGGATGTATCTCCTGAATGATTTATGGAATTGATATTAATCTCTTTCCAGTAAATGCATTACTAAAGTTAGAATGGGGTATGGGTTTGATGTTTGCTGGCTAATGTCAAATTGATGCCGTTTTGCATTATTGCAAAGTTCTAATATGGCTTTCTAAGCTTACGCAACCTGACTTTACCATACTTTCACTTACTATATTCTTTCGGCGACTCAGATGAAATCTTCGACTTTTTTCATCAGTTCACACAGTGGCATTAGAACATTTATAGGATACGTGTGTAAAAACGACTATGTTCACTTGCCATCAGCAAGGAGCCTGTCGGTGATACACAAGATTTAGTGTCTGTGTTTACACTTGAAATGACAGTGTGCATAGTATAAGTGCGGCATGTAAAATGAGCTGCATATATGCAGTTTGATATGACTGGAACCAGTGACAGGGAGGTTATTAGCGAAAGGACTATCGGCCTATACCCTCCATGTGCATTTCTCAAAGCTATTGAAATGGTCTCTCATGACAGTCCATGTCTATTTTACTTCTTTCAAAGCAGATTGAAAGGCTCAAACATAGTATGTCAAACAGACATTTTCATTAGAAATTTATGTAGAGCAAGAGCTTGGCGAGGTTCTGAGTTTGACTCCTGATGCGGTCTGCCACACTTCTACATTTTTATAAAGCATAGATTTTATTTTATTGTGTTAGTCTAACACAAAATAAAATCTAATTGGTTTATTAAAATAGACACTGGTTATGTAAGCTGTTTGCAGAACGTATAAAACCTAATTTACATTTAGATGAGGCTTAATTCACTTTGTTGTCAGCCCTGTGCTGATCAACTCAGTGATGGCCCGCATATTTACATACAGTAGATGCCTCAGCCAACAGGCCCTTTGACATGGAGTCAGTGTTAACCATTAAAAGCTTTTTTTAAACACTCATTCTTAACGATAACGCAGTGTAGTGATGACCTTGACCTTGAGGAGTTTGTACAGTAGCACATCCACGTTAAGGCTATTTTCTTACTGTTTGATTTTGTGAAAATCAACTTTAATTTTTACTCGTCTTCTTTATACCGTACAGGATAGTAAAAAAAAAAAGATGAGTGAAAGTGATAAAAAGCCTAATTGTCTTTTTAAAGTAAAGTCCGAGTCATTCTTATCTCATCTCATCAAATTTGTTTTGCCTCACGCTTCAACTGTTGACATTTTCGGCTAAGTACCGGTTTCTTTTGTGGAAGCGTCCACACAATGCTGCTCACTAAAGTCCTGTCATTCTCTACAAAGAATGACACTGACAGTGCAGACCTATTGTTTTACTGCACCTCTGGACAGTGTACCAGATGTAATTAAGCACTCATTGATTAGGCAGACTGCTCTGTGCTGAGAATGACTTGCATAGTCAAAGAAATCCCCCAGGGGTGACACGTGTTTAATGGGGTCTATTGATAAGCACAACTCATCAACTCATTGGGTTTTACAGTCAATTCACTCAATATAACCCAACTTCCAGTGCAAGCTGATGAACTGATATGGACCGGCTGTTATTTCTTATCGTCACAACAGAAAGTCAGAGACATTGTGAGAAGAGGTATCCTAACTATCAGTTTTAATCCCCGTCCAGCAATCATCAGGTATGAGTTACTTACATTTGACCGATAATGCTAATTTCAATATATTACATTAGATGTAAAGTGATATACTCCACCTTCAGACATTGGCCCTGCCAATTTACTGTATATTTGGATGAAACTGGCTCTCAATGAAAAATTAGTGGACACCCCTAATGTGGAATTGTTGAGTTGAGTGTGGAAAATACATCTTGATACATGCAAATCAAACATGTTGACAATTTCATCTGGAATCATCACCGTTTAACAGTTTCATCTATCATCATATACAGTATCATTGCAAACATGCAACATATAAGAATTAATTATGACCAACTTCATCAAATGAAGCTTTTTGTGTATTTTTTTTTTCCCGATTTGGATCGCTGAAAGTCTGGTGACTGGGGTAGCCCATGTGTCCCAGTCGGGCACAGTCCGACCAATACAAGCAATGTGCGAAGGCTACGTGGACCCACCACCCGTGAAGTCCAACATCCTGTAGCCGTGCATTGCTCACGCAGTGCAATGAGCAGGGAACCACATGGTGTCGTGGGTCCCTGCAACAGAAACTGATATATCCTCCGCACCGGAAACATCTGAGGTTTGCTTTTCAGGGTGTTTGTTACGAGTACAGAGTCCGCTCCTTCGAGCTATCTCTGAGCTCTCGGGTGTTTGTGCGCTGTACCGATGCAGCCATTGTGCTGCTACGGCGGCAGGGCCATCTGGCTAGCGTGGACACGCTCGCATACGTCTGGCCGTTGGTCCTCCTGTACGCTTTTCCCCCCATTGGCTCTGATATGATACGTCCGCCTCTGAACAAAGTCAGGGAGCGTTGCCACAGATTAATTCTGATAGCTCTGCACTGGCTAAGTCATGCACTGGCTGGTGGTGATATTTCAGCTCCGGTCTGGGCTGCCATGGCAGCTCCATGTATGTAGGGACATGCTGTCCCAGACGGGGGGGTGGGAGCAGTATTGCACCCACACCCAGTGCGTCTGGCCCTATGGGCCTGGCCCGTGAGCTCTGTAATTTAAATACTACAGGGCTTCCTCAGAGTGTGATTAACACTAATAAGAGCACTAGAGCATCCTCCACCAGGTCTCTTTATGACTGTAAGTGGAGGGTGTTTGAAGAGTGGTGTCAGCAGGGAGGACACGTCTCCTTTCAGTGCACTGTTGGTGCAATTTTGTAATTCCTGCAGAGCTTGATTGACGAACGAAAATCCCTCTCCACAGTTAAGGCGTATCTGGCCGCTATTGCAGCATGCCATGTGGAATTTGAAGGAATAATGGCCAGCGTCCCTCGGTCTGCCGTTTCATGAAAGGGGCACAAAGGTTGCTGCTCCCCCATGTGGGACTTGGCAGTGGTTTTCTTTAGCTTGAAGAACCTGTCTCTGAAGACAGGGCTCCTGCTGGCTTTTTGCCTCTGCGAAGCGTGCTAGTCACATTCATGCACTCTCTGTGTATTCTTTGTGTACTCAGTTTGCTCTCGACTATGCCAGTGTCACTGAAGCCCCACCTTGCTTTCATGCCCAAAGTGATTGGCTCATTGTCTCGCATTGTTGTTTCAGCATTTTCTCTACCGCCATTTTCTTCGTCTGAAGAACAGTGGTTGCACATGCCGTGCCCAATCCGGGCCTTACAGATTTATGTGGACAGAGCAAAGGGGTTTCGGAAGAGTGACCAGCTCTTTGTGTCCTGAGCTAACCCTTGCTCGGGCAGCCATCACAAAGCAGCGGCCCTCCTACTGGATTGTTGGGAGCAATTGCTTTATCCTACACGCCTCAGGGCCTGCAGGCCCCTGTGGGCCTGTGGTCTCTTTCTATTTCTCCTTTATTTCTCTTTTGCTTGTCTTCACGAGGTTACCGTAAATATGCTGGATTTAGCACAAGGCTAATTTCCATCCGTTGTCCCACATAAAACCGTACAATGTTACTTACATATAAAAAAAACAAGAACATATAAAAACACGTGGTCTGGCTGCATCCTGCGTAAAGGGGTCTCAATTCAGTAGATTTGTGCAGCAGCAAGCTGGTCTTCACCTCCCATGTTTGTCTGCTTTAATAAGCTGGACGTCTTTGGTCTGAGCCTGGTTCATGCAGTACTGACTGCTGGGCCCACTTAAGACAGAGGGCCCTTCCTGGAGTGATGGTGTTTGACTTGAGGTAAACATGCGGCAGCTTCTGGGGTTACGTTAAGTAACCTACAGTTTTACAAATTTGTCAGAAAGGTTATTGATTTAGAATATCAGCTAGCAAGATGACACCAGATATCGCTCTTCTCAGTCTATGTTAACATGATTCTATAGGCGTCAAACTCTCACCAATTGCTCTAAGTCACCATTTGTGTGTGTCATAGTAATAGCAACAGTTCAGCTTGTTACACAGTCATTGACATTTGAGATGCTACTGGGTTGCATGATTACTTGAGGCCACCCCTCTGTCATTAGTTTTTTTGTGGAGGAAATATCAAATTTTACACACGTGCTAATTTTTTTTAATAATTGAAAATTGACTGAGTGGTTAATCACAAAATTATGTGTTGCGTGATGAACTCAGAACTCCAATTTATTACCGCTTTAGACAGGGATTTCCACCAGTGACATTACAGACTCAATAGAGTCTCTCAAGCGCTTCGTGGTTATGCTCTACAGGTTTTAAATCACATCAGAGTAAAGATAATTGATTACATGTTTTTGAGATGAAAAATTACACTAAACACAAAAAGAGTATCGGGAGATCAGTAATGAGTATAAGTACAAAATAAAAGGGCTGCTCACAGAACAAAGGTTTATTTGTTTCGCCTAGAAATGTATTTTCTATTTTTTTCCAACCACCGAACAGTATTTTTAAACTTGTCGAAGAAACTGTCTTGTTGCAGTTGTACAGACTCTCTGAAATTGACTGATTAAAGCCCTTGTGAAAGCAAAATGCACTGAGCAAAGGCAGGGGTAAGAACAAAGAGCAAGACAGAGATGGTGATGGGAAGAGCAGAAGAAGAACGGACGATCTGAAGTTGTACAGTGCAAAATAATAATATGAGCTCTTGGGGGGGGGGGGGTGAGGTGGATTGTGGTCTGGAGATGGCGTAGGTAGAATGCAGTCAAGCTTGTCAGAAGATATTTATATACTCCAGAGTGCCCCATGAATCACGATAGTTGAGTTTCCATTGATTAAAGAAGAGGGAACCGTTTTTACAATCAAGCCAGATCCTTAGAATGAGTGGTTTGGAGAGGCCTGAGCTTGTTGCAGCGTCGCAGCTCTGCACCTTGCCTCGTCACACTCTGATGAGACAGTCCAGAAGAGACGGCAGCCCAAGGATGGAAGTGCAGGTTTTGTGTTTATAAGAAGAGCCTGTTCTCGAAACGCCGTGACATTTACCACTCCATTTATGAACCGCCTCCATCGTATTGTGCATTGTGCACACGTGGAACCATGTGTTGGTGTGATTTTTGAATTTTGTATAGTTCCCCGACCTCAGAATGCTCTCTCTTATGGGCTTTCCAAAGGAAGATCCATCCGTGTGAGTAGGAGGGAGCACTCCTGACATCTGATGTATTGAGAGGCACTCCTGGTCTCTCTGTCTCTCTTACATGTCCTTGGCAGCAGAGAAGCTTCACTGCTCAAATCACTAAATGGCCTCTCTAGTTTTCCCTTTTAGCGGTTTGCTCTCCTCTCTCTTTCTTTCAAGTCAGGGGCAGCGTATGGAGATAAATTTGAGTTGTCTTGGGACTGTTGGCAAGACCATTGCCTTTGATTTATGCTATTTATTGGCCATTTGTATCCATAAGAGATTGCTCTTTATTATTATTGTCTTTTTTATTATCGTCATATCCTATCTGTGACTTTCTTCAGGCATATATTGTCAGTTTTATTCCTCTTTTCGTGCCATTTCATGTGATGTGTGTTGGGGGTGTCTTATATTGCTTGACCCTGAGGAAAGCTTCCCCCAGGATTACTGCCAAGCTTAAAAAAACGTACATGCAATGTTTTCCCAAACCCTTTGAAACATATTCTTACATTCACACATTGCTCAAAGGGCGACCTAAAAGTGAAAGGGATTGCTTGTAGAAACAAACTCGGGCAGAACGCATCTCATCCAACTCCACACTACAGATATATACCAATATATAAAATGAACACAGTACAAAACCTCAAATGCAAAAATATAAAACATAGGAAATTAATCATCAAAATAAGTATATAGGTAGTAAGTCCATAGCTAACAGGATAAACTTCTGCTACTAAGATTCAGGTCAGGCATAATGGTGGTACTTGGAGCGCTTGATCTTAGAATGGTTGACAGTTTTAAAATATGTGAGAATTTTCGAAGGGATTCACTTACAAACTGAAATGATATTGATACAGTGAACTGAATATAGAATAAAGGTAATAGAATCAGCCTGTTGCCTTTTCAAATTTCACAATTATTGCACAAAATGCTACTTTTGGCATGTCCAGGTGGGCATAAGCAGAAATCCACACAGGCAAACTAAGGCAATCACAGACTGAACCATAGACTATTTATTTCCTTGCTTTTTGAGGACTTTTATATGATTATGTTTAAACTTCATCCAATTGTAAAATGTGTACCTCATTTTTAAAGAATATAGATTTTCTTCCACATAAATTTGACCCAGACAAGCCACAACAAAGCCACACATGTGAAGAAGTCCTTTGCTGCGTTTATGTGTGAATTTCCCAAAGTTGTGTTTGCACCAGCACACACCTAGTATGCTGCACATTGTGTGTGTTTGCTTCTTCCGAGTTAGCATAAAAGCTGATAGTATGCATATAAGTACGCGCCTGTCCATACACTCTGCTGCACTCAGCTGTACTTAACTACTCTCATTTGTGCTCATCAGAGACCATTAAATGGCCCCGGGTTGGTCAAAGGAGGTGCCAATCAGAGGAGAATATCATGCGTCTGCAATTTTACACTGGTATCGAGGATGAGATTTATGTGGCGATGCACTCAAATGTATTTCAAATACCTTTTGCGGTCCACTGGGCTTTCAGCGGTGCAGCCACGTCGTTTTCATGTAAGGTAGCATTAGCATCATTACCTCCGATGTGCGGAACAACACACTCAGGATCTTCCGGTAGATGACAGGCAACTTTTGTTTCTCCCTTTCTTGAACACTTGCGCTCACAAAAAAAAAAAAAGAGAATAAAATAAAATAAATATATATATATTTTACACTTAAATTATAATATTTTATTGGTATTACTCGGCAACATGGTTTCCATTCCAACAACCTTCACAATTGTGGTAAATCTACAAAGCAAAACTAATGACTGACACCAATTATCCACTTTTATCACAGGGCGCCGTGGAGGTTTGGTGCGGCGTTTAGTGCATCCGAGTATCAGTTGCATTGAACGAAATGCAGAGTGATAATCCTGTCTGACATTCGGGTTCGTTGCGTAGAGTCGCGTCTAATCACTGAGTGAACACATTTGCTCAGTTGCGGTGGTCAGACATGGCAGGAAGTAGTACAAACAGCCTCAGTGTTTTGTAAGTTAATTGTTGATGTACCCGATATGAGCTATGCATAGGAGACCCAGTCACTACCTCATCTTCTCAAAATGTCACCAAATGCTAGCAGCTGCAAACTGTTTTGGAAATCCGATGTAATGAAAGCATTTGATTATCAACTAGTGTACATGGTGCTGCGGTGCGATTTGCAAAGGTCTGGCAGGAATAATTAGAATGCGGATACAATAACAAGTCAATTTGAACACAAAATGTAGCAATGTTGCTGCTTGGACCATATTGAAGGATTTGATGTGTCATAAAAAAAGGTTTAAATTTGTTGTTGTTGTTTGTAAATTCCAGCTCAAGGCTATTTTGTGTTCTAAATGTACTTTGGAGCATCACTATTCATTGGCTCAGGGCCCGCCTCCAGCATCGGGATACAAGTGTGTCGTAAGAGAAGGTTGCTGCAACCACATTTCCGCATTGCACAAGTGGTGCTCGCGCACATGACTCCAGTGATTCATTCTGTGATTCATTTCCAAGCAATTCCTGACACCGTAAACACAGTTTCAGAGCAGACGTCTCATTTTTCATCTGAGGCAAGGCTGTACAGTTTGTTAAAACGGGGAGGATTTGTAATGCTTTACAAGTTCATGTTTTTCAAGCTGCCTGTGTTTATTTTGCTGATTTATTTAGCAAACCTCTCTCAGAGATGAGTGTCGTTGACGTGCCAGCGTTTGTTTGATAACACAAATTCAGGTACAGACTATACTTATACAGTGACGGGTAAGCTATATAACAGGAGCAGAATTTAAAGGAATATGTTTTGGTGTGAATCCAGGCAGAGATCTTGTAGGTCTGCTGCTCACAAAAAAGTAAACAGTATCAAAATTCTCTCCTTGGGCTCATTTGCTGTTATTGATATTTTCTTGTCTATGGTAATTTGAAACAGTTCTTCGTAAATGTGTCTGGATATTATGCGTTTTTTGGGGAGACCAAAATAGGTATTAGGATTCTTTTCAGGAACTCAAGTGCTCATTACAAAATATGTATTGTTGAGAACTGATTTCAAGTGGCACTGGATACACATTTTCAAGATAATGCTTTATTATCATGCATGGAAATCTAACATTTTTGTTTTTCATAGGAAAAGCTATTTTTTTGAATCTCTAATCAGTTCACAAACAACAGTTAAATAGCACTTGCAGAGGCAATGATCTGTACTTGAATCTGAAGCACTGGCAGCCAACAAATGGAATTTGACAAAAAAAAAAAATGCTTGACAATCAACTAATGATACAAGACCTTGTAGATTTATAAAGAACATTGGACAATATTTACCCAACAGTAGCTTCCTTGAGGCATTATGTTACCCCTGCTGCAGCGGATGTTTTACATGCTCGTCATTAACTTTGCCTGCCAGTTGTATGTCGTTGGGAAGGCAGCGTGCAGTGTGTTAATCAGAACTTTATCTGATTAATCAAACTCAATCACATAATATTGTTTGCCCAAGCTGCCGAGCAGTTCATAACATTTGAGGCGATGAAAGCAAAAAAGCAAACTGCAAAAATTCAAAAGCAGTTTGTAAAGCAAAGGAAAGTAAACGGCATTCTTAGGAGGATTTGCTGTTGCTTTCTTCACTAAAAATGGCTTCCATAACTTTCACACTTTGGCATGGTGTTTTAACGGTGAGTACCTCGTAAGAAACACCGGGTTTATTTTTTTGGGGGGTCAGGTTGAAGTGTCATATTTGTAAGTAGGTCACACATTGAAATACAATATATGTTCTTACTTTTTTTTTTTTTTAATATGGCATGATGTTCGTAAATAAAATGTGCTTGACGACAGCAAGAGTTTAATTTGATAAAAAGTAGTACCGTTTAGTGGTTGGGGAAGCGGTTTCTCACACTGAGCAAACGCATCTCAGAAATCACACGTGGGACTGCTGTGAGATGTCAAAGGAAAATAATAAGACACCTTCTACAATCTTGAGCAGACCTGTAAAGGTGCCCATTGCTTTTGTTCTGACACTTCTTTTGATCCCCATAGTGGATGTTTCTGCCAGTGTTTTTACTTCTCTGCAATAAAAAAAAAGAAAAAAAGAAAAGGCAAATCAGAAATTGGAGGAGGGGTTCATTAGAAGCAATATTTTAGTCTCCCGAGCTAATACGGCTGGGAATCAATGGTTTTGAGGATGTTTCCTGTGCTCAAGTTCTTCTGTTGTCTGCCACGCTGTCCTTGTCACCGTAACCATGCGACAATACCAGAAGACAACGTTGTCCTTCTGCATCATGGTGTTGTGGGAAATCGTGTGACATAAACTTCATCTCAAACCAGCCCTGTGTTCCTATTTCCTGAGGAATTCTGTCTCAATTAAATACCAAATTATGTGTCATAATCTTCCATGTCTGATGGTATGAAAAGGGATTAGGTTGTCAGAGCATGGATTTGCTTTAATGGTATATTCTTCAAAAAAGAAACTGAATTTATATTTCTGCTGACTTTGTCTTCTATATATTTAGTCGGTTATATCCTAATGTCTCCTAATTGCGCATTGATTGTGTGCAGTGCCTGGCAAACAGTTTGCTGAAAGATGCCTTGATCTCCTGCCAAGCCTTTTTGAAATGGTATTTTGCACAGCTTTTTTGTTTACATTTTTTCCTTGCATTTTATGTTTTACTGATAGTAACAACATTTCCAGTCTGATTTCCTAGATTGAACTGCTGCTCAATGACGGGAGATTTCCTCTCGATTGCGCCAAAATGTTGTATGTGTATGTTTGTACTATGCATGATGTAACTCCAGCTTGTCATCTTTTAGACTCTTAGACATACGTTTTCTTTCCTCGACAGACGCCCGTAGTGTGACATGCTAACTTAAACTGTGTCGCTGTTGTTCTTTTAGCATTTGAAGGATTTTTAAAAAATGTTTTAATGACCTGTACATGCAACTCTGATTTGTTGTTGCATGTATTTTTTTTTTCCAAGGAAGTGACTTTGTTCTTATTTATGCTTTCCAAGCCCTGCAGCAACTTCAAAGCAACATGAGCTGGTCAACTGCGTGAATGCAGAAAATAAAGCATCTTTAAGCAGATTAAAATACAAGATGGGTTCTGGACAGGATGAATGGAAATTAAGAAGCATTGAAATTCAAGCTGAATGCAGCCAACTTCAGGTCCAACATTCAATCACTGCTATATAGGATTAACTGAAGTTATACCTAATTTAAAACAAGAATTCCAAATGAATTATTTGTTAGAAAAGTAAGAAATAGATGCTGCAAGGAATTTGTGTCTATATTTATTTATGCCTTGTATTTTCACTGACCAAGGTTTTCTGTTCCTCTTTGGGTTTTTTTTCTTCCCTCAGTGACCTATTGGTTATTGGCAAGTGATTTCTTGCCTCCTTGTTTCCCTTTTTTCTTGCATCGACTCCCTGTGTTCCTGAACTCATTACAGAGCAATCAGCCCCAGGCGTTGAAGTGTGCACCCAGAGGGAGCAATAACTGTAAATAAACACTACTGCAGGCTCTCCGATAACATGTTACCAAGATGATAACAGCCCCTTCTTAGCAGGCCTGTTGACCTTCTCCTTGCCTTAGGCTTGCGAATGACTCCTCTGCTCCCTCCACTTTTATCTCAAAACTCTCCTCCATCACTGGAGCAGCTGCCGAGGAGGAGAGGAAAGGAAGTAGGGAGTTATAACAACAAAAGAAAGAACAGAATAGAGTAGAAGGAGGGGAGCTGGAGAAGAAGAAAAAAAAAGACACCAAACAAGATGGAACAACAAAGAGCTGACCTGGTCACTTTTCAATCTGCCTTTGTGCCACATGCTCTGTCTTCAGACTTTGTAGGGCTAAGCATAATAAACTTGTTTAAAAGATAGGATGGAAAATTGAAACTGACTTGAATTTACTCAGTGGCCGCCAACACAAAGTCCACACCAAAAGAACAATTATGAAGTGACAGAGAAGATGAGAACCCAGTAATGCCAGCGCATGAAATGTTGATAAAAGCACCATTCAACTAGCTAACTTTGCCATTTAATATTTGAGGAACAGATGAAAGTGAAGATTGTAATTCCTCATGGTTCACTTCCCGGTAATAATACTGAGTGTCTGACAGTGCATGTCCAGAGCTGTGGGCCTAAAGCACTGTCTGGATGAGATGGATAATACAATTAAGCCAGTCCCAGTTTGAATGCATCACTATGACCCATTACTACACCAACCGCTTCAGATGGAGCATACTAGCCTAGCTCCAGGGCTTTTAGAAAGGGGGGAAAAAACATTATAAAAAAAAAAAAAAAAAAAAAAAAAAGAAGCTTGCTAGAAAATGTGTTCTCTTTAAAATGTACAGGCAGTCCTGTACATCATCAGATATGTGTGGGCTGTCTGCATATCTCACCGCTGTCCTCGGGCCCAGCTTTCTTCATCTATATTGAAACGAGGCGCTCACTGGAGCATTGAGGGACTCATAACAATATGATTTTTCCCTTATTGTCCCTTTTTATTGTCTGTGCTTATCCCGGTTTTGTTGTATATTAAGATTATTTTCACTAAAGTCCCCAAGTAACACATATGTGTGGCTGTAGCAGAAAAAGGCTTCTTCTTATATTACAGAAATTAAAATACATTTTACTCAGTTCAGGGTTTGGTTATATAGTGCTGACAGTGCTTTCCATAGGGATTAAGCACCCCTATGCTGCTTCATCAGGAAGTTGCATTCATTTTTTTTTTTTTTTGTATGAATCAACTTGTCAAAAATTTGCAAAATGCTGGCAGGCACAACCATTCTCATGGACCAAAATGTATAAGCAAATGCCCTCATAATATGGCATTGCATTGGGCTGTTTCCAGTTGTGGTTTTGGTTGAAAAGTGTCTTTCCTATGTTGGGGATATTCCAATTTCAGGCAGCCAGCCCAGCCCAGCCAGCCAGCCCAGCCAGCCAGCCAGCCAGCCCAGCCAGCCAGCCAGCTTCTTTCCTGCTGAGTCTGAATGGGTCACAATGACCAGAGAGGCCAGAGAGCTAGAAGGCCCCAGACATCTCTGTCCTCTGCAACTTGCCCCAAAGCACTCTGAGACCAAACTGGATAAATAATAGTAGAAACTTACACCATTTGCCATAGCCGGGTCATATGCGTTCTCATATTTATAATCTTTATGTTGCTTTGTTCTAAACAGCTGCTAGCTGTAGTTTCTTATATACTGTAAAGACACAGTAATACTAATCCACTACTGATAAGGATGGCAGGTAAAGATATATTCATAAGTTTGTAATCGTTATTTAGCTCAAAATATTGAAAACTATCCTTTACACTTCATTGGGTGGACTGCGGTTTGCTATATTTGTTATGTGGTTAGATTTTAGAAACTTAGGGGTGGACCTCTTTAATCTTGCCTGCAGATGAAGTGATAGGCATCAGGGGGAGAAGGCATGCTTTGAGAAGTCATGAAGCAGGAGATTGATGTTGCCTCGGTGACAACTTGCCTTTAGCGCGAGAGAGAGAGAGAGAGAGAGAGAGAGAGAGAGAGAGAGAGGAGAGAGAGAGAGAGAGAGAGGAGAGAGAGAGAGAGAGAGAGAAGAGAGAGAGAGAGAGAGAGAGAGAGAGAGAGAGAGAGAGAGAGAGAGAGAGAGAGAGAGAGAGAGAGAGAGAGAGAGAGAGAGAGAGAGAGAGAGAGGAGAGAGAGAGAGAGAGAGAGAGCGAGCGAGCGCGAGCGCCAGACGTTTAGCTGCAGGTCTAAACTGAGTCCCCCTCACTATGGCTGGCGCTGCTGCTGGCTGGAATCAATTCTATCTTTATCAGTCCCCCTCTTCTGTGTCCAGGAATCCTCCTCACACCGCAGAGCAGCCTGGGGGGAAAACTGATGTGTTTTCCAATAATGAAATGGAACACGACAAAAAATAAGTTTAAAAAGGTGCCTGGCTGGTCTCCCTCAGCAGTCACAGACCTCTTTTGATGTGGCGTCTTGTTCTAAATGCAATAGTGGGCCTTGTCTATGCCAGCCAAAAGAAAATTGATTGTATTATCTGACATGGGTGTGTGTATATATGCACAGATTGTGAGAGTTGTCTTTAATTGGATAGGTTCAAAATTTGGTGTGTGCCTGTGTGAATGCACAGATATCTGTTCAATCAGACTACTCGAGACAACTGGTAACTGTGTTAAACATGATCAATGTATAAAACACAACAATTTTGTAATTTTTATTTCTGTTTACTATTGTCTGTATTATGACACATTAAGCTGATTTAACGTGGTCACTGAAAACTAACTTTTGCACCTTTTGCTAAGTGCAAAGCATTTTAAACCCGCAGTCTATTTCATTTTTGAAACAACTGCACATTACTATTCTAACGTGTGGTTGTGTGAGCGAGTTCCGCTTAAGGCCTGAGGCAGGCCGGCAGACCTGCTGCTATACGATGATCCATCTGCATGGCAGGAACTATCCATCCAGTGGAGAGCGACAGGCTGCAGGCCTGCCCATTGTGTGGGCTGAGCACTGTGACTGCTCCCTCTTGTACCTCCGTAATGGGATTACATTAGCCAGGTTCTTCTGCTCCCTCGCCAGCCTTCTCTCTCTCCCTCTCCCCCTCTCTCTCTCTCTCTCTCTCTCACTCACTCGCTCACTCACTCACTCACTCACTCGCTCACTCGCTCACTCGCTCACTCACTCACTCACTCACTCGCTCACTGTCCCCTCGGCCAACTCATGTTTGCAGCCCGTTTACTTCCCAATGGCGCAGTGCAATGATGCAGGTTTCATACCCATTTTACTGACACTTTCCTTTCAGAAGCAACATATAGTGTTGGACAATTCTGACCTCTATTGGAAAATCTTTCACATTTTGTTTGTTTTCATGGCTTTGTGAGTGTGTGAGGCCCAGAGGAGAATAGTATTAGAGAAAGTCAGACAAATATCCAAAAAGGCAGAGAGGTTTGTTCAGGGTTCTCCTCAAGGAGAGGCTGTTGCATGAAGATTTTTTGTTCGGTACGAGCAAACATGTTTTGTTTGGCTGCACAAAGGGTGAGGCTAAAATCCTCATTGAACACAGATTTGTTAGTATCTGAATGCTGCAGTAGTTTTCCCTCAAGTCCAAAGATTGATATTCCACATAACCTGCAAAGACATCACTGAAGAGGAATATGGAGAGAGATGATACTCAAGAGGAATTATGCAAGAGATCTCAAGGACTAGATATGGTCTGTTTTCTGCATTCTCGTCTTCGCTCAGTGCGTAGTTCATTAGCCGATCTTACACTAATACAATCTGTCTGCTCCATGAAGAACATAAATAATACTTGACAAATCTTGTGAGCTGTGAATCTCTGTTCAATATAGTGCAGCCAAAGCATCACTCATTCCACCTTTATCTAATTTATCTTCAGTACTTTTTCCAGAAATATCAACTGGCTTTCATTAATAAACACTGAATGATGTGGGATTGATTAAAGGAGTCAGGCTACCGGGCTACCATTGCCTGTGAATCTGGAGTTACCCACCATAAAATTAAAACGGGAATCAATGGGGTGTCATATCCACACTGCTCTCTGCGCTGAACATGTAATTCTAACCTTGAGGCTGCACCTATCTCTCACCTTAGGCCTTCGAGCATTAGGTTCAATAACCCAGCCGTCCATGTCGACTCTCTGTTGCCACCCCATGCCATAGTATTCACAAGCAGCAACAAACAAATATTTTTTGGGATCTCTGCTTGGTCTATACCGTTAAAGTTTTTCCAAATCGGCAAGTGATTTTAACTTTAGTTCTTTTTTCAACAGTCAAAATGACCTGGAATATCATTAGAGAAACATATTACACATAACAGAATACTGTTATTATCGAATTTGTATTGATATTTTTTTTTAAAGGCTTGTTATGAATCTTATTATTTTTTGATGAAGTTAGAACCAAGTTTCCTTCCATGATGTTTTGTGTGATTTGATTAGTTTAATTTTTATTCAAGAGAATATACATATTTCTTTGAATAAGAAACAAACAACTATATATACTTTCAGTCTTTAAGCTATAAGATTACTCCCCAAAAACTAGATTAAATGTTTGCATTCCTTCCTATGGACTTTTTTAGTCTTTATTCAGACTTTCATTGAAAGTAACCTGAAGCTTGAAGCTGTGGCAGCACAACAAGCCACTTATGATCTTTTCTGTTGCGAAAAAAAAAAAAAAAAAACTCAGGTTTTTGTCATACTGCTGTCATCCACTAACCACCTACGAAAAATTAGTGAAATGACTTTGGGATTCTCAAGTGCCACAAGGGGAGCGTTCTGAACCGCCACTATCTTAGCTGTGACGTCACGTCAAGAACACTTGCCCGGCATCAAAACAGTCATGGATGCACAGCAAATCGAAGAAAGAGATATTTTCAGACATTTCATACTGTTCAGCTGAAGTTGTAGAATGTTTAAAAAAAAAAAAAAAGAATACCATGTCAAGGACATGTGAATGTGTCCAGCTGACAGCGAGAAACTACAGAATATAGAGTGGTTGGTCAGATATTTTATGATAGTAGATGTTCCTCTCACCCATATCCCAAACTCCACAGTGAACACTCTCACCTCACAGCAAGAAGGTTCTGGTTCAAACACCAGCCGCCGTCCTTTCTGTGTGGAGTTTGTATGTTCTCTCTGTGTGTCTGTGGGTTTCCTTTGGGTACTACGCTTCCCACAGTCTTCCCACAGTCCAAAAAAAAAACATGCCGCAGGGGTCTCGAAGCAAGACCCTCGGCCCCCATCATCAGGAGAGGATTCGCTTTTCAACAGCACATAATTGTAAAAAGGGTAAATTTGTCAACATTCTAATGTGCGTCTAAAGAGGCACATTTACCTTTCACTGTGACTTTTTACGGGGGAAAAATTATATAATTAACATGAAATAGGGTTTCATGAGCACTTTAACTATGATATCAAAATCAGTTTAAAAAAATCATCATCTAATATCATCTAAAGTACTGAGTACATTTAAAAAAAAAAATTGTTACATTATGCTTGTTTCTTGGTATCTGGTCTGACACAGCTTTCACTTGTCAGCCGTAAGAAAGAAATACATCATGTTCAGGTTATAATTGCAGCCAAAATGCTTTGACTGCTTGGATGATAGTTTAAAAGCATCTGCTGGATGAATTTTTAAAACGTGTTTCCCAAATAAAGATTTAAAAGTGTCCTCTGTCAGTGGTTAGCATTATTGCTATCTCATTTATCGTTAAGATCACTTCGATGCTGATTACAGAGATGACCTTTTGGAGGCCTTATCAACGTATTCCAATAGGCTCTGTTAAGCTTCTACGAATAGCTCTGATGTGAATTTGAGAGATGATCGATTCAATGTCACATCTGTCTGGAACAGGTGCTTCCCAATAGTCTGTCTTCTTTCTTTGTCAGTCCTTGCTAGCTACAGCTGGGCCTGGTTCAACCCTCTGCCTCTGGGCTTTATCCAGTTTCAATGGCTTGGGATTGCATTGCCAAACAGTCCAACAGCCAATTTATGCATGCCTGCTTCTACTTCTTAGCGAGCCGATTCAAATCAATCAGTTTAATTGTCTTTTTCTTTGAAATTATATGTTGTTAATTTCCTTCCTATGTATTTGTATTTGTATATATATATATATACATATATATATATATATCTTTTTTTTTTTTTTGGCAGCACCACTTGTGCGTGCCGACTGCGCATGTGCCAGAGCCGACTTGGCGCTTGTGTGAGGAGATCCTCCTTCTCCCCGTGTGAATAATCACAATTTAAAAGCGAATGAAGAGCCAGACGGCTCAAAACTCCTGAAGTGAAACATAAACTACTTTATGAAAGATGGAGAACGCTGGGCAGCAGAAGCTGTTGATGGTTTTGGGATAGTTACGTTATGTTGTTGAACAGAAGGAAGGAAGTGAACCCAGAGTGCAGTATGGATGCAATCGTGCAGCACCCGCGGCCCGTCCACAGTCTGCGGACACGCAATGCGGAAATCACGGGGGCTGACGGAGGGGAGCTTCACACAGAGCAGCACTGTGCTGCGGGGAAGTGGCAATTATTCAGATCTCAAAACTAATCACCTGACACCACCACAACGTCTGAGTATTCGAATCATCCGGTCCAGCCCAAGTATTTTGGCTGTCTTCGTGTCCGCTCAGCTTGGAATTTGCCAGGAAAACTTGTCTGTTGTCCAGGTCAGGCAGGTTTTCCGCTCATTAAAGTGTGTTAACAGTTAAATCTGTGTCTGTGCCCAGTCACGTGTCCGCTCTTACGTAGTGCATACATGTTGATGGCTTGGACCTTGTTCTTACCATTCAATAGCTCACCTTTTCTAAGGGTAGTAATCATTGACTTTACTAATCTGCCAGAGAAATGTATTTTAACTACAGTATATGTACCTGCATAGACAACTATTAAAGATTTGAGATTGCAGTTTGCACAAATTCTTCAAAATTAACTGCATTGCAGAGGTATTATTTTGTCCATTCCATAGATTTAAACGGGTTAAGCAACATATGTAATTTTGTAAAGCTGCTTTATGGGATCACATCAGATGCAAATATACACATAAAGTGAGTTTTGATTACATATTACCCATTAATGGCACTTTATCAATCACACAACTCACTGCCTCTGTCTGTCCCAATGACCACACCGGAACCTTTCTCATTATCTGTATGATGCTATTGTCTTAAGTTGTTTACTTATCTTGAATTCAGCATCAGCAGACTGTGGCGAATAAGTTGTGGAACATATACAAGTAACAATATGTACAACAGTTCTCAACTGTGTTTCAGCTCTACACAGTCAAATCTAATCGGGGCTTCTTTTTTTCCCTCAACCACCGGCGTGATTGAATAAGATGTCACTTAGCATTAGTGGAAAATGTTTGTGTGCAGGCTTCAAATATAAAAACGATCACTCACTGGTTTATTGTTACACAGTAACTCCTTGCTATTTCTTTCTTACTGCCTGTGCATTGCCTTTCAATGTCTTGTGGTGACAAAAATAAAAGCATAAATAAGACAGAAGTTAAACCACTGATGGTGTTCATATTTTAGTGCACCTGGTAGTTTTCTGTAGTCCTATATAAAGTATGATCGCACCTCTGTGGATAGTTTCAGCTTAGCATAGCAAACGTGTGTATGCATGTGTGCGTTCGTGTGGTGCGAGTAGTGTGTGCGGGTGGTGGGCTGACTTGTGGATTAGCTGTCTGATGACAGAAGGAGAGGGATCTACTTTGACAGTGTGGTAGTTAGCCCATCTGTCTATAATCAGCTGCGTGTGTGTGTGTGTGTGTGTGTGTGTGTGTGTGTGTGTGTGTGTGTGTGTGTGTGTGTGTGTGTGTGTGTGTGTGTGTGTGTGTGTGTGTGTGTGTGTGTGTGTGTCTCACTACCTGTCTCCAGGTGCTCAACAGTATCCCAATGCCCTGTTGTGGAGTTGTGAGAGGTTGAGCCTTACGGTTTACCCAGATTTCCCCAAAAAACTTGCCTCTTGAACAGCTGCTGGTCTTGTAGTGACTTACAGTGACCTACTAAAAGGCTCAGTTTCATAACAATTCTGTCATTAATTTAACCACAGGAGTTATATTGTCCACATCCATATGAGTCACATGATACAGACAAGTCCTGAATTTAGAATTCTTGTCACATAGTCAGTTAACACTGAACCGTCTTTTAGGCAGCTATACGAATTGGACGTTGAGAAATAGTTCCCATTGGATTAATTATACTTGTTCTGATCATCAGTGTTTTCCCCCCTCAATAGTGTTATTGTGTTGCCAGATATGGACAACAAGAACATGTCCCTCGAATAGCCTTTTCATTCATCATGCTGCTCTTTACAAATACTTGAGCTTAAGAGCTTCACAAGTGCAGAAAAAATAAGGATAACATTATGACAGTGATGCAATAATATTGGTCAGTCTTGGACCTCATCGGCAAACAGTTTTAAAATAATTTAGCCTTTTAATGCAGAAACCATAGCTGTTCTTTGTGGCTTCAGGTATAGCGACTTCACATGTATTAATCAGTGACAAGATATAAGTATAGTCTTGTTTATGCCTTGGTTATTTATATCCAAACAACATCTAATATAGAGAAACGATTAACAGAAAAGTTAATGAAATGATTACTTGTCAAACCTTTCCTTGGTTGTAATTGGTTTTGAAATTGTATTTCTGTCAGTGTGTTTTACACCTATGCTCTTTATACATGTAGATCTTATTTGGATGAAACAACAGCAAAGGCCATATATGATTAGCCAGTGTGGACATTGTGACGGAGTATAAGTATCTGCGGGTACATATTGACAATAAACTGGGCTGGGTGACAACATTGAAGCGCCTTACAGGAAGAGCCCAAACCTGGCTCTATTTTAAAAGCTATAATTTGCATTATATCAGTGGAGACACTTTTCTACTCAACTTTAAAACTACATTTAAATAGAGATTTACTGCATGAATGTTTTGTCACGTGATTACTTTGCTTTCTTTTTTAAAAAGCTGTGAGACCATCGAGGACCTCAAGCATTGCAGAAGAAATAGATCATTATGATCATGCTGTGAAATACTTTGTTTGTTCTACAACTTGCTCATGAATCGTTGTGTCATGTTCACTGCAGGGAATCTGGGCCGCGTTGACTACATCAGTGAGTTTGAGTTTGACCTCTTCATTCGGCCCGACACCTGCAACCCTCGCTTCAGAGTCTGGTTCAACTTTACGGTGGAGAACGTCCGGGAGACGCAGGTCAGTACGCTGTGGACTCGTATGCTTTACTACGGTGTTGATAATCTTTATTTATTGCACATCAAACAAAATACATTTGCTTTCTGTTCAGTGTAAAAAAAAAAAATACCGATTATAGTAAACGCTAAATTCAGAACTCCAGCAACCTCATCAAAGCTATTGTGCATCATTACTGACCGAGGTCAGCTTTTCCAACTTCACTTCTTCCATTTTAACTTCAGTAATGCACTGTGCACTCTCAGCACATTGCCTGTGGGCAACAGCCACACAACTATATATTTTTGTCAATGGAAATCTTTATAAATTCCAGCTTTTATCCGACAATTTGAGTCAGCAATCAACGTAGTAGCAGCTGTACCCTGAGATGCCTTCCCTCGACCAGGAGCTTAGCCTAATGAAAGCCTATTTACTTGTGTTTGAAGCATCACGTATGATAGAAACAAGTCAACAGAGCTCTGGTCATCGGAAGATGTTACCTATAATGTGTTAAAATACAATACCTTACATATGCATAATACAAACTATCTCAAGATTATTAAACAAAACCACCAAAGTTGCTTCTCCTCACAGCTGGAATATTCTGTTTCTCAGCCCACTTTTTTGCCACAGCATCCCGACTTGATATGCCACTGGCATCTCAGAGCCTGTGATTGGGCGACAGTGGTGGTCACGTGCCACAGAGATACACTGCATGTGGATACAGTGAGCCTGGCTCCAAGGGTAGGGGGGGCGTTGTTCTATTGGAAGAATTTACCATTCCAAGATAAAAAGAACGTTCATTTGATTATATTGGCATTTAAGTGTGACTGCTGCTGTGTATTTTTTTTTTTTTAATAGCACAGGAGCGCATGTCAGAAGGAATTAGAAAGCAACTCAGAGACAGACAGTTTAACGACGGTCACATCTAAAGATGGATGTGGAAATGTAGAGGACATTGAAGGAGAATGCAAGCAAAAAAGCAAACAAGAGATAGAGAAAGAGGAAGAAAGAAAGAAACAGTAAGAATGGATTCACAGCATGCTGTTGCTGCCGTCTTCCTGTGGAGTGTCCAGCCCAGCCTATCTGAGGCTATCAGGCCTATCAGCCCATCTCCCTGCAGTGCTGTAGTCAGCACTAATCACATTTTATGGCACTGAGATGAATGGGAGGCCTCGGCTTGGAGCCGGATCGATCCCAGGGCCAGATAGAACAGCACCAACAGCCTGCAGCCCGACCAACAGGATATTTGCTGCTGTGGCAAAATGACAGAAAAACGCGTGAAAGAGAGGCGGAGAGAGAGAGAGAGAGGGAGAGAGTGAGGCAGGAGGTCAATGTACACATTCTTGACTAAAGATTTATACTTACCGTACGGTGTCCACAGTAGCCAGGGTAGCTCGCAGGTGACAAAAAACTACATTTCTATAGCACTCTATAAGGCCCCTAAAAAAGTGTTTTGTCCTTAGGAAACATTTTCTTATCTGGCTATCTGCCCACTTTCCTTGTGCAAAAACACTTTGTGAATTCTATCTACTCCAGTAGAAAGTATTGTAGTTAAGTGCTGCCCGTTTACAGCTTGCCAGGGTGTGTGTTTGCATATAGAGATATTGCGATAACATTGTGTATGACTGACCTGTCAGCATTCACGGAAATTGTACGTCCACATCTTCATGACTGCTACATTATTATATTGTGATATGAAACAAAAGAGAAAGCAGCGGAATTAAATAGTCATAGCATAATAGCATGATTAAATAAAGCAACTAACTGTAGCTACAGTATGGGGGAGAAGCTGTGCTATAGAGATATCAGTGGGTTCCAGGGAAGAACTGGACTGTTGGAGTGTTTCATCCAGCTAAGCCTTGCTAACTCTCAGCCTGAGCCAAGGGAATGGGGAACAGTAAAAGCCCGTGATATTGGAAGTGAGATGGCCATTTTGAAGGAATGTAAGCTGGTGAAACAGATTTGGTCTGCCTCAATCAGCTTAGCAGCTTTGTGGAAATTGGCTTCACCGTAGCACGGGTTATGATGGATGGCTGGATGGATGAATGTCTCTTTTTTTGTCCTTCCGTTTTTGTGTTTATCGAACCACTCACTTACCTCAAAAAGCCAAGAGCAATTCTGGTTACGTTGCTTGCAGTGACTGCGACCATGGACTCATTTGAGATTTTGCTTTGGCCTTGCTTGTTTTCTCTAGAAAAAAGCCACTATTTACAAAAAAAAAACAAAAAAACAAACTAACTAAATAAAAGCTGCTTTGAGTTTTGAGTTGACCACCTGGAGCCACAATCTTTTTTTGTGTGTGTGTGCATATGTTTGTCAGTCAGTACAAACAAGCATGCCGTTTGTATTTCTTAATATTTTAAGAACAGGACATGCCGACTAATAACAACATCCTCGGTGACCATGTTCACTGTGTTGGCTTGCCCCCCGCCAAGGACAGTCAATGCCGGGTACTTTTCCAACAGGTGGCCGGGGAATCACAGAACCGGTATGAAAATATACAGACTGACCACTTAATAGTCTCGTCAGAGCATTATGACGTGCAAACACCACACAGAAAAGCCCCAGAATCCTCTTGGTGTGATGCCACCATCCTCTCCATTTCATGTGCGGCATAGAAAAGCAATATCCGTTACATTTCGGCTCATAGATAATCAACCCCAATAATGATTCTTAAGATTCTTGGTGCAGATCAGACGTCATTAACAGGTGGACTGTGTTCCATACAGACAGGTTATTTTTGACCTGCAGCCAAAACAGGAGTATAAAAATTAAAATCCTGATGGGACAATCCTACTTCAGCTGCTGCAGCTTTTCTGTTTGTCACAGTAGTTCTACATTGGCTGAGCACACACACACACACACACACACACACACACACACACACACACACACACACACACACACACACACACACACACACACACACACACACACACACACACACACACACACACACACACACACACACACACACACACCACTATCAACTGCAGTTAACGCTCTGTGTGATAGAACTCATTACCAATCAAACCTGTGCATTTCAGTTAGTAAACAGTGACTTTACAGTCCAGGCATATTGAAGACCCAGAAAAGTTACGTACACACGAAAAGATGGAAGAATGAAAAATAAATAGTGATGCACCGAGAGAAAACAAGAGGAGAGATGCAGGCAGCGGAGCACGAGAAAGCTAAGAATAATAGGTAACAGATTGCACTATCTCAAAAAAAAAAGGTTGACAGCAAAAAGAGAGCATTTGTTCCAGAAGGTTTCATATTGAACTATAGTTCAATATGAACAGGTATGAGTCCATACATCCCTGTACATACTGAACTAGAGTCTCATATGTCCAGATAGTGTGGTGCTTATCAAAAGGGTAAAGGTGAAACACCATTATGGGACACAAGTGCCATCACAAGTGAGATCAGAGAAAATAAGTAATCACAAGGCCCAGTATGACTAGTCCACCTGGATTCTGAGAAGCACTGCAACAATACAACACACACACACACACACACACACACACACACACACACACACACACACACACACACACACACACACACACACACACACACACACACACACACACACACACACACACACACACACACACACACACACTGTCGTGGAAGGGACAAGCTGTACATGATGGCTCCAGAGTTGGTTTTAGGTCAATATTTATTTATTTAATTTATTGTAGCTTGTCTTATTCCCATCACTACTTGCTTTCCGACCAACTTTGTCGAGGTGAGCACACACCATTGTAACATAAGCCAGCCTTGCATTTGAGTGGTTGAAGGCCATTAAACTTGGCAAACCACTTTAGGATAAATGTATATCTGAAACCAGGGCCTATCGAGATACTTTATGGTTGATTGCATTACTTCAACATTCCAACCGCGCAATATTATTTGCCATGCCCAGAGAAAGCCTTTTCATGGCAGAGTACCCTGCATTTGATGCCCTCTTTGGGATGAGGATCATTGCTAGTTATCTGTGAACAATAGTACTTTTTTATTTATAATATCTTGACTTCAATGCTGAGAATTATAAAGTCATGTATATATTGTATAGTATTGCCCATTTCCGTGCAGACAGATGTGTGAGTCTCAATCGTTCTTTGGATTAGTACTCAAAAATCACTGTAGGACTACATGTTAATCTAAGAAATCAACAAATGGGACTCCTGGTTATGTTTTTACCTGTAATCTTTACCTCATTCTACCATCCAAAGGAAATGAATAAGACATGTGAGAAAAAAATATTAAACTTTCAAGCCAAAATATATTCAGATAATTAAAGTTTGTTTTTATAGTTGGCTGGTACATGAAGTCATTTCTCAATGACTTTGAATAAAATGTGTCAAGATGTCAGCTCTGCAAAAAAAAGGTTTAGCCCCCTATGTCCAAACAGAGTGAATTGTAACACGACAAGCCTGTTCCTGTCCCCACTGTTGCCTACCAGCTTCCACCGAGGTATGATCAGAAACCAGTGGGTGTATTGATATGAAACCCCATTGAGTGAGTTGATATGCCTTTCCATTCTGCTGTAGGGGTTGTGCTTGATGTCAGGTTCCGTGAAGGGCACGGCTATGAGCTATTATCATAGGAGCCTTCGGGGAGCCATTCATAGAAGACAGGCAGTAAAACCTTGCACCAAGTGCCTTCAACTCCTTCAACTGCTGCAGGGGTGATTTGTGAGCCTCACTTGTCCCGGGAAAGCACAGTATATGGCAGTTACTCTCCATAATCAGCAAAGACGATGGACAGAAGAAGAATAGGCCATGTGTTCCGAAAAATCCCTCAAGAGCCACTCGCTATGCTTTTTCAGACCATACTTCCTTAAACAAATTAAGCATTGTTATGCAATTTTTCGTAAAGCAAGTAAAACATTCAACACGATGTCAAAAGTGTCAAAGAACCATTATGGATGCTGTCTCGGTTACACTACGACAAGTCAAGTCCTTTATTCATCCCACCTAATCAATGAGTACGACTTTTAGACTTCTAATGCAGTCCAAAGAATATGAACCAGCAATTTATGTAAAAGTCACTCTCACTGAGCATGTCTAATTGGCTTTAACAATGTGCCCTTTTGTAAACATGTAGTTTACTTATTGGTTTAAAGATAAATCATTGGAAAGAATTAAAGGTGAGTCAGACAAAGACAACGAGAACGACCCAGAGACAGGCACTCCAGGAGCAAAGTAATGGATGTAATGCTATTTGAATTTTTTTATTTATTTTTTTGATAAAGAACAGACAGATGCAGAAAGACAGGGCATAGGAGGAGCAGTAAGACTGGTGTATTTCCGAGACATCACTTGTGCGAGCAAGCAGTAGATTTTCCTCCCATCTTAAGTAGAGCATGTTGACAGCAGTTCTGGGAAGTCAGACGCCGGTTGTGTGTAACATCAATGCCAACCTGGATAATGGAGGTTCTTATCAGAACTTGCCTTAAAAGGGCTGTCTCTGTCATTTCTGTGTGCATCAACACATTGGACTTCACCTCCGCTCCACCTCATGTTTAGGTTTTCAGAAGTGTCTGGGGGGATCCTCCTTCCCCCCAACACTCCGTCCTCATCTATTTTGCCACTGCCTCCTTGTTTTCCGTCTCTGAGCTCCCTGCACATCTCTGCTATCATGTTTGAGTTGTGGTGTCCTTCAGCAGTGAAAGAGGAACAAGAGGACAGACGGGTCTCTTGTGAGCGCCATTGGAGGAATGAGGGCTAATCATTGCTGGCGTAGCGTTTCCACAAGTATCCACGGCAGACAGCTGGTTGGTGGCAGTTTCTTGTGACGGAACCACATTGTGTCCGCTTCGGGTTTGCTGGATTAGACCTGGGCTAGACTCTTAAGACACAGACACTTAAATACTTTTTAAAATATCTGCTTGTTCTCATGTGTCTTTTCTCATTTTTAGTCCCATATATTGCCTTTACTTTCTTCACTGCCTCTGCAGCATATGGCACAAGTTAGATGGGCATATCATTATGGTGCTCTTCTTCTTTGGAAGTTCATTAATAAGCTTCCTCTCGTCAGTCTTCAGAAGACTAACATTCCCTTCGATGTGACATTGCCAGAGGGATTAATTCACTTCCGACACACTGCATAGGTCCAGAAAGTTTTTGGACTAGTTATAGACCCGAGCAAGAAGTTCCAGTAAGATTTTTTGTGATTTCAAAAGACATATAATACATCAGACAATTGTGTCATGGGGTGCAGAGTATCATATGTGACCCTGTTCTGTTAAGTCACACATTTTGTCACATATTGTCAAAGCCGATGCTCCCCAGATCACTTCATGATGACATGAACAAAGGGATATAAAAACAGCCCATAATGGATTTGCAAATTGCCTCCCTGATAGCAAAATTAGTTTTTCTTGGGTTATCTCTGCTGACGCAAGGTTCCTTATCAGAATTCATGGCCCTATTTTTAGCTTGATTTACTTTTTAAAAGGAGGTATAATGCTTAAGGGCATGTTTTGAAATAAAAGCAGAGTAGTTTTTTTAGTCAGGCATTCAAATTATTTTCATTCAAACAACAGACTTGTGCATAGTTCTGCGCTCGCTCTCTCGAAGACGTAGTGTTGACAATGCAATATATATTAAATGTCTCTCCCAGTTACCTCTACCTATTGCAGTTGGCTGACTTTGAGTTCCAATATTTTCGAAAGCAGCTTTACCAGGTGATATGGAATCAGGGTTTTAAGAACATCTGCTGATGAATTGGTACGTGTACCCATCAGGATCGCCACCAGTGGGTGATCCACTTGGAGCCCAGCAGTATGGCAGATGGAGGTGCTGCCAAGGTGCACTCATACCTCATGAATCAAGGCTCAGAAAGAATCTTTACTCTCCTTCGGGGGTTTTCACCGACTACTGCTCCACATAATGTCTCAGCTACACAGAAACAAGGTTTCAAACAAACAAACAAAAAAAAGAAAGATAGTAAGACATTCATTTTTGAACCCTGATCTTGTGTAAACTGTGACAGTGTGCTGTGACTCAGCAAAAAATTCACAACTGTGAGATACTGAGGAACGTGGCCACAGTCTGCTCTGTGGCACCTCTCTCTCCCAGAGGCTTACAAAAATGTGTCCGTTCTGTATACATTCATTTATCCACACTTCACACAGAGGAATAGGCAATCCTACAACCAGCTCATCCTCGCTAAATGAAAGGCCACAAAAAAACAAAACAGCGCAGTCTCAAATGCCGTGCGTCTTTCGTTAGCGTCAGGAAGGCAACAGGCTTAAAAACCAATACATTTCATGAGTATGTTAAAGCATTTCGTTTTAACTTTATTAGATGTTGATTATACCTTATCAGTTGTTATAGCTTTCATTTTTCCCAACTTTACATGATCAAGTTTTTTGTGAAAGCGTGAACGTCCATTCATCCCCATTCTGTGGGCTCCCGCGGTCAAAACGTATTGACAGATGCAAGGGTCATTAAATTAACATTGAGAAAAGTGGAAACGAATTAGTGGGAAAGAGGGATTGAGGTAAGCAGGAGAGGAATATTGCTGAGGTTTTAGCAGGAGGCATTTTATGGTGACTTGGTAAGGGCCTCATGGAGCTGCTGTGCATCTGCATGAAATGATGAGGCTGGTGTCAGGACATGGATCATCCTTTTACACCGAGTAATGAATACAGATTGCACACCGGATAGAGAGGCTCTGCAATCTGCTGCACCACAAATGAAACAACTGCCGTTCTAATCAAATAGTCTTTTCATGCCAGCGCAGCCTTCAACTTGGGCTAAATTCAATTCCAGATTCACAGATTTGTGGTTTGGGGGCTGGGGAGACACAGGGGGCGAGGGGGGAGTTATAAATGTTGTAATTAGAGTATTGTTTAATGTGTGAACGTGCAATGCGTGTGTCTGTTGGTATAGGGGGTGGAGTCGGAGGGTCCCTGGCATCATGTTGCCGTTAAGACAGCAGTCAGAGGAATGGATCCAATCACAGCAAACACATACGCAGGCTCATGCACAAATGCACACATTTAGCCAATTATGCCAACTAGTGGCTTGGGAGAACGCGTTCTCTGTATTCTGTATTTAGGGAACAGCGAGGAGCTTTTGAAGGAGAGCTGCGGTGCCTCTTTGATGCTGCTTTTGTTTTTTTGTTTTTGTTTGTGTGGTTTAATAATTTAATCAAGCCAAACGTCCTCCTTCTCTCTGTAACTGTCTGTTGGTGGAGGCTAATTACTCTGCAGATTGTTCTCCTGGTGCGAGAGATGAGAGTTTAGATCCAGTAGGGGGGGTGCGGGGGGGGTGGTGGCGGGGGGGTGGATGCTGATGGCTGTAATTTAACTGTGTGCTGATGGGATAAGCTGTCTGTCGACTGCTGTTTTATTGTTTTGGGAGCCTGCTGACGACTTACTATTCTAATATGCACCATCTGATGAGAATGCCTGCATCGCTGTAATGCATTGTTTATCTATGCGTCTGTCGGCCTGCCTGTCTCGCTGTCTGTCCGACTAAATGTCTAAATTAAGACATTGCTCGCCGGCATGTGTTTATCATGGGTGTCCGATGAATTATGACTATACCAACTAGGTAAAATAATACTTAATCATGGCTTTGCTTGATGGGCTGCACTGTCACATAGTGATATGAGCAATTGCCTCACAGTGACAATATCTATTGTTTAGGTTCCTTTCCGTGTGGAGTTTGCATGTTTTCCCCATGTGTGGACACGTCATCTGGTGTTCTCCCACCTTCTCCCAACAACTCCATCCTTTTGAGGTTAATTGGTTGCTTTAAATTGTCCATAAGAATGATTTATGGACAATTTATGGTCTGTTTTCTTTGGGTTTGCTCTGTGACAGAATGGCGGCCTGTCCAGAGTGTATACCCTGCCATTCCCATCATGGGTTGAAGGTGACACAGCTGCCCAGCAACCCTCAATGGGAACAAGTTGAGTAGAAGATTGTCAGCTAGACAAAAACGTTTCTACAACTGCTTTGTTGGAGGACTTTTGCAACTTAAGTGGTTACTTCTGCGACTTGTATCTATTTTAAACACCCTGCATTCATCACTTTTCTGTATTTCTATATATATGTTGTAACTTGTTTTTGATAACACTGTTAAATTTCAACCTCTAACAAATCTCTGTTTTATATGCACATTTGTCAGAGCAAAACATGATCTAAATCTACATTGAACATGCTGTTTTATGAGTGATCTTTGTACAAGCTTGTGGTTGATGCACTTAAATGAATGCAATACTTTTTTTTTCTGGCAGGCTGATATTAATGGTCACACAGTGCTTATCGTTTACTGAAGAGGCTTCAACGTTCATTCAGTATACAGTATAGTGACTGACACACCACATCATTAGAAATATCAGACTTTCAGCTTTCATTTTGTGTTCGCATCGCAGAGCTATAACTCTACTCTGCTTCTACTAGAATTTTAATAGGACAAATAATACATCAGAGACTTTGGGGCCTCGAGCCAAAGTCCACATGTTTAACTGTAGTTTGAATTTGATCTGAGTGTGGGATGGCTAATCGGTATCCTCGTCTTTAATAGAAGATAGCAAAATATTTTATTCCATCTCATTTTGCCATAGATATTTTTTACTGAACATCTTTATTCATGCAGCAAATATGCAGTATGGCTCAGTCAAACATTATTTTTGCTGTTTTTTAGTCTGTAGTAATAACAGCTGACTACCCTGCCATTGTTTCATCCCCCATCTAAAACGCAGCCAAATTACGTAACTGATTTGATTTCAATACTGCTGGCTCGAATTAGTGTTCATGTAATCAAATCACCAGAGAGACATACAACTCGACTGTCTAATGTTATGTTCACCAAAGTGGACAATCACAGTATTGTGCTACCCGCAGATCCGACATTTTTGAATGTGAGATATGTAATATGTATATGTGTGAAAAGCAACTTAAATGTGTGGTCGAGCCACATGAAACAACCAGCAGGTTGTATCATTACGCCAAATCCTCCATTTCTCTAGTCAAGTGAGGGGTTGTTTGTTTTTTTTTTTTTTTGGTTATCTCCAATTTATCAAGCTGAACACTAGGACATCTTTGTTATTTTCGATGATTTATTTATTTATTTATATGTTCATTCATTTACTCACTCATTTATTTTTACTATTCTACCGTGATATTTATGCTTCAGTAAAACTGAAAGCAAAGTTTGATCACTGGAACGTCATCGCACAGGTTTTTTCAGAGTTAATTTATTGTGACCTTACATTTGGCATTTCAAGACAATGTCTACCCTTGCTGCTTGATGATTATGCATTATATATATTTTGTTTGTAGTGCTTAACTGTTTGAAAGCAATCCCTGGTTCTCTGGGCTATACTTTAAAATGTCTAATCTCAATTATGTTTTGTATTTGTGAAGCTAGAAGCGGAAGAACAAGAAAACGGAAAGAGAGTTGCAACATGATTTTGGGGAAAGACACTATCCTACTATGGCTGCCGGTCAAGCTTTACTCAACGCGCTGTCAGTGACACTGGGGAGGGGTTCATTTGCTGGGGGGTACGCTGTAAACAAAGACTATGCTGTGACTGGAGATATTCTCAGTCAATCTCGTGGCAAGTGAGTATGTTCATATTCAGTTACTGATACACTCATAGGGTGCATTGTGACGTGGAGACGTGGTTTGTATGTGCAAAAGGCTAAGGTTCACGCGGAGCTCTGTCTCTTGATGGCACCTGGGGTAGGTGGAGTCAACGCTCCCCACCGTCATACACGACGACAGAGTGTTTGTGTTCCCTTCTTCTTTGTTGCTTCTTGCAGGGAGATATTCAGAAGCCAAATGTCAATAAAGCAAAACTGAGAGAGGGAGCGAGAGAGAGAGAGAGAGAGAGAGCGACCATGTGTGTCAGCCTCAGGGGGATACAACTTCCTGTTCTGAGACGCCTTGGTCACATCTGCCATGAATGTTTCATGTCTCATGGTAGTAACTTGCTATGGGTGGGCACACCAGCGTAAATGATCAGGCACATGCAGGTACACACACACACACACACACGCACACGCACGTGTGTACACGCGCGCACTGATAACACATTTGCACATTCGCGCAGCAGCAGTTGACTTCTGAAATTGGCTCCATCAGCTTGTAAGCAGCATTGGTTCTGTAATTGTATAAGTGCTTAAATGTTCCACAGTGTAAATGTACAACTTGGCTTTGCCCCCTCAGATGACTCATCCTATCAAAGATTTTGAGCAAAGTAAACTTTATAGACGTTCTCTCTAAAACACAAGGCCGGCTGGGGATCACAGCGTGGTGGAAATACCTCACTGCTTTGTTCAGCCTGCATGTGTGATATCACCACCATGGCAGCAGATCTGCCAGAGAGTGTTTGAGAGTAAACAGATGTTGTTTGTCTTTCTGATGCTGTGATTTAGCATCTCCAGGGATGCAGTGGACCTATGCTTTCCTGTAAGCTCACAGAGGAATCAGATGGAAATAGCTCAAACAGATGAACACTGTTTCACAACAAAAGTGAGACAAGGAATTCCTGACACCACAGTGGTCATGGATAAACTGGCCCCGTCATTGTGTTGCAACAATAAGGATCAGAATATACCCTTCCTTCCTTCCTTCCTTCCTTCCTTCCTTCTTTTCTTCAGTCGTATACTATGCTATCTCTCGAGCTATTACATCAGTCGGAGGTCTGTCTACACTGTCGTTTAGTTTTTTGTAATTCATTAATTTGAGCACACACACACACACACACGCACACGCACACGCACACGCACACACACACACACACACACACACACACACACGCACACGCACACGCACACGCACACGCACACGCACACGCACACGCACACACACACACACACACACTTTTTTTTGCATTGTACATTGTGGGATTCAATTTAAGAACTATAATCTGCACATTAATTTGCATAAGTTACAGCAAAATAAACAACTAATTAAATTTAATGTCTTACTATCAGCCAGTGTGCCATGATTGTTAAATGTGTTCAGGTATTAATGGGCTGTAATGAATAGGAAATCTTTCGTTTGAGGGTAAGCCTGTAACCAAAGGACCAAAGCTCGCTGTGTAAAGATTCTAGATGAAGAGTTTGATTATTCTTTCCGATAGAACAGGGACACCCATATAGATGATAGCTGGAGGTACATAAATAGCACGAAACAGAGTGTTCCTCTCCACTCTAATTGTTCGATCATTGTTAGCCAACACAGGACACTGACAGCCTGTGTGTGCTGTCAAACCCCGGATCCCCAAGGAAAAGCTTCCCTCTGTGGCTACTGGATCTGGCAACCATAGACACATCAGTACACTCAAATGAAAAGCCTGAAATGTCAAGGACCAAAGGAACGAGGGAAGAAAATGAAATGGAGGAAGACACTGATAAAAAGGACAGCGAGGAGTGGAAGTTTGGTGTATAATGAGCAGTTGGAATGTGAGGATTGCTGAATTAATCAGACTGCTAGAGCTTGTACAAAGCAGGCAGAATGCGTTTCATGTGACAAATGTGTAATTAAGAATGATTTTATAACCCCCCCCCCCGCACTGCTACCATCACTACCACCACAAACACACACACACACACACACACACACACACACACACACACACACACACACACACACACACACACACACACACACACACACACACACACACACACACACACACACACACACACACCTTGATGGACTAGAGGTGGGTGGGAGGAACAAAGGATTTTTGTGCATCCCTGTAAATGTGTGTGAGTGCGTGTTTGTGTGCGTTTTGAGAGCGAGCGCATACAAGTATGAGGGATGAGATGGCGGCTTTAATTATACTCATATTAGAATAACATCAGCCCCCATTGCTCATTGATACTGAGTGATAGGATGGGATGTTTTCATTTTGGCGTCTTGCTTTTTTTTTTTTTTGTCTTTTACATTTGACACCATGTTTTTTTAAGCCAAGAGCATGTGGATTTTAAAGATTGTTTTCTTTTTCTGCCAGCCCACACGCAGGATATTTATTTGTGTCTGAATGTAGTTCTTTCCACTGTGCCCAGGACATTTTTCCGATAGGATTTGCTTCGATTTCAAGAAATCCAAAGAGGTGTTTGAACACATCTGGGTAATTCACACTGTAGCCAAGAAGAATGTCCTGCAACACAATATGTCAAGTTAAATGACAAAGCCATCTAGCCATTGCGACGATAATGATGGGAGCAAAGTGAGAAGTGAAGCTTTTATTGGTCAGACACAGGGGTTCACTCTCAGGAGTGTCTTGTTGGAAGAATCGGTTCTTCTAAATCTGCTCCTTCAAGATGTCGGCAGGCCTGCTTCCTCGCTTTCACACAACATCACACAAGCAAGATAGTTTTCATTCCAAAACACTTCTGCATAGCTGATTGATCTGCCATTAGATTTCTTTTGAAGTGAAATTGGATGTATCCAATCACTGATATTTATGGAGACACTGTAGTTTTGCTATTTATCTCAGTTTTTATTCAGTTTTTTTCTACCATTGCGCTCCTTTAGTCATGTGCAAGCAAGTGTACTCATGCAAAAAGATAATTTTGGTCAAATCTATTGCATCACCATTTGTTACAACCAGTCACCAAAAGCAATTCTAATATGTACTCTCAAAAGCTGCAATCCTCTGACATAACTTGAATATTAATGTTTATTTGAGCAATCAAGGTGCTTGACAAGGAAGTTCTATCCAAATGCGGTTACAAAATATAGGAATGAATTCATTCATCATTAAATCTACCTATGTTAATATATATGCGATGCAGCACTTTGTTTTCAAGGTTTGAAACGTTTTCTGTTTTCCTAACTCAAGGCGTGTAAACTTCACGTGACTTTGACACGTCGTTCTCTTTCTGACTCGGATGTGTTTTCTCGCGGAAGCAGAGTTTGAGGTGAAATTAAATGCCACAAATGACAGCTTAATGTGTAAACCTTGACAGAGGAAAGAAAAACAATGATCGGGCTAATCCACAATGGAGGAGGTGGAGGCGGACTAAGAGGATAGACAGTTTTTCATTCCAAGGATCGGGCTTCTTTTTTTCATGTGCACTTTACATTGTGCACAGGGACAAAGAGATGCCTTGTTTGTTACACTGGACATTTGAGCTGGTACAAACACAGTCACTTTCCTTGCAACTCATTTGATGCAAACAGGAAATCATTTCACCATCCCCCCCCCCCCCCCCCCCTTTCAGGTTGTTTATCAATGCTGAATATTTTGTTTTACATTTTATTTCTTGAATTTAAGAATGTTTTTTCCCCACAAAACTTTCACAATTGTTGGTTCATGATAATTCACAACAGGAGGTAACCTCCACACTAGTTTACTCCCAATGTTCAATGAGGTAGTAATTTAGCATCTAAATTATTAACAGCCTTATTTTCCCTATCTGATGGAGCTGAATAATCATACCATACGTATGTAAGTGTGTGTTTGCGGGTGAGTTGATTGCGCAGCAGAAACCGCGGCTGTCCGTCATCATCCCAACTGCATTAACCTCGGCCTCGATGCCTGCAGGGCGCACCACTTCCATTTCTCCGCAACAAATACAGGTCCTGGCCCAGGGCACCCTGGCAGCCAGCATAGTTAATGACTTATTTACTGTTTAATGGCTGTATACCGCACCACAACAACAATTAATGAGAAAAAGGTACATTCACAAACAGCGGGGGTGCCAGGCGGTGGAGGTTATTTTCTCCTTCTAACTTTATCTGCGCTCTGCCTTCTGCTCTACCCTGATAAACTCTCACACACCTTAACTAGAGACAGACAGGCTGTCAGCTGTGAGGAGAGCTACTTTTACAGCCTCTGGAAGCAAAAATACATACCCTGGATTGACCTTATTATCAAGCAAAAAAAAAAAGAGCTTTCATTCTATTGCATATTGTATTATAATTTATAATTTATATGATGTTAGATTGCATTCTGTCCCAAATTTTTTTTTGGTATTGTATTGTATTGTATTGTATTCTACTCTATTCTGACATGAATATAGTCTTCAGATCTGCTCGCTGTATTTACCTCTGTTTGTTTCTTTAATTGAACCAATGAAACACATGAAACTGGATTCCCTACCTCCCTCCTCTTTCCCTTAATCCTCTGTCTTTCTCTTATTTTTATTTGTATTTATTTTATTTAATAGCACTGTATTAATCCCCAAGGGGAAATTCATACCGAAATGACCTATCGGTTGCAGCACCCCCCCCCCCCCCCCCCCCCCCCACACACACACACACACACACATACACACACACAGGGACAACATGCAAACTCCACACAGAAAGGCACTACCTTCTTGCTGTGACCTTCTTGCTCCTCAGTCTTCCTCGGCCTTGTGGATACCACTGCTCAAGCCGTGAGACGTTGCAGGCACTATGTTGCTGACCATGGTGCTGAAAGCTTCATGCCTTCCAATTGCTAGAGTATTCATTTCATGGTTCATATACCCCGTTCTCCATTTGTCAGAGGGCCATTAGCCTGCATGCTTATTTCTTTAACCCCTTCCCATACAAATAATAACAAATCAAATGTACATTTGTTTTACCTTACAGGCACATCTGTCCGAGGATTGCCGAGTCTTCAATAAAAAAACTGGCACGTGTTTTCTGTTGTCTAAGTAATATATTGTGTTGAGTTTTTTTTACAGTTCTCTATGTTCGCTCACATTGGGCTGCGGTGATGTTTTCGTATCCCAATTATGCCGAATTTTAACCTTTTGCCTTCTTGTTTGGGCTTTGTGCATCACTAAAAAAACAGGTGAGAGCTGTATTTATGTATTTCTACTTGTGAACAGTGATATGTTCCCATTTTCCACAAGGCAACAGTGACATCAAGGAGTCCTTAATATTTGTCACTTTAGTTTCGTAAAGTTGCATGACACCAATGAGTTCTAACAAGGACTGTGGTCAGGAGGAACACATGGAAGAAAAGGTAAACTCCATTGCCGATAGTTGCAAAGAACAACATGAGAGTGGAAACGTATTCTGCCTCAGATCGTTGTGGATTATTGATCAAAGTCACAGCACACATTTTATTGGAATGTCGAAAATTACGTCAGTTGACACTTTTTGAGAATTTATCTTCAGAAACTTTATATCATTATGAATAGGATGAGTCATCTGAGGGGGCAAAGCCAAGTTGTACATTTATACTATAGAACATTGAAGCACTTATATAATTCCGGAACCAATGCTGCTACAAACTGATGGAGCCAATTTCAAAAGTCAACTGCTGTTGCGCAAATGTGTTGTCAGTGTGTGTGTTTTCATATTTTTCAGTCAGTTTTCTTCACACTTCCTCAGCTATTTAATGCTTTTTCATTCTCTATTCCATTCCCTCAGTTGTCCTTTATTTTGAGGGCCACATGTTTTGGTTCCAAAATGTCCTTCATGCCAAGCTGGATTTGTGAGCAGCGCTATGCCAGTCGCTAAGTAAATGTGTTTTTCAATCTATCTGCTCCCCAACCATCCCAGACCTGTCCTTTCCCTAGTGTGTCTCTGGATTCTCTCCAGTCCTCTGTGATTTTAGGACAATTTCTGCCATGTCTCATTTCTCACCTGCCTTCATGCCTTGCTCTGTGGTTGCCCATTGCCCTGGCCATTCCTCCCAGGTCTCGATAAATAACCCCCTGCACCTCGCTGGCCCTCGGCTTTACTGGCAGGTTGCAGGACCACATTTGTTAAAATATCACCTGCTGTAGAGAGGAAATTGATACTGCTGCAATGTGCTCCGGGCAATGGATGTTCTATTGTTGACTTAAAATGCCACAACACAGACAGTTGTAAGAAACTTCAGAATTTAAAAGGAACAAAAAAAAAAAATAATACAACCCCTTGCCACAAACCCCCCCAAAAATCTTGCTATTTTACTAGTAATAAATTATCATTATTATCAGGTTTTTATGGGAAACAGCAATTGCAGATTTTTGAAGAGCTACACAATGTAATTTCCTGAAAAAAGCAGCGCTATATTCTACTGTCTCAAATGGGAGACTAAGTATGAATTATCATCGTATTTCACGAGCTGGGTCCTCTAATAAGGAAATTCATGAAAATGTGAAAAGAAAAACCAAAACTGTTTGGCCTCTTCTTGGTTCTACTTCATTTCTCCAAAAAAAAAAAAAAAAAAAAAAGGCCAATGATTAGATGAGACATCCCCATATGACCAGGTAAGAGGAAGAAGCAAAAGTTCCTCTCTGAAATCTGGTATTATCCAGATGGCACCATTAGCGACTAAGCCAGAACATTTCTCCCCTCTTATAATTGACTCCATAGGCTATTAGGCAGGTTGGCACTAGGCTAGGTCCACTGGTGCACACTCCAGATGTTCTTTGTGTGTGTGTGTGTGTGTGTGTGTGTGTGTGTGTGTGTGTGTGTGTGTGTGTGTGTGTGTGTGTGTGTGTGTGTGTGTGTGTGTGTGCGTGTGCGTGTGCGTGCAGTAAGTGAGAGGAGGGGAGAGAATTTGGCTGTTATTGTGGGTGCTCGCGGTGGGTCCAGGGCTTCTTGCAGATGGACGTAGGGCTGGGTGGGTGCTGGTAATAAGTCACATTCAATTATATCAACCTCTCTATCAGTCTGCCTCTTCGCAGTCGCTCCATCTCTCTATTGCCCTGCTTGTCTCTCTTTTGTAAGCCTTGGGGGAAGAAAGATTAAAGTGTTCTGTTTTCTGTGCAAGATCTTTGTCTTTGCTTTTTTTGGGGGGGGTTTATCTGAAGATTAAATTATCTCTCATCCGTTGTCTGTCTTCCAGTGTGTGTAAGCACAAGTGATTTTTGGCAGACTGTATTAAGAGCCATTTCTATTATTAAACTTCAAATAATGTAGAGATGTACTTTCTAAAAAGAAAAAAAAATGTTTTTTGAAACACAGGCCTAAAACATACAAGCAGAGTTTCCTTGTCTCTATTCATACATAATTTCTAATACTAATACTGAAACAAAATAGTTCTGGCCAATAGAATGTTCCATGACATCACATCACATGACTTATTGAAGATGTAATCCATAAAAAAATAATAATCAATGTTTGAAAAAACCTTACATTTTTACAAGTTTCAACCCATTAATGTAGTTAAATTTTCACAAAAGATGAAGATGAATCATCTTCTGTGAAACTTCACAAGAGAAGTGGCGATGCAATGCCCATTGTATGTGTTTGCATCAAGTTGTTTAATACTGGTTTATCCTTTGCACTTCATTTATGTGGCATTGAAATCTACACTTCCTCTCAACCAGACGTAATTTACAGCTGTAAATTATCCCGAAATACAAATGTACCAACAGTTCCTTCATGCGTCACCTTATCAGTGTCGTAGCTGAAAAGTTTGCAGGACTTTCCATAAATAAAAAATATTTTCCAGCATTTGAAAAAAGCTTCCTTAAGTGTCTGCAATACATTACTGAATGGACTTTCAGTAATCCTTGCATAGCTAAAAAAAGAGCTAAAAAGCTATTAATTATTCATCTCCCCACGGCTAGTGGTAAAGAGGAGAGGCACTCTAGGGTTTCCATCAGCTATTAGTAAACAAATCAATGCTGCAGGCTGAGCTTCTTGTCATTACAGCGCCATCTGCCCTTTACCATGACTTTCAGGCAAAGACCAGTAAGGGATTGACATGACACACGGCCTCTTGAGCATTAAAAAGAAGCACGTGAGAAAGAAAAATGAAAGTTTAGGGCAAGTTTTTGTTTTGTTTCAGGAAAAAAAAGAAAAAGTGCCAGGATTTTTAAATCCACAAACTGATCACACTGTGAAATGAATACAACACTTACTCATATCATCAATCTCATTTGTGAGAGCCACGGTTGTGACACGGCCTCTCCAACTTGGTTGGTTCAACATATTATGCCTCTGTGAGCAGACGCTCGTGAATTTGTCTCGACCCACCCAACAATAGGTATTTGATGTAATCATGGTGCGCAGTTTCAAGCCCCTAATCCAATTTCATTGGCAAGATACATTGTAATTTGGTATCGTCGTAATTATGAACTGAATTGTGAACTGTCTGTAAGGGAATTGAATTAGTCGACAGAAGAGGAGTAATATGATTGGGAACTCGGAGAAATCAATACGGCGTTGCTCGTCATCTCAGCGTTGACCTGAATCCTGCCTGAATGTGGATCTTTGGGGGATTCGGTGTAATTCAATCCGGTGGCGCTAACACGCTCCCTGTCCCCTCCACAGGCTCTGACAACCGCTCTGTCTTGATTTAGACTCCTGGGTGGGAGCCCTGCTGAGGGAAGCATAGTTTCAAGGAAAAGTTGTTGTTGCTGCTTGGTTTTACCCATCACACCATATGAATCGCATGCAGACATGTAAACCATGAGGCCATGCCTCCAGTACACAGCACAGGCCCACATCCTGCCTTCTAAGATTAAAATGCCAAGAATTCGCTGCTTTGCAGTATGTTCTTTCAATTGTGTTGAAAAAGTTTTTTACAATGTAATGTTCCCGGACAGCTTTCTGATGAGCACTCTGTACTCCCATCACTGCATTTGACAAATCGCCCGTCCATGCATCCTCTGCTGTGTTGACAAATGATTCTACAGTGGAGTGCATAGATATTCTCATTCCCGTGGGTGCAGCTCACCGGTGATGGCTCCACCTCCACGGAGGTGTAGTAGCCTGGAGAAAGATGTTGAACGCAGTAGCTGCAGCAAACCGCCACCGTGGTTCACTCTGATGGATGAGCCGAGAAAAACACAAGTGCAGATTAGAGCAGTGTATTACTGAAAAAAAGTCATGCTTGACTCGATAACCTAAGAATCACACTGTAGATTTCTCAATATTTAGACTTTTGCTTGGTATTTTCCTCAATTTACCTGTTAGTTTCTCATTGTTACTTGAATGGTTTTGGAGAATCTCTGCTTTGTTCTGTGTCGTTTTTTTGTTTTTTTGTTTTTTTTTTCAGTGGAACTCAACAAGCTAAGATACTAACGTGTTCCGGATACAGATCTAATGAGAAAAAAAAACAGTCTACTGTTCAGTTGTCTTTGTTTAAGGGAAAATAGCCCGCGTATTGTGTTGTTCTATTGACCACTTGACATTCCAATACGCTGTGCAGCGCTCTCCACGGACCCCGATAAGAACTTGATAGCGAGCTGGAGATGCTCTCCTATTATAGGAGCAGATGGTTTCTCACCATTATTTTATCTTTACAGATAAGATTAAAAAGCCCAGCTTACACTGCACAAAGGTAATCAGAGCTGAGAGGAAAGAGCACCTCTAATGTCAAGGAGAGCCCAATGTCAAGAAAATCAATATATCTATCCCCTCCCAAAATCAAAGTGTGTTTTTTTTTTTTTTCTCTCCCTCCTCCTCCCTGCACAGTTCCCTCAGATAAAAGTGCTGCGTTGTTGTTCGGAATCAAAGTAAACAAAAGCAGGTGTCAAATAAGTTCAGAAAGCTTTTGTTACTTTGCTTTATTTGTGGAATTCATGCATTTTCACAGTTCTGTCTAGACTCGGTGCCACAAACGCGTCTGGATTGTGTAACGCAAGACCGTTCTTTCAATTGCGAGTGGTCTTTTATTTGAGTGAGTCAGACTTGATTGCTCGCATTGTGTTGTTTGTGAGGGAAGCTCGTAAAGGTTATGCAGTCCAGTGAAAGGCTATCTCATTCAGTGGCAACAGAGGAGCATGTCTCCGGAGCCAGGTATAGAATGGACTCGGGGAAACAAATAGCTCTTCCTCTTATTATTGGGGATGCACTGATAAGGTGGGCTGGGAAACGCTGACAGGTGATTACCAGGGCATCTTTTAACAGACTTCCTTGTGATGATCAGCCATTATAGTAATGCATAGTTATTATACTGCAACTCTATTATGACCAGGACCTTTCTCTTTAGCTCCATCGCTTACTATGTCCTGATTCACTGAGCTCTGTCTGTAGTGACACCTACTCAATTCCCATAGGTTATTGTAGATCCTACTCCAGTTAAGTGTGTGTGTGTGTGTGTGTGTGTGTGTGTGTGTGTGTGTGTGTGTGTGTGTGTGTGTGTGTGTGTGTGTGTGTGTGTGTGTGTGTGTGTGTGTGTGTGTGTGTGTGTGTGTGTGTGTGTGTGTACGTACTTGTGTGTGCATGTGCACAGAGGGAAAGTGGAAGGCAGAGGGAAATCATTGCTAGCCTGGGAGAAGAGGAAAAAAAAAAAAAAAAGCTATTCAACAGGGATGCCCGCGGTGGCAAAGCCATTTCCAATAATGTCCTCTTTCTGCAACAACAATTGTGTTTAACCCCGATGACTTCAGCTGCCCACTATTTGTCATCCCACCTCTTCATCCCTCACCTCCCTCCATGCCTTCACACTCAGATGCAGTAGCAGTGGAAGTATGGTTCATGACTGCAGGGCACATACATTGTCTGACAAAGGCGCTGCTTCCGTTTGAGGTAACATCCAAGCATTAGTCAGACTACCTGATCTGCTGTTAGAGAATCCGGACCCATTGTTTTGGTTTTTTTTTTCTTCAAAATTTTCCATTTTGTCAGATCACAATTATTTTTTATTTGTATTTTTTTTTTTCAAAAGGAAAAAAATAATCTATATTGAGAGCCAATAATTGTTTGTTCCCAACACTGAAACACATACACAATGATAGTCTTGCTTTTATTCATGCATTTAGGTCTGGGGGGAGAAAAAAAAAAAGACATCCTATTATCTGTCTCTCCTTCTGTACTTACTTTTTTCACATGTCTCTCTTTTTCTCAACACCCCTCTCTAATCTCTCTCTTCACCCCCACTCCCTACATCCCTTTGCTGGTGAGCTGCATGCGGGGGTGATTTATCTGTGGCACTCACTAAGGTCCCCTTTCACTGACACACACACACACACACACACACTGACTAACTCCCTCACAAACACATGCGCCAGCATGTGCACAGACACATGAATCGCACACAGGTAAGGCTGCAGCTGTGATATATTTTAATTACTGTTTTAGTCCGTCGTAATTAGGGTTTAATATCTGGAGGGACAGTTCAACATGCCAACACATGCTTTCAAAGGAAACACAGACTTGTTTTATTTCACGGGTATTTCTTTGAAACATGTCATTTCTGTATTTTTTTTTTCTATTTGCTGAATTTATATCTGGTTTAATAGTAATAATTGAGAGAGAAAAAATAGACCTAATGTTTGAAGATGCACTGAGCATTATCACATTAGTTTATATTGACAAACTTTGCTTCAGGTGAATGATGCATACATGAGTTAGAATACATGAGTATCAGTCACATACACAATATAGAATGCCATTACATTATTATGCTCTTTCATGTAGTCACGTTTTTTCTGGAAAGGTTTTTGGATTTGCCTCTATTTTGAATTTTTCAAATGAAATGTGGGGAAACTGTGGTAGAAAGTGTTAAATTGTATTTAGCGATATCAGATGCAAACTCAAATTAACAAGAGCAACAGTATGTTTGCATTGGTTTGCCTGTATTTTGTCATAGTATGAGCCTGTAACCATGGCAGGATTACATAATTCACTGTGCGGAGTATCACAATTTCTTTTTCTCTCTTGAGATGACCTCCATTTCAAATGTCCTCAAAATAAAGGAATGTCTGTTATTTCTTTCATATTTTTATGGCAAACGTGTCACATGTTTCTGAAATTAGAGGATCACAAGTTAAAACACAGTGAAATGCAAGAATAATACCTACATACTACATTAGTCAAGACACAAACAACAAAACACTATTTTGGCGACGAGAGACCTGCAGTTACTGGATCATTTTTTCTTTTTTTTTTCAATCTGCTTTTACATTTTTCTTTGGGGTTTTAAATGAGCTATGTAGAAACGGAACCATGGTGAGAAACGAGTCGACCATCTAAAAGCATGAGCAGGCGATTTTTGTAGAAACAGATCGACTTAGTACTTTAAGCGGAGTTGAAGAGCAGATTTGGAAGCTGTAAGACTGTTGTGTTGTCACAGAGTGCTGACAAGGGCAGCAGACTGAAATTGCACTGAGGAACATTAAAAGAAAAGTGTGTGTGTGTGTTTGCGTGCGTGCGTGCGTGCGTGTGTGTGTGTGTGTGTGTATATCTATGTCTATATGTGAATCGGTATGTGCGTAGTTCATGCTTGAATGTGTACGTATGGCACAGATGGAAAGACTTCTCAGGGATTACTGGGTAACTGGGAGAGGAAAGAGGTGGTAATTGCATTTTAATTACAGTGTTGATGGTTTTGTGCTCTGCCAGATGGAAGGTTCTTTAGATATAAGCACAAAATAAATCAGCCCTATGGAAAATAAATCAGCCTGTAGGTGACTAGTTACCCGCTGAACTGAATCGCTAACCTTGTCTCCAGTCAGAGGTAATGATCATTAGTTTAGGCTACTTGCTATCCAACTTCAACCTTTTTACAAACCACTCTCTACCTTTTGTTTTGTTTCCTCTCGACTTTCTGTGGTAGTTTTATTTGATAGTAATCCTATACTTGTTTACTTATCAACCGACCTGCAAAGATTCCTCAATAAATAAAAGATATTTCATATCAAGCTCAATTTATTGTTATTCTTTTTTCTTTTTTTTTTAATTATCTACATGTTGGGCATGGAGGTTACAGTTTCTGTATTTATGCAGCGCGACTAAATTAACATTTTTGCATTCACTGAAGTACTTCCATGCTAGCAAGTTTATGACAGTGACCTTTGGCAACTTGCTTATTGAAATCATCGTCTGTCCTGCCCTCAAGATCTCACCTTCTCTGCTTAATGAACCAACTATGGTTGGAATATAAAAAAAAAAAAAAATCCAGTCAGCAATTCTCGAAGTCATTCTTGCCGAAGGGGCCATTTATTTTTATAATTTTGACTTTTCATCATAACTGCTTCATCACACTGGATTTTTCTTACTATACAATATAATGTGACCACTGTGGTCATTCACAAAACTCAATGAGCAGTGGGGAAATAAAAATAAAGGTTGACCAAATTTGTAACCAAGGAAGACGACATGTCGTTTGGAGGTGTGAAGGTGTAGAAAATGCTTTCCCGAATACGCTGTCAAAGACATATAGTTTCTAATCCTTTGCTAATGCTGAGATTGTTTGAATTCTTAGTTAATGGAGCACATTTTAAGAAACCACAATGAGACGTTAAGTTTAATTTTGGTTTTACTTTTCAGTTAGAGGTACCAGAGTACATTTCCTATTGTGGATGTGCCCGACAGAGCAAGAGACTGGCTGCTTCGGGTTGAGACTAGCAGATTAGTGTTCGGTTTTGCATAGGAGATACCCTCTAAGACTCCAGTCTATGTTGAGGGGGCAGGCAGGTGAATTTATCTGCCTCTCCAGGTACAAACACGCGGCTGGTTTCAAGGTTAACATTCTCACCAAACGCAGCAGTCAGAGAGCAAAAAACACGACACTCCGTTTGTGGCTTATGGGACTTCAGCAGTAGTTTACCAGCTTGAACTGTGAATATAATGCCATCCTATGTACAGTCGCTTGCTCGCTATCTCAATCACAATTGTTAGGCAATTGAGCACAACGCAGGAGCCACATAATTCCCAGTAAACTTTCCTCTGCTCATTTCTTCATAAACATTTTATGGACTGAAAGGTTAACTCCATCAGTTAACAACCTAGCAAAAAGCAGCTCGTAGTAACATCGTAGCCTCTTGATATTTTCTCCACTATTAACTTAATGAAGTCAGATAAAAACTTTTTTAATCACAAGTAAAGTTAACTGCCTCCGAATGCTCCGTAAGGGCACCAACTGGAGTTCAAAACCATATATTTTAGAGTAGTCAAGCATTTCATGTGTCCATACACGCCATTTGTCTTCTATGCTTCTTTATTTGACTCTGGTTTGCAGGGTACTTGAGCCGATCCCAGCTGAATACTAGCGAAGGCAGGGTACATTCTGCACTATTTCACCAGTTCATCACCGGCAACCACATAGAGACAGGCTACCACATGTACTTACAGTCAAACCTGCAAGAGGTTTTAGACGCCAATTAACCCACATAAATCCATACAGAGAACGTAACGCTGCACTGTCAGCGTGGGTCCAGGACGGCCGGCGTTGTGGTCAGACATGCGGGGCGATTATAGCTGCTGCTGTGATCTGCAGCCTGTTTGTTTCATTCACATGAAGAGCGTTGTGTTGGAAAAGGAAAGACCACAACAGTAAATGCAAACGTAAAATGCTCGTAAACGCTAACAAGTACTTACTTCAAGCTTCCTTTGCAAAATTACCATCCCAGGTTGGCCTCTCTTTCTGAACCACGACGATATAATAATAATAAGAAGAATAATATTCTCCTCTGGCTCCTTTTTTTGGATATTTTTCAAATACATAAATGCCACAATGCCGAGGCCTCTGTTCATGTTCATGTTTAGGTCGTGTTATTGTTGCATGATCAAGTATTACGCAATCACATCATCATCATCAATCACAGATTGCGCAACACGTCGGCCGCATTTCACCTTGTGTATTCATCGTGTAGTCTGTACACAAGCAAATTTCATGTCGTGGCTTAGCTTATGTCGTACAGCGCGGCGGGCAGTGACTTATACGATTGTTTAAATCACATAGTCTGCAGGAACTTTTAGTCCAATGTATCTTACATGAAGAGGACATTACGACATGTTAAGGCATATTGAGTCAATAGTTTAAAGTTTGGTGATGGAGAAATCAAACCATTTCGGGTCAACCTGGTTGCTACTGATAAGGTGAGTCCCCTGGCTGTGTGCTTAGTGACAAAATGACCCCTGGAGGGCTGTTAATCTGACACGGTTGACAATCCTCTGACCTGTGGCTGTTCCACACTCCATCCTCTCTCTCTCTCTCTCTCTCTCTCTCTCTCTCTCTCTCTCTCACTCTCTCTTTCTCTCTCTCTCTTCGTCTTTTTAAGGGGGATTTTAGCCTTTACTATGCTTCAGTACCTGTTGTTGGCAGTAAATGAGACAAGAAGACTGAAGTTCCTTCCATCAAAGCCCCAACAATCAACAATGAACTGGCTTGCATTTGCCAGCTGGATACAAAGTACACATCAGCTGAACCCATTCACCACTTTTAAATGTAGACCATAATGATTTCATTTTGTCAAGCCAGATCATTTTGCCTACCATTACGATGGAGAAAACATTGCATTAAATATACTAACCAGTTGTTTGGTTTATTGCTTTTGCTTTCTTTTTCGTCTAACTTTAACAGTTAAAATATAGTCGGTCAGTGTTTAATATTGAGATTTTGAGATCCCATTATCCATTTCTACTGTTTTCAGCACCTTTGAATTGTTCTATTTTAAGAGTGATTGTAATAAAAGCAGTGACTGGCTTTACTAGCAATACAAGGGATCGTGCTAATAATTGTACATCATTCTGGTTTTACACAGTGCATTTTATGTCTTCAGGTAGGGTTTCAAAGGAACAACAGTTTATCACAAGTTGGGACAGTGTATTTAAGAATGTCGATATAATTCATAACCCTCAATATATTTGTGTTATTATGACTTTGATGATCAAGTAGGATTTTATTGATGGATATGCACACAGTGGACACTAATGGATTCAGACATGCAGAAATGGTGACAACACCATCAGCAGTGATTTCATTGACTTTGAACATGGCATAGTTGTTTGGACCACATCAGTTGGTTCAAGAGCTTTAGAAACTGCTCATGTACTGGGCTTTTCACATACAACTAGCTCAAGGGTTTGTAGAAAATTGGCTGAAAAGGGAAATTATCCATGCATTTCTTGGGGCAGCCTTTCCTTTCCTTGTTGATGCCAGAGGTGAGAGTAGAAAGTCCTGTGCAGTTCAAGATGACTGAAAGCCCCTGTAGCTCATAGAGCACTTGTCACAACCAAACCATGCAAAAGGCCACACATTTTCAACTAAGGTGAAAATGGTTTCCCTCCTGCCAACTAGGAACAGGAAACGGGGGACTCTTTTTCATACAGGCTCTCCACAATTTTACAGTCGACAATTATGGCCAATTCATGCTCCATAAGAACAAGACGAAAGTTCGGCAGTGCGGAATTCCTGCTGAACAAAATTACCGTACGTCTTTTCCTTTGGTGAGCTCCTTGTAGCCGAACAAATTTATTTCCGTCCTGGTCGAACTGTGTCGGTGCCACACTGTGTTCTGCGCATGCGTGTTGCAGCTCGCCAGTCACTATCCATCATATTCTAATCATATTGAGCTCGAACACATCGCTACCGTCCGAGCGCCTCAGCTCGTTAAAATGTCGTGATGCACCTGAACGCATCACTCAAAGCGGTCAGCTCCTGCAGTTAAAACCGGACAAACCTCACGGCTCGTACAAAAACTCTCTCTTTTATTTCTGAAACAGTTCAGCGAAATGAACTGTGCAGTTGAAAAGTGAAAAACGCCGCTTCACAGACGTGTGGCTGCTGTGAGGGGGCGTGGCCTGCGAGGTCGGCAGCTTCTTACCGGAGTATGAACAATCCTGCAGCCGGCTCACGTCACTGCCGAATTTTGTATGCAGGGGCCTTTAGAACATGTTGACTAGTCTCATGAGTGTGAAGTCATGATTTGAAATTTGGATGACAGTTTCAAAATGTGTCATAAAGAACATTAAAACATTGGACACTTCTGGTTTTCAAAAAATGGATCAGACTGCTGGTGGCAATTTTGAGTTCATACATATTTCTGGCCACTTCAAGCAGGTGACCACACAACGTCACAAAGCTCAAATCGTCTCACTCAAGGTTCTTGAACATATCAGTTCGCTGTATCAACGCAGCCTGCACAATCGCCACATCTCAATCCAATAGAGCATCTCTGAGATGTAGTGGAATTGAATAATAAATAGAGTTCTGAGTGCCGTTGGTACTCTCTTGTGCGGTGCAGTCAGATCGCTCAAACATTAAGCTGTGTGCGCAAGTTGGAGCTATGAGACAGGGCAGCATTCATTATTAGTAAAATGGCTCCTTGCAAATATGCTAGTACTTGAGATTGTACAAAACGATGGCCTCCTGTGTGCACAGACTCTTTACTTCTTCGTCTCTTGCCTCCTTTTTGTCAGTTTCTGTGTTCTACACATCAACACATTATGTACACACTCTTTTGTGCATGCACATCCACAAAACGCTTAGATGCCTTGTGTCTGATGTGCCAGTGGTTGTTGATAATGAGATTCCTACAGGATAGGAAACTCCAGGGAGACTGACTGACGGCCCACTTTAAACACTGCAGTCTCCCTGTCTCCCCCCTCTTTCGTCCTTTGAGACACAGGATGAAAGGAGAATGGGAAGGAGAATAAAAACACACTGCGTCGTATCATATGAACGCACACACATATACACACACAGACGCTTGCTCAGGCTCCAGAATCGGGAGGGATATTTGTGGCCTATGTGGTTTCAATGAAAACCTTACATTGAGCAGGTGGTGTGTGTGTTGTCGAAAGCCAGGCCTTGTTACTCTGGTGAACAAATCATGAATAAAGAATATCTCTTTACGATGTGGTTACAACAGTGTAACTGAGGTAATTATGCACAGTTATGCATTTGTGTGAAAAGGATGTCTGTATTGTGAACAGAAAATGGATGCATGCATATGTATTTGAGCATTTATATGCACGCTTCGGATCACGTGTGTACATCTGCCCGAATGTGTCTGATCCATTGTGCCTCTGATGGGGCCCCAGTCTGAAAGAGGATAATTATGTGCCTTTTACTGTCATGTCAGGTATTCTCTGTATAGTTATGCGCATGTTTCCCAAGTGCTCGGAGACATTGAAACATATACAATATATCTCTCACATACACCGGCTTGATGAAGTACCTGGTGCCACAGAGGACAAACAGAACTCATTTCCTGTCACTGCCTTTGGACATCATCTCTATTCTCATTTCCTCCCTTTGCTCAGACTACAATAAAGCCACTTTAAGGATGCAGCCAGAGCGACATGTTGTTACTTAATGTATTTTTCTCAGAGGTTCCTTTCACATGGTGGCACTCCCCCCAACCTTTCACGAGGCTCACAAATATATGGCATGGCATCAGGATTTAGAGATTGTTTGCAGCAGACACTTAATTTGTATGGTATGCTCTCTAAGTAGTTGTAGCATGTATGTCCTCTGCTTGGATAAGTCCCATGCTTACAATTGTATATAAGGGGTTTGGGCAGTTAACACAATTTGCAATTTTAGGTGTGCTTGGAACACAAAAAAGCTGGAAAAACTCAATAGAATGTAAAAAAAAAATGTTTTGGGGGTGTGTGTGCTTGCTTCACTGAACTCAATCTGTCTATATACCTACAGAGTGGCACGGTGCCAAAGTGGTTAGTACATTTGCTTAAGAGTGAGAGGTTCTCGGGTGCAACTCTGGCACATAGATATGGCACATGTGTCATCTGGCTGTGCATGCATGGTTTACTTCAGGTAGTGCAGCTTTATCACGGAAACCAAAGATATACATTCAAGGTGGGGATTTTTTATGTTCATTGACGTGATAGGTTATCTTTTGGTGTGTTAGTCTGGTGATGGAATTATGAAGTTTGACTTTGTATATAAGTCCATAGGTGTTGCTCTTTCTTTGCAATATATTTCTATGTGTTTTCATGTAAGCAGATGCCATACGTACATAATGTGTATAACACATTTTCTGAAAAGTACAGGCAAGTTGTTCAACTTCCATGCTGTTGGCAGATGCCTGTGCTTTGTTCAGACCTCATAAGACAAGGGGGTTAGGGTAGCGTAAGATGATTGGCTGATTGGTGTTTTCTTCAGTTTTAAGTCATATTCCCAGTGTGAAATATGCAGTCTGAAGTAATAATCCTGTCTAAATGGAAAACATGGCTTGGTCATAATCCAGCTGCCTCTCTGTTCCCTTAGTGTCTCCGTTAAACAATCTACCATGGTAATGAAGTGCTAATCTGCTCAGCTCTTTACACAAAGCATCTGCATGTCTCCTAGAGGCAGAACAGGTAAACAGCGGAGTGCTCTTTTCTTTGTTCGCTTGTTGCGTTTCAAGAGAAAAGGCACTAGTATTCGCCGGGCAGGCATGAAAGAAGCAGCAATCATCAGTACAAGAAGACCTTAACTGGGAGAGCAGTTTGAATCAAATAGCAACTGCTTCTTGACATTTGTACTGTACACACTCCTTCAAGGAAAGACCTGCTCCCTTGCTCATGTCTTGCCGTCGCCATATTTCATACTGTTGTCAGGTTGTAAATCCAGATAGCATGGCCTGGCTTTTAATAGAACATTCTATCCATCAACAGCTTTTCCAATCATGTTCCTCCAGCAACACATACATTTCACATTAGGCCGCTGTGCGCCGTAATCTGTGGCATTAGCCGTCTAACTATATTAATCCATTTGCACTTTCCCCTGTTGATTAGAGCGCATGTGAAATGTGACGGTGGTTGGCTGGTATAGGGCATCGGTTGCCTGAGGTGGCAGAAAGAGCGTGATGTTTCATACCCAGCCGTGTCCACATTCAGATCATGATTTATTACCCTTTTATCACACACACAGATGCACACACACACAAGATTGTGGTCTGGCATTTAGAGCTTCTCACAAAAACAGACTGAAACACAACATGCCAATGGTGACTATAGTATATGTGTGTTGTCACATATAGGCATTTTCGGATCCATGTGTTGGTGACTTCAGCGCATGATACCAAAGACTTGTATTGGTTTTCTTTCTTTTACTTAATTTCTTGTGTGTGTGTGTTTGCGCGCGTGTGAGTGTGTGTGTGCGCACAAACGTTGTATTATTTGAGGTCGCTGTAAGCTTTCATGTGTACGTACAAGCACCTTGTGTGAGCAGTAAGTACTCACGAGTGCCAGTGTCACTGTGCACACTTTAATATCCGAGCAGAAAAATAGAACGTGGCTGATAAGGGAGTTGCGAGAACAACGGGGGGGAGATCAGAAATCCCATACAGTTGAGAGCACTAGTCCATTGCAAGTGTGGCAAAGGTCACAGTCAATTTCAAAAGGAACAGGTCTTGTATATTAGAGTCTGGAGAGATGGGAGACCCTTCTGCTCTCTATCATAAAGGGCCTGTGCCGGAGCAGGGCTCGATGTGATCAACATGGACCTTGTGGAAATCCTTGCTGAGGGTGTCTTATTGAGGGGCTGTGAGAACAATAGCAAACTGAGGCCTGGCATTTCTCGTCGTTCTCTTTAAACTCATAATAATTGTGCTCTAATGTTTATAATGACGAAAAAAAAACTGCCTAATGAAAACTCGGAAGTAAAGAAAAAGCTCCACATTGTCAACTCTTAAGAATTAAAAGAACATCTATCTCTAAAGTCATTTTCATCTGTTCTTTGGATTATTATTTTGGTGTCAGATTTTTAAGGTACGTCAGGCATTTCACATGATATTTCTCTCTGTGCCCCTGTCTGCTTATGAAGTTGCAATCACTTCTATTGATGCTATGGGTACAGTCAGGGACATCAATGCTGTTTCGTTAATAAACAATATAAAATAATAGTAATAATAATATTTCTCACTTTTCAAGTTAACCAATATGCACAATGGTACCGGCTGCATTACATAGATCAAGGCAGATGCATGGTTTCTTATGTTTTGAATGGTTTTTGCGTAATTGATCATAATTCACTTCGATTTATTGGTGGTTGCTCTATCAACTTCAATTGGAAACCTGCAAAGGGGAAGTGCTCTTTTGTCCTATAGTCCTGGATGACACATTGACAAGTTAGCGATTGAGCTTTCAGATTATTATTTAACATATGTTTTAGCCATTGTGAGTTTTGATTTTGTTTTGTGTCTCAACGTGCAGCTTGTTAGCTGTCACTATGTCTACAGCTGCAAATGGTTAGTCCATTAAATAGAGTTGAAATGAATTAAACTCACCAATAAGAATGCGTGGTTTTACTTTCTGTTCATTGGAATTTAGTTGTGAGCTTTCGTATTCCTTTTTTTTTTTTAGTTTAACAGTAAAATAACATCTTTTGTATTGAACGTCACCTGGATGTAACCCCAGTTCATTGAGAGTGTGCTTGACCTTCCAGTAGACCACACAGATAATTTACTCTGAAAAGGCCTTGCATTCTTTGCTCTTTAAACTCTTTAAAAACAGACCAGTGACCTTACCAGCCAATTAGATGGTATTATAAATGGATGACAAGCTCAGGTCAGGTGGAGTCCACTTGAAGCTTGACTCGATACTGTTCACTACCCCAGTGTACTGGACAACCGGCAGTTCTAAGTACAGTATCTCTCTGCAAGGAATTGCTTTTGGGTGGTTTTGTGGTCAGGTAGATATTGTTGTTGGTGATTCTCAAGGGTGGAAAGAAGTAAATTACATTTACTTGTGTTTTGTAGTTTTTTGTCTAATTGTAGTCATTTTGAAACTCAGTACTTTTACCTTTACTTGAGTATATTTTGATAAAAGTAGCCTACTACACTATAATTTCCACCGTGCCCATTACTGAGTACAAATGTAATCAATAAATTAATTAATTAAGATAATTATGCTTTGAATGCACTTCTGTGTAAGACAACATGAGCACGTCTTCTTCTTCTTCTTCTTCTTCTTCTTCTTCTTCTTCTTCTTCTTCTTCTTCTTCTTCTTCTTCTTCTTCTTCTTCTTCTTCTTCTTCTTCTTCTTCTTCTTCTTCTTCTTCTTCTTCTTCTTCTTCTTCTTCTTCTTCTTCTTCTTCTTCTTCTTCTTCTTCTTCTTCTTCTTCTTCTTATTTACTCACTCAAGATTTAAGATCCCACCTTATACAAAATTGATATAGGATGGTTTTCTAACAGCAATATGTGTTCTCACAGCCTGTGTATGAAGACAGTCTGCCATCTCCTTCACGCCCCTATTTTCTTTTCATGACAAATACCACATCCCTCTGGTAGTGGATTACTAATTTGATCCTCCCACTATTGGATAAAAACGTACAAAGATTACTGAAGATTACTGATATACTGAATTAATTAGTATAGTATGAAAGGCCGTACCAGTTACCCTTACAGTTAGCAGGAGCGAGCCCTGTAACTGTATCAACACATACGACCAAACTAACACTTCAGACAAGCAACATTTTTAACTAAACATTCTGAAAAGTCTTGACGCAGCCGCAGAGTCTGAACTTGTTGAGGAGCCTCTCTTTCTGGTCAGATTCTGGTTCAAGCTGTTGTGGTGCCGCCGTAAACATTAGCGCATAGTACCGGAAAGCCACACCTTCTCCAGGGTTGCCAGATCTGACTCACTGTTCACAGCACGAGCGCAGCATAAAACCTGCCCATCTCGATAAAAAAAACCCCAGATAATATCCAACACAGTTTCACTCTGTTCTTTTCTCTTTTGTCGTGGTATTTCATTCCTAACTACGTCACGACTCGCCCAAGTTCAGCAAAAGTCTCTCTCACCCCATAGTCCTCCATACCGACTGTTAACAGGATCCAGAAGATCCTTCCTGAAGGTGAGCGGCTATTTGACAGCTGCGGAAGCAAGCGTTTTGACAATGTGGCAACTGCAAACCTAAATCTAAAGTCACCATGGCTCCCAGTAGTGAGAGTGCTATCTATCTGTCAGTCAGTGCGTGGTGCAGTCAGGCTAGCAGTCAGCGGTAATTGATGTGAGTAGAGTTGACATCCTGAGCAGAGCGCTTCAGGTTGGTCTCTGACTGGGACCGAGCAGCCCATCATTGCCAGTTATTAAGCAGCTCGCGCTCTGCTGCACTCATTCAGAGGGGGGGGGGGGGGGGGGGGGGCAGCCTGTCTCAGGGTGTTTACATATGAATGTGTGTATGTCAGGGGGGGTTGTAGGACAATGGTGTGTGTGTACGTGAATTAGCAGAAAAGAAGGGAAGCTCACCACCAGACTTATCATTTTTTTTAGACGAGAAAATGGGCCGGCCAGCTCTCCTAAGTCGGAGCAAGCTTTTTTCATGTATTAATCAATAGTTGGCCGTCGCTAAATGTAGCTTTTGTAGTATACCTGACCGGTGGTTGGCCGTGGACAGGTTGAAAGGTTAGACAGAACGAAGGTGCTCCAGAGTTTGATTTGCTTCCTGTGCAGTCTGTGTCTCTGCTTCTCTGGCTGGCTTGGTGGCCAGTTGGCCCACTTGTTAGCTGACTTGATATTGTTGGCTAGTGTGCTATACGCTGCTCTGTTAATGTCCTGATAAAGCTATCTGGGTTCTGCAATGTTCTGGGACATCTGCCCTCTACTGTGCCTGTGTTGCTGCTGCTACTGCATTTTGACCGATTTTTGCATTTTATAGTTTGTAAAACTACTTGATTCAAAGAGGACAGTGGCCCCACTCTGAACGCTGGTACACTATTGGGTGTGAGGCTGACAGTGATTTGTTTAGTTTCATCGCTATAAAGTATATTTTTAACTGATTCTCCTACAAATGTACTATATTTAATGCAAACCTTCACCATCTTTAATTGCTCGGGCAAGCATTACCACAGTTTTGAAGAGATGTAAGAAATAAAATAGCTTTGAATGCAGTTTTTGGTTTGTTAATGCTTGAACATTTAATGGACAAATGTGCCGTCAAGATGCTTCAATAATGGAAAATAATCAACATTAGCTGAATTGCTAAACCACATAATACGATTACATGCAACCATGCATGTTATGCCAATACAGAATCCATTAATGGAGAGAAAGTGTTGACATTTTTTGCAGTCAAAAGTCCTTTGTGCTTATGCCTTGACCAGCTGGTACAGCTCTGCAAGATCTTTTTCACTCTCAACCTTTTAAATCTCTATTTTTTGGTGATTTTTAATCGTCTCATTATGAGGCTCATATAGAGCAGTCCATGGCCCTGAAACTTGTCTGGGCTTCCCTCAGTTGCTCTTTGCACCCACAGCCAATCACAATCCTAACCTCATAAATATTAAATCAGTTTTGACATACAGTAGGGAATCCCAGGAATCATCTATAAATGAAAAGTTCCTTATGGGCCTCCTGAGATTTCTACATTGGTGTAGTATCCTCTATTTAAATGTCCATTCAGTTTCAAGGGGCACGAGTCTTGCTTTGCAAAGGTCTATTCAAGAGGTGGTGATGCTGGTTGTATAGATTAGATCAGTTGGCTTTAAGACTGAGGTTTGATTCTACTATTTAAACTCGCCGTAATGCTGATGTATAGTTTGAGATTGTCTATTAAGGGTGTGGTATACACCTCCTGTTGAATATTAAAATGATATTTCCCTTCGTAAATCAAAGCGCACTTAGTGAATATTCATTCTGGCACCTGAATTAGCTTGAGGATATATTCATGCCCGTTCCAGTGCTCTGAGAGACCCCATAGAATCAGTGGGTAATATGATCTGCTGCCAACACCTGTCCACATTCTTTCTCTATTTATGCGCCGGTATTCTAGTATAATCATGTTCCGTGTAACCTAAGTCTGCATTGGTGATGCTCAAGGAATATTTCTCCAGTTTTACGATGGTCAAAGTAGAGTAAACCAGATTAAAATGCACTTTTGAATGGCATTTCGCGCACACCAACATGTGCATTTACACAAACTGTGCATCTGGTGCTGACGGATTCAGTGGCTCATCTGGGCCTGGCTTAGTGTGAAGAGTCACCTCTCCCTCTCTCTCTTTCTCCCTCTCTCCCTCTCTCTCTCCTTCTCTCTCTCTTAGAGACACAGACTGCTGTGGTCTGGGTCTTGGCTGCAGATCCTAGAAGCTGCTCCAAATCCTGTCAGTCAGCCTCTGCTGTCCTCCATGGTTGAGAGAAGCAGGACAGCAGAGCAGATTTCTGTGTTTTTCTGCACTGGTTGAAGGCAGCGCCTGCCAACATGCATCAGCACAGCAGCACCTGAAGGCAGTTGACTCCCTTTTCATTACTGCAAGGCGAACAGCTTGTTTTGAGAACGATATGTTTTGTGTGAGCCGGTGTTCACATGATTGGATAACAGGCTGTTATCAAAGGGGACAAATTCAGATAGATGATCTTCGGCAAAATAACTTACAAACGACACAATTGTTGTTACAATTGCTTTTATTCAGCAATTACAGAAGGAGTAATAATAATATGAATATTATTGATGGAAACTGAAAATCCAGTATGTGGTGTATTAAATAACTTCATTTAAAAAAGCACACGATGGAGGGAATTTTTTTTTTCCGTTTCTTCCTTTGGCTTCTATTGCAGTAACTGGCCCACTGCATTGCTTTTTTTTGTACACAAACAAGCTGGGTTCCTCCTCATCCTTAATTATTCTTTTTCTCCACATGAGGTCTAAAGAAAGAATTCAGGGCTCCCCATGATGCTTTCCTCTCCATTTCTCGCTGTTGATATATATTTTTTGTCATTTTCCCTGACTGTCTGATTCTCTAGTCTCTCCCATACTTCCTCCTTTGCCTCTGCAAGTCGCCGGGCACTCTGAGGAAATCAACTTTTCTGTCAGAGTTTAGATAAATATAAAACTATATGGAGTGGCAACAAAAGGAGAGGCTCCTTTTATTGGTACCTCCATATTCTTTGTTCTCACTCTCATGCTCTCTACTGCTTTTTTTCCCCCCTCAATGTCCTTTCGATCCATAATTGGAAATTTCCTCTGCTCGGCCTTGCCGGAGTGAGGAACAATGTGGCATCCATGTTCTGTGGAGCATGGTCGAAAGAAATAGAGCATTGTCTCATGTAGGCGAGCAAGCATGGTCTGGGGACTTATCTAAATTGAATATCTGTCTTGTTTTTTAGGCTTATAATGAGAGTGACACACTGAGCACGGGGGTCCTTCACACCACTGACAGCCCTGCACTCTTTGAAAAGTTGACAGATAACATGGAATAGGATACGTCAAAGTACATGCTCAATGGGGATATTTCCGCCCAGCAGTCTAATATTACAGAAACCAAGGTCCACACCTAATTACGTGAGAAGAATTATTGTTGTATCTGCATCATGAAATGATTGGGTCGGGTAACCCAGGTATATATAAGCAACTTTAAAAAGTTACAGCCATCTTTGGTTGTATTTTCTTAACTGTAAGTGATGAAAAACACACAAAAAAACCCCCTAAAGATATGTTTTTACTATTTTGTTGTGATCTGTGCCGTCTGTCCTTCTCCCCTCTTTCCCAAAATGTGTTTCTTTCAATTATGATGTAAGATTTTCAGCAGTAATAGCCAGTTGTCATTTGTGGTATTTCGCAATGGCCCTGAAATCTCTTAGTTTCCATGCCTCTCCAAAGACACAATGACTCTGCAGTACTAATGGCACTTTTTCTTGATCTTGTTGTGGCTGGCTGCTTCATCCTCTAGTCGGCAAGATAGCACAGCGAAGATCGTTATTAAATTGACTCGTTTCTTTAACCTTGGCTTCTGATAATGTCGCTTTTCAGAGGAAATTAAAGCTGGTTGTGAAAGCAATTGAGATATAAAAAGAATGGCCCTGACTTGCAGGTAAAGCTATAAGTGCACTGGTCGTTTTTTTTTTTTGTGTGTGTTAGTTTTTTTTTGTGTCACCGTGATAAAGCACATTGTCGTGATTTCTCTTCTTTGTCCGTATCAAATCACAGCATCACGTACGATGAAGTAAGTTTTTTTTAGTTTTTTTTTATGAAAGATTCTTTCCTTCTCAAAGTCTGCCTCGTGGGCAGGCTTACTTCTCTCCCTGATTCTTTGTGGGGAGGGGGGGGGGGGGGGGGGGGGGGAGGGGACGTTTTAGCTGCACTGAAAATGTCGATGTAAAGAAAACATGTCAGTCCAGAACAAGAGCTTGTGTATAATGAGCAGGCAGATGGTCTTAAGGAGAATACTAAGCAATGGTGATGACAGACAGGCTTGACAGGCTGGCACAGACCCTGCCACTCAGGAGGCTGGGGGAGAGGCCAGGGCAGTTTAGATCACTGTCAATGCCCCTCACTCTCTCTCTCGCTCTCTCTCTCTCTCTTGCTCACGCACTCACAGCCACACATCTCCCTTTCTTCCACTTACATCGATTCTTGTTGTTTTTTGTTTTTGTTTCGTGAATTTAAAGGAGTGTTTCATAACTGAAATATTGCGCTCAGGTCCCACTCAGATGTCCTTCCTTGTCTATACTGCGCGGAAGCGAGATCCCGAAAAAAAAGGATGCTTCTGGTTAATTACTTTTCTCCCTCATAGAAAAGTAATTACAATGCCTTTAATAAAACATTAAAGGGATTGTTTTCATTTCTTTTCCTCTTAACCACAACTCTGTTATTCTTCAGCAAAACGTGAACTAATGGACTATAAATGTGCATAGCGTGTTCGCATGACTCCCTGCTAATGAGCTTGCTGAATAACACTCACTGGAGTAGGAAAGGTGAGAAGCTCCACCTCAGAATAAACGTGTGAGGTCTTGCAAGTTTGTTTTTTTTGTTTGTTTTTTTTTCCCCATTTGTTTTTCAGTACATTCTTATCTGCAAACTTGCAGCGGATGTTATCTGTTTTAACTTGGCCAAATGGTGCAAACCATGGTTGTTGGTTGAGGGAATATTTTAAACATCGACGTCGCGACCGAATTACACGTCTCAGAATCAAAACACGACCCAGATCATTGTTATCACTGCAGTTTTTGCCGCTCAGCGTTGTCTGTCTGGTGGCAGGAGAGCGGGAGGCTGCCAGCTCTTATGTTTCCCATGGTAGACTAATATGATGGAGCAGAGTCACACAGAGTGAAGCAGAGCAAAGCTATATTTAGGACACTTCAGTTCCAGTGACCACAGATCTTAGATCCACTACAGTCCCTCAGAGCATTCACTTTTGTTCAGCCTCCGGAGGTACAAGAGCTCACTGTTGCTCTTCAGGGAGGTATTAAACTGATGGATACTGCTTTTCAATGAGTAACAGACACGCTTATGTCTACATTTATTTAATGGAATGCAGTAACGGAGCTGATTCTGCACACTCGTGTATACCTTTCATTTGTTGGCCCGGCATTGCTTATTTTGTTTTTGCTCGGTCATTAATTATATATTTTCTGTTTATTCCAGAGCCCTGTTGAATAATTCTACTCGTTTAACCTTCTTTGTACATTCTCACCTTTTTTTTCATTTCAAAGTAAATTTCCCTTTTACTTTCCAGCTTTTATGTATATAATTTTTCATGGGGCGATCTCAGACCTGTTTAACATTAGGTGATAATGTCTACTTGAGGAATATATGTGGGTATGTGCTCATAAATGGCCTTTATGTGCGTTGGCGCTCCATATATGTTCGACCTTCACTTTTCTTCCTCCCGAGTTGTGGTGTCTGCCAACTAGTCCTCAGCGAAGGTCATCAGTGGAATTGGAAAGTGCACTTTGCAGAGTCAAACAGATGCAGGGTACAGATAGTGCATTGTTTATCTAATCTTATATCGGCGCTGTAACGAAGTACAAACAAAGTCCTCACACAATCAGATGAGAGCTCAGAAGCTTTTTACACTGTCAAGGACTTGATATATCTGCTCTGTATGTTGTTTGCGCGGCTTCATTTTGGCAGTTTCAGCCGGTGCGTGCTCATGTAAGGAGCTACTATATTCAGAGAACCTCTGTACATATCAAATACGACTCAAAACATGTTGCCTCATGTAAATAACGGTGTATTACTGCCTCTTCTCTTCTCTTCTCTTCTCTTCTCTTCTCTTCTCTTCTCTTCTCTTCTCTTCTCTTCCATTCCATCCTGGCATTCTCCCTCCCCCCTGACGATCAAATCCAGAAATGATCTGTGATTTCCCCTTGCTTTCTGAGGCCGCTGAGTGTGCTAGTCTGAAGCCCGAGCTGAGGCCCAGGCGCTCTGTGGGCTGAATAATGATGGCAGCACATTGACTGAGGTCTTAAATTAACGGTACTTATCTTAATTGAACATCTGAAATAATGTTTTATTTACAACAAAGGAAGGTGCTGGAGAAATGAAGCTGCCTTCCCTTATTGCTTTCTCTTGCACTCTGGCTGCTGCGGCTGGTTGAGCTTCAGTCGCTGCAGTATACATTTCTGATGAGTTACTTGTGGCTTTGATGTGGGATTCACTAAAGTGAAGGTCATTCTATCAATATAACTGGTTCAAAGGTCTTGCCTTTTCATTAGCTGTCACTGGTGCATTGAAACCAATTCGCTTCAGGTTTTCACCTTTTTCCGGTTGCTTTTCTTTAATAAATGTATTATTCTTTCATCATTGTCAGTCAATTTAATATCCATCTGTCTGTCTGTCCATCCATCCATCCTCCATTGGTGTGTGAATGGGTGAATGTGATGAACTATTTTAAGCGCTTTGGAGCTTCTAACCCAATTTAATTGATTTAAAAAAAACAATAACAAACAAACATATATAGGTGTAACTAAGACGTACAAAAAGTCAAATGTATCACCGGTAGTTTTACACGTGAAATACTTTGACAAATTAATTTCAGTTCCATTAGCTGCGCTGACACAAACGCAGTAATATGAGTACATATGAAGACCAACGTGTTTGCGTGTCTGCAATAACAAGAGTACAGTTGCTCTGAGAAACTTGATTATAACAAGTTTTTTTGTTTTTTTTCCCACACAGCATTAATCAGTTGTATTGTGTCAGCAATTGTGTTGATTGGCTATCCCTCAGACTGATTATGCTAATTTCAGCCAACTGAATGTCAGGTCCGGCCCCCAGGCACACCTTCCCAGCTCTCAAAGGCAACACGGCTGCCATGATTGAGATAGTTGATATTTGAATGAGCACCGGCATACCTTCTTCTGATCACTTCAGTGATTACATAAAATGACTAGTTCTGAGGAAGAATGGACAAAGATACCATTCAGCCAGCAGGAGTGAAAGAGATGCAGGCTGCGGGAATTGATTGAGATTTTCAGCAATTACGCGTCATTCTTTGTGCAAAACATAGTACATATTGGATTTTTGTGTCGTCTCCTCTCCATGTATGGTTCTGCATTAGAACAAGACTATCAATAACTTATGTAGAAGCAATTCTATGGAGAGGTAAATGATTTGAATGTAATGATATGGTGGCCAATTTAAGCTTTCACTTGGAGACCTCATGAAACTATTTGACTGCAATATAGACCGCTATGTTGGAGCTTAGAGTAATAATAAAAAAAAGACCCTATAGGACATTCTGTGGAAGTTCAGTGTTCAGGGTTTGCCATTACAACCGGAATCTCTCGGATTCTCAGAACAAGTTATTCTTGGAGTACTTTTTAATGTATAAAGTAGGATTGACCGGGTTTACTTGGATATCATTGTCATTTCTCGCACAATTTGTGCGTATAGCTTTTAAACGTGTAGGCACTGTTGTTGATGTGCAAATTTGTGTGTGTGTGTGTGGCTCGTCTCCAGTCATGTGTGCCATCTGCTACCTCTGCAGGTGGCACCACCCAGGGCTGATGTTGTTGATGCATCATCACACCCTGCTCCATCACCTGTCCCACGCTATTACCACACAACACATTGACTAATGAACCTATTGGCTACAGCCGCTCTTGCGAATCCCTCTGTGGACGCTAGTGAGGGTGCGTGTACGCACATGTAACTTACGAGTTTGTGCTGTCGATGCTGCTTTCGAAAGGTTCATTTATCATGTTTAATGTTCATACCAACACGAGTCATGCCCTCTAAATGTCAAAAGTGTTTTGGTATTGGCAGTGGTCTTTTCTTCATTGTCTGTCTTTGTCTACATCAAATAGAACAATTAGAAGTGCCTCTAGTCGATGTTCCCTTTAATCTTCGGTAATATATGGAGACTAACCCTCCGTGGGGACATATCATATATAATTGATAGCTTCCCTGTCACTAACATTTAGCCTTGAGAGTGCAGATCCCACATCAGACTTGAAGATCAATAGTGGACACTGTCTGTGTGCTGTCAGTCAAAATAGTGGCCTTCCTGCACTCACACTGCCCTTTGGAGCAACAAGTGGCTTACATGACCAGCTGGTCATTAAGGGTTGTTAAGAGGGGACTTAAATCACTGACGGACTTTGGAGAGCTCCATTTCTGACAAAATATCTATTATTTTATCTCATTTATACTTTGAGCAGCCTCCCTTTAACAACTTCTCTTTGTAATTCTAAGTTCAATTTACTTTCCACTTATTTGATTTCCTCATTTCCTTTCCTTTTCTTTCCTTTCCTCAAACTCTGATTATCCCTCCTAAACACTGACAGCTCCAACAAGACCTTGCTCAAGGGCACCTTGACTGCAGTTGTTATTGGAGAGCACCCCGTTCTCTATTTCCTTCCCTCAGCATGCGTTTCCAAGCCAGACGCAGTGTTTGAACCAGTGACCCACTCGTATCATGACCTTAGCCATGTTCGCGCATGTCATTAAGAGCAACCGTGAAAGAGTCTTCGGGGCAGTTTTGGCTTCGGTAAGATTTAAAATCCAACCCTTGGGCCATTCAGCAGACACTCATTGCTCCTGAGTGCTTACCAAGAAGTTAGTTCCAAACCACTTCTCCTAATTAACCTCAAATAGGTCCACTGTTAATGTTGCAGAGATGCTCACTTTTCCGTGTGGGTGTGTGCACTGAGCATTAGGGGTGTGTGTGTGTGTGTGTGTGTGTGTGTGTGTGTGTGTGTGTGTGTGTGTGTGTGTGTGTGTGTGTGTGTGTGTGTGTGTGTGTGTGTGTGTGTGTGTGCGAGCGAGCCGAAGAGTCTCCTTTCGGCTGTAAATACAGTTTGGTGTTTTAATAGGTTTTCTCTCTTTATCTTTAATTCTTTATGCTTCTCTGCACATGTCCGTTCCTCTGTCCTTCTTCTATTTCATAAAGTTGTTTTTTAATGGTAAATGTCCTTGTATTTTTGAAAGGTTTTTGGTGAGAAACATCAGGATTTGTTTGAGTGAATAAAATCTTGGACTATAATCAGGGGTTTTGATTATGCACATGTATGAACAGTTTTGTTTCTTATTTCCTTACTTTAACAGGAACCTTGTTTTTTAACATACATTCACAGACACTTAATCTTAATTTATCATTCACACTATTCAGTGTCAGTAATTTCCAGTGTCTGTACAATCCAAAGTAGAATGTGCTATTTGATTAAAATCATAACCCAAAGCAGTCAGAACAAACTACAGTAACAATAAAAGAACAAGGTAGAAGATACAAAGGTACCTCCAGAGGACAAACAATGTTGTTTTCTTTTGTGTTGATTTATTTGTTTTCCATTTCATCTGTTTACCTGCTGTGCTTCCAGCCACTTTACATATCGTTGATTTCTGTTGTCCAAATAGACTGCAGTGATTCATTTTTCTGGCTTTTTATTTAGCTTTTTTTTATAAATAGCACACAAAAGAGGAAGACATGTTTATTGTGTTGGTTTTCTCTTTTCAATATTTTCTACTCTTCTTGCAAGCTTGGCCCCTTTAATCCAGTGGGCTGCTTTGTACAGTAACTCAACCATAGTCCCCACGATCTGATTGTGCTGTGTTCAGCACTTTTCAGCCTGGGACCTTCCTGGCAGCCATGGTGTTGGACCACTGCCTCATATCATCAGGACTTCCTACACCCTTCTATAATGTTAATTATCTTATCGAGCATGGAAATCTCTCTGTGATTGATGTAAGATATGTGCTTTACTAAAGGTGGGGGGGATAAGGAGCAGAGGGACGAATGAAGAAGTGGGAGGAAGGATATAATTATTACTGATAAGTATCGATCCCCCCATCTCTGCCCCTGTTTTTGCCCTCTTCGCCCGCCCCACCCTACCCCGTCTATTGAGTTACGGGGTCTGCAGTGCCTAAGTAATTTGTAATGGGCATTCACTGTGGCAGTGCAGAAATCCTATTTTGTGATGGCGAGCTAATGTGATCACGGCTGTTTTAAGCTGTTTTTTTTTTGTTTTTTTTTGGTGCTCTGAAATTACATCTGTTCTTCCGAGGGCTCTCTCTCTCTCTCTCTCTCTCTCTCTCTCTCTCTCTCTCTCTCTCTCTCTCTCTCTCTCTCTCTCTCTCTCTCTCTCTGCTTGATGTGATTAGATTGGCAAACTGCACTGGCTGTTTGGACTTCCTTCCTGCTTGACACCCACCTCCCACACAGACCCACATGCAGACCCCCCCACAATAAATAAACTATTTAAAAATGCACCCTCAGAGGATGCAGAAAGGCACCTTTATATGGCTGCCTTGTCCGCAGCATTTCATAACCCATCCTGCGGTCTCTCTGACTGTCTCTTGGTCCATCCGAGTCTCAGTGAGTCTGGAGAAATGATTAGATTGTGTCAAACTGCACATCTCCTCTATTCTGCAAGAACACGATCTCATTATTACTTAAAATCCAGTCAACTTTACAAAAGTGTTTGAATATACAACCTCAATTCAAAAGCAAGTGGGATTTAAAAAATGTAATTAAAAGCAAAATATTATTGTTTACAAGTCTCTTAAATAGTGTTTTACCTCAAAACAATGACACCAATACATCTTGCCTTTTTACTTATGATGCTCCAAGAATATAATTCTGCCAAGAGTCCATTAATATGTCATATGAATAAGTTTGAACAAAAACTACATTATTTGATTCAATAAAAATACAAGCATAAGGCAGTAATTGTGTGTTACAGAATGCATTATACTTAACTCCCTACATTTAATCTAATAAAGCTTATGTTATGTAAAAGTTATGACATAATCCAGCTGACTTTCTCTTTTTTGAGACCCAAAATATGTATTTGGATGTGCTTTGCATTAACTTCACCTTCTCAACAACCGTTATTATGAGAAAATAACATTCACAAAGTACCCGACCACCTCTGTGTGTGTGTGTGTGTGTGTGTGCATTTTTTAAGTATGATTAATTATCTGCAGCGTGGAAAGATCTAAATCTTAATGTATGCACCAGTTCCATGGTTGTCTATACAGCCTGAAGATGTTTATAGTGGTAATGAATCAGTTCATCATTCGTTCCATAGCCAGAGGACTCTCCTCTGGAGGTAAAACCCAAAAAGGAAGAAAAAAAAAAAGGCCATATTGATGCAGAAACATTAAAGTCTTCGCTTGGATAGTTACTGAGCAGCCTTAGTAGAAAGACTGTTTGAACACACATCCATCCACGGCGTAGGCATCCCTCTGCCTGCGTCGAAGCACAGCAGCCCAACCCAGTGCCAGACTGCTGTCAGAAAACTGTGCTGTCGTCAGGAAACATATTTATTTCCTTTCTGCCGGCCTGCCTGCCAATCCCCACGGAGCTGTTTAGTGCGAAGGCAGAGATTTGACAGAGTGGAGGCAGAGAGACAGAGGGAGAGAAAGAAGGAGACCGAGGGCTCTTGCACATTTATGTGTTAAAATCAAAGTGCCTTGTGTGCAGTGGGGAGTTGGTGTGTGTGTGTGTGTGTGTGTGTGTGTGTGTGTGTGTGTGTGTGTGTGTGTGTGTGTGTGTGTGTGTGTGTGTGTGTGTGTGTGTGTGTGTGTGTGTGTGTGTGTGTGTGTGTGTGTGTGTGTGTGTGTGTGTTACTGTATAGCAGTGATAGTTGGCAGCAGGTCTACGTCTTGCTGTGCGGTGGCTCTGGGGTGCGGCTCTCACAAGAGGTTGGAGAGAGGGATGGAGGGATGGGAGGAGAAAAAGGAGGAGACAGAGGGGGTGGGAGCGAGGGTGACAGGCGAATGCTCGCCCTTGGGCTCCCCAGACGCCTCACCACTGAAGAAGAGGGCGCAGTGTGTGTGTGTGTGTGTGTGTGTGTGTGTGTGTGTGTGTGTGTGTGTGTGTGTGTGTGTGTGTGTGTGTGTGTGTGTGTGTGTGTGTGTGTGTGTGTGTGTGTGTGTGTGTGTGTGTGCAAGCGAGACTGAGAAAACGGGTGCACACACATACACACGTGTCTCTAAACGCTCAGATTCTGCTGATCCAGCAGCCTCCACTCAGCTCCCTCCCTCCTCCCTCCTCCCTCCTCCCTCTCCTCCGCTCCCCTGCTCTTTATGGCAGAGCACGCAGGTCACCTTCTCAGTTGCTGAATTTAATACTCAGCTGGAGAAAGGCAAGGGGGAAAAAAAAAAAAAAAGGGACTAAAGGACTGGCAGAAAAGTGAGCAGAGGAGTTTTTTCCTCCTTTTAGAGTGGGATTTTTGAGATCATTTCAGAGACAGATTGTAAGGACCTGCATGCCGCAGAACCCATGAGCATCTGCCTGAGTGGATAACTGTCCCGCAGTACAAATGAACACGCGGGGACACACGCGTTACACACACGGCGCACCGAGGCTCCGGCGGTTGATTAGCAGTCGGGTCACCTTTCTCCAGCTGTGAGCGCGGTTCATTTAGATGAGCGTGATAAAACAGTGGAACACTCTGTAGCTGCGGGCACACAGCAGAGAGCAGCGGTGGCCAGCACAGGAAGGCATCGCTTGCTGCTCAGCACAACACACTTCTCAGACAACCAGCAGTCCCTCATTGTCCTCTGCAGCATGAAATACCGACAGGGGAAAAAAAAAAAAAAGAAGAAGAAGACATATTTTCTCCAAGATCATTTTGCCATTTGAGACCATAAGCTGCTCGTTGTGGGACATAAACTCTTTTCATCCCGCTGGACAATAATTACATGACCGTCGGCACAGTGAGTTGTGTAGGATGGTCTCAGTGGACTTTCATGAGGCATAGGCCAGAAGGAATACACATGTGCACATTAACATGCAGTTATTAAGAGTTCTGAAATATGAACAACCTTGAGAGATTTTATTTATTTTTCTTTTTTCCACAGTAATGAAAAAAATCTTTCAAAAAATGTGAATCCCGGGTTCCTTCTCATTTGCTTTGTTCCTCTTTAATTCATTCATTTTAAGACTGCAATACACACACATAGCCGTGCATTAATGTTGTTTAGTTGGTATGCATTTATACGTTCTAATTTGTAGTTTCATCAAAGCTTTGATTTACCATTTTAAGAACAGTACACACACATTAAATGAGGTTAACTCTGGCTCATTTACAGTCATTATTCTGGTGATCAATGACCACTGGCCTTGTCACATAAGTGAATAAAATGTAATTATACGATTAATTCATTAGTAGTTCATAATCGTTGTGGGGGTCATTTGCAATCAGTGTTTTTTTTTTTCCTTTGAATTTTGTACATAGTTTATAAAAATTGTAGATTTCTAGCTCCTCATAGCGACTTGCTAATACAATATTTACCTTGTGTTTGCTCTGAAATCCAAGTGCCAGATTCTATCAATGTTTTTTTTTTCTTTTCTTTTTCATTTTCCCATTCTCCTAAAAAATAACATATAGAAAGCTCCATTAAAATGCTGAATACAGCTGTGGTATTGTTGAGGTTTGAATCCACGATAACATTAAAAAAAATGTTTAAGGATAGGTTTTATGGGACTGTTTATCCACTTGAAAAAGTTAGATATTAGCTATAGTGCAATACTCTGCTACCCAGAAATCATGACCACATATGACGCTTACTTGGCCTTCCTATCACATAGTCTGCACTGAGCAAAACACAGTGACTGACCAAGCTTCGTTTTCCAGCTCCATGGGACGGCTTCTCACATGAGGGGATTTCTTGTCTAAGTATTTCCCTGGTTACTCTCCTGCATGACTGTCAAGATCGTGTGGGATTGTGCGTGTTTGCATTTGGATTAGTGTTTTTAGTGGGCATGAAGCCTTTGTCTTTACCTGGCTGGGAGAATACCTCCTGTTCAATCTCAGCTCTGTCAAACTCACTTACCTTCCACTACTAGCAACAGATGTCTGGCTAGCACAACCTGCACCTAAGGTTGTCGTTTGTGCCCTCAGGTATCCAGTACGCACGTGCTTCTGTACACACACACATACGCACACACACACTCTGGGGGGGGATTAGCCGTCTGTCAGTCAACATCAGTAGCTCACACTTTTAATACAGCAGGCAATAAGTCAGCATAGGGGTGTGAACAGAAGAAGCTTTTGATGGAGTCTGAGACGGATGACAAAACAACTCAAACAGAAGTGCAAAGAGCGGCTGCTCATCCTAATTTTCTTCAAAGTACAATAGCCCGGACAGAGTGAATCCCCCCACCCACCCCCCCGAACAGTGTCAGCTATACCTTTAAGTTACAGTTGTTCGCAAGTGACTGTTTGGACTTTGGAGATTTGTCCAAGTCAAAGGGTAATTCTAATTAATGAGAATAATAATGCTTTATGTACACGTGAAAACAAACACGCACACTTCAAACAGTGTAGACCCTCCAACCACACCGTCTGAATGGTATGCTGTTGAACCTAACTTTATGCTAAGTGCTCCGTTGGTGCCTCAGTCCTGCTGTGGACGGCTATTATTGTCTGGCTTTGGAACTTTTCCCATTTGAGAACTGGTGTGATGTGATATCTCTTATCTTATTTTTGCTGACCTAAAATGGACTTACTCTATGTAAGTGCACTGCAGCTCGGTATGCACCTTGAACAGGTCAATAGCCAAAAGGCCATTTGTCCTCTTGGCTTCTGCTTTCACGGTATGTCTCATTATTTTGGTTTCCTGCAATGTCTCCCTTTGTTTCGCTGACTCCAGGGTTCGAGTCATGCACAACTTGCATTTCCTTAAGAACCATGGCCTCCTTGTGAACCTTACAGCAGTCTGCAGGTGATCCAACCAAATAACCTGATCCGTGTTTGTTATAGCTTTTATTCTGAAAGGCAGTGGGGGGATGCTTTGTGCAATTGGCATCAGACTTCCTGTGTTGACATTTCAGAGCTTACATACTGCCATTTTGCTCTTACGACTCAGATTAGAATGTGCAAGTTTCAATTCAGAAAGTGGTTCTTTTGTCAGTATGGTGTATCCAGTCAACTTGGCTCGTATACATTTCATTACTATAATTCCTATCTTTATATTTAAAATTTTAGTTTTCAAGAATGTATGCTTGGTAGCATCTCAAGTTCACAGTTGAGTTTATTTCATTCAATAACAAGAACAATGTTTGTTTTCATATTTTCAACCAATAACGCTTACTGTTTACACGCCAATGTGACACACTTCTGCCAACTTAATTCCAACTATCGCAGTGTGGATCATCCACTGTGTGAATGCGTTTGAGCTGTCTCATTTTATGTGTAGACGGAGTAGCGTGCTCCTGTTAAACAGTCAAAAGCAGAGTGCATATTGCTGTTTTTGCCAAATAACCTCTGGCTAACATCGTTGGCTCAAGACCAAAGTACACACAAGCACATAGATAAATGTGCATGCACATTCACCAACTCTCTCTATCTCTCTCTCTCTCTCTCTCTCTCTCTCTCTCTCTCTCTCTCTCTCTCTCTCTCTCTTTCTCTCTCTCTCTCTCGCTCTCGTGCATCATTATAGTAGGAAAAGATGGGGATTAAAATGTAAATAGCTCCCCTTGTGGCAACTGCATAGTGGAGATTGTTTGATGCTGCTTTCTATTCCTGGAGCTCCAGTGCAGTACAGTGTGAACTGCAGCAGACTCATCTCTTCAGTATGAGTATGGGTGCTTGAGAGCAACCTAACAATCAGGTATGAACTCACAATCTCTTTCTGTATTTTGTTTCCATTTATTTCATTCATTCATCTATTTTATTATTTTTCTTCGTTTTTCTTTTTTCTTTTACTTGTTTTGTTTTCAATTCACGCTGCATCAATTCATCCAGGCTCAGTTCTGATGATTACAGCTTCTTCTTGGAGAAAACACAGTACTAATAGTGTCAGATATTACTTTTGTGTTTTTCCCACCTGACTGTTTGATTTATACGCCTGATTGGCTTTTCCCACCTCTCCACTAATTACATTTTGCATTATATTCACACAGACTTCTATGTCGTCAGATGGACAAGAACGTCTGTGCGTTTCATAGCTAACTTCATGAAAGACAACATTTACACATCGTTCTTGGTGGTCTCCTCTTACTGTCCCTTTTCACACCTCCTCCCTCATTGGCTGCTCTGACGACCACTGAGTCTTTTTATTTCCCACAGCCTTCTTTAAGTGGATACAGTGTGTGTGTGTGGGTGTGTGTGCGCGTGTGTGTACGTGTATATACTGCTTTCTGTCACAATTTTCTCACAGGGATCGTAGATGATTGGGGTTGCAAAACAAGAATTAGTGCATGTAAGTGAAATCTCTCATTTGGTATTGGATTCTGGGATGGTGCGACTGAGATGACCAAATTTATATTGCGGTCATTTCCTCTTAAACAAATCATTTCTGTGTGTTAACATGTCCATTAACCCCGGCTAGAAAAATCATTATTTTTTTTTTTTTTTTTTTTTCACTGAGCATATTCGTCATCAAGTCGATTCTTGCTGCTGTCTGTTGGTTTGGTGGCTATGTGGACACCCAGGCTCACAGACGGGGGGGGGCTTCTATCACCAGACTGAAACAGACACAGTCAAAGCCAAATAACAGGCTCAAATACACACAACAACACACACAAGTGTGCGCACGTGTGCCCGTGCTTGCACATAGACACAGTGACACACAGTTTATTCTGTC